>NW_027508699.1:1200000-1800000 GCF_051911475.1 Siphateles boraxobius | reverse complement strand
GGGGCTTCAGGAACATTTTGGGGTATCTTGAGCCCCCCTAAAATAGGCCTAACGACGTCCCTGGTTGGTGGTGCAGGCTTGAACGGAGTGCAGCTACTGTCCGTCATCTTGCTGTTTTGGTAAAGCGCGTCTTGCACAACGCTGAATGCTCTCACTAGAGTGTTGCCCACAGCGCTGCCACTGGCAGGTGGGCTGAATCGATTCATAGGATTTGATGAATCGATATTGAATTGAGAAACAAATAATTGCAATGCATTGATGAATCTATATTTTTACCCAGCCCTAATAAACTTGCACGGTTAGACTCCTTCATGGTCGAGGAAGTTGCACATGGCTTGATTTGTTGGGCCTGCTGGTCTGTGACCGCGTGGTCGGACCGGGTTTCCGGTCCCACACTCGCACAGCCACCTGCAAAAGAGATGGAAGAGCTTGTTAGGATGCTCTATAAAGCCTGGGAAAAGTCACACCTCTAAGGGTTGGCTTGACCAATGAGAAAGGTGGAATTTCCAAGTGGGAAAATTCCTCTGTTGGGAGGTTTGTTGGCCATTATGGAGCATGGTTAGAATGGGTCTGGCAGTTTGAGTCCTTCTATACTCCAAACTAATACAACAAACAAACACTACATTTTATGAGTGATCTCCACTAAAATGTGAATTGTTAAGTGAGAATTGATTTGATAGCAGACACGAAATGAGTACACTGTAAAAAAAAAAAACGTAAAAAAACGGTCAATGACTGGCAGCTGCGGCTGCCAAACAAAAACCGTAAAAATAAAGTAAAATATCGTAATTTAAATGAAATGCAAAAAACATTTACAGAAATTTTCCTTAAATTTTTTACAGAAAAACACTGTTATTTTACAGCTATTTCCTAAGTTATTACGATCAAACACCTTCATTGTAAAAAAATCCCATAAAAAAAACAGTCAAATGACTGTCAGCAACGGCTGCCATACAAAAACCATAAAATTAATGTAAAATATTCGAATTTAAATAAGTGCAAAATACTTTTACAGAAATCTTCATTAATCTTTTTTAACAGAAACACACAGTTGAAACACGCAGGTAACACAGTTATTTCACATTTATTTTCTGATTTATTTACTGAAAGACACGCAGTTAATTACATGCATGATTTGCTTTGACTACGTCACTGCATTAGCAACTTCACAGTTACTGTCAGTTAAATAAAGAAACATGCTGCATTTCATCTGTGTTTCTCTGCTCATCCTGAACTGAAGCTCAGGCTCTACTCTTCAACACAATGGTGACACACGAAACACCATACAGAAACACTTTAAACTCCAACAGAACTTTAAACACTACCAGATCTCTCAGGATCTAAGCATCCTCACTTATTACAATCCAGCCTTTATTTCTTTCATACTAACATTATTATTGAGCATTAACAGAGAATTAGAAGTTGAAGTTTTATTGAAAAGAATAAAGTTTGATGTCACCATGATGGAGATCAGTGTTTGCTTTAGTTGGGGTCTTGAACTTTCAGAGTGTAACTTCAATGTTTCTTTGACTGCTGTAATCATTTGGCTCTGATGCAGATTCCTTACAGTGTGGGTCCAAGAGAAATTCTGATCAGATGATGTTTGTCACTTAGGAGTGACAATAGTCATCATTGTGTCCTGCTTCATTGATACCAGCTGAAGTATATTATATGATTTAGTCATTAAATTAGTAACGGGCAGATTAAGGCTTCGTGAAGCAATGAAACAGTTGAACCAAATGGTCCATATTGTTTCTAGGCTTCGAATCAATCCGACACCCGTCTCAACGGTGACACCTAGTGGTCACTTGCAGGTGTTGATCTGAAACAACCTTGACGAGCCATGAGAATTTGTTGTTTTTTTATTATTGTACTTTTCTAATATGTGAATCTTGTAACCTATAGGCTCCTCCCTGTGCATAATGTTATTTTGGTCCTGCAAAATGAATATTAATAAAATTAATTTTTCTGCTGTGGAAGGACTTCGCCTACTTCTTTTTTTACAGATAATTTCTCCAGCCTTTGAAAAAATCCTCTCACAAGGGACACTTGTTGCTGGCATGCAAAGATATTTTTTAGCTAGGACATACAAATGAGGAAAGATTACTGCTCTCTCTTTCAAGTAAATTAGTGGATCATGAGTTCTGTGCAAAAACGCATCGTTGATGTATTTTTTCACTTCCACTGTGGCATCAGCTGTAGCATTGTGTATCATCTGGGTTTGATGGATACGAGTATCAAAAAGTTCCCATAAAATGCCCTGTGTTTCTACTGGTGTTGATGGTGATGGTGATGATGTTGATGGTGATGGTGATGGTGATGATGTTGATGGTGATGGATACATCTATGCATACCTTGCTTAGATGGGCCAGCAGTGTCAGTAGCAGGCCTAGGTACAGGGGAAATGCCATCCTCTGCACTCTGCAAAATGGCAGGATGAATGCTCCTCAAATGGCGCATCATGGATGATGTATTGTTGCAGTAGGCGAGCTGCCGATCACAATACACACATCTCACTTTATTTGGGGTTTCTAAATGGAAATGCTCCCACACCACAGATGTACGGCATCTCTTCTGGGGAGCCTCCATTTTATCTATCTATCCAAATCTATCTAGATATGTATCTCTAATCTATCTATGTAATTAGATATATGTATCTACAATCTATCATTTAGATATGTATAAATATATAATATGTATCTATAATATATGTATTTAGACATGTATCTATAAATGTATCTATAATCTATGTATTTATTTATGTAGGCTATCTTTAATCTATCTATATATGTATCTATCTATCTATCTATCTATCTATCTATCTATCTATCTATCTATCTATCTATCTATCTATCTATCTATCTATCTATCTATTAATCTAGCTGTCTATATATATTTATATCTATGTATCTATTAATGTGTCACTATATGTATACTCTGTGTCTCTAGCCTATCAGTCAATGTGTTGTGCATATTTAAATGTAAGCCTAAATATAACTGAACAAATCGCACTATAAATGTCACTATATCACCAAAAATCCGCTATCTCAAAATCAAACTCCTCTCACAAAAACCCACGAGGTCAATATTCGTTGATTTCACTTTTATACAGATGTGCGATTGTGTGGTCTGTTTCCGAGCGTGTCAATCAAACGCTGATTCGGCGGATCACACCTGATGAAACATTTTGTGAAACACTTTGAGGCTTCGTTTGGCCACAGTCACGTGACGTGGGTGTTTTGAATCACGCTTCGGATCAGTGTTTCGAAACATCTGCGCTTCGGGATCTCGCAAAGCTTCGGAACGACTGTTTCGCGTCAGCCATCCCTACATTAAATATTAGTACTTCATTTTGCATAATAAAACTGCTATATACAACCCTGCAGTGCTGTAAACTCAGACTTTATGAAGTCATTATACAGAAAATGTTTTGACAGGATTATATAGACTATGGGTGGGCGATTTAAATCGCCCAGGGTGCAGATTTAAATAAGAGGATAACGCGGTGTAGGCAACACCGATTTTTGTCGTTGTTCTCTGTACTGACAGCACTCCAAATTTACAAAGAAATTAGCTCAATGTTAAAATTGACCGGAGTTCTCCTTTAAGAAATCAATTACCAGGGCCAGTTGGACTATCATTAAAGTCATACTCTAAGGGCCGGTTTCACAGACAAGAATTAAGCCTAGTCATAGACTAAAAACGTTTCATTAAAGATCATCATTGAATTTTTTTTTTTTTTGTCATATGTGTCTAAACAGTTATTAATCTAAAATACATTTATATACAGTATATAGTGAATATTATGACACATTCTATATTGTGTAGTGTACAAAAATCAAAGATTAATGTTCCCTCTGAAGACAATGTTCTAAATGGCATCATTGACTCATGTGCAGTAGTGGCACTGCAACAAAGTTGTCATGATTTGGTAACCTCACATATTTCTGAACATGTCCATGTAGCTCAACAACTTTCAGCTGTGATGAGATTTTTCCAACCTGGTAGATACCCAACTTGCATGAGTTCAGAGGATACTGAAAAAAAGGTTCCATCAAGTCATATTCTCTGATGACAATGTAAATCTTGTGTTGTGACTGCAGGATGTTTTCGATCAGAGCAATGCGGTCACCAATCTTTAGACATCTGTCTCCCTCACTTGATACATTAAATTTGGTACCAGCAATGACAAGCTCTTGAAACTGAACAACTGGCATGTCCACAACAGAGGATGGAACTGGTCCACGGCTATGCTCCTTTTGCAACTCTCTCTTCTCATGTAAAGCCTCATTCTCTATTAAATTATCCATTTCAGAGATTCGCCGAATAACCTGAGCTAATGGATGGTGCGGAGTTCTTACCATCTTTTTCATCTTACCCAAGTAATCTTCAAATGGAAATCCAGATATTAAGTCCAGGGGCCTGTTTCAGAAAGGAGGTTAAGTGAAAACTCTGAGTATGTTAACCCTGAAATGAGGGAAACTCTGGGTTTTCTGTTTCAGAATGGGAGGTAAGTCAAACCTGAGAAAGCAGGGTAAGTCAAGCCCGTTTCTGAAAGAGAGGTAACTTATACTCAGAGTCAGTTACCATAGTAACTTACTCTGTGAACCTAACCTGGTCGGGAGCAGGTTTACTTCCGTAAACCCAGAGTTTATTTCGGTCTCCTCCCCTTTTTTAAAGAGGAAGCGGTGTTTAAACACCTCATTCATTTTTTCGGTACATTTATTCATTGCTGTTTTTCCCCCCAATTTTTTTAATAAGATGAAGTCTATATAACTTCTTAACTGGCAACTGAAAATACAGTAGATTAGAGTTACATCATGTAGCTCTAAACAAATTCTACAGAATTAAACTGTGGCATTCACTGAAAATCACTGAACTGTGTTCATCTGTGCATCAGAAGTTGATGGACCTTCCTCCTACTGTTCTTCCACACTCTGGGGACGAGGGAGAGATAAGAATATCCGTTTATACTTAGATATAAACTTAGTTTCTATAGGCTACTCCAGATAAATAATGTGAAGAAATGTGAATGTGTAGATTGTTTGATGTGTAGACACATAATATTAACATTTCCTCTGTAGGCCTGTCTGTGGCAGCAGAAACTGTTTCTTAATCCCCCATCGTCCTGTGAAGATGAGCATTTGGTTGAGCACATTTTATAATACTATTTGTCATAATTTCTGGTGTATTGAGTAGGCTACTTACAACTGTCTGGGGTTCTGTTGGGACAGGAGGCTCCAAAAGACAGATATTACCATCAGAATCTGTTGGGAGCAACAAAAAACTCAACCCAAAGTAAAATATATGGAAATATCAAAAACACCCTATATAAAAAATAACACATATTGTTATCACAATCACATACACCTCTTACATTTTATGAAGGCACTTGAATCTTCGGGAGTGACTGGCTCTGATGAAGTCCCTCCAGGAATTCCCTCAGCCATTGGCCTTCCAGCATTCAGGCTCAGGGCCATCTCCATCTCCTCTGCATCTCCATCTCCATCTCCTCTGCATCTCCATCTCCATCTCCTCTGCATCTCCATCTCCTCTGCATCTCCATCTCCTCTGCATCTCCTCTGCATCTCCATCTCCTCTGCATCTCCTCTGCATCTCCATCTCCATCTCCTCTGCATCTCCATCTCTTCTGCATCTCCATCTCCTCTGCATCTCCATCTCCTCTGCATCTCCTCTGCATCTCCATCTCCACTGCATCTCCATCTCCTCTGCATCTCCATCTCCTCTGCATCTCCATCTCCTCTGCATCTCCATCTCCTCTGCATCTCCATCTCTTCTGCATCTCCATCTCCTCTGCATCTCCATCTCCTCTGCATCTCCATCTCTTCTGCATCTCCATCTCCTCTGCATCTCCATCTCCTCTGCATCTCCTCTGCATCTCCATCTCCACTGCATCTCCATCTCCACTGCATCTCCATCTCCTCTGCATCTCCATCTCCTCTGCATCTCCATCTCCTCTGCATCTCCTCTGCATCTCCATCTCCACTGCATCTCCATCTCCTCTGCATCTCCATCTCCTCTGCATCTCCATCTCCTCTGCATCTCCTCTGCATCTCCATCTCCACTGCATCTCCATCTCCTCTGCATCTCCTCTGCATCTCCATCTCCTCTGCATCTCCTCTGCATCTCCATCTCCTCTGCATCTCCATCTCCTCTGCATCTCCTCTGCATCTCCATCTCCTTTGCATCTCCTCTGCATCTCCATCTCCATCTCCTCTGCATCTCCATCTCCTCTGCATCTCCTCTGCATCTCCATCTCCATCTCCTCTGCATCTCCATCTCCTCTGCATCTCCTCTGCATCTCCATCTCCATCTCCTCTGCATCTCCATCTCCTCTGCATCTCCTCTGCATCTCCATCTCCTCAGCATCTCCATCTCCATCTCCTCTGCATCTCCATCTCCTCTGCATCTCCATCTCCTCTGCATCTCCATCTCCTCAGCATCTCCATCTCCATCTCCTCTGCATCTCCATCTCCTCTGCATCTCCTCTGCATCTCCATCTCCTCTGCATCTCCATCTCCTCTGCATCTCCATCTCCATCTCCTCTGCATCTCCATCTCCTCTGCATCTCCATCTCCTCTGCATCTCCATCTCCTCTGCATCTCCTCTGCATCTCCATCTCCTCAGCATCTCCATCTCCATCTCCTCTGCATCTCCATCTCCTCTGCATCTCCATCTCCATCTCCTCTGCATCTTCATCTCCTCTGCATCTCCTCTGCATCTCCATCTCCTCAGCATCTTCATCTTCATCTCCATCTTTGGGAGTCTCTTCCTTCTTTCTGTTGGCTGAGTAGAAGTCAAATGAGAATGAACATTTAATTGTGTTAATTAGACCTATGTCAAAAATGCTGCTGCACTGCAAGACTCTGGATGCTATTTAGTTATGTAATATGTCAAATGTTTGTAAAGTCAGGTATACACCCATGATATTCTCAAGCCATACCTGACTGAATTATGTTTTTATATTTCATTTTTTCAGCTGCTATTTTCTTTTAATGCCTGAAGGATTGCACCTACATGAAAATTAAAATTAGGTTGAATAACATACTGTTCTTCCAGTTTCACCTCTGATATTATAACAGTTGGGTAAGTTACTCTAAAATAGTTATTAATTACTAACTACAAATGACATCTTCAACAGTGTAATTAGATTAATGTAATAATAACTATCTCTAGAAAGTATTGGTCTACTTATTACTAATTACTTTATAAATCCCATATCAACCTCAACCACTTGAACAATACAAAAAGAGACAATAAACTGCACTTTTAATACTTTCAAATTAACAATATACAATTGCATGAATTATTCTTGAATTGACCAAAGTGTGTAGAGAGAGAAGGTTACATTAAAAATATACCTTTAAAAAATGTTATGTTAAATCCATTGTTGTTTTATACAGAAGTGTTCTATAGTCTATGCAGTATTTAATGCAATGACATCATATTTTACTTTATATTACAGAAGAATTAAGAGTAATCCCTTTATTTAAATTACAGTATTTAGATTACTTGGTAATTACACCCAACACTGTATAACAGTAGCCTAATTAAAATGTAAACTTACACATTGACTCGAGCAACTATTTTCTCCCAAACTAACTCTCTCGATCGCCGCTGCTGCCCTGTTGCTTAAAAAGAAAATGTTTGCGTACTGCTGATGAGAAATATGCAGAGCAATTTTTGTCTGGTGCTGTTACCATGGTGACTCATAATATCTGCGCTCCATTGATAATGGCTTTTTATAGTTGTGGTGCACGCGCTTAACTCTGAGTCAGTCAACTTAGAGTTGATTGAACTTACTCATTTCAGCTGTTCTGAAACCGAAAACTCAGAGTTTCCCATCTCAGGGTAAGTCAACTCAGAGTTCAAGTTTTAACTCAGAGTTGGTTGAACCTCCTTATTGAAACAGGCCCCAGATGTCCATGCAGTTTAACATCGTCAGAAAGATGCATTAGCCCATGAACATTGTAACTAACAAATTCAGGACCATACAGTTTGCTGAAATGTGTTACAAATGACACAAGTAATGTGTGTGCAAATTCATTAAGTGCTAAAGACAGTGAAGGGCTTGCAAGAATGAAGATGGCAACAGATAACAACATGAAGTTGTTATAGACTGGAGCTGACAAAACATTGCGGAGAAACACTGGTCCTGTGTACAACAAGAACTGTCGTAACTCTGTGGCTTTCCACCTGAGCCTTTCTGAAAGTGCCCTGGGTTTACGAGCGAAATCCACAGGAATGAAAGGTCTTGAGCCTATGAGTTGACAAGATATTTCTTCCATCTGATGAGATGACAAGCGGCAAGACAAGGGCCCTGTTCCAAACCACAAATCCAACAGTCTACGCACTACTCCAAGGCAGACTAGGTGCATATAGTCATGGGGAAAGCATGACACCATGCCAATACCTGCATCCTTTAATGGTGAATTTCTGACATGATGGTCATCACCAGACATTGTTTCAAAATCCAGATCAGTGCGACGTAGGCTGTTGACCTCTGGAAAGGTCATCCTGTGTTTAAGATAAACACCAGTTTGGACACACTTATCACAACCAGAGTAACCAGTGTGACCTTTGATTCCTTTAGTAAAAGCTCTGGCTGGAGCATCACAGATTACAGAGGCCACCTGCATGAAGCACTGCTTCCCATTGATAATAAATCCTCTGCACAGCACTTTTAATTCACTGACCAAATCTCTTAATTACTCATCAAGACAATTTGGCTTTGAGTTCCCACAAAACAGAGCAATGACAACAGGCTTCTTCACAACAACCTTTAGCAAGCCGAGAACTGGCCAAAACTGTACAAAGGAGCTCTTGAACAAAGGCAATCCATCTATATTCAGCTGCAACTTGAACACGTGCCTGTTTGGAATGTGAGACCAGATTTGTTCCATGCTTTTTGCAAAAGCTTTCGAAATGCCAAAGTAGTGGTAAGTACCACCAGCAAGAATATTGATGCTGTATAAGATTGTGTTTTCAGGAGAGTCCTGGCATATTTTGGTAGAAAAGGATGATGTACCCTCAAGATGGCAAGAAGGGCAGTCAAAGCTACCAAAGACACCCTGAAATGAAGTGCCCAATCACGCAAAGACTCAGTAAGAGTTGTGCTGACATTTCCTATGTGATCATCATTCTGGGACTCATCATCGCTGTCAGATACTTGTACTTGATTCCCTGGATCACAGTTTCCTACTGGCTTAGAGAGATCTGCTGCAGAAATATCAGGACCACTGTGGAAGTCATGCTCATTGTGGTAGGAAGCAAGTAATGAACTTACCTTTTTCACTGCTCTCTTTCTAAGGCTATGTCTATCCATTATGTGTTAACTAAGTGTGTATCTCACCTGAGTCTCTTTCTTCAGTCTAAGGAAACAGTCAAATGAGAAATTAACATCATCATACAAAAGAAATCACACAAATACATCACTAACACACTTTTAACAATTATAACACAATTTACATTAGACACATAAATAGCAAGGGTTATCATTTTACTAGCAAGTCAGCATAAATATTTTAGTAAATTGAAACACCTCCCACTCCCTAAACAAAAAAATTAACAAATAATGAATAATACAACACATATTATTGTACTTAGTGAAAACATCTGTTTGATTCCACCCTCCCGTTAAAACAGCATTACAGTTGTCATGGACGTCGGAAGCCTTATACAGTATGTGGGTGGAAAAATACTTTTTAAGACCAATGATTTTGGACCCACTCACTTTTATGCGGCACCGTTTGTAAAGCAGCTCACGCTGAAAATAACAGCAACATTTTGTCACATTTAAAACAATATTTGTCAACTTAGAGATATTTTAAATAGTTAAATCTAAATATTAAATGTTACACCTAAATGTTAAATGTTAAATCTAAATGCTAAATCTAAAAGTTAAATCTAAATATTAAATCTAAATCTAAATGTTAACATTAGATTTAGATTTAACATTTAGATTTAATATTTAGATTTAACATTTACATTTAACATTTAGATTTAATATTTATTTAACATTTAGATTTAATATTTATATTTAAAATTTAGATTTAACATTTAGATTTAACATTTAGATTTAACATTTAGATTTAATATTTAAATTTAACATTTAGATTTAACATTTAGATTTAACATTTAGATTTAGATTTAACATTTAGATTTAATATTAGATTTAACATTTAAATTTAATATTTAAATTTAACATTTCGATTTAATATTTAAATTTAACATTTAGATTTAACATTTAGATTTAATATTTAACATTTAGGTGTAACATTTAATATTTAGATTTAACATTTAGATTTAGATTTAACATTTAGATTTAATATTTAACATTTAGGTGTAACATTTAATATTTAGATCTAAGTAAATTTAACTATTTAAAATATCTCTAAGTTGACAAATATTGTTGTACGCTTTGATGTAGGGCTAGCTCATTGGTCGCACGTCAGAGGCACCCGCGCCATTGGATGTGCAGTTGCCGCAGCACAGCCTGAGCGAGCCAGACGCTCAATGTGCTATGTAGCTGCAAATGCGTTTTACATGAGCTTCAGTAAATCAAGGAAAAGGAGTTTCCCCGCGCTTCTTCCGTCGAGGGGCTCGACAAGGGAAGAAACGGAGGGAGCGCGAGAGGTGGTTTGCCGTCCGAAAGGAGAGTTAGCCGCGAGCGCATGATTTATTTTTAGGGCGGGGTAATTCTCTTGTGTTGTAAAGCGAGCTGCGGCGCTTGTGGCCTAGACGTGAAAGTTACAGGCCGAGCGCCCCGGCCAAAAGTTCCACGGTGTGCCTTTAAATTCACTTGGTCTGGCTGTAAGGCATGTAGTCTGTACAACCACAGTGTAAACTTACACTATGTTTTTATAACAGCTTAGCTAGATAGCCAGCAACAGTTAAATTTAGCCATTTAGCATCAGTCAACGGTTGACCCACCCACATTTATTTTCCCGACGACCATAAAGTACAGAGGCTGACAATACGCTAGAAAAAATAAGAATTAAATACTAGCAAACATGTCCGCTCGCACTTATTTGTTTTGCTTCACAAAGCTCAGACATATTTACACTATGATTTACAGTGAACAAATACTAGTTACTTACCACAGTGTCCAAAAGAAAAGAGACCGGTTTTCCCGCCGCTCTGATTTATATTCTTCTGATGACAGTCGGCCCAGGACGTGCTCTCTGGGGCAAGCCGTTAAGATCACTTAATTCACCTCAAAATTAAAAATTTCTGATAATTTACTCACCCTAATGTCATCCAAGATGTTCATGTCTTTCTTTCTTCAGTGGAAAATAAATTAAGTTTAAAGAAAACATTTTAGGACTTTTCTCCATACACACAACAGACTTCAAGCGCAACTAATGAAGTCCAAATCAATGCAGTTTCAAAGGGCTGAAACAATCGTTAATTTTCTAAAAATAAAATAAACATTTATACTTTTTATAACACAGTTGTTCGTCTTGTTCTGGTCTGCGACGCGCCAGGCATTACGTCATCACGTTGGAAACGTCACAAAATATTTTTTAATAATAAATTAAAACAAATGTCAGACTATTTTGAAGTTGGAGGAGAAAATTAGATAACATTTTTTCGCCCTTCCCTGCCTTTTTGAAGACGAACATTGTGGTTAAAGTACCGTTATATAAATGCTTTTGAAACTGCATTGATATGGACTTCAACATGTTGGTTGCTCTTGAAGAGAAAAATCCTGAAATGTTTTCCTCAAAAAACATCTTTTCCACTGAAGAAGGACATGAACGTCTTTGGCATTGGAGTGAGTAAATGATCAGGAAATTTTCATTTAGAGGTGAACTAATCCTTTAACAGAATCGTGCCGTAGCCAATCATGTCCATCTTGCATCATCAATTTTTTTATTTACATTTTTTGCCTCTAAAAAATATGAAACGTTGGGCGAGCTACTACTTTCTGGGCCGTGCCGACAGTCGCGTTACAGAGTCGGGCCGTAGCTGTGTCATGTACCATTTGTCTATTTTGACCCCGGCGAATAGATGAGAAGATTTATGTCAGTTGCATTAGTATCGGGCCAGACACTATATTACATCCGTCTGCCACATAACTTTTTTGTCCAAACTCTTTTGGGCAGTGACACATTTGACCGTAATCGGGCCAATTAAAATGCAATGTCCTCATACTGAGTACATTATGTCGGAGTCGGCCCATTCAAGAGACACAGTGTTTCAGCCAACACGGACCTCAGCCGACAGTGGCAACTTTCAGCCGGCATCGGGCCTACTGTGCTTGCTATCTGGGACAGCACTGCAGGATCTTCTAGCAGTATTGGTGTAGTGGGATCACGCCTTTAATAAGTTGGCGTGGCCCCTTTAAAATTAGCGCACGGATTCCATGAAGTGGGTGGGTACTTCAGGTAATCACGTAGCTATATAGACACAGGTGAGAATTATTTTCCTCATGACATTGTACCGATGTGACCTGTTTGTGTAGGTCTTGTATTGATGGGACTGGTTTGTGTGGGTCTTGTATCTCCTTCACTCCTCGGGAAAGGTAGGTTTTGGAGGCTCATAGACGGGAGGGAATTATAAACTTAGAGTATGGGTGTCCGTGGGAGTTTAACTAAATTCACATGTTTGATTAATGTGCTTGTTTGGTGTAATTTTAGATTAGTCGGGTGCGTCCAGGCATTGTTAGGGAGTATACAGTGTCACGTAAAAGGTAACTTTATTGTTCCCTTACCCTCTTTGTGTAATTAAAAATGTGAAGAGTGGGGAGGGAGAAGAAAGCAAACAAAAATGTTTATCTGTTTTGCAGATTTTGCTAGCTGCTGCTTTGCTGCGGATTAAATTGCGTTTCCAGTTTGGGACGCAGGATTTTGCCTTGAACGCTCGCGATTGCATTGAACGTCTTCGCTATTGCCTGTACAACGCTCAAGTTGAATGCGCTAAACCCGTGGCCTTTGATTCTGGAGCCACCTTGTGTTCTACTACTTTGTTAGTATAATTTTATTGATCTGTGTCTTCGCTATTGCCTGTACAACGCTCAAGGTGGATGTGCTAATCCTGTGGCCTTTGGTTCTGGCGCCACCTTGTGTTCGATCACTTTGCTGGTGTAACTTCATGGTGTGTCCATTCGTTGTTTGTGTATTTTGTTTAAGTGTAATGTTGAATTGAAATTGTTTTTTTATTTATTATTATTATTATCAGGGTTTGTTTATTAACCAATTAGTTTGTTAATTTTGGGTCGGTTGTACCATTTCTTTGTCTTGCTTTACATTGATAGGCTACTAAATTACGGAGCCGAGTAATTGTGGTTTTATCTGTTTTTTTTACTTTGGTTTATTTGGTTGGTGTTGGGTGGGTTTAAATAATTATTGTAACGTTTGGTTGGTTTGAAGTGTTTTGATTTGTATTTATTTTGCTTTATTATTTGAGCGGTGAAATGTGTTATGCAAAGACCTGATCCCAAAGAAAGAAACCAACTTGTCTAGTTTATTCTTTTTTTTTTGTGAGTTGTTCTTTTGTTAGTATTGTTGTGGTCTGTGTTTGGCCTGTGTATGGGTGGTTGGCCCATGTGAATCGACTAAACGAAGCCCATTGGGCTGAATCATTCACATTGATTAAAGTGTTTTTTTTATTATTGATGTTGAGGTCAAGGGGTTTTAGTAACTAATTGATAGATAAAATTGTAGCCTGTGGTTTTGTCTCTGCTCGTCCTTTTCATTTAGTTGAAAGCCTGATTGGAGAGGCTTGAAAAGTTGGGGTCTTGAGTACGGGCCTTACTAGAGTAAGTTGATCGAGTCTCACAGTCACATTGGCATGAAAAATAAGCAACTAATAATTAACGATTTAATTAGATATTACTTCAGGTGGTGACAATGTAGACAACTACATGATGACTATTCACTAATAAGTGACCAAAATCTTCTGATCTGAATTTCTTTTGGATTCCTACGATAACAGACATGTATCGGATACACACAGTTAAAGCTGCCAGAGAATAAGTTAGGCTATGTTAAACACTAAAGAGTCTAGACCCCAACTAAAGCAAACACTGATCTCCATCATGGTGACATAATTTTTTTCAATAAAACATCAACTTCTAAACCTCTGTTAATTCTCAGTAAGAATGTTAGTATGAAAGAAATAAAGTCTGGATTGTAATAAGTGAGGATGCAGAGATTTGGAGAGATCTGTTAGTGTTTAATATTCTGTTGGGATGTAAGGTGTTTCTGTATTGTCTGTTTTGTGTGTCACCATTGTGTTGAAGTGTAGAGCCTGTGCTTCATTCCAGGATGAGCAGAAAAATGCTGATGTTATGCTGTGTGTTGCTTTATTTAACAGACAGTAACTGTGTTAGGGTTTATATAAAATAAATCCCCGTATTTAAATGAAAATATGTAGAAATATTGGAGAGTTGCTTGTAATTGCTGTCAAATAATCTTTATATAAAGTTACCCACTGCATTTAAATGGTACAAATATGTAGAAATATTGGAGAGTTGCTTGTAATTGCTGTCAAATAATCTTTATATAAAGTTACCCACTGCATTTAAATGGTACAAATATGTAGAAATATTGGAGAGTTGCTTGTTAATTAATGGCATACATGTCCTTCTCAAATTGGCATATTGTGATAAAGTTCATTATTTTCCATAATGTAATGATACAAATTAAACTTTCATATATTTTAGATTCATTGCACACCAACTTAAATATTTCAGGTCTTTTATTGTTTTAATACTGATGATTTTGGCATACAGCTTATGAAAACCCAAAATTCCTATCTCAAAAAATTACTATATCATGAAAAGGTTCTCTAAACGAGCTATTAACCTAATCATCTGAATCAACTAATTAACTCTAAACACCTGCAAAAGATTCCTGAGGCTTTTAAAAACTCCCAGCCTGTTTCATTACTCAAAACCACAATCATGGGTAAGACTGCCGACCTGACTGCTGTCCAGAAGGCCATCATTGACACCCTCAAGCAAGAGGGTAAGGGTAAGACACAGAAAGTAATTTCTGAACAAAAAGGCTGTTCCCAGAGTGCTGTTTCAAGGCACCACGCAACATGCACGCATCTCGAGCAAGAGCCCGGCTAGCGGTGCCTGGGGACCGAGAGCCTGTATAATATCAACAAATCACATCTCTGCATTTCCATCTTTTCCATTTCATGACAGCCCATCAGACCTCAGCATTTTCATTTTCTCCATTTTATGACAGCCAATCACCGTGGCCCTTTTCCATCTTTGCCAGAGTATGCGCAGTAAGTCCACCTCCCATCACTTTCAGCAAATTAACAGCTAATTAATTTATTATATTTTTGTGAGTTTTTTTTAGGGAAAAAGCCGCCGTGAAGCCCGGTCTTTGAATTTAGCGACTTCGGAATTTAACCCACCGAGGTAAGATTCCTCTATTTAATTAACTAGATTTAATTCATATATTTTTTTAAATAAACTTTTACATTGTTTTAGGTAAGACGTTGAAGGTATTGTTTTATTTAATCCGCTAGCTAACGTTACTCACCGAGGTAAGATTTCTCTATTTGATTAACTAGCTTTAATTAATAGTTTTTTTTTAAATAATCTTTTACATTGTTTTAGGTAAGACGTTGACGTTGTTGTTTTATTTAGTCTGCTAGCTAGCTATGAATAAATTAATGAATTAATGGAGTAACGTTAGCTGAAACGTATTTTCAACAGAGAGAAACGAATGGTTTACATTGTTATAATTGGTATAACATTGGAGCAATACATGATATTGTGTTCACTTTTAACACCCAAATTGAATGAATTTGAATGAATAAATGAGTTTTGTGTTGTATTCTGGTCTCGCATCTATTATAACAGGAGACTTTGTGTTTACCAACTGATAATAATCTTAATATGATTGTACTAAATTGCTTCTATATCTGCTACTACTATGTATTAACATATCATACACTGAGGTACTATACATTAATATATTATACACTGAGGTACTATGTATTAATATATTATACACTGAGGTTAAATGTGCTAGAATTTGGTGATTTTTCTAATGCTATCTATATGCAGGAGTTTTATAGTAGTGAGTTGCCCACATTGAAACTGCCCACATTGCTATGGTTATACCATGTACTGAATAGTTACAGATTTAAATTGAATAGTTACAATTTTATTTACTCTAGTAATGGAAGATGGCTTCCAAACACAAAAAGCACAGGACTATGAGTGAAGAGGAGTGGATGAAAAAGGCAGGAAACAGACAGCACCCCGCCAGAGAAAGTGGCATGACCTGTATCTGAAGGTAAATTTAGAAAAAGTGATATTGTACAATCTTAAAACATAAAGCTATATCATATTGAAAGGGGTCACATTCTTATGATTCACTGCCAAGGAATATTACAGATTGAAAAATGTCCAGTGCAGTTTAGGGGACAAATGTCTTTGTTTGAAGGGACACAGACATGTAGTTGTGGATTCCATACAGCAAAGGTATCAAAAATCTTTTCCTAAAATTATGAAGTGTTGGTGTTGTAGTTAGTGCTGGGCGGTTTGACCAAACATGTATATCACGTTTTTTTTCAAAATTATGCCGGTTTTCCGGTTTATGCCGTTTTTTTTTTTTCATGCATAATCAGGTGTTCAAAGCATTTACTACTGGTTGAGAGAGGAATTACTGCAGTAAATTGACTTACAGGTAGGATGGTCTATTTTACTGTCATTAGTGAATATTGTAGAGTAGAATAGTGCCCAGAATAACCTAAATACACTGTATTAACACCAGACAGATAATTCACGTCACCAGATGGAAAGAATGGATGGAGAAGCATAGGTTACTGTAAAGCTACGTCTTAGTTGGTGATTATCTTGGCGAAAGCCGAGTACAAATCAGCATGAAGTTTTAACATCTACTCTCGTGTAATGGAAATCTTATAACCAAGAAATTACGTTAATACAACGACTAAAACACTGGACGTTTTGAATGTTCCTAGAACATTCAGAAATAACGTTTTTAAAACTTAATGGGAACGTTATGAAAACGTTCTTATAACCTAAAATTGTTAGCTGGGGAAGAGGAGAGATTCACAATTGCACTGAACACGTTTTAAGTGCAGGATTCTCTGAGCGAGCCCAGAGAAAATAGACCTAATCTAACAACAGCACCGTGTATTTGAGAGCGCGGCACATTATATTCCGCGCGCGAGCAGAGAGATTCGCGCTCGCGCATTATATTAATATACTTTCGCGCTACAATAATGCGCTCTCGACATTTAACAGGAAAATAACCCCATAGTTCTGCAGCATCCCTCTTCCCTGTAACGTAACACCAGAGCACTGCTGTTTACCCCATAGACTGTAAAAGGTTTACCCTCGCCTCGCAGTCGCTGCTTAGAAGTGCAACATTGTAAAGGGTCCGTCTGAAACAGTGTCGCCCGCCGCAACGTAACGTTCGTTCCGAACGTTCTGTAATTAAATACATCGGTATGGCGGTATATTAAAAATTAATATCATAACAAAGTAATAATCAGGTTTTCGGTATGAACCGGTATACCGCCCAACACTAGTTGTAGTCTCAATTATTAAATTTCATTTTCTTTTCTCTTAACCTGTAGCCTTCCAGGTCAGTGTCCTCACCTGGACACCAGGTCCTCATCCGTGTCATCTGCTGCTACACCGGGGCAGACGGCCACACCGGGGCAGACGGCCACACCGGGGCAGACGGTAACACCAGGGCAGGTGGCAACATATGGGAAGACGGCAACATCTGGACAGACGGCAACACTTGTTCTCACACTCCGCAAGCCAACTTTAACTATGGTATCAGTAAGTAATGAGGATTTACTGACACTGATAATAACATTTTTAGCATATTCACATGCATTTTAATTTACAAGGGTCCACTTAAGACGACTTTTAAAAAAACTTTTTTTCAGTTTATAAAGCCACGGTTCGTTGGGTCTCACGGTGTCGCTTTAAAGTCAAACTTAGATTTGGGCAGGAAGCATGCAACCAAGTTAATGTAAAGAGAAAAGTTTGAATTTGATTTTACGATCATATAATCAATCGTATAATACAATCGCATAATATGCACTCTAATTCTTGTTATGCCTGGGTATTCTTGTAAGGCTACTGTTCATTTCAATCCATAAAGATATGTTAAATTTATGTTGTCATTACTTTAATTCCTAATAAGGACAGATTAATATTATATATAATGTTGTAAACTGTGGTTATATTATCTCAGCCCATCAGTTGCACTTCCGACTCTTCTGCCATGTCCAGTACTATCACAAGTGCCATGACAAGAAGGCCACCATCGCCTGCCCGCAGTCCCAGGATGTACATTAAGACTGTCTCTACTCTGTCTCTTCCTCCCTCTCCTGTGTCCACAACTATCTCTTAGATACCATCTGTAGCTGCTATAGCTGTGAGAAAATCATAAATTAAGTGGCTGTCTTCCCAATGATACTTAGCTTCAAATAATCATCCTTCATTATTTGCCTTTTTTTATTTATAGCTTGCCGTGATCGTATAGTGGTTAGTACTATGCGTTGTGACCGCAGCAACCCGGGGCACGGCAAGTTTTTCTGGGTGCCTTTGAAATTGATTTACACTTTACCACCTCTCCTCACCCCGTCCTTCAGACCACTTTTTTTTTTTTTGCACGGTGCGTCCTTGACGTGCTTGTTATGTTTGAGTGAATTGCCACTGGGACCTTCTTTGAGAGCATGAATTTTCAGGTTTGAACCTTATAGAAAAGACTGAAAACGAAACGCTCCCATTTAGTTTGGAAGAATCTTGCTTCACAGAGAATATGGTGCTGGTATATTTTCTAATCGCTAGGTGTCAGTACACTCACTGGCTGTTACCTAGAGTTCAGTGAACTTGCTCTTTGCTCCAAACAACTGCGCCTTTGAAGCAAGTTTACAATAACGATAAGAGCGCGGCAAGTCCACAGCATTAAAGCATGTAAAGATGCTTTTGTTGTAAACTTTATTCGGGCAATCAAGCCTTTTTTTGTGAAGCGCTACGTTTTGCTTTCGCATTTTGGCTAACCTGCACTGGCCTCGGGCAGCTACGCTGCAAGGCACCAAGTGAAATGACATTCCCACTTTAACCAGTTTGTAGTCGTGGCTGAGTGGTTAAGGCGATGGACTAGAAATCCATTGGTGTTTCAAATCCTGCCATCTATGTTTGAGAGCATGCGCCTGCTTTAGGTTCTAACCTTCTGGAGGCCTTGTTAAAACTTTATTAATACAGGTGAATCAAATAATTGACTGATTAGTAACATACTCGATGATCTGACTTGGGTGTGCCCTAAAAGGAAAACAAGAAAAATGTGCTGCGTAGGCTTCTGAAAAAGTTGGAAAATACCAGGTTTAAGCAAATGTCAGTCTGGCAAAGACGTCTATGCAAAGGGACAACATTCGTGACTCTTGTGGGATCCAAAAACCAACAACCTTTAAGCCTTCATTTGCAACCGAGAAGTCCAGATTGTCTTTCCTGCTGAGACTTTTACATCTGAAAAGTTTGAACAACTACTCCTAGAAGCCACCGATATGGGACTGCTGGGATTCGAACCCAGGATCTCCTGTTTATTAGACAGGCACTTTAACCAACTAAGCCACAGCGCCAGGTACTGTCCCTGGCTCGATGCTTTTGTATACAAAGTCTAAAAGAGGTAGCACGTCAGGAGAATAGCTGATTACATCATGAATAGGTCCCTTTGAAGATAGAGGATTATTTCCAAAACCTGAAAGGTGTGCAGGCTCCTGTTGAGGGACAAGGAAGTATCTCTAACCATTTAATTTTGGATCGAAACTCTCAGTACATGTGTCTCAAATGTTTTGGGAACCTCCAGTTACGATACATCTAAACGCTGTTTCAGCTTGGAGAAATTGAAAGCATGTTTTTTTATTTAAAAAAAAAAAACATTTTAGGTAGGTGGCCAGCAATAGGTAGTTGCAGATTTTGGCCTTAGCCAGTGGATTTTATTTAAATGGGTGACTTAAGCTAATTAGTACTCTATGATCTTATTTGGTTGTGTCCAATAAGGGAAATAGGCAGAACGTGAAGGGTATGCTTTGTTTGTGGATCCCAGGTTTAAGAATATGCTTGTCCAACACAAAGACATCTGAGCAAAAGAGGGCATGCACGACTCGAACCCACAACCTTTGAATACCTCCCTTCACAACCTAGAAGTCCAATGCGCTATCCATTGCACCACAAGAAACCAAGCTTTAAGATGCTATTGCATGCACATAACTTCTTAGCTTTCCACATTTTGTGCAGATGCACACTGTTCAGCATGCAAAGATTTGCATATGTAAAACCTGTGGAATAGGCACAGCTGGGATTCGAACTCAGAGTTTCCTATTTACAAGACGGGCTTTGACCAACTAAGCCACAGCGCCACTTGCTGAACCTTCTACAATGTGTTGGTATAAAAAGTCTAAAAGAGGTAGCAGGTCAGGAAAATAGCTGATTACATCATGAAAGAGGTTAGGGGAATCTTTCCAAAACCTGATGGGCATTCAGGGCTCTGTTGAAGAAAGAGGGAATATCTGAAACTCTCAATACTTGGATTGTGGATTGTCCAAAAACATTTCAGACACATCTAAACTCTGTCTCAGCTAGCAGAAATGGAAAGCAATCTTTGATATGTTTTCAGCTGATCTGAAAGACAAAATCCAGAAAGATTTTCATGAATTACACTCACCTAAAGGACTATTAGGAACACCTGTTCAATTTCTCATTAATGCAATTATCTAATCAACCAATCACATGGCAGTTGCTTCAATGCATTTAGGGGTGTGGTCCTGGACAAGACAAGCTCCTGAACTCCAAACTGAATGTCAGAATGGGAAAGAAAGGTGATTTAAGCAATTTTGAGCGTGGCATGGTTGTTGGTGCCAGACGGGCCAGTCTGTATTTCAGACTGTATTTCACAATCTGCTCAGTTACTGGGATTTTCACGCACAACCATTTCTAAGGTTTACAAAGAATGGTGTGAAAAGGGAAAAAACATCCAGTGTGCGGCAGTCCTGTGGGCGAAAATACCTTGTTGATGCTAGAGGTCAGAGGAGAATGGGCCAACTGATTCAAGCTGATAGAAGAGCAACTTTGACTGAAATAACCACTTGTTACAACCGAGGTATGCAGCAAAGCATTTGAGAAGCCACAACACGCACAACTTTGAGGTGGATGGGCTACAACAGCAGAAGACCCCACCGGGTACCACTCATCTCCACTACAAATAGGAAAAAGAGGCTACAATTTGCAAGAGCTCACCAAAATTGGACAGTTGAAGACTGGAAAAATGTTGTTTGGTCTGATGAGTCTCTATTTCTGTTGAGACGTTCAGATGGTAGAGTCAGAATTTGGCGTAAACAGAATGAGAACATGGATCCATCATGTTGTAGGGACAATGAGTCTTACATTAAATTAGCTCAAATTATATATAGGGAATTTTAATAATTAATCATGAATGATTAATATATTGCATATTACAGTTAAATTATCGAAGCTGAAAATAGATCGATTGTATATATGAATGATCACCATAATGGGTTATGGTTCGTCATTAATATATCAATAGTCTTATTACAGATCGATTATATGAGATAACCTTAAATGGAATTAATTTAGTTATCGAACAATCTGTTTGTCCAGCAAACGGCCGTAAGATTAACTTATCAATTTTCAACAAAAATGATCTCTTCCTTATAATTCCAAAAAAAGCTATTTTCTGGCCATGAAAAATCACCTTCTTGTTATTATAAAATTTAGGTTACTGAAATAGTAACGAATTGTAAAGCTTTGTAGCTAAAGGGTCGAACACTTCATTGACTTTAAAATGAAACTACGGATACAGAATTCTACATTTAAACCCGGGATACATGTATGTACAATAAACAGTAAAACTAACGAGACAAACGAATAACAACGGGAGTGAGTGAGAGAGAGAGAGATTGAGTGAGAGAGAGATGCGTCATATATATATATATATAGAGAGAGAGATATAGAGGATGAGAAAGTGAAACTAACGGTCAGGATGAGAGAGATCACCGGGGTGATCTCAGCATGGCAAAAATCACAGACAATAACCCTTAGAGAGGCAACAAGAAATGACATCAATCAAATCAAATCAATAACCTATACTTGCGAATGCGTATGGTTCTCTTTGTGTTGCTGAGGAACGCAGAGTCGTATGCGTGTTTGTCCTTCGGCGCTATAGGCTTGTTCTCTCGTGTCTTCCGGGGCAAGCAGACTCGCGGGAAGTTTTAAAGGTTCACCGAACGTGAAGTTACCAAGGAAATAGTTCAGAGTTCATCTCCCTCGGAAGGGAGAGGCGAAAATGAAAATAAAACTTAGTAAAGAAAGGAAAAGAAACGAAACGTGGTGTAAAGCTCCCTAAGGAGCCATGGGACCGGAAACCTCTCACAGGGAAAGTGCTCTTTTGAGAAACTCCTGTGTCAGTTTCTTATAGAGAGGAGGGGTTCACGCCTGCTTCGCGTATGTGAACCAATCATCTTAGAGCATCTCGAGCGGGAAAAGTTCTTCTTTGTCTTGTCAGGATAATTGATGATGCTATAAAATTTTGTCATTTCTAGCCAGAAAGATTGTACACACAGAACAATACATTTTACTGTAATATCCTATGTATGACTGGTTTAGTCAAAACAAGACGGTCAAACAGGTACCAAAAATGGCCGGAAAGAGTAGAAGAAACATAAAGTTACATTCATATGCAGAATTACACACATTTAATGTTCACTCACACGACTATAAAGCCATAATACCGGCTACCATGACCTAGGAAAGATCAAATTCATGTTTATACATTTCTTAAGTGGTTATACTTATAGAAAATATAAGATTGCAGAGTCTATTAGTCTTTCTTCATCAGAATTCAAGTGGGAGCTGTGATTCCCTTGGAATTCCTTTTGGGGGTCATAAAGTTTTATGACCTAGCAAGAGGGAGAGTTACAGAAGATGATCCTGTTAGGTAATCTTTCTTTAGAAATACACTTAAGATTTGAAGTTACAGACCAGTCTCCAATTACATCTATAGAATAAGACAAAACTAATTAGATATGCATGCATACAGGAAGGTTAGATACAATTCTGTGTTATATACATTAAGGACATTCCTATCCTAAGTTGCACACAAAGGACGTTTGTGTGCGGGTATGTGTGGTGTGTGTGTGTGTGTGTGTATCCTTAGGGCATATTGTCCATCCGTGGTGTGCACCACGTGAGGGTTTCGAGAACAACGGGGACCTGTTGCTTGATTGCGCAATGCGTCATAAATGGAGTTAATCAATGACCTGCTGGCAGACATTGGGGCACCATTTCACATGATTCAAGGTTTTGTGAATTAAACATATATGTGTTCATATTTGTTTAGTAGTGAAAGGAAAACAGGATTCGGTCAGTCGCTACATATTCCCCCTTTTCGTCGGATGAAGTCCCTGTGTGAACATCATCGGACGACAATCATCACAATGGCCGACTGGCAGGTGAATCCTGATGGTCATGTAGCAGGTGGACCATGGTGGTAGGGTAGCAGGTGGAACCTGATGGTAGGATGGCAGGTGGATCTTAAAGCTGAGGATTCAGCTCGATGAGGTTTGGCGTGGTCTCTGACTTGGCACCCCCTTTCCGGGGATTCCGTCTGAGACCTTCAGGCACGGCTTTCGTGAGTTCGGCTGTGTCGCATCTGGTGGAGTCTTCTGTACAGAATGAATGCCACTCATAGTGTCAGAGTGTGGCTGATTAACTGTAGAGATGCACAGCACAATGTCGGCTGAGGTCCAGCCTAGGACCGCAGATGAAGTGTTCAGAACGGGCAGTCGAGACAGTGCTTGGATGGCTGTGTTGACCGGAGCAATGTCAATGAATTGGGAGCCCCTTTCCTCGATCCAGAGTCTCAGTTCTGGATCTAAGGTGAAGTTGTAGTTCTTGAAGGATGGGAGTTCCAGTGCTGTCTGGTACTCTTTGCTCGGAAGATGGTACAATGCCAGATCATTCAGGTGGAATATGGCACCTTTCGGGGCTTGAATCCACGTACTGTGGTTGAGCATGTTGACACGGCTGGTTGTGTCATGCTGGTCGTAAGTGAGAGTAGCTGTACGCACAGGTGCGTTAACGAGCCACCTGTCACCTACAATCTCTGCTTGCGTCTCTGTGACCTTTGCTCGAGGCTTAGCTTTGGCAGGGCAGCGTGTGTCGGCAGGCGCTAACGAGCCACCTGTCACCTACAATCTCTGCTTGCGTCTCTGTGACCTTTGCTCGAGGCTTGGCTTTGGCAGGGCAGCGTGTGTCGCTGACCAGGGGTTGCAACCCGCAGGTTCCTTCAGTGTTGTCTCTGAGGAAGGGTTTGCTAGGGCAGAGATAGTGAGTGTCTTTGGTGAGGTACATGTGTGCAGGTTTGGGGCCAGGTGCAGCTGTGTGTCGCTTTTGTGGTAGGCCACCACATCTGGAATGTGTGTCTTGATGTGGGTGTTGCTTTTCAAAAACCTGACATTGGCAATGTCTTTAAGTCTGTAGACTTGGTTTGACTCGCTGATGGATTGGTTCAAGAGCACATCCACTTCCCTCTGCTTGTGATCGACGTAGAGTGGGATGGCGCTACCCAGAGAGTAGGCCAGGTGTATTTGTAAGAGGATCAGTTGGCCTGGTGATGGCGGAAACCAGCATAGTTAGCACAAGGCTTAAGGGTTTCAAGTACGGTGGGATTCTAACCGTGGCTGGGCTGTCTTTTGAGGAGTTAACCTCCCAAAGCATGTCTGTTATCAGGGCTGTAACCAGCTGAGTTTGGGCAAAGTCATTCTGGAAGACAGTAAACAGCGGTTTCATGCAGTTCATGGTCTGATTCAGCAGGATGCTGTGAGTGTTGAGAATGACCACGTTCCTGGTTTGGAAAGATGCACTCTGCTTGGTGAGTTGCTCTTTTAGCTGTGAAAGTTCAGTCTGAATTACAACCACATACTGTTTCACAGTGGCTATGTTTGCTGTGTGGACACTTGGCATACCAGTGTTGAACAGAGTTCTGGCGGCAGCTACGGCTCCGAGCAACGCTCCCAGGAACCGTTTGGAGTGTTAGTTGGTGCTTAGGAGTCCTGATTGTGTAACAGTCACTTTGCCCAAGTTGGTTGGACATGTGTTCGACCTTGGCCTTGGCGTGAGAGAGGGAGTCCTTTGTCCATCGGGCACTTGCCCAGTCGTATTGGGCTACGGTGCTGGGGTAGTGTGCTCTGTAGGCCTTGTGGGGCTGGATGAGTCGAACATGCGCTTGATGGGTGTAGGTCCTGCAGTCGGTGATCAGGAGTCTCAGTTGTTATCTCGGTGGCAGCTGTCCTCTGGATGGCTGACAGCACGGCATGGCGAACCACAGCAGCAACCTGGTACAGACAACGGGGAGAGAAAGAAAGGGGAGGAAAAAGCCAGCGAGGGTTGTCTTTGGTTGGACAGGGCAGTCTTTTTATTTCATGGGTGGCAACTAGGTTTAGCTTGCCTTGGCCCATGTTTTGCCACATCTTGCTGCTGGCATGTCGCTTGCTTCAGCGTATTGTCAGTGGCTCTGGTGCTGTGGTTTGCAGCGCATGATGCGTCATGGACGTACATTGGCCTTATCCCCCCTTTGCGCCGTTGCATTACACGTCTTTGCGTTGTGGTGTCAGACGGTGCACACATAGAATGTAGCTCTGTGCATGCAGCATGTGCTTGGTGTCATGCCGTGTTCTGAGTAACTGGTTGTCAGTGAGTGTAGACGGCAGTCAAGGGTTGGTTAGAGGGGTCTGAGAGGTGGTGAAGCAAAGTCTTTATTGTGTCAGAAGCCCGCATGTTCGTTATGTTTGTGTTTGTAAACAGCGGAGCTAGCGTAAACTGCTGTGAGGTAGACAGTTTAGGTTGTAAAGTTCTTATGCTGTGTAATCACTTCAAACTTCAGGGTGGGTGGGCGGGTTTGAAGTGACCACAGCTAGTCGTTAAGTGCGCCAGGCTTGGTGAGGGTATGGGTTTGGTCATTCAAGTCTTTGTCAAGGCCCGGTTGCCTTGAGTGTCCTTTCACCTTTTTCCAGTAGACAATCATGTTGTTTGTTCTTGTGATGTAATCACATGCCTGGAACCGGTGTTGGTGTGTGACAGGCATGTGGTTTGAAGTCTTACAGCCATTTTGTTTCCGGCCTGGAAGTTGGTATGAGAAACTGAGTCTGGCATAGTTAAAGTCTGTGCCCATAAGGAGTTCTTTGATGTTATGCGTCAACGCGATGTGCAGCGTTATGAGGATGGCTGCTACCTCAGCATATTGTGATGACTGCGGGCCCAACTTGAAGTATTGTGGTGGGCACGGTATGTCATTTACCCACAGCATGCCCGCACCTGATTGACGGCTGCCCTCATGGTGGTAGGAACATCCATCGATGTAGGCTTTGGGCATACCTTGACACGCATTCTCTTTAAAGTACCTGTGACAGGTCAGTTGTTGTTGTTGGGGTTCTTCTACATCCACCGTCGCAACTGGTGTGTTATCAGAGCAGTTTTGGCAGGCTGCCAGGCCGTGGCCTAGCGCAGACTTGTGATTTTGAGCATAACGTGCCTCAACATTGCGCCCCTGGAGGGCCATTAACCATGTGGCTATGCGTTAATTGGTGACCACGCCATCTCGGATGCACTGGCTCCAATGTAGTTGGAGAATCTCTGGACGGCCCATACAGTGCAGAGCAGGGCTTTTTCACAGTCTGAGAATTTAGTCTCTGGTGGGAGAAGTGTCCTGCTGGCATATGTAACGACTCCTTTGTCTTGATCATGCCTTTGGTACAGGCCAGCACTGAGACAGTGGTTGGAGAACCCAGCTTCTAGATAGAACTCTTTTTGTGGGTCAGAGTAAGCCAGACATGGAGCAGTGCATAAGTGTCATTTTAGCTCCATGGCATTTTCTTTAACTTCTGTCCATACAAATGGGCAGTCTGTTCTCAGAAGTGCAGTTAGAGGTTTCGCAATGTCTGAGTAGCTTTCGCTGAACTGCCGTGTGTAATTGCGCACCCATAGAAAGCTTGTAGCTTGAGATGTTGGTGGGTGGCTTGATGTTTTGAACAGCTTGAATACGGCTGGACTGCGGTTCGATGCCTTGTGATCCGATGAGTGGGGCCACATAGTTGACTTTGGTTCGACACCACTGTCCTTTGTGGAGGGCGTTCTTGGCGCCGGCAGTGGATAATTGGTTCAAAACATAGTCTATCTCTTTCAGGTGGTCAGCCACTGTTGTGCTTTTCATGAGAACATCATCAACGTCGTTAAGGATTCCTCTCATTCTGGCATCTGGGCATGCTTTGTTCAGGAAGATGTTGAACTCAGCAGGTGAGTTGGCATAGCCTAACGGGTACCTGGTGAAAGTGAATTGTCTGTTGCCGAACGCGAATGCTAGCTTGTGCTGGTCTTCTGGATGCACAGGTATGGTCCAGAATCCAGAGGCCACATCAAGTGTTGAGAAGATTGTGGCTTTTCTGATTCTGGGCATTTCTTGCTCCAGCTGGGTCATGGGCCATCGGGACAGTGGCACCTGTTGATTCAGTTTCCTGCAGTCAATGGTGGGTCGCCACTTGCCGTTTGGTTTGAGGACGGGCCAGATGGGGGCAGAATGGGTGCTGTTGCATGGGCGGATGACACCTTTTTCAAGCCTGGATTCGATGATCTCTCGCACCGGTTCATGTGAAGCGATGGGGATCTTGCCTGACTGCCTGACAAAAGTGGGAGGAGCATTAGGGTGCGTTGGGATGCGTACAGTGTGGAGTTCGGTGAGACCACAATCTAAAGAGTCTTTGGCAAAGGATTCTTTGAACTTGTAAAGGACTTGTCTGAGTCTTTGTAGATCTGCATCATTTTTAATTGCGTCAGCGTCTTTTAGAATTTGCTGAACTTGAGACTCAAATCCTGGGTACGGTTCCTCTGTTGGTGTGTCTTAATGAGAGCATTGAATAGTGAGACAATGATGGCTGAGTTGTCTGCCCATAGTGCAAGTACAATGTCAGTAGTGGTTACATAATTCAACTGCAGGTCAGTTGTGACCTTGGGGCAGAAGGAATCAGAGTCTTTAGTGAGCTGTAAGGTGCATGGTAGCGGATTCGAACCTACAGTTGGTGTTGAGTCTGTGTCTTCATGGCTGGCTGTGAGAGTTCACGTGAACTCTGTGACCTGACAGTATGGCTCGGTTGGCCTGTGTGACTGGAGGGGGAGGGGTTCCCGCACTTGAGCCCAGACTTTGAGCTGTTTCAAGTCCAGTAACGGTTCAAAGCGATCTAGCAGGTCTTTGCCAATTAGAAGTGGGTAAGTGTTCATTTTTTAGGTGTGCACTGGGTGGATCAGACTCATAGAATCAATTGTCAGGTGGATGGGAGCTACCTGTTTGAGCCGGATGTCGTTCTGGCTGTGGGATTGCACATTCCGTTCACAAGTTTGAGGTGTCAGAGTTCGATCTTGTCTCTTAGCTTGAAATTTGAGTCTTTTTGAAAAGGTGAGATGAGATCACCGTAAGATGTGATGCTGTGTCTTCCCTGCTCACTTCCTTTTCCAACGTGATGTTCAGGAGGAGTTACCGGCCCACCCCCTTTTCGACCAGGTTGCCCAGGAATGTTGTCATTGGGGCGGGTGTGACGATCAATGGGTGGTTAGGACCGGTTTTGTGTGGCTCTCTGCGGGTGCGGATAGCCAAAACAGCATTTTCTGGTACCTTGGGATAGTGGTACCTGATATGAGGAAGTGTGCTGTCTCATTCAGGGTGTGCAGTTGTCAGCTGTGGAGCTTGGGTGATGCTGTCACCTTGTGATGTGACAGTGAGCTCTTTGGTCTTTGGCTGACGAGCAGTGTTCGGGGTGTTTGGCTCAGTCAGTTGGTAGTCAGACCGGGCATTGGTTTCAGTTCTTATGCTTAGAAATAAGATGTGTGGTTTGTCTTTCTTGCGAGTTTTCTGTAAAGAAGCTCTTCCAGCACCTTCAGGATCTCTGCCCTCTCTGACGTGGCTGCACTGTTTTGATCTGATGTGGGCTCAGACTTGGGCTTACCCGTGGCACGTTGAGAGGGGTTCCGATGCTGGCTTTCCGGACAATGGGGATCGGCTTTTTCTGGGTCGCCGGCTGGCTTCCCAGGTGGCTCCACCCCTTGGGTTGTTGGATGGGTGTTGCCGGTCCCAGAGGGTCCTCGGCCCTCCTTTACTCTGTGTCGCGTTGCGCCCTCCCAAACAGCCTTTGTGACTTTAAACCCAACTCGGCAAAGCCAAGATGTCAACCGCCAGACAACACTACAAAATTGGGCTGTTCCCCAGAACCCTCCCGGAGGAGTGGACTCTTTTTAGGCCCCCGTTTAGGTACTGGTCCCAGAAATTGCCTTTTTGTGTCGGCTGGACTGGTTGACTACCTTTGGAGTGCCAAATTGCTGATGTCAGCACTGCGGGCCGCAACGACGGACAGAGATAAAAGAAACCGAGATTCACGCACAGCCAGTGTTGGTAACGCTGGTCGGACAACCCTGCTGGCCGGAACACCACCAGAGATGACTTCAAATCACCAAGGGAGTACTACAATAGATACACAAAAGGATGAACAAGGGAAGCTTAAAGTAAATTAAGGCTTGTTTGTTTAAACCAAATTGAGTAATTATTTATGTAGCAATAAGAGTCGAAGGTTTTACTAAATAATAATAAAAAGAGGGAATTATGATAATGTTGGTAATTATCAAAATAACCTAACCCAAAAGAGAGGAAAAATGATAAAAATCAAAATATGAAGAGACAGGATTGAAACACGGTAGAAGCAGGCCGCAGTAGTGGGTTTTCACCACAAGGGGGGCGTACTCCTTCTCTGTGCTTTGCCTGGGTAAACAGAACACTTGATTCAAATTCAAAATTCAAAACTTGTTTAAATTTAAAACTTAAAACAAGCAGGAAAAAATTTAAAGGGAAATCAGAATGATATCCTATAATAACTAATAACACCGTAAAGTATCATTAATAACTATAAAATAATCAACAAAAAAAAAAGGGGAAGATGAGATGGATGCACAATTCAAAACAGAGTGAAAGGAGGAAAAACGTGATACCGACTTAGTGAGGAAGGCCACAGGGTGGCGCGGTTTCCTCCACATGGATATTAGTGGCTGACAGGCAAACACGATGTAAATTTAAACTGGTTTAAAACCAAACTAAAATAAGCATGAAAGGAGATTGAGAAATCAGGATAAAATTTTATAATAATTAACGACAACAGTAAAGTATCGTCAATAACTATAAAATAGTCAAAAGAGAAAATTAGAAATAGGCAATTCAAACAGAATTGGACAGAGAGACAAGGAGAGTTGAGTGAGCCGACTTGGGCTCTCTCTGGCTGTGCTGGGATTTAGTTTAAGTTTTAATTCAAATCTTGTCTTGAACCAAACTCAAAGTAAATGTACCAGTCAAAAGCAGAAAAATTTGTCTAACACAAAATAATATTCGCACGAGCAAAGCTCTAAATGCAAATAAATATTGAGAATTTAGACAGGGAAATGAATTCCCTTAATTCACAGGGAAATGAATTCAGCAGTAAAGAGAGCATTATCTGAAACGGCCACAAGATGGCGTAATTGCGCTCATGCAGGCTGAAGTCAGAAGGCGGGGCGTAATTCGAGACTCCTAAACACTTAAAGGCCGCCCTCTGGTGTTTAGCAAGCGGAATTACAACCGACTTTAATGTGATTCAAACTAAGGGCTTTCAGCTCGCGTCGTGCGCTGATTTCCTGCAATAAATCACAAATAAACAAGCAGATCTCTGTGGATCTTTCGGTGTTGTACTGCACAAGAGCGTGAAACAGGATTTTTTCGCTGTGAAAACACGCAGATGTGAAACAACAGGAATTTCCGTCTGTTGTTACTCACATAAACATTTTTATGTATTAGATTTACATTTAAATGTATCAGATCTTTAATTGGGTAGCTAAACCAATTTTGACCAGGAGTTTACCATTTTTGTTGAATATCACTGGGTTAACCACGAATTCAATAACGACATTATGTAAGGCCTTTTACCACTGAAGAGAGGAAACTCGCTCTCGATCAGATTTACGTCTTGCTCTGATAAAGAGATTCTCGTCTTAATCAGGCGTTTAAATAATATTAACATGTACCAGCTGCAAAGAGTTTGCTTCGTCTTTACAGGGACAGGTATAATATGAACTGCGTTGCGCGACTTTCACTGGAGCGCGCATAAAAAAAAAAAAAAAAAAAAAAAAAAAAAAATATATATATATATATATATATATATATATATATATATATATATATATATATATATACTGTAATATCCTATGTATGACTGGTTTAGTCAAAACAAGACGGTCAAACAGGTACCAAGAATGGCCGGAAAGAGTAGAAGAAACATAAAGTTACATTCATATGCAGAATTACACACATTTAATGTTCACTCTCACGACTATAAAGCCATAATACCGGCTACCATGACCTAGGAAAGATCAAATTCATGTTTATACATTTCTTAAGTGGTTATACTTATAGAAAATATAAGATTGCAGAGTCTATTAGTCTTTCTTCATCAGAATTCAAGTGGGAGCTGTGATTCCCTTGGAATTCCTTTTGGGGGTCATAAAGTTTTATGACCTAGCAAGAGGGAGAGTTACAGAAGATGATCCTGTTAGGTAATCTTTCTTTAGAAATACACTTAAGATTTGAAGTTACAGACCAGTCTCCAATTACATCTATAGAATAAGACAAAACTAATTAGATATGCATGCATACAGGAAGGTTAGATACAATTCTGTGTTATATACATTAAGGACATTCCTATCCTAAGTTGCACACAAAGGACGTTTGTGTGCGGGTATGTGTGGTGTGTGTGTGTGTATCCTTAGGGCATATTGTCCATCCGTGGTGTGCACCACGTGAGGGTTTGGAGAACAACGGGGACCTGTTTCTTGATTGCGCAATGCGTCATAAATGGAGTTAATCAATGACCTGCTGGCAGACATTGGGACACCATTTCACATGATTCAAGGTTTTGTGAATTAAACATATATGTGTTCATATTTGTTTAGTAGTGAAAGGAAAACAGGATTCGGTCAGTCGCTACAATGTCTTGTTACCACTGTGCAGGCTGGTGGTGTAATGGTGAGGGGATTGTATTCTTTTGGCACACTTTAGGCCCCTTAGTGCCAATTGGGCATCGTTTAAATGCCACGGTCTACCTGAGCATTGTTTCTGACCATGTCCATCCCTTTATTGCCACCATGTACCCATCCTCAGATGGCTACTTCCAGCAGGATAATACACCATGTCACAAAGCTCGAATCATTTCAAATTGGTTTCTTGAACATGACAATGAGTTCACTGTACTAAAATGGCCCCCACAGTCACCAGATCTCAACCCAATAGAGCGTCTTTGGGATGTGGTGGAACGGGAGCTTCATGCCCTGGATGTGCATCCCATGATTCTCCATCAACTGCAAGATGCTATCCTATCAATATTGGCCAACATTTCTAAAGAATGCTTTCAGCACCTTCTTGAATCAATGCCATGTAGAATTAAGGCAGTTCTGAAGGCAAAAGGGGGTCAAACACAGTATTAGTATGGTGTTCCCAGTAATCCTTTAGGTGAGTGTATATATTCCTATTTGTAAAGACTGTATTGAACACACATCCAGAGGCTTGATCTCAACAATAAGAAGCAGATTTTGGCTTAAGCCAGTGGTTTTCAAACCATTCTTGAAACCTCCCAGACACTATACATTTTCGTTATCTTCCTTAATTCAAAAAGGTGAATTGAGCTACTTAGTAGAGTGCTCTATGACCTGACTTGGTTGTGTCCAATAAGGGAGATGAGCAGAATGTGAAGCGTAGGCTTCTGAAGTAGATTGTGGACCCCAGTTTTAAACATATGTCCGACTCACAGAGACATCAGAGCAAAATAGGCCATTCACTATTCTGGTGGGTCTCAAAACCACAACCAGGGAATTTCTCCATTCGCATCCTAGAAGTCCAAAGTTCTATCCATTGCACCACAGAGCCATATAATGACACACTTCAGGGAAGTATTGCATGCGTAGCACTTCTTAGTTTTTCCAGTTTTGTGAAGATAAACACAGTTCGGCATACAAAGACTTTCATATGTCAAAAGGTTAAGCACTCCCATATCCTGTGGAAAAGGCACTGCTGGTATTTGAACCCAGGATCTCCTGTTTACAAGACAGGCGCTTTGACCAGCTAAGCCACAGCGCCAGTTCCAAAAGTGCAGTGAAATTTGTCGGTAAAACAAGTAAAGCTTAAAAAAAACGAGAAGCTTAACTGCATGCTTTTCAAATCCTTCTCCTCTCTTCTCAACCATCCTCCTCCTTCATCAACCCTAACAGCTGACGATTTTGCCACATTCTTCATATATAAAACTACCTTCAGTGGCCAATTTACCAATCCACAAACTGACACACCATTTTACCAGCTAACGCGCACATTCTACCCTCCTTCTCTCTACTTTCAGAGGCAGAAGTCTCCCTACTTTCCAATCGCCCTACCACCTGTCCGCTTGATTCTATTCCCACTAACCTATTTCAAGCCATCTCTTCCTCAGTTGTACCCGCACTCACGCACATCCTAAACACCTCTCTTCACACTGGTACCTTTCCCACAGCTTTTAAGCAGGCTCGGGTAACCCCACTGCTTAAGAAACCCACACTAAATCCAGCACATCTAGAAAATTACAGACCGGGGATCCCTTCTTCCATTCATCACGAAAACACGTGAACGTGTTGTTTTCAACCAGATCTCTTACTATCTTACACAGAACAACCTACTGGACAACAATCAGTCTGGTATCAAAAGCGGACACTCAACTGAGACTGCCCTGCTCTCAGTAATTGAAGCACTGAGACTGGCAAGAGCAGCTTCCAAATCCTCAGTTCTCATCCTGCTGGATCTGTCTGCTGCCTTTGACACAGTTAACCACCAGATCCTCCTGTCAATCCTAAAGATAAAGGGCATCCCGGGAACCGCACTCCAATGGTTCAAGTCTTACCTCTCAAGTAGGTCCTTTACGGTGTCGTGAAAGGGTGTGGTGTCTAAGACCCAACATCTAGCTACTGTGGTGCCGAAGGGCTCAGTGCTTGGACCACTTCTCTTCTCCATCTACATGACATCACTAGGATCTGTGATTCAAAAACATGGCTTTTCCTATCACTGCTACGCTGATGACACACAACTCTACCTCTCATCCCAGCCTGACGATCAGACGGTAGCTGCTCGCATCTCAGCCTGCCTGACAGACATTCCTGGCTGGATAAAGGACCACCACCTTCAACAAAATCTGGCGAAGGCAGAGACACTTGTGGTCAAGCGCTTGTTCTATCAAGACTGGACTATTGTAATGCTCTCCTGGCTGGTCTTCCAGCTTGCTATGTCAAACCTCTGCAATTGATCCAGAATGCTGCAGCCAAAGTGGTCTTTGAGTGGTCACTCCTCTCCTCACAAAATTGCATTGGTTGCCAGTTGCTGCTCGTATTAAATTCAAGTCACTGACGTTTGCCTACAGAACAACCACTGGCTTTGCTCCCTTTTACCTAAACTCATTACTTCAGAAACTTGCGATCTGCAAGATCAGCCAGCAGCCATATCACCCTGTAGCCCAAGACTGGTTGCTCCAGGGAAGCTAAGCAGGGCTGAGCCTGGTTAGTACCTGGATGGGAGACCTCCTGAGAAAACCAGGTTGCTGCTGGAAGAGGTGTTAGTGAGGCCAGCAGGGGTGCTCACCCTGTGGTCTGTGTGGGTCCTAATGCCCCAGTATAGTGACGGGGACACTATACTGTCAAAGAGCACCGTCCTTCGGATGAGACGTTAAACCGAGGTCCTGACTCTCTGTAGTCATTAAAAATCCCATGGCACTACTCGTAAAGAGTAGGGGTGTAACCCCGGTGTCCTGGCCACATTCCACCCATTGGCCCCTGCCAATCATGGCCTCCTAATAATCCCCATCCACTGAATTGGCTCTATCACTCTCTCTCCTCTCCAACTATAGCTGGTGTGTGGTGAGCGCACTGGCGCCGTTGTACTGTGGCTGCCGTCGCATCATCCAAGTGGATGCTGCACACTGGTGCTGGTTGAGGAGAGAACCCCTGATATGATTCTAAAGCGCTTTGGGTGTACAGTAGTACATATGAATCCGCTATATAAATGCCTCATTCATTCATTCATTCATTCATTCATTCAAGTGAACGCCATCTCAAAGAGGCACAAAATCTCTTTCTCTGACTTTTACCATGACTGTTCCCTGTTGATGGAATGATCTGCCTAACTCAACCAGAGCCGCTGAGTCCTCAGCCACTTTCAAGAAACGGCTGAAGGCGCATCTTTTTCGGCAGCACTTGATCCCTAATACTAACACTTTCTCTTCTATTCTATTTTTTGTTTATAAAAAAAAAAATTGTACTGCGTTTAGATTAAACGGAGAGGGTTCATAGCACTTGCATATTGTTGTCCAACTGTTAGTTTAACTGCTTCTATTGTTCTAATTTGTTAGTCGCTTTGGATAAAAGTATCTGCTAAATTAATAAATGTAAATGTAAAATAAAGAGCGACAGTGCAAAGACTCATCACCCACCCCATCCCTACGTGAGACGGTTTTGTATTTTGATGCAGGCAAGTAGTTTAATTAACATATAACATAAAGAGGAGCACAGTAAAAAAAATCCCGTAAAAAAACGGTAAATCTCTGGCAGCAAAGTTCCCAGGCGGATTCCGTTAAATTACAGCAAATAACCATTTCACAAAACCGTAAAAATACAGAATTTACTTTACAGTCAAAATTGATTAAATTACAGTATATTACTGTTGATAATGGCTTATTAAACCGTGAAAAAACGGATAAATGTCAAATTGCAGTATATTATAGTTGATAATGGCTTATTAAACCGTGAAAAAAAACTGATAAATTATGTCAAATTACATTAAAAAGACAGTCAGAATTGATTAGATTACAGTATATTACTGTTGATAATGGCTTATTAAACCCTGCAAAAACGGATACATTATGTCAAATTACACTAAAAAGACATTTAACTTTCAGGTTAAACTGTAAATTTAGGGTTTTATAAAGTTATTTTATTATCATGCTGTCTATCTACCGTAATTTACTTTTAATATATAGTTTTTCTGTGTAAAATAACAATAAAATTATGTATAAAAATGCAATAAATACATCAATTCAAATACAAATGTTTGTATATTTACAGATTTAATTTTTACAGATCCAATTTCACAACTTTGACCGCAATCTCTAATTAAGTACTTAATAATAGCACATTTACAGTAAATTTCTGTTAAATTAACTAAATGTATAAGTACAGAATACCTGCACATTTACAGTATTAGTAATTGAACATAAACACTGAACGTCAAGATACGTGATAGATAGGAAATACAAGCTTAGTATATGTCACAGGGTGACGAAAGACGGAACCAATTTTTTTTGGTGTTGTTCCCGTCGGGAGCGATTTCAATGGAACACCTGGCCGGTTCCGGGTTTTTCCCATGTAAACAGCCCGGCCGGGCTCTGCAAATGGGGAAATGAACGTCAGCTGTGGAACGAGCGGAGATTGAGCGGTGATACCCATGAGGAGGATTATAAAAAAAACATGTGTGTGAGGAGAAAGGGGAGGATGGAGCTGAAGGATAGAGCGGGCATTTTTGGATGGATAAAGGGAAACAACATTAACAGAGGAAGGAGGCAGTGGGTCCATGCTACTTCGCCAAGTATACACTTCTCCTACAGTTTGGATGTGCTGTTTCATCGACTCGGGAAGAGGGAGTCGGCTGGGATAACGAGTGGAGACCTTATTCACTGTGAGTTGGTGTGAGTTGCAGTGCTTAGTGTGAAGTGACCACGTGTTACCATTTGAAGTGATTGATGTATGCACTGGTGTGAAGATTATTACCTTGTGTCTGCCCATGTTCCCAGCCGTTATGCTCATTGACCTAGAGTGCTGAATTGAAATTAACCAACGACTGTGTTAAGTGTGTGCTGATCAGGATTGTAGCTCCAGCCTGTTGATTTGAGGAGGATTTGTTGAATATTCATGCACTGTTGTTTGATTCTCCTGATTCAAAGAGGAAGCATTATCTGCCCATGAGCTCTTCACACTGAAGAAAACCACTGCTGTGAGTACTTGATTACTGTTGAGTTGAGGAGGATTTGTTGAACATTCGTGCACTGCTGCTTGATTCTCCTAATCCAAAGAGGAAGCATTATCTGCCCATTGAGCTTTTCACACTGAAGACCCCTGTCGTGAGTACCTGACCACTATTGATTTGAGGATTTGTTGAATATACATGCACTGCGGTTTGACTCTCCCGATCCAAAGAGGAAGCCTTAGCTGCCCATTGAGCTTTTCACGCTGAAGAAGACCACTGCCGTGAGTACTTGATTACTATTGATTGGAGGAGGATTTGTTGAATATTCATGCACTGTTGTTTGATTCTCCTGATTTAAAGAGGAAGCATTATCTGCCCATGAGCTCTTCACACTGAATAAAACCACTGCTGTGAGTACTTGATTACTGTTGAGTTGAGGAGGATTTGTTGAATATACATGCACTACTGTTTGACTCTCCCGATCCAAAGAGGAAGCCTTAGCTGCCCATTGCGCTTTTCACATTGAAGACCTCTGTCGTGACTACTTGACTACTGTTGATTTGAGGAGGATTTGTTGAATATTCATGCACTGCGCTTGATTCTCCTGATCCAAAGAGGAAGCATTATCTGCCCATCGAGCTTTCACACTAAAGAAGACCTCGGATAAGTGTCTGCTCTATTACTTACCTCTGGCTGCCCGAAGAGGAACTGTCGTGTGAATTCCTGATAAGCGTCTGCTCCATTACTACCCCCTGGTTGTCTGAAGGGGAACTGCCGTGTGAATTCCTGATAAGCGTCTGCTCCATTACTTACCTCTGGCTGCCTGAAGAGGAGCTGTCGTGTGAATTCCTTTCCAGTGTCTCTTCATCACTTACCCCTGGCTGTCTGAGGAGGAACTGTTGTGTGAATTCCTGATAAGCGTCTGCTCCATTACTACCCCCTGGTTGTCTGAAGGGGAACTGCCGTGTGAATTCCTGATAAGCGTCTGCTCCATTACTTACCTCTGGCTGCCTGAAGAGGAGCTGTCGTGTGAATTCCTTTCCAGTATCTCTTCATCACTTACCCCTGGTTGTCTGAAGAGGAACTGCCGTGTGTATTCCTGATAAGCGCCTGCTCCATTATTTACCCCTGGCTGTCCGAGGAGGAACTGCGGTGTGAATTCCTTACAAGTGTTTGTTCTGTGACTTACCTCTGGCTGCCCGAAGAGGAACCGCTGCGTGCACCCACTACCAGTGTCTATTCCCTCACTCACCCCTGGCAGTCGGAAGAGGAATCACTGAGTTTTTAGTTTAGGACCTAGCCTATTTTAATTCAATAAAATACGTTTTATATATAATACCTTGTCTGGTCTCGTGGTGTCTCTGGGTAACTCCTCAAGGTGGTATACTTGTAGGGGGGGTGCGCGCCAGGGTGGGGGCCACCCCGGCCTGTGACATATATAATTTAGAACATGTAAAAATATCCACGTTACAAGGCAATTGCTGTATACCTTTATACTCAAATATAACTTTTTTTTTTAAACATTTACAATTACATTTTATCAAAAGTGACTTACCAATTAACAATAGCAAGCAACAAGTGCAATGACAAGTCCCAGTTAGCCTAGCACAGTACACATAGTGTTTTTTTTAAACAAAGATTTAGTATTATTGGGTCAAGTGTTTACGAAAAAGATGGATCTTTAACAGTTTCTTGAAAATGTGTTGTGCAGGGCTGAGTTTCCCGAAACCTTCTTAACGCTATGTCGTTCTTAAGTTACACCTTAAGTTGTACCCTTATCGTTAATACGTGTTTCCCGAAACATTCTTAGTTAAGTATACCTTCTGTAAGTCATACGTTCGGAAGGTTGGTCTGGAGCACTCTTAGCTATACCTCATCACTGTTGGCAGTTCACTCCGCTAGTGGGCACCACTGCAAAAAGCTTCTTTACATCTTAGTCTATACGAATATTATTTTAAGTTGAATATAGCCAGTGTTCAATTAGGCTAATTCAAGTGTTTTCATGCAAATAATAAAATTGTCATCACACTGATTGTTGTTAGCTTTTTAATTATATTATCCAAAGGTTCATCAGCTGGCAAACCATTTGAAAGTAAAGGCTTATTCGCCTATTTAAAGAGAATGACTGTGGTGGGGAATTTGGTCAATCTATGGCAGCGATACAGAGAATAGTTGTGCTAAATCAAAGACGGCGCCGTCCGTGAAGCCATTTAGTGTATGTGCACTATTATATTCACAAAAACTTTAGTCCCCTGGCTACCATGTCAGAAGATACAATTCAAAAGAAATTTCGCCTGCCACGACAGCAAATTCAGCAGCTTTTAGATCTTATTAGTCCGGGTGTGTCAAGACAAACTCGACGGAACCACCCCCTCAGCCCTTTGTGGAGTGCCACCTCGTCTAAAAGGATGTCAATTTCAGTTGGATTAAAGCTGGGGGCTCTCCTCTTTCTTTCTTTTTTCTCCGCCATAGCTATTGATTAAATGTTTAGCGTATTGCGCTTTTGAGTAGGTCATCCAATCACAGAATTTTATTTACACCAATAATGTGATGCAGCTGTGGGCAATCAACCCTGGTTGAGGAGTAAATAAAGAAATTATAGCAAACATATTATGATAATATAACTGGCCCTTTCTAATGCAATGAAAGCATACGGACAGTTACTGTAGTGGGTTAGACGCATGACACGTTTGAGCACGAGGTTGTGCGTTCGCGCACTCTTACCGAAATTATATAAACTATCCAGGGTTTAATTTAGTTTGCAATTTTTTATTTTTTATAATATCCCATGAGTCCAAATAAATGCAATTTCCACTATTTCTGAAGTGCTTCTTTTAAAAAGAACACCGCTTTCTCACATAACGCAGTGAAGCAGCCCCTGCACGAGGGAATAATTGATTCTCGAGCCATCGATATCAACAAATTCAGCACCATCGCCACGGACAGCACCGGGTAATGTCGCACGTAAGAAGGTATATCTTGAGCGGCTTCCTAAGGCATGGTTCGAGGAACACACCTAGGAATGGTATACCTTAAGTTAAGTTATTCCTTAAGAGTCTTCGTAGCGCACTAAGAGACAACGTTATCGGGAAACTCAGCCCAGGTCATTCCACCAGCAGGAAACAGTCCAGGTAAAGGTCAGTGAAAGTGATTTTGTGTCTCTTTGGGATGATGGCACCACAAGGCGCCGTTCACTTGCAGAACACAAGCTTCTGGAGGAAACAGATGTAAAGTAGTGAGTTTAGGTATAGGGCTACCTTTAAAGACCACTCTTGCTGCAGCATCTGGATCAGTTGCAGAGGTTTGACTGATGCTGGAAGAGCTGCCAAAGGAGCATTACAATAGTCCAGTCTGGATAGAACAAGAGCTTAGACGAGGAGTTGTGCAGCTCTGATAGTATAATGATGTAGAAGGCAAATCAGCAGGATCACACAGCAAGTATGGTTCAGCTGAAACAGTAAGCAGTTCTGTCTTGGAAAGGTTGATTTGAAGGTGAAGGTCATTCATCCAGCAAGAATGTTCCATCAGGTAGGCTGAGATGCGAGCAGCTACCGTCAGATCATCTGGCTGGAATGAAAGGTAGAGATGTGTGTCATTAAGATAGCAGTGATAGGAAAAGCCATGTTTCTAAACGACAGAGCCTAGTTACAAAAAACAAAAACAATATATGGGTGGAATCTAACACAATCGTGTCTTACTGTAGCAAAACCAAACCTTGTGCACACTTTTAGTGCAATCATATGGAATCAGAAGACTTGGTCATCATTACGATTTGTTTTAAAGTTAATTCTTCCCATACCTTGTTTGCCATGTGATCATCTGCTTTCCACATGACCTGAAATCACACAAAAAAAATTATTTTAAAACTCAGTATTACACATGACAGAATATGTTCCATTGGGACAATGCAAAACCTCAACTGACCATGATCTGGAAGCTGAGAACGAAAGGCTAACAGTAAAGTTTTGAGCTGCCATGTGATTTTAGCTACACTTATAGAAATTAAAAATGAATATGATTTACTGTGACCTATCTGCATCAGTTACACCTAGGGGTTCATCATGTTATATTCGTATTCTAGTCTTCCTGTTCTAGGCTTTGCTGTATCTTTATCAAAAAGTACAGAACTGAATTCTATTTCTTAACAGTTTTGATAGTTACGAAAATTAGCCATGGTTTAACTAATTTTTTTTTTTTAAACACGGTAAGATTAGGCCTATTTTTAGTAAAACTGTGGTTATCAAAATGGTAATAAATCCGCCAAAAAACGTGGCTACTACAATTTTACTATAATAAAATCAAGGATGTTTTTTAAGAAAAGAGTTTTCAGCTTCCAGACAGCATTTCAAAATGTCCCGCCGTTTAAGAGATTGATTGACTGACTATCATAACGAAGATTTTATACACAATTGGAAGGACTTTGATACACATAACAAGTCTACTAAAGCTTGTTTTATGTCTTTAGAGATGTGGGTTCAACTGATCTTACTTAAAACAGATGGGAAATTGAAAGACGCATGCTGCAGTGTTTTGCCCTCCAGCTCACGACGCCAGTTATGACTGAACATTTAAGAATGGTAACGTTAGCTTGGAAACTGTCAACTTAACACAAATGTAATACAAAATATTGTTCACATGTAGTATGAGACTCTTACCTCAGCCGGTGATCGGTTGGCATGATGTCCGCTGTGACGAACCAGGCTCACTGAAAAAAGGCGCGTTATTTCCGAACTGACTGACTGACACTCGCTCCTGCTCACGGCTGCTCCTGATGAATACGATTATAGCTTAGGACCACAGTGATCACAATCCACTTCACGAGCGTAGACTCAATTCAAATCTACCACTTGCCCTTAAAGGGGTCATATAATGGTACATGCACTTTTTCAAGTTGATTGTACTGAAATGTGTGTTGGCAGTGCCTGTACACAACCATCATATAATGATAAAAATCTGTCCAGTGTTTTTGTTTTAATCTCCTTATATGTTTTCCCCTGCCTCAAATTGAGCCGTTCGATTTTGTGACGTCACTAAATCGGACGCCCCTCCCACGATTGTTGATTGACAGCAGCATTTCAACCGATCCCTGCCCTGAGCGAGCTGTCAGTGGTGTTCTGTTCTTGGGTGTAATAACGAACACAGCAGTAATTTTAATGTTCCTAAATCCGAACTGCTGAAGACACAGTGGCTGAGTTTTGTTTTCGAAGGGAATATTCCCTACGAGCAACGTCAATGCTTTCATGTTTGCGCGATTCGCAAATCTTTTCTCACCAGACTGCTTTATTAACGAAGGAAGTAACTTATAAAGCTGATTTTGATAAGAAGCTGCTCCTGAAAAAATAATCGTTACCAACTATTCAGGTCTCCCTGCTGAACCTCCAGAAAAAGTAAGTGTAAAATTGTATTAACCTTTATATTAATCTTTGCAAATCGCTTCACGATGAATGCGGCTAAGGTTTACACTCAGGGTACATACGTCATGTTTTCTATGTACGACGTTCTCAATATAATCCATAATCCCACGTTTATAATGAACAACGTGTTATGGTTATTGTGTTATTACAAACTGAGTACGTATAACTTACATCAGTAAACACATAGCGTTCGTACATCTCACTAAGTTACTCTACCCTGCCAGTACACAAAGATAAATCAAAGTGACAATATAATAACCAACCATTCAGAGACGTCATGTTAGAGGTTTATTAATTGTTCTCTCTTAGCTCAAAGAACAAAATGTGTGTCATAATTTTGATGGGAGATGCTTATGGGTATCCTGGTAGCAAAGGGGCAGAGTTATAACCCTCAATCTCCAAGAACATTTTTGAGTTTGGGATCGATTCGACGAGCCCCCTACCAGTTTGGGTAGGATAATGAAGAGTGCAAGGACACTGCAAACATATTCTGAGAAAGGTCCAATGTAAGCTATGCTGCCATTTTCTTGACCCAGGCGTTCTCTCTAGGTTCTTACCAACAAAGCAGAAGCAGCACACAAAAGAAACATAAGCATATTTCCCTCTATCAACACAGTTGTGAGTTTCCCAACCTTCCTCCTAAAGACGTGTGTGGGTGAGTGACGAGGTGGCCGAATGGTTAAGGCGAAGGACTGCTAATCCATTGTGCTCTTTATGGGTGTGTTCGAATCCCATCGTCTTCGTTTGTTGTCTTTAGTGTTTCGAGAGAGCCAAGTGCGCATGGAAAAGCCGTTCAAAGTACATTGCTGCCGACTTTAACGACATCATCCTTAAAATAGCTGCAGAAACACACCACACCCCAGCTTCGGGCAGATGGGCAGGCGTAGTGACGAGGTGGCCGAGTGGTTAAGGCCATGGACTGCTAATCCATTGTGCTCTGCACGCGTGGGTTTGAATCCCATCCTCGTCGTTTGATGTCTTTAGTGTTTCGAGAGAGCCAAGTGCGCATGGAAAAGCCGTTCAAATGACATTGCTGCCGACTTTAACGACATCATCATTAAAATAGCTGCAGAAACACACCACAGCCCAGCTTCGGGCAGATGAGCAGGCGTAGTGACGAGGTGGCCGAGTGGTTAAGGCGATGGACTGCTAATCCATTGTGCTCTGCACGCGTTTGTTTGAATCCCATCCTTGTCGTTTGATGTCTTTAGTGTTCAAGAAAGCCAAGTGTGCCTGGCAAAGCTCTTTGCTTCCAACTACAACCTCACCATACTAAAGATAGATGCAGAAAAACTCCACGTGCAGGCGAGTGGCTGCGTGGTTAAGGTGATGGACTCCTAATCCATTGTGCTCGGCACGCATGGGTTCGGATCCCATCCTCAACGTTGGTTGTCTTTAGTGTTTCGAGACAGCCAAGTGTGCATGGAAAAGCCGGTCAAAGTACATTGCTGCCGACTTTAACGACATCACCATTAAAATAGCTGCAGAAACAAACCACAGCCCAGCTTCGGGCAGTTGTGCAGGCGAGTGACGAGGTGGCCGAGTGGTTAAAGCGATGGACTGCTATTCGATTGTGCTCTTGTTGTGGTTTTCAATATTTCTGAAAAATAACTTTGCAGAGATCTTTGATGCCAGAAATAATTAGACTTTATTTTCGAATGCCGTTCCGTTCCATAGAACGACACTCTAACAATCTGGCCCTGCGGCCCATAGGCCCTCTGGCCTTCCAGTGCGCTCCCGAGTATATTTTGGTTCAGAGTTATATACACACATCTTCTTCCAAAGAAGGTAACACACCCTATAGATAGTTTTGGGTAAAGGTCTTTTACCATGTGACTTCTCAGAATAGAATTTTCTGCAGCAAACAACATTCCATTCAAGGTCTTTCACATACACAGATGAAATCCAAAGTCACAGACAGAAGAAATAATTGTGTCCAAATATATAGCAAAATTACTTGTTTTCTAAATAATAAAATCTTCTACACTCTTTACGTGTGGGTTCAAATCCCATCCTCGTCGTTTGATGTCTTTAGTGTTTCGAGAGAGCCAAGTGCGCATGGAAAAGCCGTTCAAATGACATTGCTGCCGACTTTAACGACATCATCCTTAAAATAGCTGCAGAAACACACCACAGCCCAGCTTCGGGCAATTGTGCAGGCGAGTGATGAGGTGGCCGATTGGATAAGGTGATGGACTGCTAATCCATTGTGATCTGCAAGCGTGGGTTCAAATCCTATCCTCGTCGTTTGTTGTCTTTAGTCATTCGAGAGAGCCAAGTGCGCATGGAAAAGCCGTTCAAATAATATTGCTGCCGACTTTAACGACATCATACTTACTCTAACAAAGAAAGCTTCAGAGCAATGTTACATTTATCTCATAAAAGTCATTCATTAAACTCATTAGACAATTAGAAAAATAACTCTAGAGAACAACTTTTTGCACTCTTACATATTCCTTATATGTACATTTCTTTTTCTTTATATCTAACAATCTAAAAGTTTGTCTATCAACCATTTAAACCATTAGCATTATAACTTAATTATTATTAAAACTTCCTTGTGTTCGTATGCAACTTATTTTTAATCTTCAATACTTCTGTTTAGTTGACATATAATCTGACGTTATTTCTGATAGACTTCCAATCTAAGGATTACTTCTCTGTTAGAGATTTAATTTCTGTTCCTGCCCCTCCTCTGCTGATTTCATTGCTTTTACCCATCTATATCATGTCCACATAGTATACTGATATAATAGTTCTTCTGGTATACTGACATATGGCCTATTTTTGTCGCTGTTCTTTTCTTAACTTTGTTTTTGCACAAATTTCACAAAACTTTGCAAAAATGCTTTTTAATTTAAAATGCCTTTAATTTTATGTTCATTTAAATTTTTCCTTACCTTACTAAGGGGGGGGGGGGGGGGGGGTTGCTGAAGTCAGTTGGTTTATTTTAAGTTGAGAGGCATGAACTCAAATGTCACTCTGTTGATCACTTCCTCTGAAATTACAAAGCATAGTTACTGGTTCTTTTTTTTAGACTTGTTCCAGAATCCTTCCTGGAATTGAGCTGCTGCTATCTGTAAATTAAAGCTTAATTATTTTTGTTAGTGAAAACAACATGTGATTTCAATCATCTGCTCATCTGTCCCATTGTCCTTCTCGATGTTACCTGTAGAAAGGTCATGTGGGCTGAGTGGTGTCCTTTCTGCTTTCATTAACAGCAGTGCTTTAATCCATATATTCCTATTTGTTTTTCATAAATTTGACTTTTGATCATTATTTGCAACTTTTTGCATTTTTCTCACAATAAATTTCAATGTACTCTTATAATTAGTCAATTCAACTCAGTTATCTCTTTGTCTTGAGTTCCACTATTAACCCACTATTTATTAGGCATCTTGGACAATACTCAACCCACTTTGTTACAATACAAAAGTTACAAGACAATATTTCATACTTTTGACAAAGATCAGCTCCATCATGATATGCTGAAAAGAAAGGCAGATATGTTATGCTGCAAAGAATGTCAGATATGTTAAGCGCTGCGCAAATATGGCCTGTTTTTATATTTTTATTTTTCTCTTTTCATTCTTTGTTTTTTCATATTGTTACTTCAGTTCCTGACCAGGAAATTTAACCAAATGCATCCATGGTCATTATTTTATTGGGCAGAATTTGCCCTGTGGGCCCACATGTTAAATTTTAAATACAGCTGTATTAGGCAAAATAATTGATTTGCCTTAGTGTTTCTTCATACACCATCTCTCACTCCATTCACACTCAGTCTCTCTCACACACGCACACACTGGCCAGCATACATTCTTACAGGTTGTGCTCTAAATGTGGCATCCTATAATTTTAGCCATAAGGTCTGATCAGGTCAACACAGCTATGTCAAACACTACTGAGAAGTGTCAATGATCATAAGGTTTAGTTTAACACCGTTGTTGTAATCCTTTTATTTTTTTATTTTTACAAATTCTAATAGACTAAGTATTTTAGAATAATAAGCCTGCCATTGTAATTTTTCAAATACATTTTGTCATTTGTTTTTCTGATTTTTCCTATTCTTTTTTGTTTTTTGCTCATGAGCTGCTTTAAGAAATTGGAGATCTCTGCATAATCTTGGATCCATGGCCAACAACATTTCCATCTCATTATCCCAGTTCTGACAGCATTTTTTGCGATTTCATAATTTTGGACTTTTGGAGTAATTTTTTCTCCAATCTATATCTCTAAAAACTTACCAAAACAAAATGGAGTGACCAGTATCATTGTTTAGCCAACAATAATAATTATTATTTGACATTTTGTGTCTATCTTTTTCTTTGCTACAGAATAATTTTTCTCATGCTTTTAAGCCCTATAGTTGTTTAATGTAATAGCCCTCACTATACCAAATCCAGCCTCAGTTTGAACTATTTGGTGAGTTGAGCACCCACTTCTCTCTTTCAGTGTATTTTCTTTCTTTTTTATAGGGCTGGACTTGAACCTATACTGAAAAAGCAGAGAGTGTTAGTTCAGCAGAGAATATAAAGAATTGCTTATGAGACCAGTGAATAATCAGAATGAATAAAGTTAATATAATAACTAAATTTGAAGCAGTCTTTAGAGTGATAATCGGAGTAGCCAAACCTGTGTTGCTCGTTAGGGAAGGGTTTCAGTCAGTTCTTCTGTTTTTAGATTAACAGTCTGTTGAAGCTTCATGGCTGTCGCTCTGCATGTGTCGTCAGCCTAGCTGTCACTCAAGGCTTGGTGTAAACTGGAATATTGGCTCTGTTTTTTCTCTGCCACTGCTGAGTTTGGGCTTTTGATAGATTTTGCCTCAGCTTTGCATCTCAGGATTTTCCTCTTGTCCTCAGGAAAAAGTCTCCAGTGAAATAGTGAACGTTTCACCTTTTCCAGCATTAAATCAGTCTTTCTCCATGCTGAGTTTTCCAGAGAGTGGTCATCTTCAGAAGGGGAACTGAAAGCCCCTCACCCACTCTTCTTCTTCTCTCTGCAGTCGTCTTTGACCTTTCACCTCTTCCATTCGACACTGAAGCCATCTGAAACTTGAACACTCAGAGAGCTGCATAGATCAAATTAATCTTTATAAATATTTGTTCCTGAGCTATTAGCTCTTTATCTAAATTCTATTCTTTAACCATCTTTTTCCTAGTTCTTTTATACTATATAAAAATCACTGGTTGACAACAGCAGTTCTCCCATTCTGTTTTTAGTAAAGCAAGTTCTTCGTTGCAGGAAAAAGCAAGCTATTTCTTCATTGCAATATCAGCAATAATCTAACTTTTGATTTTCTGAGAATAATAATACAATTAAATAATTTTCCCTATCACAAAATCAGCCTTCAATCTTTCTTCTGTATTTGCATGCTGTGCTCAAAATAATCTAACATGGTGAATAAACTTTTCCTCACCCATTCCCAACAATTCCCATTTACTACAATTCTAAGATTGCTGTAAATTATTTATGACTGTTGAAACTTGGTCACCCAATCTTGTTCACTTTTAGCACACTGCACAAGTTATTTTTTCTTAGCACAAACTTAATTATCTACAATGGAATCATTTTTCTCACTTTGTCTTCAGGGATAATGAGATACAAATTTTAGACGTCTTCAGATATAAGATATAATATATTAAGCACGTGCATTCTTATTTATTTATCCATTAATATATATCAGTCCATTTATTAATATATATTTTATACTTTAACTTATTTATACTACAATAATCTGCAAGACTAATATCTTGAAACAATTGTTTTCTTTTACTATTTCCTTTACTTTTAATACTCATTTATACATTACTTGTCTCTCAAGCACATTCACACATTCCTTGTCACCTATTTTTAACCACAGTCACAGTCAAGCAGACACACAGGACAGGATCCTACATACACACACAGAGCTGTATTCTACTCACAGTGTTTCTCACTGTTTTTACAAACAACACTTCACTGAATAACTTTAAACTATCACAGACCTCTGCGATTCAATTTAGCGTACCCGAGCAGTCCATTGTCATTCCTATAACAATGCGGTAACCATAAGCTAAACTTCTAATTCCCCTATTCCATAGGATTTAACTTAACCCGAGCAGTCCCTCGCTAGTCGAGGCGGTAACTGTTAAGCCAAACATAACTTCCCCGAGCAGACTTTTGCTAAATCTTTAACAAAACGGTAACCGGAAGTTAAACTTGATCTGTACGCATGCTATACTTGTATCCGTCCAGGCCCACTTACAAGTAAACACAGATCAACACTGATATCTTATCAGTACTTATAATCCTCTGTGTACATGCTATCTTATTATCCGTCGAGGCCCTCTTAATAAGAAACACAGAAAACTAATACTAAACTTCATCTGTGTACATGCTATCCCATTATCCGTCAAGGCCCTCTTAATAGGAAACACAGAAACCTGATATTCTATACCAGTATACTTAAATCTATAAAAAACTGATAACCTCTATCAGTACACTTGTCATCCTCAAGGCCCTCTTGACAAGAAAAACAATAACTGATATCCTTTAACAGTAAACAAATTCTTACGTACATACGACAAAACCTTTAGCGGCACATCAGCATCCTACCAATATTCATACAATCTGCATCAGATTATATAAACACAGGCAAACACTAACGGGAGCTCCACCCCGCTTTAACACAGTACTTGATATCGTCAACAACAATAGACAATTATTTCTAGAATCAAAGATCCTCTTATCAATTTTATAGTTCTTTAAACTTGGAGAAGCATTTTAAAGGGTCTTACCACTCTGGCTCACTGGTGACAACACATACCTTTTTCAAAAGCAAAAATCTGTTCACCTCAAAGTACAGTGGCCACTGTTGTCTGTGTCGGTCACCAGAGTCGCCTTTCGTGGTTCCTTCTGCTTCAAAACCCAAGCCCCACGTTGGGCGCCAAATGTTGTGGTTTTCAATCTTTCTGAAAAATAACTTCGCAGAGATCTTTGATGCCAGAAATAATTAGACTTTATTTTCAAATGCCATTCCGTTCCATAGAACGACACTCTAACAATCTGGCCCTGCGGCCCACTGGCCCTCTGGCCTTCCAGTGCGCTCCCGAGTATATTTTGGTTCAGAGTTATATACATACATCTTCTTCCAAAGAAGGTAACACACCCTATAGATAGTTTTGGGTAAAGGGCTTTTACCATGTGACTTCTCAGAATAGAATTTTCTGCAGCAAACAACATTCCATTCAAGGTCTTTCACATACACAGATGAAATCAAAAAGTCACAGACAGAAGAAATAATTGTGTCCAAATATATAGCAAAATTACTTGTTTTCTAAATAATAAAATCTTCTACACTCTTTACGTGTGGGTTCGAATCCCATCCTCGTCGTTTGATGTCTTTAGTGTTTCGAGAGAGCCAAGTGCACATGGAAAAGCCGTTCAAATGACATTGCTGCCGACTTTAACGACATCATCATTAAAATAGCTGCAGAAACACACCACACCCCAGCTTCGGCCAGATGAGCAGGTGAATGACGAGGTGGCAGAGTGGTTAAGGCGATGGACTGCTAATCCATTGTGCTCTGCACGATTTTGTTCGAATCCCATCCATGTCGTTTGATGTCTTTAGTGTTCAAGAAAGCCAAGTGTGCCTGGCAAAGCTCTTTGCTTCCAACTACAACGTCATCATACTAAAGATAGATGCAGAAAAACTCTACGTGCAGGCGAGTTGCTACGTGGTTAAGGCGATGGACTGCTAATCCTTTGTACTCTGTGCGCATGGGTTTGAGTCCCATCTTTGGTGTTTAGTTTCACAGGGAGCCTAGAGGACAGGTCAACCGCAGGGGTGCAGCTCATGGCAAGCTTTTAATTATAGCTGTATTTCAGTTATAATAGCCCCCTGGTTAATGGATATAATCATTTTAAATACAAAAACACGTTCAAAGGAGGTCCAAATCCTGGCTAAACCAGCCACCTTCAAGCTTATGCTTTCGACACCACAGCGAAAACAGAATGTAAAAAAAGCAAAAGTAAAATTCCCTTTTACAACAAGTCATGAAGCCTCTCAAGAGACTATCAAAAATTGCCAAGGCTGACTGTATTTCAAGTCATCCCAGCGGGGTATTGGGTAAAGTTTTCAACCAGCAAAGATCTCGTCTCGGATGAGCCTCATAGACTATGATATTGCCTCTGCGAAAGAATGCCAGACAAGCTAGCGACGTCTCCTGTGCTTTTATCTGGACATGGAACGACAGGGTGGTATCACGTTTTAAACTGCCATGTAATCAGCCTTTTGGAACGGCCGGCTGCATGGTGTGTCTATGAAACAGGTGAGTGAAATGCACATAGAGGTTTATTAATTGTTCTCTCTTAGCTCAAAGAACAAAATGTGCGGTACTTTTGATGGGAGATACTTATGGCTATCCTGGTTACAAAGGGCCAGAGTTATAACCCTCAATCTCCAAGAACATGTTTGAGTTTGGGATCGATTCGATGAGCCCCCTACCAGTTTGGGTAGGATAATGAAGAGTGCAAGGACACTGCAAACATATTCTGAGAGAGGTCCAATGTAAGCTATGCTGCCATTTTCTTGACCCAGGCGTTCTCTCTAGGTTTTTACAAACAAAGCAGAAGCAGCACACAAAAGAAACATATGCACATCTCCCTCTATCAACACAGTTGTGAGTTTCCCAACCTTCCTCCTAAAGACGTGTAGCTGAGTGACGAGGTGGCCGAATGGTTAAGGCGATGGACTGCTAATCCATTGTGCTCTGCACGCGTGGGTTTGAATCCCATCCACGACGTTTGATGTCTTTAGTGTTTCGAGAGAGCCAAGTGCGCATGGAAAAGCCGTTCAAATGACATTGCTGCCGACTTTAACGACATCATCCTTAAAATAGCTGCAGAAACACACCACAGCCCAGCTTCGGGCAGATGTGCAGGTGTAGTGACGAGGTGGCCGAGTGGTTAAGGCGATGGACTGCTAATCTATTGTGCTCTGCACGCGTGGGTTCGAATCCCATCCTCGTCGTTTGATGTCTTTAGTGTTTCGAGAGAGCCAAGTGCGCATGGAAAAGCCGTTCAAATGACAATGCTGCCGACTTTAACGACGTCATCCTTAAAATAGCTGCAGAAACACACCACAGCCCAGCTTCGGCCAGATGAGCAGGTGAGTGACGAGGTGGCAGAGTGGTAAAGGCGATGGACTGCTAATCCATTGTGCTCTGCACGAGTTTGTTCGAATCCCATCCATGTCGTTTGATGTCTTTAGTGTTCAAGAAAGCCAAGTGTGCCTGGCAAAGCTCTTTGCTTCCAACTACAACGTCATCATACTAAAGATAGATGCAGAAAAACTCTACGTGCAGGCGAGTTGCTACGTGGTTAAGGCGATGGACTGCTAATCCTTTGTCCTCTGTGCGCATGGGTTTGAGTCCCATCTTTGGTGTTTAGTTTCACAGGGAGCCTAGAGGACAGGTCAACCGCAGGGGTGCAGCTCATGGCAAGCTTTTAATTATAGCTGTATTTCTGTTATAATAGCCCCCTGGTTAATGGATATAATCATTTTAAATACAAAAACACGTTCAAAGGAGGTCAAAATCCTGGCTAAACCAGCCACCTTCAAGCTTATGCTTTCGACACCACAGCGAAAACAGAATGTAAAAAAAGCAAAAGTAAAATTCCCTTTTACAACAAGTCATGAAGCCTCTCAAGAGACTATCAAAAATTGCCAAGGCTGACTGTATTTCAAGTCATCCCAGCGGGGTATTGGGTAAAGTTTTCAACCAGCAAAGATCACGTCTCGGATGAGCCTCATAGACTATGATATTGCCTCTGCGAAAGAATGCCAGACAAGGTAGCGACATCTCCTGTGCTTTTATCTGGATATGGAACGACAGGGTGGTATCACGTTTTAAACTGCCATGTAATCAGTCTTTTGGAACGGCCGACTGCATGGTGTGTCTATGAAACAGGTGAGTGAAATGCACATAGAGGTTTATTAATTGTTCTCTCTTAGCTCAAAGAACAAAATGTGCGGTACTTTTGATGCGAGATACTTATGGCTATCCTGGTTACAAAGGGCCAGAGTTATAACCCTCAATCTCCAAGAACATGTTTGAGTTTGGGATCGATTCGATGAGCCCCCTACCAGTTTGGGTAGGATAATGAAGAGTGCAAGGACACTGCAAACATATTCTGAGAGAGGTCCAATGTAAGCTATGCTGCCATTTTCTTGACCCAGGCGTTCTCTCTAGGTTCTTACCAACAAAGCAGAAGCAGCACACAAAAGAAACATATGCACATCTCCCTCTATCAACATAGTTGTGAGTTCCTCCTAAAGATGTGCAGTTGTGTGACGAGGTGGCCGAATGGTTAAGGCGATGGACTGCTAATCCATTGTGCTCTTCATGCGTGTGTTCGAATCCCATCATAGGCGGTTGTTGTCTTTAGTGTTTCGAGAGAGCAAAGTGCGCATGGAAAAGCCGTTCAAAGTACATTGCTGCCGACTTTAACGACATCATCATTAAAATAGCTGCAGAAACACACTAGCTTCGGGCAGTTGTGCAGGCGAGTGACGAGGTGGCCGAGTGGTCAAGGCGATGGACTGCTAATCCATTGTGCTCTGCACGCGTGGGTTCGAATCCCATGCAAGTCGTTTGATGTCTTTAGTGTTTCGAGAGAGCCAAGTGCGCATGGAAAAGCTGTTCAAATTGACATTGCTGCCGACTTTAACGACATCATCCTTAAAATAGCTGCAGAAACACACCACAGCCCAGATTCGGGCAGATGAGCAGGTGAGTGACGAGTTGGCCGAGTGGTTAAGGCGATGGACTGCTAATCCATTGTGCTCTGCACGCGTGGGTTCGAATCCCATCCTCGTCGTTTGTTGTCTTTAGTGTTTGAGAGAGCCAAGTGCGCATGGAAAAGCCGTTCAAAGTACATTGCTGCCGACTTTAACGACATCATCATTAAAATAGCTGCAGAAACACACCAGCTTCGGGCAGTTGTGCAGGCGAGTGACGAGGTGGCCGAGTGGTTAAGGTGATGGACTGCTAATCCTTTGTGCTCTGCACACGTGGGTTCGAAACCCATCCTCGTCGTTTGATGTCTTTAGTGTTCAAGAAAGCCAAGTGTGCCTGGCAAAGCTTTTTGCTTCCAACTACAACGTCATCATACTAAAGATAGATGCAGAAAAACTCTACGTGCAGGCGAGTTGCTGCGTGGTTAAGGCGATGGACTGCTAATCCTTTGTGCTCTTTGCGCATGGGTTTGAGTCCCATCTTTGGTGTTTAGTTTCACAGGGAGCCTAGAGGACAGGTCAACCGCAGGGGTGCAGCTCATGGCAAGCTTTTAATTATAGCTGTTTTTCAGTTATAATAGCCCCCTGGTTAATGGATATAATCATTTTAAATACAAAAACACGTTCAAGGGAGGTCCAAATCCTGGTTAAACAAGCCACCTTCAAGCTTATGCTTTCGACACCACAGCGATAACAGAATGTAAAAAAAGCAAAAGAAAAATTCCCTTTTACAACAAGTCATGAAGCCTCTCAAGAGACTGTCAAAAATTGCCAAGGCTGACTGTATTTCAAGTCATCCCAGCGGGGTATTGGGAAAAGTTTTCAACCAGCAAAGATCACGTCTCGGATGAGCCTCATAGACTATGATATTGCCTCTGCGAAAGAATGCCAAACAAGGTAGCGACATCTCCTGTGCTTTTATCTGGACATGGAACGACAGGGTGGTATCACGTTTTAAACTGCCATGTAATCAGCCTTTTGGAACGGCCGGCTGCATGGTGTGTCTATGAAACAGGTGAGTGAAATGCACATAGAGGTTTATTAATTGTTCTCTCTTAGCTCAAAGAACAAAATGTGCTGTACTTTTGATGGGAGATACTTATGGCTATCCTGGTTACAAAGGGCCAGAGTTATAGCCCTCAATCTCCAAGAACATGTTTGAGTTTGGGATCGATTCGATGAGCCCCCTACCAGTTTGGGTAGGATAATGAAGAGTGCAAGGACACTGCAAACATATTCTGAGAGAGGTCCAATGTAAGCTATGCTGCCATTTTCTTGACCCAGGCGTTCTCTCTAGGTTCTTACCAACAAAGCAGAAGCAGCACACAAAAGAAACATATGCACATCTCCCTCTATCAACACAGTTGTGAGTTTCCCAACCTTCCTCCTAAAGACATGTAGCTGAGTCACGAGGTGGCCGAATGGTTAAGGCGATGGACTGCTAATCCATTGTGCTCTGCACGCGTGGGTTCGAATCCCATCCACGACGTTTGATGTCTTTAGTGTTTCGAGAGAGCCAAGTTCGCATGGAAAAGCTGTTCAAATGACATTGCTGCCGACTTTAACGACATCATCCTTAAAATAGCTGCAGAAACACACCACAGCCCAGCTTCGGGCAGATGAGCAGGTGAGTGACGAGGTGGCCGAGTGGTTAAGGCGATGGACTGCTAATCCATTGTGCTCTGCACGTGTGGGTTCGAATCCCATCCTCGTCGTTTGTTGTCTTTAGTGTTTCGAGAGAGCAAAGTGCGCATGGAAAAGCCGTTCAAAGGACATTGCTGCCGACTTTAACGACATCATCATTAAAATAGCTGCAGAAACACACCAGCTTCGGGCAGTTGTGCAGGCGAGTGACGAGGTGGCCGAGTGGTTAAGGTGATGGACTGCTAATCCATTGTGCTCTGCACACGTTTGTTTGAAACCCATCCTCGTCGTTTGATGTCTTTAGTGTTCAAGAAAGCCAAGTGTGCCTGGCAAAGCTTTTTGCTCCCAACTACAACGTCATCATACTAAAGATAGATGCAGAAAAACTCTACATGCAGGCGAGTTGCTGCGTGGTTAAGGCGATGGACTGCTAATCCTTTGTGCTCTGTGCGCATGGGTTTGAGTCCCATCTTTGGTGTTTAGTTTCACAGGGAGCTGTTATGGAAATTTTAATAGTCATTGATCCCAAACAGGTATCATAAGAGAAAGAACCTATTCAATGTATAAACGTATATGTGTGTACGTGCTTGTGCGTGACTTTTCAGGAACATATGGGACAAGACCTCTGACCTTAGGGACGGTCAGTTTTGGCCAGTTTATTTCAGTACCAGTTTGTGTCTTTAAGTAGAAACTGAACAGCAGTAAGGACCTTATCTGAGTGGGTGAAAGGTACAGCGGGTGAGGAGGAACCTTGAAAACAGTATAAAGGCTGTCTCATATCTTCCTGTTGGGTGTCACTCTCTTGCACAGCGTAACTTCTGTGTACTAGACTGAACCTATTCTTGCAAGAATAAATACTTTTCTTTTTATTAATTTGACTCTGAGTGTCTCTTACGCAGTGATGATGTTTAACAGAATTTTTGCCACAACAATTTTGGTGTCAGAGTGGGATTCCTTGGAAGTGCCTTCTGGACCTGAGAGCGGACGGTGTTTGGCCACCTGGACTGAGCAGTTCCAGCTCTACCTCGTAAGCTTGAGAGAGAGGGGCCGACCGCTATCGGGTCCGGGAGGGGCTCCACTGGAATCAAAAGAAAGCGAACCCGTGGCAACCAACATATCTCTGGTAAGAGACGTCTAAAATATTTTCTTTTGGGGAAAAGTATTTTGTTTCGGGTATGAAATGTGAGCGAACCATATTGGCTGAGGGCTGTTTCTGTGGTATGTAATCTGAGATTAATTGAGATCTATATATAGATCAAGAGGTTTCAAACAGATACGAGAGGAAATTATCTGAGATTAATTGAGGTCTGTAACAGATCAAGAGATTTCAAACAGATAGGTAACCTGAAAATGAGATGTTCCACGACAGAGCAAATTGTTTTTAGGTACTGAGGCTAATTAGGGGGAACCAGAACAGTTTTTGGTAAACCTTAATTAGGAGGGCACTAATAGTGCAACCCGACCGATTTGGGTTAAAAGAAAAAATCGGGTCTGTTGGGGACGTCTAACAGATCAGGAAAACGCGCGTTGAAGAGAAATCCACAGAGAACAGAGAAGCAGCCAATATGGGGAAGTCTCAAGGTAAGCATGCAAAATTTGATACACCGGTTTTCTATCAAATGAGAAAATTATGGGGGAAAATTTATGTTTTAGATATTGAAAAAACTGAGAAAATACCATTATTTCCCAAGGGAGGGAACACTGAGCACAACTAGACTGAAAGTAGTGCGAGAATCAGTTGAACAGGGCAGTGAGAAACAAAAAAGGTAGTTATGGCTGTGTTCAACATGTGTAAGCAATGTGGACAAACAATGGATTGTTGTCTTAAAGGGGCAGCTAAAAAGAACTGTCGAGAGAAATAGGGTTTTACTTCTTCATCCAGTAAATGGATGCATGACATTAGATGTCTAGAGAACTTAAATTTACATGATAAGGATTGAAGTTGCAAGCAGCAATAAGGCTGTCTGTGTGAAATAGGGGATTGTTATCAAAACAAGGGAAAGATTGGAAATTCAAGTGTCACTATGACGGGTGAGAGACTTGATGGAAGAAGGAAGGGAAAAACAAAAAGGTTGGTGTGTGAGAGATGTGTGTGGGGATTGTTAGCAAAAAATCATGTACTGGTTAGATAATGAAGGAACTGGCATGTAGAGAAAAGAAAGAATTAGCATGTAGAACAGAGGATGCAGAAGGAACTGACATGTAGGGAAAGATTGAGAAGGAATATAGTAGAAAACTATATGTGATGAAAATAAAAAATTCTGGAAATCAATAATGTATAATGTTGGATATTTGTTGATATTAAGTAATTGAAGCAAAAGATATTGTCTGTTTTATAAATGAAATTATGGGTCGGGGATAATTTCCCTGGACAAGTATGACTAAAGTTAAATGAAAACTTTGTGAAAACAACTTAGAATATTTTGAGCATTTCGATGCAGCTTATTAAAATTAATGTGCGGCCAATGATAATGATGAAGATTATGATTCAGCTATTGGGATTGAATCCGCCACTGGTGGACTGTAAAAGAATACAGAGAACTGCTTATCAGTGGCTCTGTTTACATTCCTGAATGGGACACACACTGCTTCAAGGGTGTGCAGTAAGTTGGAGCCGTTTGCAAGCTCACAGTGATCAAACTATAGTAAAGGACAGGTGTCTGATGCTGTAGTTGAGGCTGACACATGAACCCACTAGATGACAGAGAGTGTTTTAATTGTGGTCAGCAGGACCATCTAACATGTAACTGTAAATGCCCACCGAGAAGGTGTAATAAACAAAGTGTAATTAAGTGATATAAATTTCTGGTGTTAATGTGGGCTTGAAAGTAGATCAGTGTTTAATATGATGATATTAACATTTTCGTCTGAGAAGGAACAAGAGATAAAAACGAGGTCAAAGGATTGAACTCTTAAAGTGAATCCTTTTGAAGAAAAGATCTATAATAGTAATTTTTAAAAGTGAATTGATGAATACAGGTTGATGTAAAATTAATGACTCCAACAAATGTGAGTAGCAAAATATATCAAAGTAACTAACAGGATGATTGTGTTGTAATTAAACATTTTAAAAAGGATTTTAGAGTATATAGAGAGACTAATCTCACAGATGATTTACAATAACTGCAAAAGTATCACAAGCAGAGAGTGCTTGCCTCGTCAAAAAGTAAATCCTAATTGGAGATTGAGAAATGTGAAACGTTATTGAGAACTAGAATAATTATTTTTATGTAAGAACAAATAAGCAGAAGTAGTAGGCTACCGAATTAACAGTTGCTAAATGTAAAATGTGTTGAAAGGCATCTGATGAAACAAACAGCTTGAAAAGTTGACCATGAAAGAGCTAGAAGCTGATGTTTTGCTTTTAAAAGATAAGCTTGTGATTTGGCTGAAACAGTTCGCTTATCTAAATCTGATGTGTGCTGTGGCTGAAACAGCCAGTGCGACAGAGACTCAATCTGAATGGAAATTTGTAATGTCTAGATTCCCTGACGTGGGCAAAAGACAACTGTAAAACTATGTTTATTTGAAAACACATGTAATTTCTGGCGAAGATGCCTTAAGCTGGGCTAGAGTTAAAATATGGTAGATAAAGTCTGATGTTAAAAGTTTTATGAAAATGCAGTGTACCAGTCCTGAATGCCTCAGAGTCTCTCTCTGATTCAATGTCAGCTAAAAGCTGTTATCTGAGCCTGTGTCATAAGTAAAGCACAGTGTTTAAGTTGAAAATCATAGACATGGAGAGGTTAAAAGAAATCATTGCCGTTCAGAGGGCAATTTGTATTTGTAAATGGATTTAAGTAAAACTGAATGACTTTAAAGAAGTCTTTAAAATAATAATACAGACCTTAAACGATAGAGGTGACATTTTGATTAGCGTATTTTAGGACCAGTAACAACTTTGTCTCATTTAGTCTCCACCATTCAGGACCGATGGCTCCGGCTACAGATGAAGTACACTGAATGTACGGTTGTGATCTAAATTCACTGAGTATAGTCTAAGTAGCTAGGTTGCTGCTTTTAAGATAGTTAATGGATTTAAGTGATTAAATACTGTTGTTATTAACCTGTCTCCCTGTGAACACTATTAGGCAATCGGAATGGCTCTGGTGACTCTTGAACGTGCCTTTCCTAAGCTCCAGAAAACAGCTGAGTTCTGTTGAAGAAAACTGATTGTATTGGGAAAGAGCGGTCACCAGTGTGTACGTGTGTACGAGTGGCTACTCAATGACGGGATGATCTTCCTGGCCAGGGGACAGCCCAACGCAGGGGGTCACGAAACAGGTGTTATTTGTGAGAAAGGTATGAGAGTTGAGCGCTGATTACTGGAGGCCACCGGGGTCAGCAGAGCATTGAGAGGTGAGATGCGCTGTGAGGTTAAAATTAACTTTACGGCAGTCTGACCCAGAAATGTGAGTTCCTCTATACCACTCACCAGAAACCGCATTGATTGTATGGCTTGTTTTTCATTGTGACAAGTGTCTGCAACTATGCCAGGGGACGACACCCTGAAGAGAAGAAAATTAAAGATAAATGATTAGCGGGAGTGGACTTTCAAAAGCCAGCTGATTCCATGAGGTGATTGCCATTATTTGCTGGGGAGACAGTAACAAAACTTAATTATATGAGGGACATGATGTTGGTTGCCATATGGGCAAGGAAAATCATAGTGTTGATTTTGAACTAATATGTCTATAACATAGTTTTAACTCTTGAAGGTCGTTAGGCATGGTGGTGGCTAAAGATGAAGACAGGCTTTTGTAGATTTGAGAAGAGTCTGGATAACAAAGGTGAATGGTAAAAGGTTAATGTAATAAATTTAATATTACAATTTGTCTAAATTACAGTCTTAGGAGGCTGTTGAAAAAGATTATTTGTTTATAGTGAGAGAGACTGCTTGAGTGGAGGAAGGGATGGTAACTGTGTCTGTCTTTCTGTTATCGGCCTGCTAGAGCAAGCTAAAGAACAATGAACCAAAACAACCCAGCTGACTTTGCTAAGATGAAATGAATAATGAACAGACATGCTTTGAAACTGGTTAAGAGACCATGTAAAATTAGGTAAAAGCTACAGTAAAATGTGAAGTTTAAAATCTTACTTAAAATTTAAATCTTTTTAGAGATGATATAATGAAAAGCGAACATTGAAGATGAACAGTTAAAATATGTGTCTAATATGAGTGTGTGTGATGGTGACTGCACTCTATGTCTTGTATGTGTTAGTTTGGGGTACGAATACTGCGTCTGAATAGTGTGTATATTGTGTCATTAACCTCTGGAATGAGGGTTTTATCATTACAGATGGGTTAAGGCAAATGACAAGTTTTAAGGAAGCTAATAGTTTTGAGTCAATCTGATGACAAGATGATGCAGAAAATGGGACGAGCTTTAAATGGATTAGTTATCCAGCTCTGTCTGCTACTGGTAATTAGGAATCAATCTATGGATTAAAAGCATTTATGTAGAGAGATGTCCATCATGGGTTGAGATAAACTAAAATGTTATAGATTTGAAGGCAATAACAAAGTGACATATTGGCTAAGTCAATATCAAATTATCCAGAGAGTCCTTCACATTTATGAATATTGTGAACAAAGGGGGAAAATGTTGTTTGACTGACATTGACCAAGTCTGTACAGCACGACCTGACCTGACAGAAACAATTGATGACTTTGAAAATGTTTGTAGATGACTGGCATAAGAGACCAAACAACAGGCCTGAAAAGCAGGATACACTGTAAGACTGAGGGCCGTTGCCCTCCAAATACTCTGATAAGAAGATGTGTTTGTGGCTTTAAGTAATATTTTTGTTTCAGAGGCAGAGAAAGATGTCTGGAGGAATTTTGGCTTTGGGACAACGTTTGGGTTAGTGTTGATGGCAAACTTTATCCAAACACCATTATGTTAGATTGATGCACGAGATGATTCATGCATCAAAAGGGGGGATGGTAACAATTTGGATAACAATTGACAAAATTTGGTTTATTAAGGGACGGTATATGTTGGGAGGACAAGGGGCTTAATAGGGTAAAAGCCTGGCAAGAAGCCATTCTTCTCCCTAACAAAATTGCTGTCTGTAAGTGTGCCGCACACGCTGATAACAAAATTGCAGGACTGTTTCAACAGGAGACGCCAGGGCAGATGCAGCAGCGAAGGCCGTGGCAGCACAGCAGACAAAAGAAACTACGTGTACTTTACTATCTGAAAATAACCTCGACATTTGTTTTTCTTTACAGAGCATGCAGACTTTTGATGCAGGGCAGAATGTGCCCAATAAAATAATGGTTATGGATGAATTTGACTTACTATCCTGGCCTGGATTGTTATTGTGGCAGAAAGAAACAAGGCCACACCTGCGCAGCGCATAACTTAAGATTTTCCTTTTGCAGAATGTCAGGAAGGATTGCAGAAAACAGAACTAATTCTGTTCCAAATGTATAAATATTGTGTTGTGGACATGAGCAAAGTGGGTTGAGTGTTTTTCAGGGTAAAAGGACCCCGAGTGCTATTAAGTGAGGAAGAAATTATTTAGTGATAAGATGATTTGTAAAATGAGAAGAAACAGAGTTGAATTGGACAAGTGTTGAGAATAAACTTGAAATTCTTAATGCATATCATCAGCAAGGTGAACAAATGGTGAAAATTCCACAGGTCACACCAATAGGCACAAGCGGCAAGACAAGCGGTCACTAACAAAATACTTAAGGTCTCCATTCACAGGTCAAAGCAGGAGATGGTTCACTCCAGTAGGGGTGCATCGTGATCTAAGGGGCAAATCTGGTAATGATCAGAAAATGGTTGGAGAGTGGGACACCAGGGTCGAAGCCTCTCACCTTAGACTACACCGACAGGCCTCAACAATCAAATATGAGGACAACGTGAGGGGTCAAAGGCTTGTGCTAGTAACAGCCTCCCTCACCGGCGAGGGAAGACTACGGCAACGACTCGCAAAGAGTCACCCTGGTGAAGACGGAATGTCCATGGGGTAAACGAGATGACCAACACACCTGGAGGAAGATGCACCAACTAATGGTTTGAGTTTAGCAAAAGAATGTGTTTTTGTGATGATTTTGATGATTTTATTTGATTGAATCAAAATAGGGCTTAGATCAAATGATTTGATTGGTTAAGGATTCATTAGAAAATATTTCAGGTAAATTATAGGGATTATTATTGAAGAAACTTGATTAGGCTTTCCATTAAGGGTAAGAAAGGCCGATCATGGGAGAATATGTATGGTAATAAGCTAAAAGATGGTCCGTATTTGAAATATTAGAGTTAATTTTGAACAACTACATTGGTTAAAAGAATGGATAAAAAAATATAAAACCTTTTCTGGATAGATTTTATTAAATATGGTGTTAAATAGAGCTTACTAAGTAAAACCATTGGCTGAATCGAGGTAAAAGTTAAGAAAATATGGTTAGGAAAATGGAGGTGATATATGGAAATGGGCGTGGACTGATGGTAAATGGATAAGATTGGTTAATCTTTGGGGGGTTGGGGGTACTGTACTACCAATTTCAGCGATAGGATTATCAATATTGTTATGTTTACCATGCATTATAATGTGTTTCCAGCTCAGTACAGAGACTGGTTAAAGCTGGGAGTCTGTTCAATTGGATGAACAAAATATGATGATGCAAGTAGTGGGAGCTACTGTGACATGTGTTAAATTGTATGGTTTCCTTTTCTTTTTTTTTCTTTCTATGAATGTTTTTGATATGAACAGAAGGTTAAAAGCTGTGGTTATCCGCTATGTGATGACGTACAAGGAGAGGGGTCGAAATGAGGGATTTTATTCTACTTTATTTCTTCGTATTTCTTAGCCTGTTGAAATGCCATGTGGGTTTCAAGATGTTAAATTGATGTGTTTCCTACTTAAACTATACACTATTTCTTGTTTATACTGAGGGGACTGAGGGTCCGACCTAGGTCGGGAGTGCAATAACAGTGCTTATACATTCAGCCCGGCTGCAGATAAAGTCTTTACTTGCTTGCTAATACTTAAGGGACTATCCCCACAAAAACAGCCTAAGCTTTTTACTTTTCCAAATTTTATTTCACAAATGTTTAAGAGAGTGGTCAGTTATGTGAAAACCAGAGATGAAGAGTATAAGTGTGATGAAATGACTTAAAATTTGTTCTATTATTTTTATTATTATGATTGGGTAATCTGAATGATAAAAAGGGGGGAATTGTTGTGGAAATTTTAATAGTCATTGATCCCAAACAGGTATCATAAGAGAAAGAACCTATTCAATGTATAAAAGTATATGTGTGTACGTGCTTGTGCGTGACTTTTCAGGAACATATGGGACAAGACCTCTGACCTTAGGGACGGTCAGTTTTGGCCAGTTTATTTCAGTACCAGTTTGTGTCTTTAAGTAGAAACTGAACAGCAGTAAGGACCTTATCTGAGTGGGTGAAAGGTACAGCGGGTGAGGAGGAACCTTGAAAACAGTATAAAGGCTGTCTCATATCTTCCTGTTGGGTGTCACTCTCTTGCACAGCGTAACTTCTGTGTACTAGACTGAACCTATTCTTGCAAGAATAAATACTTTTCTTTTTATTAATTTGACTCTGAGTGTCTCTTACGCAGTGATGATGTTTAACAGAATTTTTGCCACAACAGAGCCTAGAGGACAGGTCAACCGCAGGGGTGCAGCTCATGGCAAGCTTTTAATTATAGCTGTATTTCAGTTATAATAGCCCCCTGGTTAATGGATATAATCATTTTAAATACAAAAACACATTCAAGGGAGGTCCAAATCCTGGCTAAACAAGCCACCTTCAAGCTTATGCTTTTGACACCACAGCGATAACAGAATGTAAAAAAAGCAAAAGTAAAATTCCCTTTTACAACAAGTCATGAAGCCTCTCAAGAGACTGTCAAAAATTGCCAAGGCTGACTGTATTTCAAGTCATCCCAGCTGGGTATTGGGAAAAGTTTTCAACCAGCAAAGATCACGTCTCGGATGAGCCTCATAGACTATGATATTGCCTCTGCGAAAGAATGCCAGACAAGGTAGCGACATCTCCTGTGCTTTTATCTGGACATGGAATGACAGGGTGGTATCACGTTTTAAACTGCCATGTAATCAGCCTTTTGGAACGGCCGGCTGCATGGTGTGTCTATGAAACAGGTGAGTGAAATGCACATAGAGGTTTATTAATTGTTCTCTCTTAGCTCAAAGAACAAAATGTGCGGTACTTTTGATGGGAGATACTTATGGCTATCCTGGTTACAAAGGGCCAGAGTTATAACCCTCAATCTCCAAGAACATGTTTGAGTTTGGGATCGATTCGATGAGCCCCCTACCAGTTTGGGTAGGATAATGAAGAGTGCAAGGACACTGCAATCATATTCTGAGAGAGGTCCAATGTAAGCTATGCTGCCATTTTCTTGACCCAGGCGTTCTCTCTAGGTTCTTACCAACAAAGCAGAAGCAGCACACAAAAGAAACATATGCACATCTCCCTCTATCAACATAGTTGTGAGTTCCTCCTAAAGATGTGGGGTTGAGTGACGAGGTGGCCGAATGGTTAAGGCGATGGACTGCTAATACATTGTGCTCATCATGCGTGTGTTCGAATCCCATCATAGGCGTTTGTTGTCTTTAGTGTTTCGAGAGAGCAAAGTGCGCATGGAAAAGCCGTTCAAAGTACATTGCTGCCGACTTTAACGACATCATCATTAAAATAGCTGCAGAAACACACTAGCTTCGGGCAGTTGTGCAGGCGAGTGACGAGGTGGCCGAGTGGTTAAGGCGATGGACTGCTAATCCATTGTGCTCTGCACGCGTGGGTTCGAATCCCATCCAAGTTGTTTGATGTCTTAAGTGTTTCGAGAGAGCCAAGTGCGCATGGAAAAGCTGTTCAAATGACATTGCTGCCGACTTTAACGACATCATCCTTAAAATAGCTGCAGAAACACACCACAGCCCAGCTTCGGGCAGCTGAGCAGGTGAGTGACGAGGTGGCCGAGTGATTAAGGCGATGGACTGCTAATCCATTGTGCTCTGCACGTGTGGGTTCAAATCCCATCCTCGTCGTTTGTTGTCTTTAGTGTTTGAGAGAGCCAAGTGCGCATGGAAAAGCTTTTTGCTTCCAACTACAACGTCATCATACTAAAGATAGATGCAGAAAAACTCTACGTGCAGGTGAGTTGCTGCGTGGTTAAGGCGATGGACTGCTAATCCTTTGTGCTCTGTGCGCACGGGTTTGAGTCCCATCTTTGGTGTTTAGTTTCACAGGGAGCCTAGAGGACAGGTCAACCGCAGGGGTGCAGCTCATGGCAAGCTTTTAATTATAGCTGTATTTCAGTTATAATAGCCCCCTGGTTAATGGATATAATCATTTTTAATACAAAAACACGTTCAAGGGAGGTCCAAATCCTGGCTAAACAAGCCACCTTCAAGCTTATGCTTTCGACACCACAGCGATAACAGAATGTAAAAAAAGCAAAAGAAAAAAATTCCTTTTACAACAAGTCATGAAGCCTCTCAAGAGACTGTCAAAAATTGCCAAGGCTGACTGTATTTCAAATCATCCCAGCGGGGTATTGGGAAAAGTTTTCAACCAGCAAAGATCACGTCTCGGATGAGCCTCGTAGACTATGATATTGCCTCTGCGAAAGAATGCCAGACAAGGTAGCGACATCTCCTGTGCTTTTATCTGGACATGGAACGACAGGGTGGTATCACGTTTTAAACTGCCATGTAATCAGCCTTTTGGAACGGCCGGCTGCATGGTGTGTCTATGAAACAGGTGAGTGAAATGCACATAGAGGTCTATTAATTGTTCTCTCTTAGCTCAAAGAACAAAATGTGCGGTACTTTTGATGGGAGATACTTATGGCTATCCGGGTTACAAAGGGCCAGAGTTATAACCCTCAATATCCAAGAACATGTTTGAGTTTGGGATCGATTCGATGAGCCCCCTACCAGTTTGGGTAGGATAATGAAGAGTGCAAGGACACTGCAAACATATTCTGAGAGAGGTCCAATGTAAGCTATGCTGCCATTTTCTTGACCCAGGCGTTCTCACTAGGTTCTTACCAACAAAGCAGAAGCAGCACACAAAAGAAACAGATGCACATCTCTCTCTATCAACATAGTTGTGAGTTTCCCAAGCTTCCTCCTAAAGACGTGCAGGTGAGTGACAGGTGGCCGAGTGGTCAAGGCGATGGACTGCTAATCCATTGTGCTCTGCACGCGTGGGTTCGAATCCCATCCTCGTCGTTTGTTGTCTTTAGTGTTTGAGAGAGCCAAGTGCGCATGGAAAAGCCGTTCAAAGTACATTGCTGCCGACTTTAACGACATCATCATTAAAATAGCTGCAGAAACACACCAGCTTCGGGCAGTTGTGCAGGCGAGTGACGAAGTGGCCGAGTGGTTAAGGCGATGGACTGCTAATCCATTGTGCTCTGCACGCGTGGGTTCGAATCCCATCCTCGTCGTTTGATTTCTTTAGTGTTCAAGAAAGCCAAGTGTGCCTGGCAAAGCTTTTTGCTTCCAACTACAACGTCATCATACTAAAGATAGATGCAGAAAAACTCTACGTGCAGGTGAGTTGCTGCGTGGTTAAGGCGATGGACTGCTAATCCTTTGTGCTCTGTGCGCATGGGTTTGAGTCCCATCTTTGGTGTTTAGTTTCACAGGGAGCCTAGAGGACAGGTCAACCGCAGGGGTGCAGCTCATGGCAAGCTTTTAATTATAGCTGTATTTCAGTTATAATAGCCCCCTGGTTAATGGATATAATCATTTTAAATACAAACACACGTTCAAGGGAGGTCCAAATCCTGGCTAAAACAGCCACCTTCAAGCTTATGCTTTCGACACCACAGCGAAAACAGAATGTAAAAAAAGCAAAAGTAAAATTCCCTTTTACAACAAGTCATGAACCTCTCAAGAGACTGTCAAAAATTGCCAAGGCTGACTGTATTTCAAGTCATCCCAGCGGGGTATTGGGAAAAGTTTTCAACCAGCAAAGATCACGTCTCGGATGAGCCTCACAGACTATGATATTGCCTCTGCGAAAGAATGCCAGACAAGGTAGCGACGTCTCCTGTGCTTTTATCTGGAATTAGAACGACAGGGTGGTATCACGTTTTAAACTGCCATGTAATCAGCCTTTTGGAACGGCCGGCTGCATGATGTGTCTATGAAACAGGTGAGTGAAATGCACATAGAGGTTTATTAATTGTTCTCTCTTAGCTCAAAGAACAAAATGTGCGGTATTTTTTATGGGATATACTTATGAGTATCCTGGTAACAAAGGGGCAGACTTATAAGCCTCAATCTCCAAGAACATGTTTGAGTTTTGGGTCGATTCGATGAGCCCCCTACCAGTTTGGGTAGGATAATGAAGAGTGCAAGGACACTGCAAACATATTCTGAGAGAGGTCCAATGTAAGCTATGCTGCCATTTTCTTGACCCAGGCGTTCTCTCTAGGTTCTTACCAACAAAGCAGAAGCAGCACACAAAAGAAACATAAGCACATCTCCCTCTATCAACACAGTTGTGAGTTTCCCAACCTTCCTCCTAAAGACGTGCAGGTGAGTGACAAGGTGGCCGAATGGTTAAGGCGATGGACTGCTAATCCACTCTTTATGCGTGTGTTCGAATCCCATCGTCTTCGTTTGTTGTCTTTAGTGTTTCGAGAGAGCCATGTCGCATGGAAAAGCGTGGGTTCGAATCCCATCCTCGTCGTTTGTTGTCTTTAGTGTTTCGAGAGAGCCAAGTGCGCATGGAAAAGCCGTTCAAAGGACATTGCTGCCGACTTTAACGACATCATCATTAAAATAGCTGCAGAAACACACCACGGCCCAGCTTCGGGCAGTTGTGCAGGCGAGTGACGAGGTGGCAGAGTGGTTAAAGCGATGGACTGCTAATCCATTGTGCTCTGCACGCGTGGGTTCGAATCCCATCCTCGTCGTTCGCCAGACGAAAGAAAGCCAGACAAGGTAGCGACGTCTCCTGTGCTTTTATCTGGACATGGAACGACAGGGTGGTATCACGTTTTAAACTGCCATGTAATCAGCCTTTTGGAACGGCCGGCTGCATGGTGTGTCTATGAAACAGGTGAGTGAAATGCACATAGAGGTTTATTAATTGTTCTCTCTTAGCTCAAAGAACAAAATGTGCGGTATTTTTTATGGGATATACTTATGAGTATCCTGGTAACAAAGGGGCAGAGTTATAAGCCTTAATCTCCAAGAACATGTTTGAGTTTTGGATCGATTCGATGAGCCCCCTACCAGTTTGGGTAGGATAATGAAGAGTGCAAGGACACTGCAAACATATTCTGAGAGAGGTCCAATGTAAGCTATGCTGCCATTTTCTTGACCCAGGCGTTCTCTCTAGGTTCTTACCAACAAAGCAGAAGCAGCACACAAAAGAAACATATGCACATCTCCCTCTATCAACACAGTTGTGAGTTTCCCAACCTTCCTCCTAAAGACGTGTAGGTGAGTGACGAGGTGGCCGAATGGTTAAGGTGATGGACTGCTGATTCATTGTGCTCTTCATGCGTTTGTTCGAATCCCATCATAGGCGTTTGTTGTCTTTAGTGTTTCGAGAGAGCCAAGTGCGCATGGAAAAGCCGTTCAAAGTACGTTGCTGCCGACTTTAACGACATCATCATTAAAATAGCTGCAGAAACACACCACAGCCCAGCTTCGGGCTGTCGTGCTGGCGAGTGACGAGGTGGCCGACTGGTTAAAGCGATGGACTGCTAATCCATTGTGCTCTGCACGCGTGGGTTCGAATCCCGTCCTCGTCGTTTGTTGTCTTTAGTGTTTCGAGAGAGCCAAGTGCGCATGGAAAAGCCGTTCAAATGACATTGCTGCCGACTTTAACGACATCATCATTAAAATAGCTGCAGAAACACACCAGCTTCGGGCAGTTGTGCAGGCGAGTGACGAGGTGGCCGAGTGGTTAAGGCGATGGACTGCTAATCCATTGTGCTCTGCACGCGTGGGTTCGAATCCCATCCTCGTCGTTCGCCAGACGAAAGAAATCCAGACAAGGTAGCGACGTCTCCTGTGTTTTTATCTGGACATGGAACGACAGGGTGGTATCACGTTTTAAACTGCCATGTAATCAGCCTTTTGGAACGGCCGGCTGCATGGTGTGTCTATGAAACAGGTGAGTGAAATGCACATAGAGGTTTATTAATTGTTCTCTCTTAGCTCAAAGAACAAAATGTGCGGTATTTTTTATGGGATATACTTATGAGTATCCTGGTAACAAAGGGGCAGAGTTATAAGCCTCAATCTCCAAGAACATGTTTGAGTTTTGGATCGATTCGATGAGCCCCCTACCAGTTTGGGTAGGATAATGAAGATTGCAAGGACACTGCAAACATATTCTGAGAGAGGTCCAATGTAAGCTATGCTGCCATTTTCTTGACCCAGGCGTTCTCTCTAGGTTCTTACCAACAAAGCAGAAGCAGCACACAAAAGAAACATAAGCACATCTCCCTCTATCAACACAGTTGTGAGTTTCCCAACCTTCCTCCTAAAGACGTGCAGGTGAGTGACAAGGTGGCCGAATGGTTAAGGCGATGGACTGCTAATCCACTCTTTATGCCTGTGTCGAATCCCATCGTCTTCGTTTGTTGTCTTTAGTGTTTCGAGAGAGCCATGTCGCATGGAAAAGCCGTTCAAAGTACATTGCTGCCAACTTTAACGACATCACCATTAAAATAGCTGCAGAAACACACCACAGCCCAGCTTCGGACAGTCATGCTGGCGAGTGACGAGGTGGCCGACTGGTTAAAGCGATGGACTGCTAATTCATTGTGCTCTTTATGTGTGGGTTCGAATCCCATCCTCGTCGTTTGATGTCTCTAGTGTTTCGAGAGAGCCAAGTGCGCATGGAAAAGCCGTTCAAATGACATTGCTGCCGACTTTAACGACATCATCCTTAAAATAGCTGCAGAAACACACCACACCCCAGCTTCGGGCAGATGTGCAGGCGTAGTGACGAGGTGGCCGAGTGGTTAAGGCGATGGACTGCTAATCCATTGTGCTCTGCACGCGTGGGTTCGAATCCCATCCTCGTCGTTCGCCAGACGAAAGAAATCCAGACAAGGTAGCGACGTCTCCTGTGGTTTTATCTGGACATGGAACGACAGGGTGGTATCACGTTTTAAACTGCCATGTAATCAGCCTTTTGGAACGGCCGGCTGCATGGTGTGTCTATGAAACAGGTGAGTGAAATGCACATAGAGGTTTATTAATTGTTCTCTCTTAGCTCAAAGAACAAAATGTGCAGTATTTTTGATGGGAGATACTTATGGCTATCCTGGTTACAAAGGGCCAGAGTTATAACCCTCAATCTCCAAGAACATGTTTGAGTTTGGGATCGATTCGATGAGCCCCCTACCAGTTTGGGTAGGATAATGAAGAGTGCAAGGACACTGCAAACATATTCTGAGAGAGGTCCAATGTAAGCTATGCTGCCATTTTCTTGACCCAGGCGTTCTCTCTAGGTTCTTACCAACAAAGCAGAAGCAGCACACAAAAGAAACATATGCACATCTCCCTCTATCAACACAGTTGTGAGTTTCCCAACCTTCCTCCTAAAGACGTGTAGGTGAGTGACGAGGTGGCCGAATGGTTAAGGTGATGGACTGCTGATTCATTGTGCTCTTCATGCGTTTGTTCGAATCCCATCATAGGCGTTTGTTGTCTTTAGTGTTTCGAGAGAGCCAAGTGCGCATGGAAAAGCCGTTCAAAGTACGTTGCTGCCGACTTTAACGACATCATCATTAAAATAGCTGCAGAAACACACCAGCTTCGGGCAGTTGTGCAGGCGAGTGATTAAGGTGATGTACTGCTAATCCATTGTGCTCTGCACGCGTGGGTTCGAATCCCATCCACGACGTTTGATGTCTTTAGTGTTTCGAGAGAGCCAAGTTCGCATGGAAAAGCAGTTCAAATGACATTGCTGCCGACTTTAACGACATCATCCTTAAAATAGCTGCAGAAACACACCACGGCCCAGCTTCGGGCAGATGAGCAGGTGAGTGACGAGGTGGCCGAGTCGTTAAGGCGATGCACTGCTAATCCATTGTGTTCTGCACTTGTGGGTTCGAATCCCAGCCTCGTCGTTTGTTGTCTTTAGTGTTCAAGAAAGCCAAGTGTGCCTGGCAAAGCTTTTTGCTTCCAACTATAACGTCATCATACTAAAGATAGATGCAGAAAAACTCTACGTGCAGGCGAGTTGCTGCGTGGTTAAGGCGATGGACTGCTAATCCTTTGTGCTCTGTGCGCATGGGTTTGAGTCCCATCTTTGGTGTTTAGTTTCACAGGGAGTCTAAAGGACAGGTCAACCGCAGGGGTGCAGCTCATGGCAAGCTTTTAATTATAGCTGTATTTCGGTTATGAGAGCCCCCTGGTTAATGGATATAATCATTTTAAATACAAAAACACGTTCAAGGGAGGTCCAAATCCTGGCTAAACCAGCCACCTTCAAGCTTATGCTTTCAACACCACAGCGAAAACAGAATGTAAAAAAAGCAAAAGTAAAATTCCCTTTTACAACAAGTCATGAAGCCTCTCAAGAGACTGTCAAAAATTGCCAGGGCTGACTGTATTTCAAGTCATCCCAGCGGGGTATTCTTAAAGTTTTCAACCAGCAAAGATCACGTCTCGGATGAGCCTCATAGGCTATGATATTGCTTCTGCGAAAGAATGCCAGACAAGGTAGCGACGTCTCCTGTGTTTTTATCTGGACATGGAACGACAGGGTGGTATCACGTTTTAAACTGCCATGTAATCAGCCTTTTGGAACGGCCGGCTGCATGGTGTGTCTATGAAACAGGTGAGTGAAATGCACATAGAGGTTTATTAATTGTTCTCTCTTAGCTCAAAGAACAAAATGTGCGGTATTTTTTATGGGATATACTTATGAGTATCCTGGTAACAAAGGGGCAGAGTTATAAGCCTCAATCTCCAAGAACATGTTTGAGTTTTGGATCGATTCGATGAGCCCCCTACCAGTTTGGGTAGGATAATGAAGATTGCAAGGACACTGCAAACATATTCTGAGAGAGGTCCAATGTAAGCTATGCTGCCATTTTCTTGACCCAGGCGTTCTCTCTAGGTTCTTACCAACAAAGCAGAAGCAGCACACAAAAGAAACATAAGCACATCTCCCTCTATCAACACAGTTGTGAGTTTCCCAACCTTCCTCCTAAAGACGTGCAGGTGAGTGACAAGGTGGCCGAATGGTTAAGGCGATGGACTGCTAATCCACTCTTTATGCCTGTGTCGAATCCCATCGTCTTCGTTTGTTGTCTTTAGTGTTTCGAGAGAGCCATGTCGCATGGAAAAGCCGTTCAAAGTACATTGCTGCCAACTTTAACGACATCACCATTAAAATAGCTGCAGAAACACACCACAGCCCAGCTTCGGCCAGATGAGCAGGTGAGTGACGAGGTGGCCGAGTGGTTAACGCGATGGACTGCTAATCCATTCTGCTCTGCACGCGTTTGTTCGAATCCCATCCATGTCGTTTGATGTCTCTAGTGTTTCGAGAGAGCCAAGTGCGCATGGAAAAGCCGTTCAAATGACATTGCTGCCGACTTTAACGACATCATCCTTAAAATAGCTGCAGAAACACACCACACCCCAGCTTCGGGCAGATGTGCAGGCGTAGTGACGAGGTGGCCGAGTGGTTAAGGCGATGGACTGCTAATCCATTGTGCTCTGCACGCGTGGGTTCGAATCCCATCCTCGTCGTTCGCCAGACAAGGTAGCGACGTCTCCTGTGCTTTTATCTGGACATGGAACGACAGGGTGGTATCACGTTTTAAACTGCCATGTAATCAGCCTTTTGGAACGGCCGGCTGCATGGTGTGTCTATGAAACAGGTGAGTGAAATGCACATAGAGGTTTATTAATTGTTCTCTCTTAGCTCAAAGAACAAAATGTGCGGTATTTTTTATGGGATATACTTATGAGTATCCTGGTAACAAAGGGGCAGAGTTATAAGCCTTAATCTCCAAGAACATGTTTGAGTTTTGGATCGATTCGATGAGCCCCCTACCAGTTTGGGTAGGATAATGAAGAGTGCAAGGACACTGCAAACATATTCTGAGAGAGGTCCAATGTAAGCTATGCTGCCATTTTCTTGACCCAGGCGTTCTCTCTAGGTTCTTACCAACAAAGCAGAAGCAGCACACAAAAGAAACATAAGCACATCTCCCTCTATCAACACAGTTGTGAGTTTCCCAACCTTCCTCCTAAAGACGTGCAGGTGAGTGACAAGGTGGCCGAATGGTTAAGGCGATGGACTGCTAATCCACTCTTTATGCGTGTGTTCGAATCCCATCGTCTTCGTTTGTTGTCTTTAGTGTTTCGAGAGAGCCATGTCGCATGGAAAAGCGTGGGTTCGAATCCCATCCTCGTCGTTTGTTGTCTTTAGTGTTTCGAGAGAGCCAAGTGCGCATGGAAAAGCCGTTCAAAGGACATTGCTGCCGACTTTAACGACATCATCATTAAAATAGCTGCAGAAACAAACCAGCTTCGGGCAGTTGTGCAGGCGAGTGACGAGGTGGCAGAGTGGTTAAAGCGATGGACTGCTAATCCATTGTGCTCTGCACGCCTGGGTTCGAATCCCATCCTCGTCGTTCGCCAGACGAAAGAAAGCCAGACAAGGTAGCGACGTCTCCTGTGCTTTTATCTGGACATGGAACGACAGGGTGGTATCACGTTTTAAACTGCCATGTAATCAGCCTTTTGGAACGGCCGGCTGCATGGTGTGTCTATGAAACAGGTGAGTGAAATGCACATAGAGGTTTATTAATTGTTCTCTCTTAGCTCAAAGAACAAAATGTGCGGTATTTTTTATGGGATATACTTATGAGTATCCTGGTAACAAAGGGGCAGAGTTATAAGCCTTAATCTCCAAGAACATGTTTGAGTTTTGGATCGATTCGATGAGCCCCCTACCAGTTTGGGTAGGATAATGAAGAGTGCAAGGACACTGCAAACATATTCTGAGAGAGGTCCAATGTAAGCTATGCTGCCATTTTCTTGACCCAGGCGTTCTCTCTAGGTTCTTACCAACAAAGCAGAAGCAGCACACAAAAGAAACATAAGCACATCTCCCTCTATCAACACAGTTGTGAGTTTCCCAACCTTCCTCCTAAACACGTGCAGGTGAGTGACAAGGTGGCCGAATGGTTAAGGCGATGGACTGCTAATCCACTCTTTATGCGTGTGTTCGAATCCCATCGTCTTCGTTTGTTGTCTTTAGTGTTTCGAGAGAGCCATGTCGCATGGAAAAGCGTGGGTTCGAATCCCATCCTCGTCGTTTGTTGTCTTTAGTGTTTCGAGAGAGCCAAGTGCGCATGGAAAAGCCGTTCAAAGGACATTGCTGCCGACTTTAACGACATCATCATTAAAATAGCTGCAGAAACAAACCAGCTTCGGGCAGTTGTGCAGGCGAGTGACGAGGTGGCAGAGTGGTTAAAGCGATGGACCGCTAATCCATTGTGCTCTGCACGCGTGGGTTCGAATCCCATCCTCGTCGTTCGCCAGACGAAAGAAAGCCAGACAAGGTAGCGACGTCTCCTGTGCTTTTATCTGGACATGGAACGACAGGGTGGTATCACGTTTTAAACTGCCATGTAATCAGCCTTTTGGAACGGCCGGCTGCATGGTGTGTCTATGAAACAGGTGAGTGAAATGCACATAGAGGTTTATTAATTGTTCTCTCTTAGCTCAAAGAACAAAATGTGCGGTATTTTTTATGGGATATACTTATGAGTATCCTGGTAACAAAGGGGCAAAGTTATAAGCCTTAATCTCCAAGAACATGTTTGAGTTTTGGATCGATTCGATGAGCCCCCTACCAGTTTGGGTAGGATAATGAAGAGTGCAAGGACACTGCAAACATATTCTGAGAGAGGTCCAATGTAAGCTATGCTGCCATTTTCTTGACCCAGGCGTTCTCTCTAGGTTCTTACCAACAAAGCAGAAGCAGCACACAAAAGAAACATAAGCACATCTCCCTCTATCAACACAGTTGTGAGTTTCCCAACCTTCCTCCTAAAGACGTGCAGGTGAGTGACAAGGTGGCCGAATGGTTAAGGCGATGGACTGCTAATCCACTCTTTATGCGTGTGTTCGAATCCCATCGTCTTCGTTTGTTGTCTTTAGTGTTTCGAGAGAGCCATGTCGCATGGAAAAGCCGTTCAAAGTACATTGCTGCCGACTTTAACGACATCACCATTAAAATAGCTGCAGAAACACACCACAGCCCAGCTTCGGGCAGTCGTGCTGGCGAGTGACGAGGTGGCCGACTGGTTAAAGCGATGGACTGCTAATCAATTGTGCTCTGCACGCGTGGGTTCGAATCCCATCCTCGTCGTTTGTTGTCTTTAGTGTTTCGAGAGAGCCAAGTGCGCATGGAAAAGCCGTTCAAATGACATTGCTGCCGACTTTAACGACATCATCATTAAAATAGCTGCAGAAACACACCAGCTTCGGGCAGTTGTGCAGGCGAGTGACGAGGTGGCCGAGTGGTTAAGGCGATGGACTGCTAATCCATTGTGCTCTGCACGCGTGGGTTCGAATCCCATCCTCGTCGTTCGCCAGACGAAAGAAATTCAGACAAGGTAGCGACGTCTCCTGTGGTTTTATCTGGACATGGAACGACAGGGTGGTATCACGTTTTAAACTGCCATGTAATCAGCCTTTTGGAACGGCCGGCTGCATGGTGTGTCTATGAAACAGGTGAGTGAAATGCACATAGAGGTTTATTAATTGTTCTCTCTTAGCTCAAAGAACAAAATGTGCGGTATTTTTGATGGGAGATACTTATGGCTATCCTGGTTACAAAGGGCCAGAGTTATAACCCTCAATCTCCAAGAACATGTTTGAGTTTGGGATCGATTCGATGAGCCCCCTACCAGTTTGGGTAGGATAATGAAGAGTGCAAGGACACTGCAAACATATTCTGAGAGAGGTCCAATGTAAGCTATGCTGCCATTTTCTTGACCCAGGCGTTCTCTCTAGGTTCTTACCAACAAAGCAGAAGCAGCACACAAAAGAAACATATGCACATCTCCCTCTATCAACACAGTTGTGAGTTTCCCAACCTTCCTCCTAAAGACGTGTAGGTGAGTGACGAGGTGGCCGAATGGTTAAGGTGATGGACTGCTGATTCATTGTGCTCTTCATGCGTTTGTTCGAATCCCATCATAGGCGTTTGTTGTCTTTAGTGTTTCGAGAGAGCCAAGTGCGCATGGAAAAGCCGTTCAAAGTACGTTGCTGCCGACTTTAACGACATCATCATTAAAATAGCTGCAGAAACACACCAGCTTCGGGCAGTTGTGCAGGCGAGTGATTAAGGTGATGTACTGCTAATCCATTGTGCTCTGCACGCGTGGGTTCGAATCCCATCCACGACGTTTGATGTCTTTAGTGTTTCGAGAGAGCCAAGTTCGCATGGAAAAGCAGTTCAAATGACATTGCTGCCGACTTTAACGACATCATCCTTAAAATAGCTGCAGAAACACACCACGGCCCAGCTTCGGGCAGATGAGCAGGTGAGTGACGAGGTGGCCGAGTCGTTAAGGCGATGCACTGCTAATCCATTGTGTTCTGCACTCGTGGGTTCGAATCCCATCCTCGTCGTTTGTTGTCTTTAGTGTTCAAGAAAGCCAAGTGTGCCTGGCAAAGCTTTTTGCTTCCAACTATAACGTCATCATACTAAAGATAGATGCAGAAAAACTCTACGTGCAGGCGAGTTGCTGCGTGGTTAAGGCGATGGACTGCTAATCCTTTGTGCTCTGTGCGCATGGGTTTGAGTCCCATCTTTGGTGTTTAGTTTCACAGGGAGTCTAAAGGACAGGTCAACCGCAGGGGTGCAGCTCATGGCAAGCTTTTAATTATAGCTGTATTTCGGTTATGAGAGCCCCCTGGTTAATGGATATAATCATTTTAAATACAAAAACACGTTCAAGGGAGGTCCAAATCCTGGCTAAACCAGCCACCTTCAAGCTTATGCTTTCAACACCACAGCGAAAACAGAATGTAAAAAAAGCAAAAGTAAAATTCCCTTTTACAACAAGTCATGAAGCCTCTCAAGAGACTGTCAAAAATTGCCAGGGCTGACTGTATTTCAAGTCATCCCAGCGGGGTATTCTTAAAGTTTTCAACCAGCAAAGATCACGTCTCGGATGAGCCTCATAGGCTATGATATTGCTTCTGCGAAAGAATGCCAGACAAGGTAGCGACGTCTCCTGTGTTTTTATCTGGACATGGAACGACAGGGTGGTATCACGTTTTAAACTGCCATGTAATCAGCCTTTTGGAACGGCCGGCTGCATGGTGTGTCTATGAAACAGGTGAGTGAAATGCACATAGAGGTTTATTAATTGTTCTCTCTTAGCTCAAAGAACAAAATGTGCGGTATTTTTTATGGGATATACTTATGAGTATCCTGGTAACAAAGGGGCAGAGTTATAAGCCTCAATCTCCAAGAACATGTTTGAGTTTTGGATCGATTCGATGAGCCCCCTACCAGTTTGGGTAGGATAATGAAGATTGCAAGGACACTGCAAACATATTCTGAGAGAGGTCCAATGTAAGCTATGCTGCCATTTTCTTGACCCAGGCGTTCTCTCTAGGTTCTTACCAACAAAGCAGAAGCAGCACACAAAAGAAACATAAGCACATCTCCCTCTATCAACACAGTTGTGAGTTTCCCAACCTTCCTCCTAAAGACGTGCAGGTGAGTGACAAGGTGGCCGAATGGTTAAGGCGATGGACTGCTAATCCACTCTTTATGCCTGTGTCGAATCCCATCGTCTTCGTTTGTTGTCTTTAGTGTTTCGAGAGAGCCATGTCGCATGGAAAAGCCGTTCAAAGTACATTGCTGCCAACTTTAACGACATCACCATTAAAATAGCTGCAGAAACACACCACAGCCCAGCTTCGGACAGTCGTGCTGGCGAGTGACGAGGTGGCCGACTGGTTAAAGCGATGGACTGCTAATCCATTGTGCTCTTTATGTGTGGGTTCGAATCCCATCCTCGTCGTTTGATGTCTCTAGTGTTTCGAGAGAGCCAAGTGCGCATGGAAAAGCCGTTCAAATGACATTGCTGCCGACTTTAACGACATCATCCTTAAAATAGCTGCAGAAACACACCACACCCCAGCTTCGGGCAGATGTGCAGGCGTAGTGACGAGGTGGCCGAGTGGTTAAGGCGATGGACTGCTAATCCATTGTGCTCTGCACGCGTGGGTTCGAATCCCATCCTCGTCGTTCGCCAGACAAGGTAGCGACGTCTCCTGTGCTTTTATCTGGACATGGAACGACAGGGTGGTATCACGTTTTAAACTGCCATGTAATCAGCCTTTTGGAACGGCCGGCTGCATGGTGTGTCTATGAAACAGGTGAGTGAAATGCACATAGAGGTTTATTAATTGTTCTCTCTTAGCTCAAAGAACAAAATGTGCGGTATTTTTTATGGGATATACTTATGAGTATCCTGGTAACAAAGAGGCAGAGTTATAAGCCTCAATCTCCAAGAACATGTTTGAGTTTTGGATCGATTCGATGAGCCCCCTACCAGTTTGGGTAGGATAATGAAGATTGCAAGGACACTGCAAACATATTCTGAGAGAGGTCCAATGTAAGCTATGCTGCCATTTTCTTGACCCAGGCGTTCTCTCTAGGTTCTTACCAACAAAGCAGAAGCAGCACACAAAAGAAACATAAGCACATCTCCCTCTATCAACACAGTTGTGAGTTTCCCAACCTTCCTCCTAAAGACGTGCAGGTGAGTGACAAGGTGGCCGAATGGTTAAGGCGATGGACTGCTAATCCACTCTTTATGCGTGTGTTCGAATCCCATCGTCTTCGTTTGTTGTCTTTAGTGTTTCGAGAGAGCCATGTCGCATGGAAAAGCCGTTCAAAGTACATTGCTGCCGACTTTAACGACATCACCATTAAAATAGCTGCAGAAACACACCACAGCCCAGCTTCGGACAGTCGTGCTGGCGAGTGACGAGGTGGCCGACTGGTTAAAGCGATGGACTGCTAATCCATTGTGCTCTTTATGTGTGGGTTCGAATCCCATCCTCGTCGTTTGATGTCTCTAGTGTTTCGAGAGAGCCAAGTGCGCATGGAAAAGCCGTTCAAATGACATTGCTGCCGACTTTAACGACATCATCCTTAAAATAGCTGCAGAAACACACCACACCCCAGCTTCGGGCAGATGTGCAGGCGTAGTGACGAGGTGGCCGAGTGGTTAAGGCGATGGACTGCTAATCCATTGTGCTCTGCACGCGTGGGTTCGAATCCCATCCTCGTCGTTTGTTGTCTTTAGTGTTTTGAGAGAGCCAAGTGCGCATGGAAAAGCCGTTCAAAGGACATTGCTGCCGACTTTAACGACATCATCATTAAAATAGCTGCAGAAACAAACCAGCTTCGGGCAGTTGTGCAGGCGAGTGACGAGGTGGCAGAGTGGTTAAAGCGATGGACTGCTAATCCATTGTGCTCTGCACGCGTGGGTTCGAATCCCATCCTCGTCGTTCGCCAGACGAAAGAAAGCCAGACAAGGTAGCGACGTCTCCTGTGCTTTTATCTGGACATGGAACGACAGGGTGGTATCACGTTTTAAACTGCCATGTAATCAGCCTTTTGGAACGGCCGGCTGCATGGTGTGTCTATGAAACAGGTGAGTGAAATGCACATAGAGGTTTATTAATTGTTCTCTCTTAGCTCAAAGAACAAAATGTGCGGTATTTTTTATGGGATATACTTATGAGTATCCTGGTAACAAAGGGGCAGAGTTATAAGCCTTAATCTCCAAGAACATGTTTGAGTTTTGGATCGATTCGATGAGCCCCCTACCAGTTTGGGTAGGATAATGAAGAGTGCAAGGACACTGCAAACATATTCTGAGAGAGGTACAATGTAAGCTATGCTGCCATTTTCTTGACCCAGGCGTTCTCTCTAGGTTCTTACCAACAAAGCAGAAGCAGCACACAAAAGAAACATAAGCACATCTCCCTCTATCAACACAGTTGTGAGTTTCCCAACCTTCCTCCTAAAGACGTGCAGGTGAGTGACAAGGTGGCCGAATGGTTAAGGCGATGGACTGCTAATCCACTCTTTATGCGTGTGTTCGAATCCCATCGTCTTCGTTTGTTGTCTTTAGTGTTTCGAGAGAGCCATGTCGCATGGAAAAGCGTGGGTTCGAATCCCATCCTCGTCGTTTGTTGTCTTTAGTGTTTCGAGAGAGCCAAGTGCGCATGGAAAAGCCGTTCAAAGGACATTGCTGCCGACTTTAACGACATCATCATTAAAATAGCTGCAGAAACAAGCCAGCTTCGGGCAGTTGTGCAGGCGAGTGACGAGGTGGCAGAGTGGTTAAAGCGATGGACTGCTAATCCATTGTGCTCTGCACGCGTGGGTTCGAATCCCATCCTCGTCGTTCGCCAGACGAAAGAAAGCCAGACAAGGTAGCGACGTCTCCTGTGCTTTTATCTGGACATGGAACGACAGGGTGGTATCACGTTTTAAACTGCCATGTAATCAGCCTTTTGGAACGGCCGGCTGCATGGTGTGTCTATGAAACAGGTGAGTGAAATGCACATAGAGGTTTATTAATTGTTCTCTCTTAGCTCAAAGAACAAAATGTGCAGTATTTTTTATGGGGTATACTTATGAGTATCCTGGTAACAAAGGGGCAGAGTTATAAGCCTTAATCTCCAAGAACATGTTTGAGTTTTGGATCGATTCGATGAGCCCCCTACCAGTTTGGGTAGGATAATGAAGAGTGCAAGGACACTGCAAACATATTCTGAGAGAGGTCCAATGTAAGCTATGCTGCCATTTTCTTGACCCAGGCGTTCTCTCTAGGTTCTTACCAACAAAGCAGAAGCAGCACACAAAAGAAACATAAGCACATCTCCCTCTATCAACACAGTTGTGAGTTTCCCAACCTTCCTCCTAAAGACGTGCAGGTGAGTGACAAGGTGGCCGAATGGTTAAGGCGATGGACTGCTAATCCACTCTTTATGCGTGTGTTCGAATCCCATCGTCTTCGTTTGTTGTCTTTAGTGTTTCGAGAGAGCCATGTCGCATGGAAAAGCCGTTCAAAGTACATTGCTGCCGACTTTAACGACATCACCATTAAAATAGCTGCAGAAACACACCACAGCCCAGCTTCGGGCAGTCGTGCTGGCGAGTGACGAGGTGGCCGACTGGTTAAAGCGATGGACTGCTAATCCATTGTGCTCTGCACGCGTGGGTTCGAATCCCATCCTCGTCGTTCGCCAGACAAGGTAGCGATGTCTCCTGTGCTTTTATCTGGACATGGAACGACAGGGTGGTATCACGTTTTAAACTGCCATGTAATCAGCCTTTTGGAACGGCCGGCTGCATGGTGTGTCTATGAAACAGGTGAGTGAAATGCACATAGAGGTTTATTAATTGTTCTCTCTTAGCTCAAAGAACAAAATGTGCGGTATTTTTTATGGGATATACTTATGAGTATCCTGGTAACAAAGGGGCAGAGTTATAAGCCTTAATCTCCAAGAACATGTTTGAGTTTTGGATCGATTCGATGAGCCCCCTACCAGTTTGGGTAGGATAATGAAGAGTGCAAGGACACTGCAAACATATTCTGAGAGAGGTCCAATGTAAGCTATGCTGCCATTTTCTTGACCCAGGCGTTCTCTCTAGGTTCTTACCAACAAAGCAGAAGCAGCACACAAAAGAAACATAAGCACATCTCCCTCTATCAACACACTTGTGAGTTTCCCAACCTTCCTCCTAAAGACGTGCAGGTGAGTGACAAGGTGGCCGAATGGTTAAGGCGATGGACTGCTAATCCACTCTTTATGCGTGTGTTCGAATCCCATCGTCTTCGTTTGTTGTCTTTAGTGTTTCGAGAGAGCCATGTCGCATGGAAAAGCGTGGGTTCGAATCCCATCCTCGTCGTTTGTTGTCTTTAGTGTTTCGAGAGAGCCAAGTGCGCATGGAAAAGCCGTTCAAAGGACATTGCTGCCGACTTTAACGACATCATCATTAAAATAGCTGCAGAAACAAACCAGCTTCGGGCAGTTGTGCAGGCGAGTGACGAGGTGGCAGAGTGGTTAAAGCGATGGACTGCTAATACATTGTGCTCTGCACGCGTGGGTTCGAATCCCATCCTCGTCGTTCGCCAGACGAAAGAAAGCCAGACAAGGTAGCGACGTCTCCTGTGCTTTTATCTGGACATGGAACGACAGGGTGGTATCACGTTTTAAACTGCCATGTAATCAGCCTTTTGGAACGGCCGGCTGCATGGTGTGTCTATGAAACAGGTGAGTGAAATGCACATAGAGGTTTATTAATTGTTCTCTCTTAGCTCAAAGAACAAAATGTGCGGTATTTTTTATGGGATATACTTATGAGTATCCTGGTAACAAAGGGGCAGAGTTATAAGCCTTAATCTCCAAGAACATGTTTGAGTTTTGGATCGATTCGATGAGCCCCCTACCAGTTTGGGTAGGATAATGAAGAGTGCAAGGACACTGCAAACATATTCTGAGAGAGGTCCAATGTAAGCTATGCTGCCATTTTCTTGACCCAGGCGTTCTCTCTAGGTTCTTACCAACAAAGCAGAAGCAGCACACAAAAGAAACATAAGCACATCTCCCTCTATCAACACAGTTGTGAGTTTCCCAACCTTCCTCCTAAAGACGTGCAGGTGAGTGACAAGGTGGCCGAATGGTTAAGGCGATGGACTGCTAATCCACTCTTTATGCGCGTGTTCGAATCCCATCGTCTTCGTTTGTTGTCTTTAGTGTTTCGAGAGAGCCATGTCGCATGGAAAAGCCGTTCAAAGTACATTGCTGCCGACTTTAACGACATCACCATTAAAATAGCTGCAGAAACACACCACAGCCCAGCTTCGGGCAGTCGTGCTGGCGAGTGACGAGGTGGCCGACTGGTTAAAGCGATGGACTGCTAATCCATTGTGCTCTGCACGCGTGGGTTCGAATCCCATCCTCGTCGTTTGTTGTCTTTAGTGTTTCGAGAGAGCCAAGTGCGCATGGAAAAGCCGTTCAAATGACATTGCTGCCGACTTTAACGACATCATCATTAAAATAGCTGCAGAAACACACCAGCTTCGGGCAGTTGTGCAGGCGAGTGACGAGGTGGCCGAGTGGTTAAGGCGATGGACTGCTAATCCATTGTAATCTGCACGCGTGGGTTCGAATCCCATCCTCGTCGTTCGCCAGACGAAAGAAATCCAGACAAGGTAGCGACGTCTCCTGTGGTTTTATCTGGACATGGAACGACAGGGTGGTATCACGTTTTAAACTGCCATGTAATCAGCCTTTTGGAACGGCCGGCTGCATGGTGTGTCTATGAAACAGGTGAGTGAAATGCACATAGAGGTTTATTAATTGTTCTCTCTTAGCTCAAAGAACAAAATGTGCGGTATTTTTGATGGGAGATACTTATGGCTATCCTGGTTACAAAGGGCCAGAGTTATAACCCTCAATCTCCAAGAACATGTTTGAGTTTGGGATCGATTCGATGAGCCCCCTACCAGTTTGGGTAGGATAATGAAGAGTGCAAGGACACTGCAAACATATTCTGAGAGAGGTCCAATGTAAGCTATGCTGCCATTTTCTTGACCCAGGCGTTCTCTCTAGGTTCTTACCAACAAAGCAGAAGCAGCACACAAAAGAAACATATGCACATCTCCCTCTATCAACACAGTTGTGAGTTTCCCAACCTTCCTCCTAAAGACGTGTAGGTGAGTGACGAGGTGGCCGAATGGTTAAGGTGATGGACTGCTGATTCATTGTGCTCTTCATGCGTTTGTTCGAATCCCATCATAGGCGTTTGTTGTCTTTAGTGTTTCGAGAGAGCCAAGTGCGCATGGAAAAGCCGTTCAAAGTACGTTGCTGCCGACTTTAACGACATCATCATTAAAATAGCTGCAGAAACACACCAGCTTCGGGCAGTTGTGCAGGCGAGTGATTAAGGTGATGTACTGCTAATCCATTGTGCTCTGCACGCGTGGGTTCGAATCCCATCCACGACGTTTGATGTCTTTAGTGTTTCGAGAGAGCCAAGTTCGCATGGAAAAGCAGTTCAAATGACATTGCTGCCGACTTTAACGACATCATCCTTAAAATAGCTGCAGAAACACACCACGGCCCAGCTTCGGGCAGATGAGCAGGTGAGTGACGAGGTGGCCGAGTCGTTAAGGCGATGCACTGCTAATCCATTGTGTTCTGCACTCGTGGGTTCGAATCCCATCCTCGTCGTTTGTTGTCTTTAGTGTTCAAGAAAGCCAAGTGTGCCTGGCAAAGCTTTTTGCTTCCAACTATAACGTCATCATACTAAAGATAGATGCAGAAAAACTCTACGTGCAGGCGAGTTGCTGCGTGGTTAAGGCGATGGACTGCTAATCCTTTGTGCTCTGTGCGCATGGGTTTGAGTCCCATCTTTGGTGTTTAGTTTCACAGGGAGTCTAAAGGACAGGTCATCCGCAGGGGTGCAGCTCATGGCAAGCTTTTAATTATAGCTGTATTTCGGTTATGAGAGCCCCCTGGTTAATGGATATAATCATTTTAAATACAAAAACACGTTCAAGGGAGGTCCAAATCCTGGCTAAACCAGCCACCTTCAAGCTTATGCTTTCAACACCACAGCGAAAACAGAATGTAAAAAAAGCAAAAGTAAAATTCCCTTTTACAACAAGTCATGAAGCCTCTCAAGAGACTGTCAAAAATTGCCAGGGCTGACTGTATTTCAAGTCATCCCAGCGGGGTATTGGGTAAAGTTTTCAACCAGCATAGATCACGTCTCAGATGAGCCTCATAGGCTATGATATTGCCTCTGCGAAAGAATGCCAGACAAGGTAGCGACGTCTCCTGTGTTTTTATCTGGACATGGAACGACAGGGTGGTATCACGTTTTAAACTGCCATGTAATCAGCCTTTTGGAACGGCCGGCTGCATGGTGTGTCTATGAAACAGGTGAGTGAAATGCACATAGAGGTTTAGTAATTGTTCTCTCTTAGCTCAAAGAACAAAATGTGCGGTATTTTTTATGGGATATACTTATGAGTATCCTGGTAACAAAGGGGCAGAGTTATAAGCCTCAATCTCCAAGAACATGTTTGAGTTTTGGATCGATTCGATGAGCCCCCTACCAGTTTGGGTAGGATAATGAAGATTGCAAGGACACTGCAAACATATTCTGAGAGAGGTCCAATGTAAGCTATGCTGCCATTTTCTTGACCCAGGCGTTCTCTCTAGGTTCTTACCAACAAAGCAGAAGCAGCACACAAAAGAAACATAAGCACATCTCCCTCTATCAACACAGTTGTGAGTTTCCCAACCTTCCTCCTAAAGACGTGCAGGTGAGTGACAAGGTGGCCGAATGGTTAAGGCGATGGACTGCTAATCCACTCTTTATGCCTGTGTCGAATCCCATCGTCTTCGTTTGTTGTCTTTAGTGTTTCGAGAGAGCCATGTCGCATGGAAAAGCCGTTCAAAGTACATTGCTGCCAACTTTAACGACATCACCATTAAAATAGCTGCAGAAACACACCACAGCCCAGCTTCGGACAGTCGTGCTGGCGAGTGACGAGGTGGCCGACTGGTTAAAGCGATGGACTGCTAATCCATTGTGCTCTTTATGTGTGGGTTCGAATCCCATCCTCGTCGTTTGATGTCTCTAGTGTTTCGAGAGAGCCAAGTGCGCATGGAAAAGCCGTTCAAATGACATTGCTGCCGACTTTAACGACATCATCCTTAAAATAGCTGCAGAAACACACCACACCACAGCTTCGGGCAGATGTGCAGGCGTAGTGACGAGGTGGCCGAGTGGTTAAGGCGATGGACTGCTAATCCATTGTGCTCTGCACGCGTGGGTTCGAATCCCATCCTCGTCGTTCGCCAGACAAGGTAGCGACGTCTCCTGTGCTTTTATCTGGACATGGAACGACAGGGTGGTATCACGTTTTAAACTGCCATGTAATCAGCCTTTTGGAACGGCCGGCTGCATGGTGTGTCTATGAAACAGGTGAGTGAAATGCACATAGAGGTTTATTAATTGTTCTCTCTTAGCTCAAAGAACAAAATGTGCGGTATTTTTTATGGGATATACTTATGAGTATCCTGGTAACAAAGGGGCAGAGTTATAAGCCTCAATCTCCAAGAACATGTTTGAGTTTTGGATCGATTCGATGAGCCCCCTACCAGTTTGGGTAGGATAATGAAGATTGCAAGGACACTGCAAACATATTATGAGAGAGGTCCAATGTAAGCTATGCTGCCATTTTCTTGACCCAGGCGTTCTCTCTAGGTTCTTACCAACAAAGCAGAAGCAGCACACAAAAGAAACATAAGCACATCTCCCTCTATCAACACAGTTGTGAGTTTCCCAACCTTCCTCCTAAAGACGTGCAGGTGAGTGACAAAGTGGCCGAATGGTTAAGGCGATGGACTGCTAATCCACTCTTTATGCGTGTGTTCGAATCCCATCGTCTTCGTTTGTTGTCTTTAGTGTTTCGAGAGAGCCATGTCGCATGGAAAAGCCGTTCAAAGTACATTGCTGCCGACTTTAACGACATCACCATTAAAATAGCTGCAGAAACACACCACAGCCCAGCTTCGGACAGTCGTGCTGGCGAGTGACGAGGTGGCCGACTGGTTAAAGCGATGGACTGCTAATCCATTGTGCTCTTTATGTGTGGGTTCGAATCCCATCCTCGTCGTTTGATGTCTCTAGTGTTTCGAGAGAGCCAAGTGCGCATGGAAAAGCCGTTCAAATGACATTGCTGCCGACTTTAACGACATCATCCTTAAAATAGCTGCAGAAACACACCACACCCCAGCTTCGGGCAGATGTGCAGGCGTAGTGACGAGGTGGCCGAGTGGTTAAGGCGATGGACTGCTAATCCATTGTGCTCTGCACGCGTGGGTTCGAATCCCATCCTCGTCGTTTGTTGTCTTTAGTGTTTTGAGAGAGCCAAGTGCGCATGGAAAAGCCGTTCAAAGGACATTGCTGCCGACTTTAACGACATCATCATTAAAATAGCTGCAGAAACAAACCAGCTTCGGGCAGTTGTGCAGGCGAGTGACGAGGTGGCAGAGTGGTTAAAGCGATGGACTGCTAATCCATTGTGCTCTGCACGCGTGGGTTCGAATCCCATCCTCGTCGTTCGCCAGACGAAAGAAAGCCAGACAGGGTAGCGACGTCTCCTGTGCTTTTATCTGGACATGGAACGACAGGGTGGTATCACGTTTTAAACTGCCATGTAATCAGCCTTTTGGAACGGCCGGCTGCATGGTGTGTCTATGAAACAGGTGAGTGAAATGCACATAGAGGTTTATTAATTGTTCTCTCTTAGCTCAAAGAACAAAATGTGCGGTATTTTTTATGGGATATACTTATGAGTATCCTGGTAACAAAGGGGCAGAGTTATAAGCCTTAATCTCCAAGAACATGTTTGAGTTTTGGATCGATTCGATGAGCCCCCTACCAGTTTGGGTAGGATAATGAAGAGTGCAAGGACACTGCAAACATATTCTGAGAGAGGTCCAATGTAAGCTATGCTGCCATTTTCTTGACCCAGGCGTTCTCTCTAGGTTCTTACCAACAAAGCAGAAGCAGCACACAAAAGAAACATAAGCACATCTCCCTCTATCAACACAGTTGTGAGTTTCCCAACCTTCCTCCTAAAGACGTGCAGGTGAGTGACAAGGTGGCCGAATGGTTAAGGCGATGGACTGCTAATCCACTCTTTATGCGTGTGTTCGAATCCCATCGTCTTCGTTTGTTGTCTTTAGTGTTTCGAGAGAGCCATGTCGCATGGAAAAGCCGTTCAAAGTACATTGCTGCCGACTTTAACGACATCACCATTAAAATAGCTGCAGAAACACACCACAGCCCAGCTTCGGGCAGTCGTGCTGGCGAGTGACGAGGTGGCCGACTGGTTAAAGCGATGGACTGCTAATCCATTGTGCTCTGCACGCGTGGGTTCGAATCCCATCCTCGTCGTTTGTTGTCTTTAGTGTTTCGAGAGAGCCAAGTGCGCATGGAAAAGCCGTTCAAATGACATTGCTGCCGACTTTAACGACATCATCATTAAAATAGCTGCAGAAACACACCAGCTTCGGGCAGTTGTGCAGGCGAGTGACGAGGTGGCCGAGTGGTTAAGGCGATGGACTGCTAATCCATTGTGCTCTGCACGCGTGGGTTCGAATCCCATCCTCGTCGTTCGCCAGACGAAAGAATCCAGACAAGGTAGCGACGTCTCCTGTGGTTTTATCTGGACATGGAACGACAGGGTGGTATCACGTTTTAAACTGCCATGTAATCAGCCTTTTGGAACGGCCGGCTGCATGGTGTGTCTATGAAACAGGTGAGTGAAATGCACATAGAGGTTTATTAATTGTTCTCTCTTAGCTCAAAGAACAAAATGTGCGGTATTTTTGATGGGAGATACTTATGGCTATCCTGGTTACAAAGGGCCAGAGTTATAACCCTCAATCTCCAAGAACATGTTTGAGTTTGGGATCGATTCGATGAGCCCCCTACCAGTTTGGGTAGGATAATGAAGAGTGCAAGGACACTGCAAACATATTCTGAGAGAGGTCCAATGTAAGCTATGCTGCCATTTTCTTGACCCAGGCGTTCTCTCTAGGTTCTTACCAACAAAGCAGAAGCAGCACACAAAAGAAACATATGCACATCTCCCTCTATCAACACAGTTGTGAGTTTCCCAACCTTCCTCCTAAAGACGTGTAGGTGAGTGACGAGGTGGCCGAATGGTTAAGGTGATGGACTGCTGATTCATTGTGCTCTTCATGCGTTTGTTCGAATCCCATCATAGGCGTTTGTTGTCTTTAGTGTTTCGAGAGAGCCAAGTGCGCATGGAAAAGCCGTTCAAAGTACGTTGCTGCCGACTTTAACGACATCATCATTAAAATAGCTGCAGAAACACACCAGCTTCGGGCAGTTGTGCAGGCGAGTGATTAAGGTGATGTACTGCTAATCCATTGTGCTCTGCACGCGTGGGTTCGAATCCCATCCACGACGTTTGATGTCTTTAGTGTTTCGAGAGAGCCAAGTTCGCATGGAAAAGCAGTTCAAATGACATTGCTGCCGACTTTAACGACATCATCCTTAAAATAGCTGCAGAAACACACCACGGCCCAGCTTCGGGCAGATGAGCAGGTGAGTGACGAGGTGGCCGAGTCGTTAAGGCGATGCACTGCTAATCCATTGTGTTCTGCACTCGTGGGTTCGAATCCCATCCTCGTCGTTTGTTGTCTTTAGTGTTCAAGAAAGCCAAGTGTGCCTGGCAAAGCTTTTTGCTTCCAACTATAACGTCATCATACTAAAGATAGATGCAGAAAAACTCTACGTGCAGGCGAGTTGCTGCGTGGTTAAGGCGATGGACTGCTAATCCTTTGTGGTCTGTGCGCATGGGTTTGAGTCCCATCTTTGGTGTTTAGTTTCACAGGGAGTCTAAAGGACAGGTCAACCGCAGGGGTGCAGCTCATGGCAAGCTTTTAATTATAGCTGTATTTCGGTTATGAGAGCCCCCTGGTTAATGGATATAATCATTTTAAATACAAAAACACGTTCAAGGGAGGTCCAAATCCTGGCTAAACAAGCCACCTTCAAGCTTATGCTTTCAACACCACAGCGAAAACAGAATGTAAAAAAAGCAAAAGTAAAATTCCCTTTTACAACAAGTCATGAAGCCTCTCAAGAAACTGTCAAAAATTGCCAGGGCTGACTGTATTTCAAGTCATCCCAGCGGGGTATTGGGTAAAGTTTTCAACCAGCAAAGATCACGTCTCGGATGAGCCTCATAGACTATGATATTGCCTCTGCGAAAGAATGCCAGACAAGGTAGCGACGTCTCGTGTGTTTTTATCTGGACATGGAACGACAGGGTGGTATCACGTTTTAAACTGCCATGTAATCAGCCTTTTGGAACGGCCGGCTGCATGGTGTGTCTATGAAACAGGTGAGTGAAATGCACATAGAGGTTTATTAATTGTTCTCTCTTAGCTCAAAGAACAAAATGTGCGGTATTTTTTATGGGATATACTTATGAGTATCCTGGTAACAAAGGGGCAGAGTTATAAGCCTTAATCTCCAAGAACATGTTTGAGTTTTGGATCGATTCGATGAGCCCCCTACCAGTTTGGGTAGGATAATGAAGAGTGCAAGGACACTGCAAACATATTCTGAGAGAGGTCCAATGTAAGCTATGCTGCCATTTTCTTGACCCAGGCGTTCTCTCTAGGTTCTTACCAACAAAGCAGAAGCAGCACACAAAAGAAACATAAGCACATCTCCCTCTATCAACACAGTTGTGAGTTTCCCAACCTTCCTCCTAAAGACGTGCAGGTGAGTGACAAGGTGGCCGAATGGTTAAGGCGATGGACTGCTAATCCACTCTTTATGCGTGTGTTCGAATCCCATCGTCTTCGTTTGTTGTCTTTAGTGTTTCGAGAGAGCCATGTCGCATGGAAAAGCCGTTCAAAGTACATTGCTGCCGACTTTAACGACATCACCATTAAAATAGCTGCAGAAACACACCACAGCCCAGCTTCGGGCAGTCGTGCTGGCGAGTGACGAGGTGGCCGACTGGTTAAAGCGATGGACTGCTAATCCATTGTGCTCTGCACGCGTGGGTTCGAATCCCATCCTCGTCGTTTGTTGTCTTTAGTGTTTCGAGAGAGCCAAGTGCGCATGGAAAAGCCGTTCAAATGACATTGCTGCCGACTTTAACGACATCATCATTAAAATAGCTGCAGAAACACACCAGCTTCGGGCAGTTGTGCAGGCGAGTGACGAGGTGGCCAAGTGGTTAAGGCGATGGACTGCTAATCCATTGTGCTCTGCACGCGTGGGTTCGAATCCCATCCTCGTCGTTCGCCAGACGAAAGAATCCAGACAAGGTAGCGACGTCTCCTGTGGTTTTATCTGGACATGGAACGACAGGGTGGTATCACGTTTTAAACTGCCATGTAATCAGCCTTTTGGAACGGCCGGCTGCATGGTGTGTCTATGAAACAGGTGAGTGAAATGCACATAGAGGTTTATTAATTGTTCTCTCTTAGCTCAAAGAACAAAATGTGCGGTATTTTTGATGGGAGATACTTATGGCTATCCTGGTTACAAAGGGCCAGAGTTATAACCCTCAATCTCCAAGAACATGTTTGAGTTTGGGATCGATTCGATGAGCCCCCTACCAGTTTGGGTAGGATAATGAAGAGTGCAAGGACACTGCAAACATATTCTGAGAGAGGTCCAATGTAAGCTATGCTGCCATTTTCTTGACCCAGGCGTTCTCTCTAGGTTCTTACCAACAAAGCAGAAGCAGCACACAAAAGAAACATATGCACATCTCCCTCTATCAACACAGTTGTGAGTTTCCCAACCTTCCTCCTAAAGACGTGTAGGTGAGTGACGAGGTGGCCGAATGGTTAAGGTGATGGACTGCTGATTCATTGTGCTCTTCATGCGTTTGTTCGAATCCCATCATAGGCGTTTGTTGTCTTTAGTGTTTCGAGAGAGCCAAGTGCGCATGGAAAAGCCGTTCAAAGTACGTTGCTGCCGACTTTAACGACATCATCATTAAAATAGCTGCAGAAACACACCAGCTTCGGGCAGTTGTGCAGGCGAGTGATTAAGGTGATGTACTGCTAATCCATTGTGCTCTGCACGCGTGGGTTCGAATCCCATCCACGACGTTTGATGTCTTTAGTGTTTCGAGAGAGCCAAGTTCGCATGGAAAAGCAGTTCAAATGACATTGCTGCCGACTTTAACGACATCATCCTTAAAATAGCTGCAGAAACACACCACGGCCCAGCTTCGGGCAGATGAGCAGGTGAGTGACGAGGTGGCCGAGTCGTTAAGGCGATGCACTGCTAATCCATTGTGTTCTGCACTCGTGGGTTCGAATCCCATCCTCGTCGTTTGTTGTCTTTAGTGTTCAAGAAAGCCAAGTGTGCCTGGCAAAGCTTTTTGCTTCCAACTATAACGTCATCATACTAAAGATAGATGCAGAAAAACTCTACGTGCAGGCGAGTTGCTGCGTGGTTAAGGCGATGGACTGCTAATCCTTTGTGGTCTGTGCGCATGGGTTTGAGTCCCATCTTTGGTGTTTAGTTTCACAGGGAGTCTAAAGGACAGGTCAACCGCAGGGGTGCAGCTCATGGCAAGCTTTTAATTATAGCTGTATTTCGGTTATGAGAGCCCCCTGGTTAATGGATATAATCATTTTAAATACAAAAACACGTTCAAGGGAGGTCCAAATCCTGGCTAAACAAGCCACCTTCAAGCTTATGCTTTCAACACCACAGCGAAAACAGAATGTAAAAAAAGCAAAAGTAAAATTCCCTTTTACAACAAGTCATGAAGCCTCTCAAGGAACTGTCAAAAATTGCCAGGGCTGACTGTATTTCAAGTCATCCCAGCGGGGTATTGGGTAAAGTTTTCAACCAGCAAAGATCACGTCTCGGATGAGCCTCATAGACTATGATATTGCCTCTGCGAAAGAATGCCAGACAAGGTAGCGACGTCTCCTGTGTTTTTATCTGGACATGGAACGACAGGGTGGTATCACGTTTTAAACTGCCATGTAATCAGCCTTTTGGAACGGCCGGCTGCATGGTGTGTCTATGAAACAGGTGAGTGAAATGCACATAGAGGTTTATTAATTGTTCTCTCTTAGCTCAAAGAACAAAATGTGCGGTATTTTTTATGGGATATACTTATGAGTATCCTGGTAACAAAGGGGCAGAGTTATAAGCCTCAATCTCCAAGAACATGTTTGAGTTTTGGATCGATTCGATGAGCCCCCTACCAGTTTGGGTAGGATAATGAAGATTGCAAGGACACTGCAAACATATTCTGAGAGAGGTCCAATGTAAGCTATGCTGCCATTTTCTTGACCCAGGCGTTCTCTCTAGGTTCTTACCAACAAAGCAGAAGCAGCACACAAAAGAAACATAAGCACATCTCCCTCTATCAACACAGTTGTGAGTTTCCCAACCTTCCTCCTAAAGACGTGCAGGTGAGTGACAAGGTGGCCGAATGGTTAAGGCGATGGACTGCTAATCCACTCTTTATGCCTGTGTCGAATCCCATCGTCTTCGTTTGTTGTCTTTAGTGTTTCGAGAGAGCCATGTCGCATGGAAAAGCCGTTCAAAGTACATTGCTGCCAACTTTAACGACATCACCATTAAAATAGCTGCAGAAACACACCACAGCCCAGCTTCGGGCAGTCGTGCTGGCGAGTGACGAGGTGGCCGACTGGTTAAAGCGATGGACTGCTAATCCATTGTGCTCTTTATGTGTGGGTTCGAATCCCATCCTCGTCGTTTGATGTCTTTAGTGTTTCGAGAGAGCCAAGTGCGCATGGAAAAGCCGTTCAAATGACATTGCTGCCGACTTTAACGACATCATCCTTAAAATAGCTGCAGAAACACACCACAGCCCAGCTTCGGCCAGATGAGCAGGTGAGTGACGAGGTGGCCGAGTGGTTAACGCGATGGACTGCTAATCCATTCTGCTCTGCACGTGTTTGTTCGAATCCCATCCATGTCGTTTGATGTCTCTAGTGTTTCGAGAGAGCCAAGTGCGCATGGAAAAGCCGTTCAAATGACATTGCTGCCGACTTTAACGACATCATCCTTAAAATAGCTGCAGAAACACACCAGAGCCCAGCTTCGGGCAGATGAGCAGGTGAGTGACGAGGTGGCCGAGTGGTTAAGGCGATGGACTGCTAATCCATTGTGCTCTGCACGCGTGGGTTCGAATCCCATCCTCGTCGTTTGTTGTCTTTAGTGTTTCGAGAGAGCCAAGTGCGCATGGAAAAGCCGTTCAAAGGACATTGCTGCCGACTTTAACGACATCATCATTAAAATAGCTGCAGAAACACACCAGCTTCGGGCAGTTGTGCAGGCGAGTGACGAGGTGGCCGAGTGGTTAAGGCGATGGACTGCTAATCCATTGTGCTCTGCACGCGTGGGTTCGAATCCCATCCTCGTCGTTCGCCAGACGAAAGAATCCAGACAAGGTAGCGACGTCTCCTGTGGTTTTATCTGGACATGGAACGACAGGGTGGTATCACGTTTTAAACTGCCATGTAATCAGCCTTTTGGAACGGCCGGCTGCATGGTGTGTCTATGAAACAGGTGAGTGAAATGCACATAGAGGTTTATTAATTGTTCTCTCTTAGCTCAAAGAACAAAATGTGCGGTATTTTTGATGGGAGATACTTATGGCTATCCTGGTTACAAAGGGCCAGAGTTATAACCCTCAATCTCCAAGAACATGTTTGAGTTTGGGATCGATTCGATGAGCCCCCTACCAGTTTGGGTAGGATAATGAAGAGTGCAAGGACACTGCAAACATATTCTGAGAGAGGTCCAATGTAAGCTATGCTGCCATTTTCTTGACCCAGGCGTTCTCTCTAGGTTCTTACCAACAAAGCAGAAGCAGCACACAAAAGAAACATATGCACATCTCCCTCTATCAACACAGTTGTGAGTTTCCCAACCTTCCTCCTAAAGACGTGTAGGTGAGTGACGAGGTGGCCGAATGGTTAAGGTGATGGACTGCTGATTCATTGTGCTCTTCATGCGTTTGTTCGAATCCCATCATAGGCGTTTGTTGTCTTTAGTGTTTCGAGAGAGCCAAGTGCGCATGGAAAAGCCGTTCAAAGTACGTTGCTGCCGACTTTAACGACATCATCATTAAAATAGCTGCAGAAACACACCAGCTTCGGGCAGTTGTGCAGGCGAGTGATTAAGGTGATGTACTGCTAATCCATTGTGCTCTGCACGCGTGGGTTCGAATCCCATCCACGACGTTTGATGTCTTTAGTGTTTCGAGAGAGCCAAGTTCGCATGGAAAAGCCGTTCAAATGACATTGCTGCCGACTTTAACGACATCATCCTTAAAATAGCTGCAGAAACACACCACGGCCCAGCTTCGGGCAGATGAGCAGGTGAGTGACGAGGTGGCCGAGTCGTTAAGGCGATGCACTGCTAATCCATTGTGTTCTGCACTCGTGGGTTCGAATCCCATCCTCATCGTTTGTTGTCTTTAGTGTTCAAGAAAGCCAAGTGTGCCTGGCAAAGCTTTTTGCTTCCAACTATAACGTCATCATACTAAAGATAGATGCAGAAAAACTCTACGTGCAGGCGAGTTGCTGCGTGGTTAAGGCGATGGACTGCTAATCCTTTGTGGTCTGTGCGCATGGGTTTGAGTCCCATCTTTGGTGTTTAGTTTCACAGGGAGTCTAAAGGACAGGTCAACCGCAGGGGTGCAGCTCATGGCAAGCTTTTAATTATAGCTGTATTTCGGTTATGAGAGCCCCCTGGTTAATGGATATAATCATTTTAAATACAAAAACACGTTCAAGGGAGGTCCAAATCCTGGCTAAACAAGCCACCTTCAAGCTTATGCTTTCAACACCACAGCGAAAACAGAATGTAAAAAAAGCAAAAGTAAAATTCCCTTTTACAACAAGTCATGAAGCCTCTCAAGAAACTGTCAAAAATTGCCAGGGCTGACTGTATTTCAAGTCATCCCAGCGGGGTATTGGGTAAAGTTTTCAACCAGCAAAGATCACGTCTCGGATGAGCCTCATAGACTATGATATTGCCTCTGCGAAAGAATGCCAGACAAGGTAGCGACGTCTCCTGTGTTTTTATCTGGACATGGAACGACAGGGTGGTATCACGTTTTAAACTGCCATGTAATCAGCCTTTTGGAACGGCCGGCTGCATGGTGTGTCTATGAAACAGGTGAGTGAAATGCACATAGAGGTTTATTAATTGTTCTCTCTTAGCTCAAAGAACAAAATGTGCGGTATTTTTTATGGGATATACTTATGAGTATCCTGGTAACAAAGGGGCAGAGTTATAAGCCTCAATCTCCAAGAACATGTTTGAGTTTTGGATCGATTCGATGAGCCCCCTACCAGTTTGGGTAGGATAATGAAGATTGCAAGGACACTGCAAACATATTCTGAGAGAGGTCCAATGTAAGCTATGCTGCCATTTTCTTGACCCAGGCGTTCTCTCTAGGTTCTTACCAACAAAGCAGAAGCAGCACACAAAAGAAACATAAGCACATCTCCCTCTATCAACACAGTTGTGAGTTTCCCAACCTTCCTCCTAAAGACGTGCAGGTGAGTGACAAGGTGGCCGAATGGTTAAGGCGATGGACTGCTAATCCACTCTTTATGCCTGTGTCGAATCCCATCGTCTTCGTTTGTTGTCTTTAGTGTTTCGAGAGAGCCATGTCGCATGGAAAAGCCGTTCAAAGTACATTGCTGCCAACTTTAACGACATCACCATTAAAATAGCTGCAGAAACACACCACAGCCCAGCTTCGGGCAGTCGTGCTGGCGAGTGACGAGGTGGCCGACTGGTTAAAGCGATGGACTGCTAATCCATTGTGCTCTTTATGTGTGGGTTCGAATCCCATCCTCGTCGTTTGATGTCTTTAGTGTTTCGAGAGAGCCAAGTGCGCATGGAAAAGCCGTTCAAATGACATTGCTGCCGACTTTAACGACATCATCCTTAAAATAGCTGCAGAAACACACCACAGCCCAGCTTCGGCCAGATGAGCAGGTGAGTGACGAGGTGGCCGAGTGGTTAACGCGATGGACTGCTAATCCATTCTGCTCTGCACGTGTTTGTTCGAATCCCATCCATGTCGTTTGATGTCTCTAGTGTTTCGAGAGAGCCAAGTGCGCATGGAAAAGCCGTTCAAATGACATTGCTGCCGACTTTAACGACATCATCCTTAAAATAGCTGCAGAAACACACCAGAGCCCAGCTTCGGGCAGATGAGCAGGTGAGTGACGAGGTGGCCGAGTGGTTAAGGCGATGGACTGCTAATCCATTGTGCTCTGCACGCGTGGGTTCGAATCCCATCCTCGTCGTTTGTTGTCTTTAGTGTTTCGAGAGAGCCAAGTGCGCATGGAAAAGCCGTTCAAAGGACATTGCTGCCGACTTTAACAACATCATCATTAAAATAGCTGCAGAAACACACCAGCTTCGGGCAGTTGTGCAGGCGAGTGACGAGGTGGCAGAGTGGTTAAGGCGATGGACTGCTAATCCATTGTGCTCTGCACGCGTGGGTTTGAATCCCATCCTCGTCGTTCGCCAGACAAGGTAGCGACGTCTCCTGTGCTTTTATCTGGACATGGAACGACAGGGTGGTATCACGTTTTAAACTGCCATGTAATCAGCCTTTTGGAACGGCCGGGTGCATGGTGTGTCTATGAAACAGGTGAGTGAAATGCACATAGAGGTTTATTAATTGTTCTCTCTTAGCTCAAAGAACAAAATGTGCGGTATTTTTTATGGGATATACTTATGAGTATCCTGGTAACAAAGGGGCAGAGTTATAAGCCTCAATCTCCAAGAACATGTTTGAGTTTTGGATCGATTCGATGAGCCCCCTACCAGTTTGGGTAGGATAATGAAGATTGCAAGGACACTGCAAACATATTCTGAGAGAGGTCCAATGTAAGCTATGCTGCCATTTTCTTGACCCAGGCGTTCTCTCTAGGTTCTTACCAACAAAGAACAAGCAGCACACAAAAGAAACATAAGCACATCTCCCTCTATCAACACAGTTGTGAGTTTCCCAACCTTCCTCCTAAAGACGTGCAGGTGAGTGACAAGGTGGCCGAATGGTTAAGGCGATGGACTGCTAATCCACTCTTTATGCGTGTGTTCGAATCCCATCGTCTTCGTTTGTTGTCTTTAGTGTTTCGAGAGAGCCATGTCGCATGGAAAAGCGTGGGTTCGAATCCCATCCTCGTCGTTTGTTGTCTTTAGTGTTTCGAGAGAGCCAAGTGCGCATGGAAAAGCCGTTCAAAGGACATTGCTGCCGACTTTAACGACATCATCATTAAAATAGCTGCAGAAACAAACCAGCTTCGGGCAGTTGTGCAGGCGAGTGACGAGGTGGCAGAGTGGTTAAAGCGATGGACTGCTAATCCATTGTGCTCTGCACGCGTGGGTTCGAATCCCATCCTCGTCGTTCGCCAGACGAAAGAAATCCAGACAAGGTAGCGACGTCTCGTGTGCTTTTATCTGGACATGGAACGACAGGGTGGTATCACGTTTTAAACTGCCATGTAATCAGCCTTTTGGAACGGCCGGCTGCATGGTGTGTCTATGAAACAGGTGAGTGAAATGCACATAGAGGTTTATTAATTGTTCTCTCTTAGCTCAAAGAACAAAATGTGCGGTATTTTTTATGGGATATACTTATGAGTATCCTGGTAACAAAGGGGCAGAGTTATAAGCCTTAATCTCCAAGAACATGTTTGAGTTTTGGATCGATTCGATGAGCCCCCTACCAGTTTGGGTAGGATAATGAAGAGTGCAAGGACACTGCAAACATATTCTGAGAGAGGTCCAATGTAAGCTATGCTGCCATTTTCTTGACCCAGGCGTTCTCTCTAGGTTCTTACCAACAAAGCAGAAGCAGCACACAAAAGAAACATAAGCACATCTCCCTCTATCAACACAGTTGTGAGTTTCCCAACCTTCCTCCTAAAGACGTGCAGGTGAGTGACAAGGTGGCCGAATGGTTAAGGCGATGGAATGCTAATCCACTCTTTATGCGTGTGTTCGAATCCCATCGTCTTCGTTTGTTGTCTTTAGTGTTTCGAGAGAGCCATGTCGCATGGAAAAGCCGTTCAAAGTACATTGCTGCCGACTTTAACGACATCACCATTAAAATAGCTGCAGAAACACACCACAGCCCAGCTTCGGGCAGTCGTGCTGGCGAGTGACGAGGTGGCCGACTGGTTAAAGCGATGGACTGCTAATCCATTGTGCTCTGCACGCGTGGGTTCGAATCCCATCCTCGTCGTTTGTTGTCTTTAGTGTTTCGAGAGAGCCAAGTGCGCATGGAAAAGCCGTTCAAATGACATTGCTGCCGACTTTAACGACATCATCATTAAAATAGCTGCAGAAACACACCAGCTTCGGGCAGTTGTGCAGGCGAGTGACGAGGTGGCCGAGTGGTTAAGGCGATGGACTGCTAATCCATTGTGCTCTGCACGCGTGGGTTCGAATCCCATCCTCGTCGTTCGCCAGACGAAAGAATCCAGACAAGGTAGCGACGTCTCCTGTGGTTTTATCTGGACATGGAACGACAGGGTGGTATCACGTTTTAAACTGCCATGTAATCAGCCTTTTGGAACGGCCGGCTGCATGGTGTGTCTATGAAACAGGTGAGTGAAATGCACATAGAGGTTTATTAATTGTTCTCTCTTAGCTCAAAGAACAAAATGTGCGGTATTTTTGATGGGAGATACTTATGGCTATCCTGGTTACAAAGGGCCAGAGTTATAACCCTCAATCTCCAAGAACATGTTTGAGTTTGGGATCGATTCGATGAGCCCCCTACCAGTTTGGGTAGGATAATGAAGAGTGCAAGGACACTGCAAACATATTCTGAGAGAGGTCCAATGTAAGCTATGCTGCCATTTTCTTGACCCAGGCGTTCTCTCTAGGTTCTTACCAACAAAGCAGAAGCAGCACACAAAAGAAACATATGCACATCTCCCTCTATCAACACAGTTGTGAGTTTCCCAACCTTCCTCCTAAAGACGTGTAGGTGAGTGACGAGGTGGCCGAATGGTTAAGGTGATGGACTGCTGATTCGAGAGAGCCAAGTGCGCATGGAAAAGCCGTTCAAATGACATTGCTGCCGACTTTAACGACATCATCATTAAAATAGCTGCAGAAACACACCAGCTTCGGGCAGTCGTGCTGGCGAGTGACGAGGTGGCCGAGTGGTTAAGGCGATGGACTGCTAATCCATTGTGCTCTGCACGCGTGGGTTCGAATCCCATCCTCGTCGTTCGCCAGACAAGGTAGCGACGTCTCCTGTGCTTTTATCTGGACATGGAACGACAGGGTGGTATCACGTTTTAAACTGCCATGTAATCAGCCTTTTGGAACGGCCGGCTGCATGGTGTGTCTATGAAACAGGTGAGTGAAATGCACATAGAGGTTTATTAATTGTTCTCTCTTAGCTCAAAGAACAAAATGTGCGGTATTTTTGATGGGAGATACTTATGGCTATCCTGGTTACAAAGGGCCAGAGTTATAACCCTCAATCTCCAAGAACATGTTTGAGTTTGGGATCGATTCGATGAGCCCCCTACCAGTTTGGGTAGGATAATGAAGAGTGCAAGGACACTGCAAACATATTCTGAGAGAGGTCCAATGTAAGCTATGCTGCCATTTTCTTGACCCAGGCGTTCTCTCTAGGTTCTTACCAACAAAGCAGAAGCAGCACACAAAAGAAACATAAGCACATCTCCCTCTATCAACACAGTTGTGAGTTTCCCAACCTTCCTCCTAAAGACGTGCAGGTGAGTGACAAGGTGGCCGAATGGTTAAGGCGATGGACTGCTAATCCACTCTTTATGCCTGTGTCGAATCCCATCGTCTTCGTTTGTTGTCTTTAGTGTTTCGAGAGAGCCATGTCGCATGGAAAAGCCGTTCAAAGTACATTGCTGCCAACTTTAACGACATCACCATTAAAATAGCTGCAGAAACACACCACAGCCCAGCTTCGGGCGGGCGTGCTGGCGAGTGACGAGGTGGCCGACTGGTTAAAGCGATGGACTGCTAATCCATTGTGCTCTTTATGTGTGGGTTCGAATCCCATCCTCGTCGTTTGATGTCTTTAGTGTTTCGAGAGAGCCAAGTGCGCATGGAAAAGCCGTTCAAATGACATTGCTGCCGACTTTAACGACATCATCCTTAAAATAGCTGCAGAAACACACCACAGCCCAGCTTCGGCCAGATGAGCAGGTGAGTGACGAGGTGGCCGAGTGGTTAACGCGATGGACTGCTAATCCATTCTGCTCTGCACGTGTTTGTTCGAATCCCATCCATGTCGTTTGATGTCTCTAGTGTTTCGAGAGAGCCAAGTGCGCATGGAAAAGCCGTTCAAATGACATTGCTGCCGACTTTAACGACATCATCCTTAAAATAGCTGCAGAAACACACCAGAGCCCAGCTTCGGGCAGATGAGCAGGTGAGTGACGAGGTGGCAGAGTGGTTAAGGCGATGGACTGCTAATCCATTGTGCTCTGCACGCGTGGGTTCGAATCCCATCCTCGTCGTTTGTTGTCTTTAGTGTTTCGAGAGAGCCAAGTGCGCATGGAAAAGCCGTTCAAAGGACATTGCTGCCGACTTTAACAACATCATCATTAAAATAGCTGCAGAAACACACCAGCTTCGGGCAGTTGTGCAGGCGAGTGACGAGGTGGCAGAGTGGTTAAGGCGATGGACTGCTAATCCATTGTGATCTGCACGCGTGGGTTCGAATCCCATCCTCGTCGTTCGCCAGACAAGGTAGCGACGTCTCCTGTGCTTTTATCTGGACATGGAACGACAGGGTGGTATCACGTTTTAAACTGCCATGTAATCAGCCTTTTGGAACGGCCGGCTGCATGGTGTGTCTATGAAACAGGTGAGTGAAATGCACATAGAGGTTTATTAATTGTTCTCTCTTAGCTCAAAGAACAAAATGTGCGGTATTTTTGATGGGAGATACTTATGGCTATCCTGGTTACAAAGGGCCAGAGTTATAACCCTCAATCTCCAAGAACATGTTTGAGTTTGGGATCGATTCGATGAGCCCCCTACCAGTTTGGGTAGGATAATGAAGAGTGCAAGGACACTGCAAACATATTCTGAGAGAGGTCCAATGTAAGCTATGCTGCCATTTTCTTGACCCAGGCGTTCTCTCTAGGTTCTTACCAACAAAGCAGAAGCAGCACACAAAAGAAACATATGCACATCTCCCTCTATCAACACAGTTGTGAGTTTCCCAACCTTCCTCCTAAAGACGTGTAGGTGAGTGACGAGGTGGCCGAATGGTTAAGGTGATGGACTGCTGATTCATTGTGCTCTTCATGCGTTTGTTCGAATCCCATCATAGGCGTTTGTTGTCTTTAGTGTTTCGAGAGAGCCAAGTGCGCATGGAAAAGCCGTTCAAAGTACGTTGCTGCCGACTTTAACGACATCATCATTAAAATAGCTGCAGAAACACACCAGCTTCGGGCAGTTGTGCAGGCGAGTGATTAAGGTGATGTACTGCTAATCCATTGTGCTCTGCACGCGTGGGTTCGAATCCCATCCACGACGTTTGATGTCTTTAGTGTTTCGAGAGAGCCAAGTTCGCATGGAAAAGCAGTTCAAATGACATTGCTGCCGACTTTAACGACATCATCCTTAAAATAGCTGCAGAAACACACCACGGCCCAGCTTCGGGCAGATGAGCAGGTGAGTGACGAGGTGGCCGAGTCGTTAAGGCGATGCACTGCTAATCCATTGTGTTCTGCACTCGTGGGTTCGAATCCCATCCTCGTCGTTTGTTGTCTTTAGTGTTCAAGAAAGCCAAGTGTGCCTGGCAAAGCTTTTTGCTTCCAACTATAACGTCATCATACTAAAGATAGATGCAGAAAAACTCTACGTGCAGGCGAGTTGCTGCGTGGTTAAGGCGATGGACTGCTAATCCTTTGTGCTCTGTGCGCATGGGTTTGAGTCCCATCTTTGGTGTTTAGTTTCACAGGGAGTCTAAAGGACAGGTCAACCGCAGGGGTGCAGCTCATGGCAAGCTTTTAATTATAGCTGTATTTCGGTTATGAGAGCCCCCTGGTTAATGGATATAATCATTTTAAATACAAAAACACGTTCAAGGGAGGTCCAAATCCTGGCTAAACCAGCCACCTTCAAGCTTATGCTTTCAACACCACAGCGAAAACAGAATGTAAAAAAAGCAAAAGTAAAATTCCCTTTTACAACAAGTCATGAAGCCTCTCAAGAGACTGTCAAAAATTGCCAGGGCTGACTGTATTTCAAGTCATCCCAGCGGGGTATTGGGTAAAGTTTTCAACCAGCAAAGATCACGTCTCGGATGAGCCTCATAGACTATGATATTGCCTCTGCGAAAGAATGCCAGACAAGGAGCGACGTCTCCTGTGTTTTTATCTGGACATGGAACGACAGGGTGGTATCACGTTTTAAACTGCCATGTAATCAGCCTTTTGGAACGGCCGGCTGCATGGTGTGTCTATGAAACAGGTGAGTGAAATGCACATAGAGGTTTATTAATTGTTCTCTCTTAGCTCAAAGAACAAAATGTGCGGTATTTTTTATGGGATATACTTATGAGTATCCTGGTAACAAAGGGGCAGAGTTATAAGCCTTAATCTCCAAGAACATGTTTGAGTTTTGGATCGATTCGATGAGCCCCCTACCAGTTTGGGTAGGATAATGAAGAGTGCAAGGACACTGCAAACATATTCTGAGAGAGGTCCAATGTAAGCTATGCTGCCATTTTCTTGACCCAGGCGTTCTCTCTAGGTTCTTACCAACAAAGCAGAAGCAGCACACAAAAGAAACATAAGCACATCTCCCTCTATCAACACAGTTGTGAGTTTCCCAACCTTCCTCCTAAAGACGTGCAGGTGAGTGACAAGGTGGCCGAATGGTTAAGGCGATGGACTGCTAATCCACTCTTTATGCGTGTGTTCGAATCCCATCGTCTTCGTTTGTTGTCTTTAGTGTTTCGAGAGAGCCATGTCGCATGGAAAAGCCGTTCAAAGTACATTGCTGCCGACTTTAACGACATCACCATTAAAATAGCTGCAGAAACACACCACAGCCCAGCTTCGGGCAGTCGTGCTGGGGAGTGACGAGGTGGCCGACTGGTTAAAGCGATGGACTGCTAATCCATTGTGCTCTGCACGCGTGGGTTCGAATCCCATCCTCGTCGTTTGTTGTCTTTAGTGTTTCGAGAGAGCCAAGTGCGCATGGAAAAGCCGTTCAAATGGCATTGCTGCCGACTTTAACGACATCATCATTAAAATAGCTGCAGAAACACACCAGCTTCGGGCAGTTGTGCAGGCGAGTGACGAGGTGGCCGAGTGGTTAAGGCGATGGACTGCTAATCCATTGTGCTTTGCACGCGTGGGTTCGAATCCCATCCTCGTCGTTCGCCAGACGAAAGAAATCCAGACAAGGTAGCGACGTCTCCTGTGCTTTTATCTGGACATGGAACGACAGGGTGGTATCACGTTTTAAACTACCATGTAATCAGCCTTTTGGAACGGCCGGCTGCATGGTGTGTCTATGAAACAGGTGAGTGAAATGCACATAGAGGTTTATTAATTGTTCTCTCTTAGCTCAAAGAACAAAATGTGCGGTATTTTTGATGGGAGATACTTATGGCTATCCTGGTTACAAAGGGCCAGAGTTATAACCCTCAATCTCCAAGAACATGTTTGAGTTTGGGATCGATTCGATGAGCCCCCTACCAGTTTGGGTAGGATAATGAAGAGTGCAAGGACACTGCAAACATATTCTGAGAGAGGTCCAATGTAAGCTATGCTGCCATTTTCTTGACCCAGGCGTTCTCTCTAGGTTCTTACCAACAAAGCAGAAGCAGCACACAAAAGAAACATATGCACATCTCCCTCTATCAACACAGTTGTGAGTTTCCCAACCTTCCTCCTAAAGACGTGTAGGTGAGTGACGAGGTGGCCGAATGGTTAAGGTGATGGACTGCTGATTCATTGTGCTCTTCATGCGTTTGTTCGAATCCCATCATAGGCGTTTGTTGTCTTTAGTGTTTCGAGAGAGCCAAGTGCGCATGGAAAAGCCGTTCAAAGTACGTTGCTGCCGACTTTAACGACATCATCATTAAAATAGCTGCAGAAACACACCAGCCTCGGGCAGTTGTGCAGGCGAGTGATTAAGGTGATGTACTGCTAATCCATTGTGCTCTGCACGCGTGGGTTCGAATCCCATCCACGACGTTTGATGTCTTTAGTGTTTCGAGAGAGCCAAGTTCGCATGGAAAAGCAGTTCAAATGACATTGCTGCCGACTTTAACGACATCATCCTTAAAATAGCTGCAGAAACACACCACGGCCCAGCTTCGGGCAGATGAGCAGGTGAGTGACGAGGTGGCCGAGTCGTTAAGGCGATGCACTGCTAATCCATTGTGTTCTGCACTCGTGGGTTCGAATCCCATCCTCGTCTTTAGTGTTCAAGAAAGCCAAGTGTGCCTGGCAAAGCTTTTTGCTTCCAACTATAACGTCATCATACTAAAGATAGATGCAGAAAAACTCTACGTGCAGGCGAGTTGCTGCGTGGTTAAGGCGATGGACTGCTAATCCTTTGTGCTCTGTGCGCATGGGTTTGAGTCCCATCTTTGGTGTTTAGTTTCACAGGGAGTCTAAAGGACAGGTCAACCGCAGGGGTGCAGCTCATGGCAAGCTTTTAATTATAGCTGTATTTCGGTTATGAGAGCCCCCTGGTTAATGGATATAATCATTTTAAATACAAAAACACGTTCAAGGGAGGTCCAAATCCTGGCTAAACCAGCCACCTTCAAGCTTATGCTTTCAACACCACAGCGAAAACAGAATGTAAAAAAAGCAAAAGTAAAATTCCCTTTTACAACAAGTCATGAAGCCTCTCAAGAGACTGTCAAAAATTGCCAGGGCTGACTGTATTTCAAGTCATCCCAGCGGGGTATTGGGTAAAGTTTTCAACCAGCAAAGATCACGTCTCGGATGAGCCTCATAGACTATGATATTGCCTCTGCGAAAGAATGCCAGACAAGGTAGCGACGTCTCCTGTGCTTTTATCTGGACATGGAACGACAGGGTGGTATCACGTTTTAAACTGCCATGTAATCAGCCTTTTGGAACGGCCGGCTGCATGGTGTGTCTATGAAACAGGTGAGTGAAATGCACATAGAGGTTTATTAATTGTTCTCTCTTAGCTCAAAGAACAAAATGTGCGGTATTTTTGATGGGAGATACTTATGGCTATCCTGGTTACAAAGGGCCAGAGTTATAACCCTCAATCTCCAAGAACATGTTTGAGTTTGGGATCGATTCGATGAGCCCCCTACCAGTTTGGGTAGGATAATGAAGAGTGCAAGGACACTGCAAACATATTCTGAGAGAGGTCCAATGTAAGCTATGCTGCCATTTTCTTGACCCAGGCGTTCTCTCTAGGTTCTTACCAACAAAGCAGAAGCAGCACACAAAAGAAACATATGCACATCTCCCTCTATCAACACAGTTGTGAGTTTCCCAACCTTCCTCCTAAAGACGTGTAGGTGAGTGACGAGGTGGCCGAATGGTTAAGGTGATGGACTGCTGATTCATTGTGCTCTTCATGCGTTTGTTCGAATCCCATCATAGGCGTTTGTTGTCTTTAGTGTTTCGAGAGAGCCAAGTGCGCATGGAAAAGCCGTTCAAAGTACGTTGCTGCCGACTTTAACGACATCATCATTAAAATAGCTGCAGAAACACACCAGCTTCGGGCAGTTGTGCAGGCGAGTGATTAAGGTGATGTACTGCTAATCCATTGTGCTCTGCACGCGTGGGTTCGAATCCCATCCACGACGTTTGATGTCTTTAGTGTTTCGAGAGAGCCAAGTTCGCATGGAAAAGCAGTTCAAATGACATTGCTGCCGACTTTAACGACATCATCCTTAAAATAGCTGCAGAAACACACCACGGCCCAGCTTCGGGCAGATGAGCAGGTGAGTGACGAGGTGGCCGAGTCGTTAAGGCGATGCACTGCTAATCCATTGTGTTCTGCACTCGTGGGTTCGAATCCCATCCTCGTCGTTTGTTGTCTTTAGTGTTCAAGAAAGCCAAGTGTGCCTGGCAAAGCTTTTTGCTTCCAACTATAACGTCATCATACTAAAGATAGATGCAGAAAAACTCTACGTGCAGGCGAGTTGCTGCGTGGTTAAGGCGATGGACTGCTAATCCTTTGTGCTCTGTGCGCATGGGTTTGAGTCCCATCTTTGGTGTTTAGTTTCACAGGGAGTCTAAAGGACAGGTCAACCGCAGGGGTGCAGCTCATGGCAAGCTTTTAATTATAGCTGTATTTCGGTTATGAGAGCCCCCTGGTTAATGGATATAATCATTTTAAATACAAAAACACGTTCAAGGGAGGTCCAAATCCTGGCTAAACCAGCCACCTTCAAGCTTATGCTTTCAACACCACAGCGAAAACAGAATGTAAAAAAAGCAAAAGTAAAATTCCCTTTTACAACAAGTCATGAAGCCTCTCAAGAGACTGTCAAAAATTGCCAGGGCTGACTGTATTTCAAGTCATCCCAGCGGGGTATTGGGTAAAGTTTTCAACCAGCAAAGATCACGTCTCGGATGAGCCTCATAGACTATGATATTGCCTCTGCGAAAGAATGCCAGACAAGGTAGCGACGTCTCCTGTGTTTTTATCTGGACATGGAACGACAGGGTGGTATCACGTTTTAAACTGCCATGTAATCAGCCTTTTGGAACGGCCGGCTGCATGGTGTGTCTATGAAACAGGTGAGTGAAATGCACATAGAGGTTTATTAATTGTTCTCTCTTAGCTCAAAGAACAAAATGTGCGGTATTTTTTATGGGATATACTTATGAGTATCCTGGTAACAAAGGGGCAGGGTTATAAGCCTCAATCTCCAAGAACATGTTTGAGTTTTGGATCGATTCGATGAGCCCCCTACCAGTTTGGGTAGGATAATGAAGATTGCAAGGACACTGCAAACATATTCTGAGAGAGGTCCAATGTAAGCTATGCTGCCATTTTCTTGACCCAGGCGTTCTCTCTAGGTTCTTACCAACAAAGCAGAAGCAGCACACAAAAGAAACATAAGCACATCTCCCTCTATCAACACAGTTGTGAGTTTCCCAACCTTCCTCCTAAAGACGTGCAGGTGAGTGACAAGGTGGCCGAATGGTTAAGGCGATGGACTGCTAATCCACTCTTTATGCCTGTGTCGAATCCCATCGTCTTCGTTTGTTGTCTTTAGTGTTTCGAGAGAGCCATGTCGCATGGAAAAGCCGTTCAAAGTACATTGCTGCCAACTTTAACGACATCACCATTAAAATAGCTGCAGAAACACACCACAGCCCAGCTTCGGGCAGTCGTGCTGGCGAGTGACGAGGTGGCCGACTGGTAAAAGCGATGGACTGCTAATCCATTGTGCTCTTTATGTGTGGGTTCGAATCCCATCCTCGTCGTTTGATGTCTCTAGTGTTTCGAGAGAGCCAAGTGCGCATGGAAAAGCCGTTCAAATGACATTGCTGCCGACTTTAACGACATCATCCTTAAAATAGCTGCAGAAACACACCACACCCCAGCTTCGGGCAGATGTGCAGGCGTAGTGACGAGGTGGCCGAGTGGTTAAGGCGATGGACTGCTAATCCATTGTGCTCTGCACGCGTGGGTTCGAATCCCATCCTCGTCGTTTGTTGTCTTTAGTGTTTCGAGAGAGCCAAGTGCGCATGGAAAAGCCGTTCAAATGACATTGCTGCCGACTTTAACGACTTCATCCTTAAAATAGCTGCAGAAACACACCACAGCCCAGCTTCGGCCAGATGAGCAGGTGAGTGACGAGGTGGCCGAGTGGTTAACGCGATGGACTGCTAATCCATTCTGCTCTGCACGCGTTTGTTCGAATCCCATCCATGTCGTTTGATGTCTCTAGTGTTTCGAGAGAGCCAAGTGCGCATGGAAAAGCCGTTCAAATGACATTGCTGCCGACTTTAACGACATCATCCTTAAAATAGCTGCAGAAACACACCACACCCCAGCTTCGGGCAGATGTGCAGGCGTAGTGACGAGGTGGCCGAGTGGTTAAGGCGATGGACTGCTAATCCATTGTGCTCTGCACGCGTGGGTTCGAATCCCATCCTCGTCGTTCGCCAGACAAGGTAGCGACGTCTCCTGTGCTTTTATCTGGACATGGAACGACAGGGTGGTATCACGTTTTAAACTGCCATGTAATCAGCCTTTTGGAACGGCCGGCTGCATGGTGTGTCTATGAAACAGGTGAGTGAAATGCACATAGAGGTTTATTAATTGTTCTCTCTTAGCTCAAAGAACAAAATGTGCGGTATTTTTTATGGGATATACTTATGAGTATCCTGGTAACAAAGGGGCAGAGTTATAAGCCTTAATCTCCAAGAACATGTTTGAGTTTTGGATCGATTCGATGAGCCCCCTACCAGTTTGGGTAGGATAATGAAGAGTGCAAGGACACTGCAAACATATTCTGAGAGAGGTCCAATGTAAGCTATGCTGCCATTTTCTTGACCCAGGCGTTCTCTCTAGGTTCTTACCAACAAAGCAGAAGCAGCACACAAAAGAAACATAAGCACATCTCCCTCTATCAACACAGTTGTGAGTTTCCCAACCTTCCTCCTAAAGACGTGCAGGTGAGTGACAAGGTGGCCGAATGGTTAAGGCGATGGACTGCTAATCCACTCTTTATGCGTGTGTTCGAATCCCATCGTCTTCGTTTGTTGTCTTTAGTGTTTCGAGAGAGCCATGTCGCATGGAAAAGCGTGGGTTCGAATCCCATCCTCGTCGTTTGTTGTCTTTAGTGTTTCGAGAGAGCCAAGTGCGCATGGAAAAGCCGTTCAAAGGACATTGCTGCCGACTTTAACGACATCATCATTAAAATAGCTGCAGAAACAAACCAGCTTCGGGCAGTTGTGCAGGCGAGTGACGAGGTGGCAGAGTGGTTAAAGCGATGGACTGCTAATCCATTGTGCTCTGCACGCCTGGGTTCGAATCCCATCCTCGTCGTTCGCCAGACGAAAGAAAGCCAGACAAGGTAGCGACGTCTCCTGTGCTTTTATCTGGACATGGAACGACAGGGTGGTATCACGTTTTAAACTGCCATGTAATCAGCCTTTTGGAACGGCCGGCTGCATGGTGTGTCTATGAAACAGGTGAGTGAAATGCACATAGAGGTTTATTAATTGTTCTCTCTTAGCTCAAAGAACAAAATGTGCGGTATTTTTTATGGGATATACTTATGAGTATCCTGGTAACAAAGGGGCAGAGTTATAAGCCTTAATCTCCAAGAACATGTTTGAGTTTTGGATCGATTCGATGAGCCCCCTACCAGTTTGGGTAGGATAATGAAGAGTGCAAGGACACTGCAAACATATTCTGAGAGAGGTCCAATGTAAGCTATGCTGCCATTTTCTTGACCCAGGCGTTCTCTCTAGGTTCTTACCAACAAAGCAGAAGCAGCACACAAAAGAAACATAAGCACATCTCCCTCTATCAACACAGTTGTGAGTTTCCCAACCTTCCTCCTAAAGACGTGCAGGTGAGTGACAAGGTGGCCGAATGGTTAAGGCGATGGACTGCTAATCCACTCTTTATGCGTGTGTTCGAATCCCATCGTCTTCGTTTGTTGTCTTTAGTGTTTCGAGAGAGCCATGTCGCATGGAAAAGCGTGGGTTCGAATCCCATCCTCGTCGTTTGTTGTCTTTAGTGTTTCGAGAGAGCCAAGTGCGCATGGAAAAGCCGTTCAAAGGACATTGCTGCCGACTTTAACGACATCATCATTAAAATAGCTGCAGAAACAAACCAGCTTCGGGCAGTTGTGCAGGCGAGTGACGAGGTGGCAGAGTGGTTAAAGCGATGGACTGCTAATCCATTGTGCTCTGCACGCGTGGGTTCGAATCCCATCCTCGTCGTTCGCCAGACGAAAGAAAGCCAGACAAGGTAGCGACGTCTCCTGTGCTTTTATCTGGACATGGAACGACAGGGTGGTATCACGTTTTAAACTGCCATGTAATCAGCCTTTTGGAACGGCCGGCTGCATGGTGTGTCTATGAAACAGGTGAGTGAAATGCACATAGAGGTTTATTAATTGTTCTCTCTTAGCTCAAAGAACAAAATGTGCGGTATTTTTTATGGGATATACTTATGAGTATCCTGGTAACAAAGGGGCAAAGTTATAAGCCTTAATCTCCAAGAACATGTTTGAGTTTTGGATCGATTCGATGAGCCCCCTACCAGTTTGGGTAGGATAATGAAGAGTGCAAGGACACTGCAAACATATTCTGAGAGAGGTCCAATGTAAGCTATGCTGCCATTTTCTTGACCCAGGCGTTCTCTCTAGGTTCTTACCAACAAAGCAGAAGCAGCACACAAAAGAAACATAAGCACATCTCCCTCTATCAACACAGTTGTGAGTTTCCCAACCTTCCTCCTAAAGACGTGCAGGTGAGTGACAAGGTGGCCGAATGGTTAAGGCGATGGACTGCTAATCCACTCTTTATGCGTGTGTTCGAATCCCATCGTCTTCGTTTGTTGTCTTTAGTGTTTCGAGAGAGCCATGTCGCATGGAAAAGCCGTTCAAAGTACATTGCTGCCGACTTTAACGACATCACCATTAAAATAGCTGCAGAAACACACCACAGCCCAGCTTCGGGCAGTCGTGCTGGCGAGTGACGAGGTGGCCGACTGGTTAAAGCGATGGACTGCTAATCCATTGTGCTCTGCACGCGTGGGTTCGAATCCCATCCTCGTCGTTTGTTGTCTTTAGTGTTTCGAGAGAGCCAAGTGCGCATGGAAAAGCCGTTCAAATGACATTGCTGCCGACTTTAACGACATCATCATTAAAATAGCTGCAGAAACACACCAGCTTCGGGCAGTTGTGCAGGCGAGTGACGAGGTGGCCGAGTGGTTAAGGCGATGGACTGCTAATCCATTGTGCTCTGCACGCGTGGGTTCGAATCCCATCCTCGTCGTTCGCCAGACGAAAGAAATTCAGACAAGGTAGCGACGTCTCCTGTGGTTTTATCTGGACATGGAACGACAGGGTGGTATCACGTTTTAAACTGCCATGTAATCAGCCTTTTGGAACGGCCGGCTGCATGGTGTGTCTATGAAACAGGTGAGTGAAATGCACATAGAGGTTTATTAATTGTTCTCTCTTAGCTCAAAGAACAAAATGTGCGGTATTTTTGATGGGAGATACTTATGGCTATCCTGGTTACAAAGGGCCAGAGTTATAACCCTCAATCTCCAAGAACATGTTTGAGTTTGGGATCGATTCGATGAGCCCCCTACCAGTTTGGGTAGGATAATGAAGAGTGCAAGGACACTGCAAACATATTCTGAGAGAGGTCCAATGTAAGCTATGCTGCCATTTTCTTGACCCAGGCGTTCTCTCTAGGTTCTTACCAACAAAGCAGAAGCAGCACACAAAAGAAACATATGCACATCTCCCTCTATCAACACAGTTGTGAGTTTCCCAACCTTCCTCCTAAAGACGTGTAGGTGAGTGACGAGGTGGCCGAATGGTTAAGGTGATGGACTGCTGATTCATTGTGCTCTTCATGCGTTTGTTCGAATCCCATCATAGGCGTTTGTTGTCTTTAGTGTTTCGAGAGAGCCAAGTGCGCATGGAAAAGCCGTTCAAAGTACGTTGCTGCCGACTTTAACGACATCATCATTAAAATAGCTGCAGAAACACACCAGCTTCGGGCAGTTGTGCAGGCGAGTGATTAAGGTGATGTACTGCTAATCCATTGTGCTCTGCACGCGTGGGTTCGAATCCCATCCACGACGTTTGATGTCTTTAGTGTTTCGAGAGAGCCAAGTTCGCATGGAAAAGCAGTTCAAATGACATTGCTGCCGACTTTAACGACATCATCCTTAAAATAGCTGCAGAAACACACCACGGCCCAGCTTCGGGCAGATGAGCAGGTGAGTGACGAGGTGGCCGAGTCGTTAAGGCGATGCACTGCTAATCCATTGTGTTCTGCACTCGTGGGTTCGAATCCCATCCTCGTCGTTTGTTGTCTTTAGTGTTCAAGAAAGCCAAGTGTGCCTGGCAAAGCTTTTTGCTTCCAACTATAACGTCATCATACTAAAGATAGATGCAGAAAAACTCTACGTGCAGGCGAGTTGCTGCGTGGTTAAGGCGATGGACTGCTAATCCTTTGTGCTCTGTGCGCATGGGTTTGAGTCCCATCTTTGGTGTTTAGTTTCACAGGGAGTCTAAAGGACAGGTCAACCGCAGGGGTGCAGCTCATGGCAAGCTTTTAATTATAGCTGTATTTCAGTTATGAGAGCCCCCTGGTTAATGGATATAATCATTTTAAATACAAAAACACGTTCAAGGGAGGTCCAAATCCTGGCTAAACCAGCCACCTTCAAGCTTATGCTTTCAACACCACAGCGAAAACAGAATGTAAAAAAAGCAAAAGTAAAATTCCCTTTTACAACAAGTCATGAAGCCTCTCAAGAGACTGTCAAAAATTGCCAGGGCTGACTGTATTTCAAGTCATCCCAGCGGGGTATTCTTAAAGTTTTCAACCAGCAAAGATCACGTCTCGGATGAGCCTCATAGGCTATGATATTGCTTCTGCGAAAGAATGCCAGACAAGGTAGCGACGTCTCCTCTGTTTTTATCTGGACATGGAACGACAGGGTGGTATCACGTTTTAAACTGCCATGTAATCAGCCTTTTGGAACGGCCGGCTGCATGGTGTGTCTATGAAACAGGTGAGTGAAATGCACATAGAGGTTTATTAATTGTTCTCTCTTAGCTCAAAGAACAAAATGTGCGGTATTTTTTATGGGATATACTTATGAGTATCCTGGTAACAAAGGGGCAGAGTTATAAGCCTCAATCTCCAAGAACATGTTTGAGTTTTGGATCGATTCGATGAGCCCCCTACCAGTTTGGGTAGGATAATGAAGATTGCAAGGACACTGCAAACATATTCTGAGAGAGGTCCAATGTAAGCTATGCTGCCATTTTCTTGACCCAGGCGTTCTCTCTAGGTTCTTACCAACAAAGCAGAAGCAGCACACAAAAGAAACATAAGCACATCTCCCTCTATCAACACAGTTGTGAGTTTCCCAACCTTCCTCCTAAAGACGTGCAGGTGAGTGACAAGGTGGCCGAATGGTTAAGGCGATGGACTGCTAATCCACTCTTTATGCCTGTGTCGAATCCCATCGTCTTCGTTTGTTGTCTTTAGTGTTTCGAGAGAGCCATGTCGCATGGAAAAGCCGTTCAAAGTACATTGCTGCCAACTTTAACGACATCACCATTAAAATAGCTGCAGAAACACACCACAGCCCAGCTTCGGACAGTCGTGCTGGCGAGTGACGAGGTGGCCGACTGGTTAAAGCGATGGACTGCTAATCCATTGTGCTCTTTATGTGTGGGTTCGAATCCCATCCTCGTCGTTTGATGTCTCTAGTGTTTCGAGAGAGCCAAGTGCGCATGGAAAAGCCGTTCAAATGACATTGCTGCCAACTTTAACGACATCATCCTTAAAATAGCTGCAGAAACACACCACACCCCAGCTTCGGGCAGATGTGCAGGCGTAGTGACGAGGTGGCCGAGTGGTTAAGGCGATGGACTGCTAATCCATTGTGCTCTGCACGCGTGGGTTCGAATCCCATCCTCGTCGTTCGCCAGACAAGGTAGCGACGTCTCCTGTGCTTTTATCTGGACATGGAACGACAGGGTGGTATCACGTTTTAAACTGCCATGTAATCAGCCTTTTGGAACGGCCGGCTGCATGGTGTGTCTATGAAACAGGTGAGTGAAATGCACATAGAGGTTTATTAATTGTTCTCTCTTAGCTCAAAGAACAAAATGTGCGGTATTTTTTATGGGATATACTTATGAGTATCCTGGTAACAAAGAGGCAGAGTTATAAGCCTCAATCTCCAAGAACATGTTTGAGTTTTGGATCGATTCGATGAGCCCCCTACCAGTTTGGGTAGGATAATGAAGATTGCAAGGACACTGCAAACATATTCTGAGAGAGGTCCAATGTAAGCTATGCTGCCATTTTCTTGACCCAGGCGTTCTCTCTAGGTTCTTACCAACAAAGCAGAAGCAGCACACAAAAGAAACATAAGCACATCTCCCTCTATCAACACAGTTGTGAGTTTCCCAACCTTCCTCCTAAAGACGTGCAGGTGAGTGACAAGGTGGCCGAATGGTTAAGGCGATGGACTGCTAATCCACTCTTTATGCGTGTGTTCGAATCCCATCGTCTTCGTTTGTTGTCTTTAGTGTTTCGAGAGAGCCATGTCGCATGGAAAAGCCGTTCAAAGTACATTGCTGCCGACTTTAACGACATCACCATTAAAATAGCTGCAGAAACACACCACAGCCCAGCTTCGGACAGTCGTGCTGGCGAGTGACGAGGTGGCCGACTGGTTAAAGCGATGGACTGCTAATCCATTGTGCTCTTTATGTGTGGGTTCGAATCCCATCCTCGTCGTTTGATGTCTCTAGTGTTTCGAGAGAGCCAAGTGCGCATGGAAAAGCCGTTCAAATGACATTGCTGCCGACTTTAACGACATCATCCTTAAAATAGCTGCAGAAACACACCACAGCCCAGCTTCGGACAGTCGTGCTGGCGAGTGACGAGGTGGCCGACTGGTTAAAGCGATGGACTGCTAATCCATTGTGCTCTTTATGTGTGGGTTCGAATCCCATCCTCGTCGTTTGTTGTCTTTAGTGTTTTGAGAGAGCCAAGTGCGCATGGAAAAGCCGTTCAAAGGACATTGCTGCCGACTTTAACGACATCATCATTAAAATAGCTGCAGAAACAAACCAGCTTCGGGCAGTTGTGCAGGCGAGTGACGAGGTGGCAGAGTGGTTAAAGCGATGGACTGCTAATCCATTGTGCTCTGCACGCGTGGGTTCGAATCCCATCCTCGTCGTTCGCCAGACGAAAGAAAGCCAGACAAGGTAGCGACGTCTCCTGTGCTTTTATCTGGACATGGAACGACAGGGTGGTATCACGTTTTAAACTGCCATGTAATCAGCCTTTTGGAACGGCCGGCTGCATGGTGTGTCTATGAAACAGGTGAGTGAAATGCACATAGAGGTTTATTAATTGTTCTCTCTTAGCTCAAAGAACAAAATGTGCGGTATTTTTTATGGGATATACTTATGAGTATCCTGGTAACAAAGAGGCAGAGTTATAAGCCTCAATCTCCAAGAACATGTTTGAGTTTTGGATCGATTCGATGAGCCCCCTACCAGTTTGGGTAGGATAATGAAGATTGCAAGGACACTGCAAACATATTCTGAGAGAGGTCCAATGTAAGCTATGCTGCCATTTTCTTGACCCAGGCGTTCTCTCTAGGTTCTTACCAACAAAGCAGAAGCAGCACACAAAAGAAACATAAGCACATCTCCCTCTATCAACACAGTTGTGAGTTTCCCAACCTTCCTCCTAAAGACGTGCAGGTGAGTGACAAGGTGGCCGAATGGTTAAGGCGATGGACTGCTAATCCACTCTTTATGCGTGTGTTCGAATCCCATCGTCTTCGTTTGTTGTCTTTAGTGTTTCGAGAGAGCCATGTCGCATGGAAAAGCCGTTCAAAGTACATTGCTGCCGACTTTAACGACATCACCATTAAAATAGCTGCAGAAACACACCACAGCCCAGCTTCGGACAGTCGTGCTGGCGAGTGACGAGGTGGCCGACTGGTTAAAGCGATGGACTGCTAATCCATTGTGCTCTTTATGTGTGGGTTCGAATCCCATCCTCGTCGTTTGATGTCTCTAGTGTTTCGAGAGAGCCAAGTGCGCATGGAAAAGCCGTTCAAATGACATTGCTGCCGACTTTAACGACATCATCCTTAAAATAGCTGCAGAAACACACCACAGCCCAGCTTCGGACAGTCGTGCTGGCGAGTGACGAGGTGGCCGACTGGTTAAAGCGATGGACTGCTAATCCATTGTGCTCTTTATGTGTGGGTTCGAATCCCATCCTCGTCGTTTGTTGTCTTTAGTGTTTTGAGAGAGCCAAGTGCGCATGGAAAAGCCGTTCAAAGGACATTGCTGCCGACTTTAACGACATCATCATTAAAATAGCTGCAGAAACAAACCAGCTTCGGGCAGTTGTGCAGGCGAGTGACGAGGTGGCAGAGTGGTTAAAGCGATGGACTGCTAATCCATTGTGCTCTGCACGCGTGGGTTCGAATCCCATCCTCGTCGTTCGCCAGACGAAAGAAAGCCAGACAAGGTAGCGACGTCTCCTGTGCTTTTATCTGGACATGGAACGACAGGGTGGTATCACGTTTTAAACTGCCATGTAATCAGCCTTTTGGAACGGCCGGCTGCATGGTGTGTCTATGAAACAGGTGAGTGAAATGCACATAGAGGTTTATTAATTGTTCTCTCTTAGCTCAAAGAACAAAATGTGCGGTATTTTTTATGGGATATACTTATGAGTATCCTGGTAACAAAGGGGCAGAGTTATAAGCCTTAATCTCCAAGAACATGTTTGAGTTTTGGATCGATTCGATGAGCCCCCTACCAGTTTGGGTAGGATAATGAAGAGTGCAAGGACACTGCAAACATATTCTGAGAGAGGTACAATGTAAGCTATGCTGCCATTTTCTTGACCCAGGCGTTCTCTCTAGGTTCTTACCAACAAAGCAGAAGCAGCACACAAAAGAAACATAAGCACATCTCCCTCTATCAACACAGTTGTGAGTTTCCCAACCTTCCTCCTAAAGACGTGCAGGTGAGTGACAAGGTGGCCGAATGGTTAAGGCGATGGACTGCTAATCCACTCTTTATGCGTGTGTTCGAATCCCATCGTCTTCGTTTGTTGTCTTTAGTGTTTCGAGAGAGCCATGTCGCATGGAAAAGCGTGGGTTCGAATCCCATCCTCGTCGTTTGTTGTCTTTAGTGTTTCGAGAGAGCCAAGTGCGCATGGAAAAGCCGTTCAAAGGACATTGCTGCCGACTTTAACGACATCATCATTAAAATAGCTGCAGAAACAAGCCAGCTTCGGGCAGTTGTGCAGGCGAGTGACGAGGTGGCAGAGTGGTTAAAGCGATGGACTGCTAATCCATTGTGCTCTGCACGCGTGGGTTCGAATCCCATCCTCGTCGTTCGCCAGACGAAAGAAAGCCAGACAAGGTAGCGACGTCTCCTGTGCTTTTATCTGGACATGGAACGACAGGGTGGTATCACGTTTTAAACTGCCATGTAATCAGCCTTTTGGAACGGCCGGCTGCATGGTGTGTCTATGAAACAGGTGAGTGAAATGCACATAGAGGTTTATTAATTGTTCTCTCTTAGCTCAAAGAACAAAATGTGCAGTATTTTTTATGGGGTATACTTATGAGTATCCTGGTAACAAAGGGGCAGAGTTATAAGCCTTAATCTCCAAGAACATGTTTGAGTTTTGGATCGATTCGATGAGCCCCCTACCAGTTTGGGTAGGATAATGAAGAGTGCAAGGACACTGCAAACATATTCTGAGAGAGGTCCAATGTAAGCTATGCTGCCATTTTCTTGACCCAGGCGTTCTCTCTAGGTTCTTACCAACAAAGCAGAAGCAGCACACAAAAGAAACATAAGCACATCTCCCTCTATCAACACAGTTGTGAGTTTCCCAACCTTCCTCCTAAAGACGTGCAGGTGAGTGACAAGGTGGCCGAATGGTTAAGGCGATGGACTGCTAATCCACTCTTTATGCGTGTGTTCGAATCCCATCGTCTTCGTTTGTTGTCTTTAGTGTTTCGAGAGAGCCATGTCGCATGGAAAAGCCGTTCAAAGTACATTGCTGCCGACTTTAACGACATCACCATTAAAATAGCTGCAGAAACACACCACAGCCCAGCTTCGGGCAGTCGTGCTGGCGAGTGACGAGGTGGCCGACTGGTTAAAGCGATGGACTGCTAATCCATTGTGCTCTGCACGCGTGGGTTCGAATCCCATCCTCGTCGTTCGCCAGACAAGGTAGCGATGTCTCCTGTGCTTTTATCTGGACATGGAACGACAGGGTGGTATCACGTTTTAAACTGCCATGTAATCAGCCTTTTGGAACGGCCGGCTGCATGGTGTGTCTATGAAACAGGTGAGTGAAATGCACATAGAGGTTTATTAATTGTTCTCTCTTAGCTCAAAGAACAAAATGTGCGGTATTTTTTATGGGATATACTTATGAGTATCCTGGTAACAAAGAGGCAGAGTTATAAGCCTCAATCTCCAAGAACATGTTTGAGTTTTGGATCGATTCGATGAGCCCCCTACCAGTTTGGGTAGGATAATGAAGATTGCAAGGACACTGCAAACATATTCTGAGAGAGGTCCAATGTAAGCTATGCTGCCATTTTCTTGACCCAGGCGTTCTCTCTAGGTTCTTACCAACAAAGCAGAAGCAGCACACAAAAGAAACATAAGCACATCTCCCTCTATCAACACAGTTGTGAGTTTCCCAACCTTCCTCCTAAAGACGTGCAGGTGAGTGACAAGGTGGCCGAATGGTTAAGGCGATGGACTGCTAATCCACTCTTTATGCGTGTGTTCGAATCCCATCGTCTTCGTTTGTTGTCTTTAGTGTTTCGAGAGAGCCATGTCGCATGGAAAAGCCGTTCAAAGTACATTGCTGCCGACTTTAACGACATCACCATTAAAATAGCTGCAGAAACACACCACAGCCCAGCTTCGGACAGTCGTGCTGGCGAGTGACGAGGTGGCCGACTGGTTAAAGCGATGGACTGCTAATCCATTGTGCTCTTTATGTGTGGGTTCGAATCCCATCCTCGTCGTTTGATGTCTCTAGTGTTTCGAGAGAGCCAAGTGCGCATGGAAAAGCCGTTCAAATGACATTGCTGCCGACTTTAACGACATCATCCTTAAAATAGCTGCAGAAACACACCACACCCCAGCTTCGGGCAGATGTGCAGGCGTAGTGACGAGGTGGCCGAGTGGTTAAGGCGATGGACTGCTAATCCATTGTGCTCTGCACGCGTGGGTTCGAATCCCATCCTCGTCGTTCGCCAGACGAAAGAAATCCAGACAAGGTAGCGACGTCTCCTGTGGTTTTATCTGGACATGGAACGACAGGGTGGTATCACGTTTTAAACTGCCATGTAATCAGCCTTTTGGAACGGCCGGCTGCATGGTGTGTCTATGAAACAGGTGAGTGAAATGCACATAGAGGTTTATTAATTGTTCTCTCTTAGCTCAAAGAACAAAATGTGCGGTATTTTTGATGGGAGATACTTATGGCTATCCTGGTTACAAAGGGCCAGAGTTATAACCCTCAATCTCCAAGAACATGTTTGAGTTTGGGATCGATTCGATGAGCCCCCTACCAGTTTGGGTAGGATAATGAAGAGTGCAAGGACACTGCAAACATATTCTGAGAGAGGTCCAATGTAAGCTATGCTGCCATTTTCTTGACCCAGGCGTTCTCTCTAGGTTCTTACCAACAAAGCAGAAGCAGCACACAAAAGAAACATATGCACATCTCCCTCTATCAACACAGTTGTGAGTTTCCCAACCTTCCTCCTAAAGACGTGTAGGTGAGTGACGAGGTGGCCGAATGGTTAAGGTGATGGACTGCTGATTCATTGTGCTCTTCATGCGTTTGTTCGAATCCCATCATAGGCGTTTGTTGTCTTTAGTGTTTCGAGAGAGCCAAGTGCGCATGGAAAAGCCGTTCAAAGTACGTTGCTGCCGACTTTAACGACATCATCATTAAAATAGCTGCAGAAACACACCAGCTTCGGGCAGTTGTGCAGGCGAGTGATTAAGGTGATGTACTGCTAATCCATTGTGCTCTGCACGCGTGGGTTCGAATCCCATCCACGACGTTTGATGTCTTTAGTGTTTCGAGAGAGCCAAGTTCGCATGGAAAAGCAGTTCAAATGACATTGCTGCCGACTTTAACGACATCATCCTTAAAATAGCTGCAGAAACACACCACGGCCCAGCTTCGGGCAGATGAGCAGGTGAGTGACGAGGTGGCAGAGTCGTTAAGGCGATGCACTGCTAATCCATTGTGTTCTGCACTCGTGGGTTCGAATCCCATCCTCGTCGTTTGTTGTCTTTAGTGTTCAAGAAAGCCAAGTGTGCCTGGCAAAGCTTTTTGCTTCCAACTATAACGTCATCATACTAAAGATAGATGCAGAAAAACTCTACGTGCAGGCGAGTTGCTGCGTGGTTAAGGCGATGGACTGCTAATCCTTTGTGCTCTGTGCGCATGGGTTTGAGTCCCATCTTTGGTGTTTAGTTTCACAGGGAGTCTAAAGGACAGGTCAACCGCAGGGGTGCAGCTCATGGCAAGCTTTTAATTATAGCTGTATTTCGGTTATGAGAGCCCCCTGGTTAATGGATATAATCATTTTAAATACAAAAACACGTTCAAGGGAGGTCCAAATCCTGGCTAAACCAGCCACCTTCAAGCTTATGCTTTCAACACCACAGCGAAAACATAATGTAAAAAAAGCAAAAGTAAAATTCCCTTTTACAACAAGTCATGAAGCCTCTCAAGAGACTGTCAAAAATTGCCAGGGCTGACTGTATTTCAAGTCATCCCAGCGGGGTATTGGGTAAAGTTTTCAACCAGCATAGATCACGTCTCGGATGAGCCTCATAGGCTATGATATTGCCTCTGCGAAAGAATGCCAGACAAGGTAGCGACGTCTCCTGTGTTTTTATCTGGACATGGAACGACAGGGTGGTATCACGTTTTAAACTGCCATGTAATCAGCCTTTTGGAACGGCCGGCTGCATGGTGTGTCTATGAAACAGGTGAGTGAAATGCACATAGAGGTTTAGTAATTGTTCTCTCTTAGCTCAAAGAACAAAATGTGCGGTATTTTTTATGGGATATACTTATGAGTATCCTGGTAACAAAGGGGCAGAGTTATAAGCCTCAATCTCCAAGAACATGTTTGAGTTTTGGATCGATTCGATGAGCCCCCTACCAGTTTGGGTAGGATAATGAAGATTGCAAGGACACTGCAAACATATTCTGAGAGAGGTCCAATGTAAGCTATGCTGCCATTTTCTTGACCCAGGCGTTCTCTCTAGGTTCTTACCAACAAAGCAGAAGCAGCACACAAAAGAAACATAAGCACATCTCCCTCTATCAACACAGTTGTGAGTTTCCCAACCTTCCTCCTAAAGACGTGCAGGTGAGTGACAAGGTGGCCGAATGGTTAAGGCGATGGACTGCTAATCCACTCTTTATGCCTGTGTCGAATCCCATCGTCTTCGTTTGTTGTCTTTAGTGTTTCGAGAGAGCCATGTCGCATGGAAAAGCCGTTCAAAGTACATTGCTGCCAACTTTAACGACATCACCATTAAAATAGCTGCAGAAACACACCACAGCCCAGCTTCGGACAGTCGTGCTGGCGAGTGACGAGGTGGCCGACTGGTTAAAGCGATGGACTGCTAATCCATTGTGCTCTTTATGTGTGGGTTCGAATCCCATCCTCGTCGTTTGATGTCTCTAGTGTTTCGAGAGAGCCAAGTGCGCATGGAAAAGCCGTTCAAATGACATTGCTGCCGACTTTAACGACATCATCCTTAAAATAGCTGCAGAAACACACCACACCACAGCTTCGGGCAGATGTGCAGGCGTAGTGACGAGGTGGCCGAGTGGTTAAGGCGATGGACTGCTAATCCATTGTGCTCTGTACGCGTGGGTTCGAATCCCATCCTCGTCGTTCGCCAGACAAGGTAGCGACGTCTCCTGTGCTTTTATCTGGACATGGAACGACAGGGTGGTATCACGTTTTAAACTGCCATGTAATCAGCCTTTTGGAACGGCCGGCTGCATGGTGTGTCTATGAAACAGGTGAGTGAAATGCACATAGAGGTTTATTAATTGTTCTCTCTTAGCTCAAAGAACAAAATGTGCGGTATTTTTTATGGGATATACTTATGAGTATCCTGGTAACAAAGGGGCAGAGTTATAAGCCTCAATCTCCAAGAACATGTTTGAGTTTTGGATCGATTCGATGAGCCCCCTACCAGTTTGGGTAGGATAATGAAGATTGCAAGGACACTGCAAACATATTATGAGAGAGGTCCAATGTAAGCTATGCTGCCATTTTCTTGACCCAGGCGTTCTCTCTAGGTTCTTACCAACAAAGCAGAAGCAGCACACAAAAGAAACATAAGCACATCTCCCTCTATCAACACAGTTGTGAGTTTCCCAACCTTCCTCCTAAAGACGTGCAGGTGAGTGACAAGGTGGCCGAATGGTTAAGGCGATGGACTGCTAATCCACTCTTTATGCGTGTGTTCGAATCCCATCGTCTTCGTTTGTTGTCTTTAGTGTTTCGAGAGAGCCATGTCGCATGGAAAAGCCGTTCAAAGTACATTGCTGCCGACTTTAACGACATCACCATTAAAATAGCTGCAGAAACACACCACAGCCCAGCTTCGGACAGTCGTGCTGGCGAGTGACGAGGTGGCCGACTGGTTAAAGCGATGGACTGCTAATCCATTGTGCTCTTTATGTGTGGGTTCGAATCCCATCCTCGTCGTTTGATGTCTCTAGTGTTTCGAGAGAGCCAAGTGCGCATGGAAAAGCCGTTCAAATGACATTGCTGCCGACTTTAACGACATCATCCTTAAAATAGCTGCAGAAACACACCACACCCCAGCTTCGGGCAGATGTGCAGGCGTAGTGACGAGGTGGCCGAGTGGTTAAGGCGATGGACTGCTAATCCATTGTGCTCTGCACGCGTGGGTTCGAATCCCATCCTCGTCGTTTGTTGTCTTTAGTGTTTTGAGAGAGCCAAGTGCGCATGGAAAAGCCGTTCAAAGGACATTGCTGCCGACTTTAACGACATCATCATTAAAATAGCTGCAGAAACAAACCAGCTTCGGGCAGTTGTGCAGGCGAGTGACGAGGTGGCAGAGTGGTTAAAGCGATGGACTGCTAATCCATTGTGCTCTGCACGCGTGGGTTCGAATCCCATCCTCGTCGTTCGCCAGACGAAAGAAAGCCAGACAAGGTAGCGACGTCTCCTGTGCTTTTATCTGGACATGGAACGACAGGGTGGTATCACGTTTTAAACTGCCATGTAATCAGCCTTTTGGAACGGCCGGCTGCATGGTGTGTCTATGAAACAGGTGAGTGAAATGCACATAGAGGTTTATTAATTGTTCTCTCTTAGCTCAAAGAACAAAATGTGCGGTATTTTTTATGGGATATACTTATGAGTATCCTGGTAACAAAGGGGCAGAGTTATAAGCCTTAATCTCCAAGAACATGTTTGAGTTTTGGATCGATTCGATGAGCCCCCTACCAGTTTGGGTAGGATAATGAAGAGTGCAAGGACACTGCAAACATATTCTGAGAGAGGTCCAATGTAAGCTATGCTGCCATTTTCTTGACCCAGGCGTTCTCTCTAGGTTCTTACCAACAAAGCAGAAGCAGCACACAAAAGAAACATAAGCACATCTCCCTCTATCAACACAGTTGTGAGTTTCCCAACCTTCCTCCTAAAGACGTGCAGGTGAGTGACAAGGTGGCCGAATGGTTAAGGCGATGGACTGCTAATCCACTCTTTATGCGTGTGTTCGAATCCCATCGTCTTCGTTTGTTGTCTTTAGTGTTTCGAGAGAGCCATGTCGCATGGAAAAGCGTGGGTTCGAATCCCATCCTCGTCGTTTGTTGTCTTTAGTGTTTCGAGAGAGCCAAGTGCGCATGGAAAAGCCGTTCAAAGGACATTGCTGCCGACTTTAACGACATCATCATTAAAATAGCTGCAGAAACAAACCAGCTTCGGGCAGTTGTGCAGGCGAGTGACGAGGTGGCAGAGTGGTTAAAGCGATGGACTGCTAATCCATTGTGCTCTGCACGCGTGGGTTCGAATCCCATCCTCGTCGTTCGCCAGACGAAAGAAAGCCAGACAGGGAAGCGACGTCTCCTGTGGTTTTATCTGGACATGGAACGACAGGGTGGTATCACGTTTTAAACTGCCATGTAATCAGCCTTTTGGAACGGCCGGCTGCATGGTGTGTCTATGAAACAGGTGAGTGAAATGCACATAGAGGTTTATTAATTGTTCTCTCTTAGCTCAAAGAACAAAATGTGCGGTATTTTTTATGGGATATACTTATGAGTATCCTGGTAACAAAGGGGCAGAGTTATAAGCCTTAATCTCCAAGAACATGTTTGAGTTTTGGATCGATTCGATGAGCCCCCTACCAGTTTGGGTAGGATAATGAAGAGTGCAAGGACACTGCAAACATATTCTGAGAGAGGTCCAATGTAAGCTATGCTGCCATTTTCTTGACCCAGGCGTTCTCTCTAGGTTCTTACCAACAAAGCAGAAGCAGCACACAAAAGAAACATAAGCACATCTCCCTCTATCAACACAGTTGTGAGTTTCCCAACCTTCCTCCTAAAGACGTGCAGGTGAGTGACAAGGTGGCCGAATGGTTAAGGCGATGGACTGCTAATCCACTCTTTATGCGTGTGTTCGAATCCCATCGTCTTCGTTTGTTGTCTTTAGTGTTTCGAGAGAGCCATGTCGCATGGAAAAGCCGTTCAAAGTACATTGCTGCCGACTTTAACGACATCACCATTAAAATAGCTGCAGAAACACACCACAGCCCAGCTTCGGGCAGTCGTGCTGGCGAGTGACGAGGTGGCCGACTGGTTAAAGCGATGGACTGCTAATCCATTGTGCTCTGCACGCGTGGGTTCGAATCCCATCCTCGTCGTTTGTTGTCTTTAGTGTTTCGAGAGAGCCAAGTGCGCATGGAAAAGCCGTTCAAATGACATTGCTGCCGACTTTAACGACATCATCATTAAAATAGCTGCAGAAACACACCAGCTTCGGGCAGTTGTGCAGGCGAGTGACGAGGTGGCCGAGTGGTTAAGGCGATGGACTGCTAATCCATTGTGCTCTGCACGCGTGGGTTCGAATCCCATCCTCGTCGTTCGCCAGACGAAAGAATCCAGACAAGGTAGCGACGTCTCCTGTGGTTTTATCTGGACATGGAACGACAGGGTGGTATCACGTTTTAAACTGCCATGTAATCAGCCTTTTGGAACGGCCGGCTGCATGGTGTGTCTATGAAACAGGTGAGTGAAATGCACATAGAGGTTTATTAATTGTTCTCTCTTAGCTCAAAGAACAAAATGTGCGGTATTTTTGATGGGAGATACTTATGGCTATCCTGGTTACAAAGGGCCAGAGTTATAACCCTCAATCTCCAAGAACATGTTTGAGTTTGGGATCGATTCGATGAGCCCCCTACCAGTTTGGGTAGGATAATGAAGAGTGCAAGGACACTGCAAACATATTCTGAGAGAGGTCCAATGTAAGCTATGCTGCCATTTTCTTGACCCAGGCGTTCTCTCTAGGTTCTTACCAACAAAGCAGAAGCAGCACACAAAAGAAACATATGCACATCTCCCTCTATCAACACAGTTGTGAGTTTCCCAACCTTCCTCCTAAAGACGTGTAGGTGAGTGACGAGGTGGCCGAATGGTTAAGGTGATGGACTGCTGATTCATTGTGCTCTTCATGCGTTTGTTCGAATCCCATCATAGGCGTTTGTTGTCTTTAGTGTTTCGAGAGAGCCAAGTGCGCATGGAAAAGCCGTTCAAAGTACGTTGCTGCCGACTTTAACGACATCATCATTAAAATAGCTGCAGAAACACACCAGCTTCGGGCAGTTGTGCAGGCGAGTGATTAAGGTGATGTACTGCTAATCCATTGTGCTCTGCACGCGTGGGTTCGAATCCCATCCACGACGTTTGATGTCTTTAGTGTTTCGAGAGAGCCAAGTTCGCATGGAAAAGCAGTTCAAATGACATTGCTGCCGACTTTAACGACATCATCCTTAAAATAGCTGCAGAAACACACCACGGCCCAGCTTCGGGCAGATGAGCAGGTGAGTGACGAGGTGGCCGAGTCGTTAAGGCGATGCACTGCTAATCCATTGTGTTCTGCACTCGTGGGTTCGAATCCCATCCTCGTCGTTTGTTGTCTTTAGTGTTCAAGAAAGCCAAGTGTGCCTGGCAAAGCTTTTTGCTTCCAACTATAACGTCATCATACTAAAGATAGATGCAGAAAAACTCTACGTGCAGGCGAGTTGCTGCGTGGTTAAGGCGATGGACTGCTAATCCTTTGTGGTCTGTGCGCATGGGTTTGAGTCCCATCTTTGGTGTTTAGTTTCACAGGGAGTCTAAAGGACAGGTCAACCGCAGGGGTGCAGCTCATGGCAAGCTTTTAATTATAGCTGTATTTCGGTTATGAGAGCCCCCTGGTTAATGGATATAATCATTTTAAATACAAAAACACGTTCAAGGGAGGTCCAAATCCTGGCTAAACAAGCCACCTTCAAGCTTATGCTTTCAACACCACAGCGAAAACAGAATGTAAAAAAAGCAAAAGTAAAATTCCCTTTTACAACAAGTCATGAAGCCTCTCAAGAAACTGTCAAAAATTGCCAGGGCTGACTGTATTTCAAGTCATCCCAGCGGGGTATTGGGTAAAGTTTTCAACCAGCAAAGATCACGTCTCGGATGAGCCTCATAGACTATGATATTGCCTCTGCGAAAGAATGCCAGACAAGGTAGCGACGTCTCCTGTGTTTTTATCTGGACATGGAACGACAGGGTGGTATCACGTTTTAAACTGCCATGTAATCAGCCTTTTGGAACGGCCGGCTGCATGGTGTGTCTATGAAACAGGTGAGTGAAATGCACATAGAGGTTTATTAATTGTTCTCTCTTAGCTCAAAGAACAAAATGTGCGGTATTTTTTATGGGATATACTTATGAGTATCCTGGTAACAAAGGGGCAGAGTTATAAGCCTTAATCTCCAAGAACATGTTTGAGTTTTGGATCGATTCGATGAGCCCCCTACCAGTTTGGGTAGGATAATGAAGAGTGCAAGGACACTGCAAACATATTCTGAGAGAGGTCCAATGTAAGCTATGCTGCCATTTTCTTGACCCAGGCGTTCTCTCTAGGTTCTTACCAACAAAGCAGAAGCAGCACACAAAAGAAACATAAGCACATCTCCCTCTATCAACACAGTTGTGAGTTTCCCAACCTTCCTCCTAAAGACGTGCAGGTGAGTGACAAGGTGGCCGAATGGTTAAGGCGATGGACTGCTAATCCACTCTTTATGCGTGTGTTCGAATCCCATCGTCTTCGTTTGTTGTCTTTAGTGTTTCGAGAGAGCCATGTCGCATGGAAAAGCCGTTCAAAGTACATTGCTGCCGACTTTAACGACATCACCATTAAAATAGCTGCAGAAACACACCACAGCCCAGCTTCGGGCAGTCGTGCTGGCGAGTGACGAGGTGGCCGACTGGTTAAAGCGATGGACTGCTAATCCATTGTGCTCTGCACGCGTGGGTTCGAATCCCATCCTCGTCGTTTGTTGTCTTTAGTGTTTCGATAGAGCCAAGTGCGCATGGAAAAGCCGTTCAAATGACATTGCTGCCGACTTTAACGACATCATCATTAAAATAGCTGCAGAAACACACCAGCTTCGGGCAGTTGTGCAGGCGAGTGACGAGGTGGCCGAGTGGTTAAGGCGATGGACTGCTAATCCATTGTGCTCTGCACGCGTGGGTTCGAATCCCATCCTCGTCGTTCGCCAGACGAAAGAATCCAGACAAGGTAGCGACGTCTCCTGTGGTTTTATCTGGACATGGAACGACAGGGTGGTATCACGTTTTAAACTGCCATGTAATCAGCCTTTTGGAACGGCCGGCTGCATGGTGTGTCTATGAAACAGGTGAGTGAAATGCACATAGAGGTTTATTAATTGTTCTCTCTTAGCTCAAAGAACAAAATGTGCGGTATTTTTGATGGGAGATACTTATGGCTATCCTGGTTACAAAGGGCCAGAGTTATAACCCTCAATCTCCAAGAACATGTTTGAGTTTGGGATCGATTCGATGAGCCCCCTACCAGTTTGGGTAGGATAATGAAGAGTGCAAGGACACTGCAAACATATTCTGAGAGAGGTCCAATGTAAGCTATGCTGCCATTTTCTTGACCCAGGCGTTCTCTCTAGGTTCTTACCAACAAAGCAGAAGCAGCACACAAAAGAAACATATGCACATCTCCCTCTATCAACACAGTTGTGAGTTTCCCAACCTTCCTCCTAAAGACGTGTAGGTGAGTGACGAGGTGGCCGAATGGTTAAGGTGATGGACTGCTGATTCATTGTGCTCTTCATGCGTTTGTTCGAATCCCATCATAGGCGTTTGTTGTCTTTAGTGTTTCGAGAGAGCCAAGTGCGCATGGAAAAGCCGTTCAAAGTACGTTGCTGCCGACTTTAACGACATCATCATTAAAATAGCTGCAGAAACACACCAGCTTCGGGCAGTTGTGCAGGCGAGTGATTAAGGTGATGTACTGCTAATCCATTGTGCTCTGCACGCGTGGGTTCGAATCCCATCCACGACGTTTGATGTCTTTAGTGTTTCGAGAGAGCCAAGTTCGCATGGAAAAGCCGTTCAAATGACATTGCTGCCGACTTTAACGACATCATCCTTAAAATAGCTGCAGAAACACACCACGGCCCAGCTTCGGGCAGATGAGCAGGTGAGTGACGAGGTGGCCGAGTCGTTAAGGCGATGCACTGCTAATCCATTGTGTTCTGCACTCGTGGGTTCGAATCCCATCCTCGTCGTTTGTTGTCTTTAGTGTTCAAGAAAGCCAAGTGTGCCTGGCAAAGCTTTTTGCTTCCAACTATAACGTCATCATACTAAAGATAGATGCAGAAAAACTCTACGTGCAGGCGAGTTGCTGCGTGGTTAAGGCGATGGACTGCTAATCCTTTGTGGTCTGTGCGCATGGGTTTGAGTCCCATCTTTGGTGTTTAGTTTCACAGGGAGTCTAAAGGACAGGTCAACCGCAGGGGTGCAGCTCATGGCAAGCTTTTAATTATAGCTGTATTTCGGTTATGAGAGCCCCCTGGTTAATGGATATAATCATTTTAAATACAAAAACACGTTCAAGGGAGGTCCAAATCCTGGCTAAACAAGCCACCTTCAAGCTTATGCTTTCAACACCACAGCGAAAACAGAATGTAAAAAAAGCAAAAGTAAAATTCCCTTTTACAACAAGTCATGAAGCCTCTCAAGAAACTGTCAAAAATTGCCAGGGCTGACTGTATTTCAAGTCATCCCAGCGGGGTATTGGGTAAAGTTTTCAACCAGCAAAGATCACGTCTCGGATGAGCCTCATAGACTATGATATTGCCTCTGCGAAAGAATGCCAGACAAGGTAGCGACGTCTCCTGTGTTTTTATCTGGACATGGAACGACAGGGTGGTATCACGTTTTAAACTGCCATGTAATCAGCCTTTTGGAACGGCCGGCTGCATGGTGTGTCTATGAAACAGGTGAGTGAAATGCACATAGAGGTTTATTAATTGTTCTCTCTTAGCTCAAAGAACAAAATGTGCGGTATTTTTTATGGGATATACTTATGAGTATCCTGGTAACAAAGGGGCAGAGTTATAAGCCTCAATCTCCAAGAACATGTTTGAGTTTTGGATCGATTCGATGAGCCCCCTACCAGTTTGGGTAGGATAATGAAGATTGCAAGGACACTGCAAACATATTCTGAGAGAGGTCCAATGTAAGCTATGCTGCCATTTTCTTGACCCAGGCGTTCTCTCTAGGTTCTTACCAACAAAGCAGAAGCAGCACACAAAAGAAACATAAGCACATCTCCCTCTATCAACACAGTTGTGAGTTTCCCAACCTTCCTCCTAAAGACGTGCAGGTGAGTGACAAGGTGGCCGAATGGTTAAGGCGATGGACTGCTAATCCACTCTTTATGCCTGTGTCGAATCCCATCGTCTTCGTTTGTTGTCTTTAGTGTTTCGAGAGAGCCATGTCGCATGGAAAAGCCGTTCAAAGTACATTGCTGCCAACTTTAACGACATCACCATTAAAATAGCTGCAGAAACACACCACAGCCCAGCTTCGGGCAGTCGTGCTGGCGAGTGACGAGGTGGCCGACTGGTTAAAGCGATGGACTGCTAATCCATTGTGCTCTTTATGTGTGGGTTCGAATCCCATCCTCGTCGTTTGATGTCTTTAGTGTTTCGAGAGAGCCAAGTGCGCATGGAAAAGCCGTTCAAATGACATTGCTGCCGACTTTAACGACATCATCCTTAAAATAGCTGCAGAAACACACCACAGCCCAGCTTCGGCCAGATGAGCAGGTGAGTGACGAGGTGGCCGAGTGGTTAACGCGATGGACTGCTAATCCATTCTGCTCTGCACGTGTTTGTTCGAATCCCATCCATGTCGTTTGATGTCTCTAGTGTTTCGAGAGAGCCAAGTGCGCATGGAAAAGCCGTTCAAATGACATTGCTGCCGACTTTAACGACATCATCCTTAAAATAGCTGCAGAAACACACCAGAGCCCAGCTTCGGGCAGATGAGCAGGTGAGTGACGAGGTGGCCGAGTGGTTAAGGCGATGGACTGCTAATCCATTGTGCTCTGCACGCGTGGGTTCGAATCCCATCCTCGTCGTTTGTTGTCTTTAGTGTTTCGAGAGAGCCAAGTGCGCATGGAAAAGCCGTTCAAAGGACATTGCTGCCGACTTTAACAACATCATCATTAAAATAGCTGCAGAAACACACCAGCTTCGGGCAGTTGTGCAGGCGAGTGACGAGGTGGCAGAGTGGTTAAGGCGATGGACTGCTAATCCATTGTGCTCTGCACGCGTGGGTTTGAATCCCATCCTCGTCGTTCGCCAGACAAGGTAGCGACGTCTCCTGTGCTTTTATCTGGACATGGAACGACAGGGTGGTATCACGTTTTAAACTGCCATGTAATCAGCCTTTTGGAACGGCCGGGTGCATGGTGTGTCTATGAAACAGGTGAGTGAAATGCACATAGAGGTTTATTAATTGTTCTCTCTTAGCTCAAAGAACAAAATGTGCGGTATTTTTTATGGGATATACTTATGAGTATCCTGGTAACAAAGGGGCAGAGTTATAAGCCTCAATCTCCAAGAACATGTTTGAGTTTTGGATCGATTCGATGAGCCCCCTACCAGTTTGGGTAGGATAATGAAGATTGCAAGGACACTGCAAACATATTCTGAGAGAGGTCCAATGTAAGCTATGCTGCCATTTTCTTGACCCAGGCGTTCTCTCTAGGTTCTTACCAACAAAGCAGAAGCAGCACACAAAAGAAACATAAGCACATCTCCCTCTATCAACACAGTTGTGAGTTTCCCAACCTTCCTCCTAAAGACGTGCAGGTGAGTGACAAGGTGGCCGAATGGTTAAGGCGATGGACTGCTAATCCACTCTTTATGCGTGTGTTCGAATCCCATCGTCTTCGTTTGTTGTCTTTAGTGTTTCGAGAGAGCCATGTCGCATGGAAAAGCGTGGGTTCGAATCCCATCCTCGTCGTTTGTTGTCTTTAGTGTTTCGAGAGAGCCAAGTGCGCATGGAAAAGCCGTTCAAAGGACATTGCTGCCGACTTTAACGACATCATCATTAAAATAGCTGCAGAAACAAACCAGCTTCGGGCAGTTGTGCAGGCGAGTGACGAGGTGGCAGAGTGGTTAAAGCGATGGACTGCTAATCCATTGTGCTCTGCACGCGTGGGTTCGAATCCCATCCTCGTCGTTCGCCAGACGAAAGAAAGCCAGACAAGGTAGCGACGTCTCCTGTGCTTTTATCTGGACATGGAACGACAGGGTGGTATCACGTTTTAAACTGCCATGTAATCAGCCTTTTGGAACGGCCGGCTGCATGGTGTGTCTATGAAACAGGTGAGTGAAATGCACATAGAGGTTTATTAATTGTTCTCTCTTAGCTCAAAGAACAAAATGTGCGGTATTTTTTATGGGATATACTTATGAGTATCCTGGTAACAAAGGGGCAGAGTTATAAGCCTTAATCTCCAAGAACATGTTTGAGTTTTGGATCGATTCGATGAGCCCCCTACCAGTTTGGGTAGGATAATGAAGAGTGCAAGGACACTGCAAACATATTCTGAGAGAGGTCCAATGTAAGCTATGCTGCCATTTTCTTGACCCAGGCGTTCTCTCTAGGTTCTTACCAACAAAGCAGAAGCAGCACACAAAAGAAACATAAGCACATCTCCCTCTATCAACACAGTTGTGAGTTTCCCAACCTTCCTCCTAAAGACGTGCAGGTGAGTGACAAGGTGGCCGAATGGTTAAGGCGATGGACTGCTAATCCACTCTTTATGCGTGTGTTCGAATCCCATCGTCTTCGTTTGTTGTCTTTAGTGTTTCGAGAGAGCCATGTCGCATGGAAAAGCCGTTCAAAGTACATTGCTGCCGACTTTAACGACATCACCATTAAAATAGCTGCAGAAACACACCACAGCCCAGCTTCGGGCAGTCGTGCTGGCGAGTGACGAGGTGGCCGACTGGTTAAAGCGATGGACTGCTAATCCATTGTGCTCTGCACGCGTGGGTTCGAATCCCATCCTCGTCGTTTGTTGTCTTTAGTGTTTCGAGAGAGCCAAGTGCGCATGGAAAAGCCGTTCAAATGACATTGCTGCCGACTTTAACGACATCATCATTAAAATAGCTGCAGAAACACACCAGCTTCGGGCAGTTGTGCAGGCGAGTGACGAGGTGGCCGAGTGGTTAAGGCGATGGACTGCTAATCCATTGTGCTCTGCACGCGTGGGTTCGAATCCCATCCTCGTCGTTCGCCAGACGAAAGAATCCAGACAAGGTAGCGACGTCTCCTGTGGTTTTATCTGGACATGGAACGACAGGGTGGTATCACGTTTTAAACTGCCATGTAATCAGCCTTTTGGAACGGCCGGCTGCATGGTGTGTCTATGAAACAGGTGAGTGAAATGCACATAGAGGTTTATTAATTGTTCTCTCTTAGCTCAAAGAACAAAATGTGCGGTATTTTTGATGGGAGATACTTATGGCTATCCTGGTTACAAAGGGCCAGAGTTATAACCCTCAATCTCCAAGAACATGTTTGAGTTTGGGATCGATTCGATGAGCCCCCTACCAGTTTGGGTAGGATAATGAAGAGTGCAAGGACACTGCAAACATATTCTGAGAGAGGTCCAATGTAAGCTATGCTGCCATTTTCTTGACCAAGGCGTTCTCTCTAGGTTCTTACCAACAAAGCAGAAGCAGCACACAAAAGAAACATATGCACATCTCCCTCTATCAACACAGTTGTGAGTTTCCCAACCTTCCTCCTAAAGACGTGTAGGTGAGTGACGAGGTGGCCGAATGGTTAAGGTGATGGACTGCTGATTCGAGAGAGCCAAGTGCGCATGGAAAAGCCGTTCAAATGACATTGCTGCCGACTTTAACGACATCATCATTAAAATAGCTGCAGAAACACACCAGCTTCGGGCAGTTGTGCAGGCGAGTGACGAGGTGGCCGAGTGGTTAAGGCGATGGACTGCTAATCCATTGTGCTCTGCACGCGTGGGTTCGAATCCCATCCTCGTCGTTCGCCAGACAAGGTAGCGACGTCTCCTGTGCTTTTATCTGGACATGGAACGACAGGGTGGTATCACGTTTTAAACTGCCATGTAATCAGCCTTTTGGAACGGCCGGCTGCATGGTGTGTCTATGAAACAGGTGAGTGAAATGCACATAGAGGTTTATTAATTGTTCTCTCTTAGCTCAAAGAACAAAATGTGCGGTATTTTTGATGGGAGATACTTATGGCTATCCTGGTTACAAAGGGCCAGAGTTATAACCCTCAATCTCCAAGAACATGTTTGAGTTTGGGATCGATTCGATGAGCCCCCTACCAGTTTGGGTAGGATAATGAAGAGTGCAAGGACACTGCAAACATATTCTGAGAGAGGTCCAATGTAAGCTATGCTGCCATTTTCTTGACCCAGGCGTTCTCTCTAGGTTCTTACCAACAAAGCAGAAGCAGCACACAAAAGAAACATAAGCACATCTCCCTCTATCAACACAGTTGTGAGTTTCCCAACCTTCCTCCTAAAGACGTGCAGGTGAGTGACAAGGTGGCCGAATGGTTAAGGCGATGGACTGCTAATCCACTCTTTATGCCTGTGTCGAATCCCATCGTCTTCGTTTGTTGTCTTTAGTGTTTCGAGAGAGCCATGTCGCATGGAAAAGCCGTTCAAAGTACATTGCTGCCAACTTTAACGACATCACCATTAAAATAGCTGCAGAAACACACCACAGCCCAGCTTCGGGCAGGCGTGCTGGCGAGTGACGAGGTGGCCGACTGGTTAAAGCGATGGACTGCTAATCCATTGTGCTCTTTATGTGTGGGTTCGAATCCCATCCTCGTCGTTTGATGTCTTTAGTGTTTCGAGAGAGCCAAGTGCGCATGGAAAAGCCGTTCAAATGACATTGCTGCCGACTTTAACGACATCATCCTTAAAATAGCTGCAGAAACACACCACAGCCCAGCTTCGGCCAGATGAGCAGGTGAGTGACGAGGTGGCCGAGTGGTTAACGCGATGGACTGCTAATCCATTCTGCTCTGCACGTGTTTGTTCGAATCCCATCCATGTCGTTTGATGTCTCTAGTGTTTCGAGAGAGCCAAGTGCGCATGGAAAAGCCGTTCAAATGACATTGCTGCCGACTTTAACGACATCATCCTTAAAATAGCTGCAGAAACACACCAGAGCCCAGCTTCGGGCAGATGAGCAGGTGAGTGACGAGGTGGCCGAGTGGTTAAGGCGATGGACTGCTAATCCATTGTGCTCTGCACGCGTGGGTTCGAATCCCATCCTCGTCGTTTGTTGTCTTTAGTGTTTCGAGAGAGCCAAGTGCGCATGGAAAAGCCGTTCAAAGGACATTGCTGCCGACTTTAACAACATCATCATTAAAATAGCTGCAGAAACACACCAGCTTCGGGCAGTTGTGCAGGCGAGTGACGAGGTGGCAGAGTGGTTAAGGCGATGGACTGCTAATCCATTGTGATCTGCACGCGTGGGTTCGAATCCCATCCTCGTCGTTCGCCAGACAAGGTAGCGACGTCTCCTGTGCTTTTATCTGGACATGGAACGACAGGGTGGTATCACGTTTTAAACTGCCATGTAATCAGCCTTTTGGAACGGCCGGCTGCATGGTGTGTCTATGAAACAGGTGAGTGAAATGCACATAGAGGTTTATTAATTGTTCTCTCTTAGCTCAAAGAACAAAATGTGCGGTATTTTTGATGGGAGATACTTATGGCTATCCTGGTTACAAAGGGCCAGAGTTATAACCCTCAATCTCCAAGAACATGTTTGAGTTTGGGATCGATTCGATGAGCCCCCTACCAGTTTGGGTAGGATAATGAAGAGTGCAAGGACACTGCAAACATATTCTGAGAGAGGTCCAATGTAAGCTATGCTGCCATTTTCTTGACCCAGGCGTTCTCTCTAGGTTCTTACCAACAAAGCAGAAGCAGCACACAAAAGAAACATATGCACATCTCCCTCTATCAACACAGTTGTGAGTTTCCCAACCTTCCTCCTAAAGACGTGTAGGTGAGTGACGAGGTGGCCGAATGGTTAAGGTGATGGACTGCTGATTCATTGTGCTCTTCATGCGTTTGTTCGAATCCCATCATAGGCGTTTGTTGTCTTTAGTGTTTCGAGAGAGCCAAGTGCGCATGGAAAAGCCGTTCAAAGTACGTTGCTGCCGACTTTAACGACATCATCATTAAAATAGCTGCAGAAACACACCAGCTTCGGGCAGTTGTGCAGGCGAGTGATTAAGGTGATGTACTGCTAATCCATTGTGCTCTGCACGCGTGGGTTCGAATCCCATCCACGACGTTTGATGTCTTTAGTGTTTCGAGAGAGCCAAGTTCGCATGGAAAAGCAGTTCAAATGACATTGCTGCCGACTTTAACGACATCATCCTTAAAATAGCTGCAGAAACACACCACGGCCCAGCTTCGGGCAGATGAGCAGGTGAGTGACGAGGTGGCCGAGTCGTTAAGGCGATGCACTGCTAATCCATTGTGTTCTGCACTCGTGGGTTCGAATCCCATCCTCGTCGTTTGTTGTCTTTAGTGTTCAAGAAAGCCAAGTGTGCCTGGCAAAGCTTTTTGCTTCCAACTATAACGTCATCATACTAAAGATAGATGCAGAAAAACTCTACGTGCAGGCGAGTTGCTGCGTGGTTAAGGCGATGGACTGCTAATCCTTTGTGCTCTGTGCGCATGGGTTTGAGTCCCATCTTTGGTGTTTAGTTTCACAGGGAGTCTAAAGGACAGGTCAACCGCAGGGGTGCAGCTCATGGCAAGCTTTTAATTATAGCTGTATTTCGGTTATGAGAGCCCCCTGGTTAATGGATATAATCATTTTAAATACAAAAACACGTTCAAGGGAGGTCCAAATCCTGGCTAAACCAGCCACCTTCAAGCTTATGCTTTCAACACCACAGCGAAAACAGAATGTAAAAAAAGCAAAAGTAAAATTCCCTTTTACAACAAGTCATGAAGCCTCTCAAGAGACTGTCAAAAATTGCCAGGGCTGACTGTATTTCAAGTCATCCCAGCGGGGTATTGGGTAAAGTTTTCAACCAGCAAAGATCACGTCTCGGATGAGCCTCATAGACTATGATATTGCCTCTGCGAAAGAATGCCAGACAAGGAGCGACGTCTCCTGTGTTTTTATCTGGACATGGAACGACAGGGTGGTATCACGTTTTAAACTGCCATGTAATCAGCCTTTTGGAACGGCCGGCTGCATGGTGTGTCTATGAAACAGGTGAGTGAAATGCACATAGAGGTTTATTAATTGTTCTCTCTTAGCTCAAAGAACAAAATGTGCGGTATTTTTTATGGGATATACTTATGAGTATCCTGGTAACAAAGGGGCAGAGTTATAAGCCTTAATCTCCAAGAACATGTTTGAGTTTTGGATCGATTCGATGAGCCCCCTACCAGTTTGGGTAGGATAATGAAGAGTGCAAGGACACTGCAAACATATTCTGAGAGAGGTCCAATGTAAGCTATGCTGCCATTTTCTTGACCCAGGCGTTCTCTCTAGGTTCTTACCAACAAAGCAGAAGCAGCACACAAAAGAAACATAAGCACATCTCCCTCTATCAACACAGTTGTGAGTTTCCCAACCTTCCTCCTAAAGACGTGCAGGTGAGTGACAAGGTGGCCGAATGGTTAAGGCGATGGACTGCTAATCCACTCTTTATGCGTGTGTTCGAATCCCATCGTCTTCGTTTGTTGTCTTTAGTGTTTCGAGAGAGCCATGTCGCATGGAAAAGCCGTTCAAAGTACATTGCTGCCGACTTTAACGACATCACCATTAAAATAGCTGCAGAAACACACCACAGCCCAGCTTCGGGCAGTCGTGCTGGGGAGTGACGAGGTGGCCGACTGGTTAAAGCGATGGACTGCTAATCCATTGTGCTCTGCACGCGTGGGTTCGAATCCCATCCTCGTCGTTTGTTGTCTTTAGTGTTTCGAGAGAGCCAAGTGCGCATGGAAAAGCCGTTCAAATGGCATTGCTGCCGACTTTAACGACATCATCATTAAAATAGCTGCAGAAACACACCAGCTTCGGGCAGTTGTGCAGGCGAGTGACGAGGTGGCCGAGTGGTTAAGGCGATGGACTGCTAATCCATTGTGCTCTGCACGCGTGGGTTCGAATCCCATCCTCGTCGTTCGCCAGACGAAAGAAATCCAGACAAGGTAGCGACGTCTCCTGTGCTTTTATCTGGACATGGAACGACAGGGTGGTATCACGTTTTAAACTGCCATGTAATCAGCCTTTTGGAACGGCCGGCTGCATGGTGTGTCTATGAAACAGGTGAGTGAAATGCACATAGAGGTTTATTAATTGTTCTCTCTTAGCTCAAAGAACAAAATGTGCGGTATTTTTGATGGGAGATACTTATGGCTATCCTGGTTACAAAGGGCCAGAGTTATAACCCTCAATCTCCAAGAACATGTTTGAGTTTGGGATCGATTCGATGAGCCCCCTACCAGTTTGGGTAGGATAATGAAGAGTGCAAGGACACTGCAAACATATTCTGAGAGAGGTCCAATGTAAGCTATGCTGCCATTTTCTTGACCCAGGCGTTCTCTCTAGGTTCTTACCAACAAAGCAGAAGCAGCACACAAAAGAAACATATGCACATCTCCCTCTATCAACACAGTTGTGAGTTTCCCAACCTTCCTCCTAAAGACGTGTAGGTGAGTGACGAGGTGGCCGAATGGTTAAGGTGATGGACTGCTGATTCATTGTGCTCTTCATGCGTTTGTTCGAATCCCATCATAGGCGTTTGTTGTCTTTAGTGTTTCGAGAGAGCCAAGTGCGCATGGAAAAGCCGTTCAAAGTGCGTTGCTGCCGACTTTAACGACATCATCATTAAAATAGCTGCAGAAACACACCAGCTTCGGGCAGTTGTGCAGGCGAGTGATTAAGGTGATGTACTGCTAATCCATTGTGCTCTGCACGCGTGGGTTCGAATCCCATCCACGACGTTTGATGTCTTTAGTGTTTCGAGAGAGCCAAGTTCGCATGGAAAAGCAGTTCAAATGACATTGCTGCCGACTTTAACGACATCATCCTTAAAATAGCTGCAGAAACACACCACGGCCCAGCTTCGGGCAGATGAGCAGGTGAGTGACGAGGTGGCCGAGTCGTTAAGGCGATGCACTGCTAATCCATTGTGTTCTGCACTCGTGGGTTCGAATCCCATCCTCGTCGTTTGTTGTCTTTAGTGTTCAAGAAAGCCAAGTGTGAGTTTTGGATCGATTCGATGAGCCCCCTACCAGTTTGGGTAGGATAATGAAGAGTGCAAGGACACTGCAAACATATTCTGAGAGAGGTCCAATGTAAGCTATGCTGCCATTTTCTTGACCCAGGCGTTCTCTCTAGGTTCTTACCAACAAAGCAGAAGCAGCACACAAAAGAAACATAAGCACATCTCCCTCTATCAACACAGTTGTGAGTTTCCCAACCTTCCTCCTAAAGACGTGCAGGTGAGTGACAAGGTGGCCGAATGGTTAAGGCGATGGACTGCTAATCCACTCTTTATGCGTGTGTTCGAATCCCATCGTCTTCGTTTGTTGTCTTTAGTGTTTCGAGAGAGCCATGTCGCATGGAAAAGCCGTTCAAAGTACATTGCTGCCGACTTTAACGACATCACCATTAAAATAGCTGCAGAAACACACCACAGCCCAGCTTCGGGCAGTCGTGCTGGCGAGTGACGAGGTGGCCGACTGGTTAAAGCGATGGACTGCTAATCCATTGTGCTCTGCACGCGTGGGTTCGAATCCCATCCTCGTCGTTTGTTGTCTTTAGTGTTTCGAGAGAGCCAAGTGCGCATGGAAAAGCCGTTCAAATGGCATTGCTGCCGACTTTAACGACATCATCATTAAAATAGCTGCAGAAACACACCAGCTTCGGGCAGTTGTGCAGGCGAGTGACGAGGTGGCCGAGTGGTTAAGGCGATGGACTGCTAATCCATTGTGCTCTGCACGCGTGGGTTCGAATCCCATCCTCGTCGTTCGCCAGACGAAAGAAATCCAGACAAGGTAGCGACGTCTCCTGTGCTTTTATCTGGACATGGAACGACAGGGTGGTATCACGTTTTAAACTGCCATGTAATCAGCCTTTTGGAACGGCCGGCTGCATGGTGTGTCTATGAAACAGGTGAGTGAAATGCACATAGAGGTTTATTAATTGTTCTCTCTTAGCTCAAAGAACAAAATGTGCGGTATTTTTTATGGGATATACTTATGAGTATCCTGGTAACAAAGGGGCAGAGTTATAAGCCTTAATCTCCAAGAACATGTTTGAGTTTTGGATCGATTCGATGAGCCCCCTACCAGTTTGGGTAGGATAATGAAGAGTGCAAGGACACTGCAAACATATTCTGAGAGAGGTCCAATGTAAGCTATGCTGCCATTTTCTTGACCCAGGCGTTCTCTCTAGGTTCTTACCAACAAAGCAGAAGCAGCACACAAAAGAAACATAAGCACATCTCCCTCTATCAACACAGTTGTGAGTTTCCCAACCTTCCTCCTAAAGACGTGCAGGTGAGTGACAAGGTGGCCGAATGGTTAAGGCGATGGACTGCTAATCCACTCTTTATGCGTGTGTTCGAATCCCATCGTCTTCGTTTGTTGTCTTTAGTGTTTCGAGAGAGCCATGTCGCATGGAAAAGCCGTTCAAAGTACATTGCTGCCGACTTTAACGACATCACCATTAAAATAGCTGCAGAAACACACCACAGCCCAGCTTCGGGCAGTCGTGCTGGCGAGTGACGAGGTGGCCGACTGGTTAAAGCGATGGACTGCTAATCCATTGTGCTCTGCACGCGTGGGTTCGAATCCCATCCTCGTCGTTTGTTGTCTTTAGTGTTTCGAGAGAGCCAAGTGCGCATGGAAAAGCCGTTCAAAGGACATTGCTGCCGACTTTAACGACATCATCATTAAAATAGCTGCAGAAACACACCAGCTTCGGGCAGTTGTGCAGGCGAGTGACGAGGTGGCCGAGTGGTTAAGGCGATGGACTGCTAATCCATTGTGCTCTGCACGCGTGGTTTCGAATCCCATCCTCGTCGTTCGCCAGACGAAAGAAATCCAGACAAGGTAGCGACGTTTCCTGTGCTTTTATCTGGACATGGAACGACAGGGTGGTATCACGTTTTAAACTGCCATGTAATCAGCCTTTTGGAACGGCCGGCTGCATGGTGTGTCTATGAAACAGGTGAGTGAAATGCACATAGAGGTTTATTAATTGTTCTCTCTTAGCTCAAAGAACAAAATGTGCGGTATTTTTGATGGGAGATACTTATGGCTATCCTGGTTACAAAGGGCCAGAGTTATAACCCTCAATCTCCAAGAACATGTTTGAGTTTGGGATCGATTCGATGAGCCCCCTACCAGTTTGGGTAGGATAATGAAGAGTGCAAGGACACTGCAAACATATTCTGAGAGAGGTCCAATGTAAGCTATGCTGCCATTTTCTTGACCCAGGCGTTCTCTCTAGGTTCTTACCAACAAAGCAGAAGCAGCACACAAAAGAAACATATGCACATCTCCCTCTATCAACACAGTTGTGAGTTTCCCAACCTTCCTCCTAAAGACGTGTAGGTGAGTGACGAGGTGGCCGAATGGTTAAGGTGATGGACTGCTGATTCATTGTGCTCTTCATGCGTTTGTTCGAATCCCATCATAGGCGTTTGTTGTCTTTAGTGTTTCGAGAGAGCCAAGTGCGCATGGAAAAGCCGTTCAAAGTACGTTGCTGCCGACTTTAACGACATCATCATTAAAATAGCTGCAGAAACACACCAGCTTCGAGCAGTTGTGCAGGCGAGTGATTAAGGTGATGTACTGCTAATCCATTGTGCTCTGCACGCGTGGGTTCGAATCCCATCCACGACGTTTGATGTCTTTAGTGTTTCGAGAGAGCCAAGTTCGCATGGAAAAGCAGTTCAAATGACATTGCTGCCGACTTTAACGACATCATCCTTAAAATAGCTGCAGAAACACACCACGGCCCAGCTTCGGGCAGATGAGCAGGTGAGTGACGAGGTGGCCGAGTCGTTAAGGCGATGCACTGCTAATCCATTGTGTTCTGCACTCGTGGGTTCGAATCCCATCCTCGTCGTTTGTTGTCTTTAGTGTTCAAGAAAGCCAAGTGTGCCTGGCAAAGCTTTTTGCTTCCAACTATAACGTCATCATACTAAAGATAGATGCAGAAAAACTCTACGTGCAGGCGAGTTGCTGCGTGGTTAAGGCGATGGACTGCTAATCGTTTGTGCTCTGTGCGCATGGGTTTGAGTCCCATCTTTGGTGTTTAGTTTCACAGGGAGTCTAAAGGACAGGTCAACCGCAGGGGTGCAGCTCATGGCAAGCTTTTAATTATAGCTGTATTTCGGTTATGAGAGCCCCCTGGTTAATGGATATAATCATTTTAAATACAAAAACACGTTCAAGGAAGGTCCAAATCCTGGCTAAACCAGCCACCTTCAAGCTTATGCTTTCAACACCACAGCGAAAACAGAATGTAAAAAAAGCAAAAGTAAAATTCCCTTTTACAACAAGTCATGAAGCCTCTCAAGAGACTGTCAAAAATTGCCAGGGCTGACTGTATTTCAAGTCATCCCAGCGGGGTATTGGGTAAAGTTTTCAACCAGCAAAGATCACGTCTCGGATGAGCCTCATAGACTATGATATTGCCTCTGCGAAAGAATGCCAGACAAGGTAGCGACGTCTCCTGTGTTTTTATCTGGACATGGAACGACAGGGTGGTATCACGTTTTAAACTGCCATGTAATCAGCCTTTTGGAACGGCCGGCTGCATGGTGTGTCTATGAAACAGGTGAGTGAAATGCACATAGAGGTTTATTAATTGTTCTCTCTTAGCTCAAAGAACAAAATGTGCGGTATTTTTTATGGGATATACTTATGAGTATCCTGGTAACAAAGGGGCAGAGTTATAAGCCTCAATCTCCAAGAACATGTTTGAGTTTTGGATCGATTCGATGAGCCCCCTACCAGTTTGGGTAGGATAATGAAGATTGCAAGGACACTGCAAACATATTCTGAGAGAGGTCCAATGTAAGCTATGCTGCCATTTTCTTGACCCAGGCGTTCTCTCTAGGTTCTTACCAACAAAGCAGAAGCAGCACACAAAAGAAACATAAGCACATCTCCCTCTATCAACACAGTTGTGAGTTTCCCAACCTTCCTCCTAAAGACGTGCAGGTGAGTGACAAGGTGGCCAAATGGTTAAGGCGATGGACTGCTAATCCACTCTTTATGCCTGTGTCGAATCCCATCGTCTTCGTTTGTTGTCTTTAGTGTTTCGAGAGAGCCATGTCGCATGGAAAAGCCGTTCAAAGTACATTGCTGCCAACTTTAACGACATCACCATTAAAATAGCTGCAGAAACACACCACAGCCCAGCTTCGGGCAGTCGTGCTGGCGAGTGACGAGGTGGCCGACTGGTTAAAGCGATGGACTGCTAATCCATTGTGCTCTTTATGTGTGGGTTCGAATCCCATCCTCGTCGTTTGTTGTCTTTAGTGTTTCGAGAGAGCCAAGTGCGCATGGAAAAGCCGTTCAAAGGACATTGCTGCCGACTTTAACGACATCATCATTAAAATAGCTGCAGAAACACACCAGCTTCGGGCAGTTGTGCAGGCGAGTGACGAGGTGGCAGAGTGGTTAAGGCGATGGACTGCTAATCCATTGTGCTCTGCACGCATGGGTTCGAATCCCATCCTCGTCGTTCGCCAGACAAGGTAGCGACGTCTCCTGTGCTTTTATCTGGACATGGAACGACAGGGTGGTATCACGTTTTAAACTGCCATGTAATCAGCCTTTTGGAACGGCCGGCTGCATGGTGTGTCTATGAAACAGGTGAGTGAAATGCACATAGAGGTTTATTAATTGTTCTCTCTTAGCTCAAAGAACAAAATGTGCGGTATTTTTTATGGGATATACTTATGAGTATCCTGGTAACAAAGGGGCAGAGTTATAACCCTCAATCTCCAAGAACATGTTTGAGTTTGGGATCGATTCGATGAGCCCCCTACCAGTTTGGGTAGGATAATGAAGAGTGCAAGGACACTGCAAACATATTCTGAGAGAGGTCCAATGTAAGCTATGCTGCCATTTTCTTGACCCAGGCGTTCTCTCTAGGTTCTTACCAACAAAGCAGAAGCAGCACACAAAAGAAACATATGCACATCTCCCTCTATCAACACAGTTGTGAGTTTCCCAACCTTCCTCCTAAAGACGTGTAGGTGAGTGACGAGGTGGCCGAATGGTTAAGGTGATGGACTGCTGATTCATTGTGCTCTTCATGCGTTTGTTCGAATCCCATCATAGGCGTTTGTTGTCTTTAGTGTTTCGAGAGAGCCAAGTGCGCATGGAAAAGCCGTTCAAAGTACGTTGCTGCCGACTTTAACGACATCATCATTAAAATAGCTGCAGAAACACACCAGCTTCGAGCAGTTGTGCAGGCGAGTGATTAAGGTGATGTACTGCTAATCCATTGTGCTCTGCACGCGTGGGTTCGAATCCCATCCACGACGTTTGATGTCTTTAGTGTTTCGAGAGAGCCAAGTTCGCATGGAAAAGCAGTTCAAATGACATTGCTGCCGACTTTAACGACATCATCCTTAAAATAGCTGCAGAAACACACCACGGCCCAGCTTCGGGCAGATGAGCAGGTGAGTGACGAGGTGGCCGAGTCGTTAAGGCGATGCACTGCTAATCCATTGTGTTCTGCACTCGTGGGTTCGAATCCCATCCTCGTCGTTTGTTGTCTTTAGTGTTCAAGAAAGCCAAGTGTGCCTGGCAAAGCTTTTTGCTTCCAACTATAACGTCATCATACTAAAGATAGATGCAGAAAAACTCTACGTGCAGGCGAGTTGCTGCGTGGTTAAGGCGATGGACTGCTAATCGTTTGTGCTCTGTGCGCATGGGTTTGAGTCCCATCTTTGGTGTTTAGTTTCACAGGGAGTCTAAAGGACAGGTCAACCGCAGGGGTGCAGCTCATGGCAAGCTTTTAATTATAGCTGTATTTCGGTTATGAGAGCCCCCTGGTTAATGGATATAATCATTTTAAATACAAAAACACGTTCAAGGAAGGTCCAAATCCTGGCTAAACCAGCCACCTTCAAGCTTATGCTTTCAACACCACAGCGAAAACAGAATGTAAAAAAAGCAAAAGTAAAATTCCCTTTTACAACAAGTCATGAAGCCTCTCAAGAGACTGTCAAAAATTGCCAGGGCTGACTGTATTTCAAGTCATCCCAGCGGGGTATTGGGTAAAGTTTTCAACCAGCAAAGATCACGTCTCGGATGAGCCTCATAGACTATGATATTGCCTCTGCGAAAGAATGCCAGACAAGGTAGCGACGTCTCCTGTGTTTTTATCTGGACATGGAACGACAGGGTGGTATCACGTTTTAAACTGCCATGTAATCAGCCTTTTGGAACGGCCGGCTGCATGGTGTGTCTATGAAACAGGTGAGTGAAATGCACATAGAGGTTTATTAATTGTTCTCTCTTAGCTCAAAGAACAAAATGTGCGGTATTTTTTATGGGATATACTTATGAGTATCCTGGTAACAAAGGGGCAGAGTTATAAGCCTCAATCTCCAAGAACATGTTTGAGTTTTGGATCGATTCGATGAGCCCCCTACCAGTTTGGGTAGGATAATGAAGATTGCAAGGACACTGCAAACATATTCTGAGAGAGGTCCAATGTAAGCTATGCTGCCATTTTCTTGACCCAGGCGTTCTCTCTAGGTTCTTACCAACAAAGCAGAAGCAGCACACAAAAGAAACATAAGCACATCTCCCTCTATCAACACAGTTGTGAGTTTCCCAACCTTCCTCCTAAAGACGTGCAGGTGAGTGACAAGGTGGCCAAATGGTTAAGGCGATGGACTGCTAATCCACTCTTTATGCCTGTGTCGAATCCCATCGTCTTCGTTTGTTGTCTTTAGTGTTTCGAGAGAGCCATGTCGCATGGAAAAGCCGTTCAAAGTACATTGCTGCCAACTTTAACGACATCACCATTAAAATAGCTGCAGAAACACACCACAGCCCAGCTTCGGGCAGTCGTGCTGGCGAGTGACGAGGTGGCCGACTGGTTAAAGCGATGGACTGCTAATCCATTGTGCTCTTTATGTGTGGGTTCGAATCCCATCCTCGTCGTTTGTTGTCTTTAGTGTTTCGAGAGAGCCAAGTGCGCATGGAAAAGCCGTTCAAAGGACATTGCTGCCGACTTTAACGACATCATCATTAAAATAGCTGCAGAAACACACCAGCTTCGGGCAGTTGTGCAGGCGAGTGACGAGGTGGCAGAGTGGTTAAGGCGATGGACTGCTAATCCATTGTGCTCTGCACGCATGGGTTCGAATCCCATCCTCGTCGTTCGCCAGACAAGGTAGCGACGTCTCCTGTGCTTTTATCTGGACATGGAACGACAGGGTGGTATCACGTTTTAAACTGCCATGTAATCAGCCTTTTGGAACGGCCGGCTGCATGGTGTGTCTATGAAACAGGTGAGTGAAATGCACATAGAGGTTTATTAATTGTTCTCTCTTAGCTCAAAGAACAAAATGTGCGGTATTTTTTATGGGATATACTTATGAGTATCCTGGTAACAAAGGGGCAGAGTTATAAGCCTTAATCTCCAAGAACATGTTTGAGTTTTGGATCGATTCGATGAGCCCCCTACCAGTTTGGGTAGGATAATGAAGAGTGCAAGGACACTGCAAACATATTCTGAGAGAGGTCCAATGTAAGCTATGCTGCCATTTTCTTGACCCAGGCGTTCTCTCTAGGTTCTTACCAACAAAGCAGAAGCAGCACACAAAAGAAACATAAGCACATCTCCCTCTATCAACACAGTTGTGAGTTTCCCAACCTTCCTCCTAAAGACGTGCAGGTGAGTGACAAGGTGGCCGAATGGTTAAGGCGATGGACTGCTAATCCACTCTTTATGCGTGTGTTCGAATCCCATCGTCTTCGTTTGTTGTCTTTAGTGTTTCGAGAGAGCCATGTCGCATGGAAAAGCCGTTCAAAGTACATTGCTGCCGACTTTAACGACATCACCATTAAAATAGCTGCAGAAACACACCACAGCCCAGCTTCGGGCAGTCGTGCTGGCGAGTGACGAGGTGGCCGACTGGTTAAAGCGATGGACTGCTAATCCATTGTGCTCTGCACGCGTGGGTTCGAATCCCATCCTTGTCGTTTGTTGTCTTTAGTGTTTCGAGAGAGCCAAGTGCGCATGGAAAAGCCGTTCAAAGGACATTGCTGCCGACTTTAACGACATCATCATTAAAATAGCTGCAGAAACACACCAGCTTCGGGCAGTTGTGCAGGCGAGTGACGAGGTGGCCGAGTGGTTAAGGCGATGGACTGCTAATCCATTGTGCTCTGCACGCGTGGGTTCGAATCCCATCCTCGTCGTTCGCCAGACGAAAGAAATCCAGACAAGGTAGCGACGTCTCCTGTGCTTTTATCTGGACATGGAACGACAGGGTGGTATCACGTTTTAAACTGCCATGTAATCAGCCTTTTGGAACGGCCGGCTGCATGGTGTGTCTATGAAACAGGTGAGTGAAATGCACATAGAGGTTTATTAATTGTTCTCTCTTAGCTCAAAGAACAAAATGTGCGGTATTTTTGATGGGAGATACTTATGGCTATCCTGGTTACAAAGGGCCAGAGTTATAACCCTCAATCTCCAAGAACATGTTTGAGTTTGGGATCGATTCGATGAGCCCCCTACCAGTTTGGGTAGGATAATGAAGAGTGCAAGGACACTGCAAACATATTCTGAGAGAGGTCCAATGTAAGCTATGCTGCCATTTTCTTGACCCAGGCGTTCTCTCTAGGTTCTTACCAACAAAGCAGAAGCAGCACACAAAAGAAACATAAGCACATCTCCCTCTATCAACACAGTTGTGAGTTTCCCAACCTTCCTCCTAAAGACGTGCAGGTGAGTGACAAGGTGGCCGAATGGTTAAGGCGATGGACTGCTAATCCACTCTTTATGCGTGTGTTCGAATCCCATCGTCTTCGTTTGTTGTCTTTAGTGTTTCGAGAGAGCCATGTCGCATGGAAAAGCCGTTCAAAGTACATTGCTGCCGACTTTAACGACATCACCATTAAAATAGCTGCAGAAACACACCACAGCCCAGCTTCGGGCAGTCGTGCTGGCGAGTGACGAGGTGGCCGACTGGTTAAAGCGATGGACTGCTAATCCATTGTGCTCTGCACGCGTGGGTTCGAATCCCATCCTCGTCGTTTGTTGTCTTTAGTGTTTCGAGAGAGCCAAGTGCGCATGGAAAAGCCGTTCAAAGGACATTGCTGCCGACTTTAACGACATCATCATTAAAATAGCTGCAGAAACACACCAGCTTCGGGCAGTTGTGCAGGCGAGTGACGAGGTGGCCGAGTGGTTAAGGCGATGGACTGCTAATCCATTGTGCTCTGCACGCGTGGGTTCGAATCCCATCCTCGTCGTTCGCCAGACGAAAGAAATCCAGACAAGGTAGCGACGTCTCCTGTGCTTTTATCTGGACATGGAACGACAGGGTGGTATCACGTTTTAAACTGCCATGTAATCAGCCTTTTGGAACGGCCGGCTGCATGGTGTGTCTATGAAACAGGTGAGTGAAATGCACATAGAGGTTTATTAATTGTTCTCTCTTAGCTCAAAGAACAAAATGTGCGGTATTTTTGATGGGAGATACTTATGGCTATCCTGGTTACAAAGGGCCAGAGTTATAACCCTCAATCTCCAAGAACATGTTTGAGTTTGGGATCGATTCGATGAGCCCCCTACCAGTTTGGGTAGGATAATGAAGAGTGCAAGGACACTGCAAACATATTCTGAGAGAGGTCCAATGTAAGCTATGCTGCCATTTTCTTGACCCAGGCGTTCTCTCTAGGTTCTTACCAACAAAGCAGAAGCAGCACACAAAAGAAACATATGCACATCTCCCTCTATCAACACAGTTGTGAGTTTCCCAACCTTCCTCCTAAAGACGTGTAGGTGAGTGACGAGGTGGCCGAATGGTTAAGGTGATGGACTGCTGATTCATTGTGCTCTTCATGCGTTTGTTCGAATCCCATCATAGGCGTTTGTTGTCTTTAGTGTTTCGAGAGAGCCAAGTGCGCATGGAAAAGCCGTTCAAAGTACGTTGCTGCCGACTTTAACGACATCATCATTAAAATAGCTGCAGAAACACACCAGCTTCGGGCAGTTGTGCAGGCGAGTGATTAAGGTGATGTACTGCTAATCCATTGTGCTCTGCACGCGTGGGTTCGAATCCCATCCACGACGTTTGATGTCTTTAGTGTTTCGAGAGAGCCAAGTTCGCATGGAAAAGCAGTTCAAATGACATTGCTGCCGACTTTAACGACATCATCCTTAAAATAGCTGCAGAAACACACCACGGCCCAGCTTCGGGCAGATGAGCAGGTGAGTGACGAGGTGGCCGAGTCGTTAAGGCGATGCACTGCTAATCCATTGTGTTCTGCACTCGTGGGTTCGAATCCCATCCTCGTCGTTTGTTGTCTTTAGTGTTCAAGAAAGCCAAGTGTGCCTGGCAAAGCTTTTTGCTTCCAACTATAACGTCATCATACTAAAGATAGATGCAGAAAAACTCTACGTGCAGGCGAGTTGCTGCGTGGTTAAGGCGATGGACTGCTAATCCTTTGTGCTCTGTGCGCATGGGTTTGAGTCCCATCTTTGGTGTTTAGTTTCACAGGGAGTCTAAAGGACAGGTCAACCGCAGGGGTGCAGCTCATGGCAAGCTTTTAATTATAACTGTATTTCGGTTATGAGAGCCCCCTGGTTAATGGATATAATCATTTTAAATACAAAAACACGTTCAAGGGAGGTCCAAATCCTGGCTAAACCAGCCACCTTCAAGCTTATGCTTTCAACACCACAGCGAAAACAGAATGTAAAAAAAGCAAAAGTAAAATTCCCCTTTACAACAAGTCATGAAGCCTCTCAAGAGACTGTCAAAAATTGCCAGGGCTGACTGTATTTCAAGTCATCCCAGCGGGGTATTGGGTAAAGTTTTCAACCAGCAAAGATCACGTCTCGGATGAGCCTCATAGACTATGATATTGCCTCTGCGAAAGAATGCCAGACAAGGTAGCGACGTCTCCTGTGCTTTTATCTGGACATGGAACGACAGGGTGGTATCACGTTTTAAACTGCCATGTAATCAGCCTTTTGGAACGGCCGGCTGCATGGTGTGTCTATGAAACAGGTGAGTGAAATGCACATAGAGGTTTATTAATTGTTCTCTCTTAGCTCAAAGAACAAAATGTGCGGTATTTTTTATGGGATATACTTATGAGTATCCTGGTAACAAAGGGGCAGAGTTATAAGCCTCAATCTCCAAGAACATGTTTGAGTTTTGGATCGATTCGATGAGCCCCCTACCAGGATAATGAAGAGTGCAAGGACACTGCAAACATATTCTGAGAGAGGTCCAATGTAAGCTATGCTGCCATTTTCTTGACCCAGGCGTTCTCTCTAGGTTCTTACCAACAAAGCAGAAGCAGCACACAAAAGAAACATATGCACATCTCCCTCTATCAACACAGTTGTGAGTTTCCCAACCTTCCTCCTAAAGACGTGTAGGTGAGTGACGAGGTGGCCGAATGGTTAAGGTGATGGACTGCTGATTCATTGTGCTCTTCATGCGTTTGTTCGAATCCCATCATAGGCGTTTGTTGTCTTTAGTGTTTCGAGAGAGCCAAGTGCGCATGGAAAAGCCGTTCAAAGTACGTTGCTGCCGACTTTAACGACATCATCATTAAAATAGCTGCAGAAACACACCAGCTTCGGGCAGTTGTGCAGGCGAGTGATTAAGGTGATGTACTGCTAATCCATTGTGCTCTGCACGCGTGGGTTCGAATCCCATCCACGACGTTTGATGTCTTTAGTGTTTCGAGAGAGCCAAGTTCGCATGGAAAAGCAGTTCAAATGACATTGCTGCCGACTTTAACGACATCATCCTTAAAATAGCTGCAGAAACACACCACGGCCCAGCTTCGGGCAGATGAGCAGGTGAGTGACGAGGTGGCCGAGTCGTTAAGGCGATGCACTGCTAATCCATTGTGTTCTGCACTCGTGGGTTCGAATCCCATCCTCGTCGTTTGTTGTCTTTAGTGTTCAAGAAAGCCAAGTGTGCCTGGCAAAGCTTTTTGCTTCCAACTATAACGTCATCATACTAAAGATAGATGCAGAAAAACTCTACGTGCAGGCGAGTTGTTGCGTGGTTAAGGCGATGGACTGCTAATCCTTTGTGCTCTGTGCGCATGGGTTTGAGTCCCATCTTTGGTGTTTAGTTTCACAGGGAGTCTAAAGGACAGGTCAACCGCAGGGGTGCAGCTCATGGCAAGCTTTTAATTATAACTGTATTTCGGTTATGAGAGCCCCCTGGTTAATGGATATAATCATTTTAAATACAAAAACACGTTCAAGGGAGGTCCAAATCCTGGCTAAACCAGCCACCTTCAAGCTTATGCTTTCAACACCACAGCGAAAACAGAATGTAAAAAAAGCAAAAGTAAAATTCCCCTTTACAACAAGTCATGAAGCCTCTCAAGAGACTGTCAAAAATTGCCAGGGCTGACTGTATTTCAAGTCATCCCAGCGGGGTATTGGGTAAAGTTTTCAACCAGCAAAGATCACGTCTCGGATGAGCCTCATAGACTATGATATTGCCTCTGCGAAAGAATGCCAGACAAGGTAGCGACGTCTCCTGTGCTTTTATCTGGACATGGAACGACAGGGTGGTATCACGTTTTAAACTGCCATGTAATCAGCCTTTTGGAACGGCCGGCTGCATGGTGTGTCTATGAAACAGGTGAGTGAAATGCACATAGAGGTTTATTAATTGTTCTCTCTTAGCTCAAAGAACAAAATGTGCGGTATTTTTTATGGGATATACTTATGAGTATCCTGGTAACAAAGGGGCAGAGTTATAAGCCTCAATCTCCAAGAACATGTTTGAGTTTTGGATCGATTCGATGAGCCCCCTACCAGTTTGGGTAGGATAATGAAGAGTGCAAGGACACTGCAAACATATTCTGAGAGAGGTCCAATGTAAGCTATGCTGCCATTTTCTTGACCCAGGCGTTCTCTCTAGGTTCTTACCAACAAAGCAGAAGCAGCACACAAAAGAAACATAAGCACATCTCCCTCTATCAACACAGTTGTGAGTTTCCCAACCTTCCTCCTAAAGACGTGCAGGTGAGTGACAAGGTGGCCGAATGGTTAAGGCGATGGACTGCTAATCCACTCTTTATGCGTGTGTTCGAATCCCATCGTCTTCGTTTGTTGTCTTTAGTGTTTCGAGAGAGCCATGTCGCATGGAAAAGCCGTTCAAAGTACATTGCTGCCGACTTTAACGACATCACCATTAAAATAGCTGCAGAAACACACCACAGCCCAGCTTCGGGCAGTCGTGCTGGCGAGTGACGAGGTGGCCGACTGGTTAAAGCGATGGACTGCTAATCCATTGTGCTCTGCACGCGTGGGTTCGAATCCCATCCTCGTCGTTTGTTGTCTTTAGTGTTTCGAGAGAGCCAAGTGCGCATGGAAAATCCGTTCAAAGGACATTGCTGCCGACTTTAACGACATCATCATTAAAATAGCTGCAGAAACACACCAGCTTCGGGCAGTTGTGCAGGCGAGTGACGAGGTGGCCGAGTGGTTTAGGCGATGGACTGCTAATCCATTGTGCTCTGCACGCGTGGGTTCGAATCCCATCCTCGTCGTTCGCCAGACGAAAGAAATCCAGACAAGGTAGCGACGTCTCCTGTGCTTTTATCTGGACATGGAACGACAGGGTGGTATCACGTTTTAAACTGCCATGTAATCAGCCTTTTGGAACGGCCGGCTGCATGGTGTGTCTATGAAACAGGTGAGTGAAATGCACATAGAGGTTTATTAATTGTTCTCTCTTAGCTCAAAGAACAAAATGTGCGGTATTTTTGATGGGAGATACTTATGGCTATCCTGGTTACAAAGGGCCAGAGTTATAACCCTCAATCTCCAAGAACATGTTTGAGTTTGGGATCGATTCGATGAGCCCCCTACCAGTTTGGGTAGGATAATGAAGAGTGCAAGGACACTGCAAACATATTCTGAGAGAGGTCCAATGTAAGCTATGCTGCCATTTTCTTGACCCAGGCGTTCTCTCTAGGTTCTTACCAACAAAGCAGAAGCAGCACACAAAAGAAACATATGCACATCTCCCTCTATCAACACAGTTGTGAGTTTCCCAACCTTCCTCCTAAAGACGTGTAGGTGAGTGACGAGGTGGCCGAATGGTTAAGGTGATGGACTGCTGATTCATTGTGCTCTTCATGCGTTTGTTCGAATCCCATCATAGGCGTTTGTTGTCTTTAGTGTTTCGAGAGAGCCAAGTGCGCATGGAAAAGCCGTTCAAAGTACGTTGCTGCCGACTTTAACGACATCATCATTAAAATAGCTGCAGAAACACACCAGCTTCGGGCAGTTGTGCAGGCGAGTGATTAAGGTGATGTACTGCTAATCCATTGTGCTCTGCACGCGTGGGTTCGAATCCCATCCACGACGTTTGATGTCTTTAGTGTTTCGAGAGAGCCAAGTTCGCATGGAAAAGCAGTTCAAATGACATTGCTGCCGACTTTAACGACATCATCCTTAAAATAGCTGCAGAAACACACCACGGCCCAGCTTCGGGCAGATGAGCAGGTGAGTGACGAGGTGGCCGAGTCGTTAAGGCGATGCACTGCTAATCCATTGTGTTCTGCACTCGTGGGTTCGAATCCCATCCTCGTCGTTTGTTGTCTTTAGTGTTCAAGAAAGCCAAGTGTGCCTGGCAAAGCTTTTTGCTTCCAACTATAACGTCATCATACTAAAGATAGATGCAGAAAAACTCTACGTGCAGGCGAGTTGCTGCGTGGTTAAGGCGATGGACTGCTAATCCTTTGTGCTCTGTGCGCATGGGTTTGAGTCCCATCTTTGGTGTTTAGTTTCACAGGGAGTCTAAAGGACAGGTCAACCGCAGGGGTGCAGCTCATGGCAAGCTTTTAATTATAACTGTATTTCGGTTATGAGAGCCCCCTGGTTAATGGATATAATCATTTTAAATACAAAAACACGTTCAAGGGAGGTCCAAATCCTGGCTAAACCAGCCACCTTCAAGCTTATGCTTTCAACACCACAGCGAAAACAGAATGTAAAAAAAGCAAAAGTAAAATTCCCCTTTACAACAAGTCATGAAGCCTCTCAAGAGACTGTCAAAAATTGCCAGGGCTGACTGTATTTCAAGTCATCCCAGCGGGGTATTGGGTAAAGTTTTCAACCAGCAAAGATCACGTCTCGGATGAGCCTCATAGACTATGATATTGCCTCTGCGAAAGAATGCCAGACAAGGTAGCGACGTCTCCTGTGCTTTTATCTGGACATGGAACGACAGGGTGGTATCACGTTTTAAACTGCCATGTAATCAGCCTTTTGGAACGGCCGGCTGCATGGTGTGTCTATGAAACAGGTGAGTGAAATGCACATAGAGGTTTATTAATTGTTCTCTCTTAGCTCAAAGAACAAAATGTGCGGTATTTTTTATGGGATATACTTATGAGTATCCTGGTAACAAAGGGGCAGAGTTATAAGCCTCAATCTCCAAGAACATGTTTGAGTTTTGGATCGATTCGATGAGCCCCCTACCAGTTTGGGTAGGATAATGAAGAGTGCAAGGACACTGCAAACATATTCTGAGAGAGGTCCAATGTAAGCTATGCTGCCATTTTCTTGACCCAGGCGTTCTCTCTAGGTTCTTACCAACAAAGCAGAAGCAGCACACAAAAGAAACATAAGCACATCTCCCTCTATCAACACAGTTGTGAGTTTCCCAACCTTCCTCCTAAAGACGTGCAGGTGAGTGACAAGGTGGCCGAATGGTTAAGGCGATGGACTGCTAATCCACTCTTTATGCGTGTGTTCGAATCCCATCGTCTTCGTTTGTTGTCTTTAGTGTTTCGAGAGAGCCATGTCGCATGGAAAAGCCGTTCAAAGTACATTGCTGCCGACTTTAACAACATCACCATTAAAATAGCTGCAGAAACACACCACAGCCCAGCTTCGGGCAGTCGTGCTGGCGAGTGACGAGGTGGCCGACTGGTTAAAGCGATGGACTGCTAATCCATTATGCTCTGCACGCGTGGGTTCGAATCCCATCCTCGTCGTTCGCCAGACAAGGTAGCGACGTCTCCTGTGCTTTTATCTGGACATGGAACGACAGGGTGGTATCACGTTTTAAACTGCCATGTAATCAGCCTTTTGGAACGGCCGGCTGCATGGTGTGTCTATGAAACAGGTGAGTGAAATGCACATAGAGGTTTATTAATTGTTCTCTCTTAGCTCAAAGAACAAAATGTGCGGTATTTTTTATGGGATATACTTATGAGTATCCTGGTAACAAAGGGGCAGAGTTATAAGCCTCAATCTCCAAGAACATGTTTGAGTTTTGGATCGATTCGATGAGCCCCCTACCAGTTTGGGTAGGATAATGAAGAGTGCAAGGACACTGCAAACATATTCTGAGAGAGGTCCAATGTAAGCTATGCTGCCATTTTCTTGACCCAGGCGTTCTCTCTAGGTTCTTACCAACAAAGCAGAAGCAGCACACAAAAGAAACATAAGCACATCTCCCTCTATCAACACAGTTGTGAGTTTCCCAACCTTCCTCCTAAAGACGTGCAGGTGAGTGACAAGGTGGCCGAATGGTTAAGGCGATGGACTGCTAATCCACTCTTTATGCGTGTGTTCGAATCCCATCGTCTTCGTTTGTTGTCTTTAGTGTTTCGAGAGAGCCATGTCGCATGGAAAAGCCGTTCAAAGTACATTGCTGCCGACTTTAACGACATCACCATTAAAATAGCTGCAGAAACACACCACAGCCCAGCTTCGGGCAGTCGTGCTGGCGAGTGACGAGGTGGCCGACTGGTTAAAGCGATGGACTGCTAATCCATTGTGCTCTGCACGCGTGGGTTCGAATCCCATCCTCGTCGTTCGCCAGACAAGGTAGCGACGTCTCCTGTGCTTTTATCTGGACATGGAACGACAGGGTGGTATCACGTTTTAAACTGCCATGTAATCAGCCTTTTGGAACGGCCGGCTGCATGGTGTGTCTATGAAACAGGTGAGTGAAATGCACATAGAGGTTTATTAATTGTTCTCTCTTAGCTCAAAGAACAAAATGTGCGGTATTTTTTATGGGATATACTTATGAGTATCCTGGTAACAAAGGGGCAGAGTTATAAGCCTCAATCTCCAAGAACATGTTTGAGTTTTGGATCGATTCGATGAGCCCCCTACCAGTTTGGGTAGGATAATGAAGAGTGCAAGGACACTGCAAACATATTCTGAGAGAGGTCCAATGTAAGCTATGCTGCCATTTTCTTGACCCAGGCGTTCTCTCTAGGTTCTTACCAACAAAGCAGAAGCAGCACACAAAAGAAACATAAGCACATCTCCCTCTATCAACACAGTTGTGAGTTTCCCAACCTTCCTCCTAAAGACGTGCAGGTGAGTGACAAGGTGGCCGAATGGTTAAGGCGATGGACTGCTAATCCACTCTTTATGCGTGTGTTCGAATCCCATCGTCTTCGTTTGTTGTCTTTAGTGTTTCGAGAGAGCCATGTCGCATGGAAAAGCCGTTCAAAGTACATTGCTGCCGACTTTAACGACATCACCATTAAAATAGCTGCAGAAACACACCACAGCCCAGCTTCGGGCAGTCGTGCTGGCGAGTGACGAGGTGGCCGACTGGTTAAAGCGATGGACTGCTAATCCATTGTGCTCTGCACGCGTGGGTTCGAATCCCATCCTCGTCGTTTGTTGTCTTTAGTGTTTCGAGAGAGCCAAGTGCGCATGGAAAAGCCGTTCAAAGGACATTGCTGCCGACTTTAACGACATCATCATTAAAATAGCTGCAGAAACACACCAGCTTCAGGCAGTTGTGCAGGCGAGTGACGAGGTGGCCGAGTGGTTAAGGCGATGGACTGCTAATCCATTGTGCTCTGCACGCGTGGGTTCGAATCCCATCCTCGTCGTTCGCCAGACGAAAGAAATCCAGACAAGGTAGCGACGTCTCCTGTGCTTTTATCTGGACATGGAACGACAGGGTGGTATCACGTTTTAAACTGCCATGTAATCAGCCTTTTGGAACGGCCGGCTGCATGGTGTGTCTATGAAACAGGTGAGTGAAATGCACATAGAGGTTTATTAATTGTTCTCTCTTAGCTCAAAGAACAAAATGTGCGGTATTTTTGATGGGAGATACTTATGGCTATCCTGGTTACAAAGGGCCAGAGTTATAACCCTCAATCTCCAAGAACATGTTTGAGTTTGGGATCGATTCGATGAGCCCCCTACCAGTTTGGGTAGGATAATGAAGAGTGCAAGGACACTGCAAACATATTCTGAGAGAGGTCCAATGTAAGCTATGCTGCCATTTTCTTGACCCAGGCGTTCTCTCTAGGTTCTTACCAACAAAGCAGAAGCAGCACACAAAAGAAACATATGCACATCTCCCTCTATCAACACAGTTGTGAGTTTCCCAACCTTCCTCCTAAAGACGTGTAGGTGAGTGACGAGGTGGCCGAATGGTTAAGGTGATGGACTGCTGATTCATTGTGCTCTTCATGCGTTTGTTCGAATCCCATCATAGGCGTTTGTTGTCTTTAGTGTTTCGAGAGAGCCAAGTGCGCATGGAAAAGCCGTTCAAAGTACGTTGCTGCCGACTTTAACGACATCATCATTAAAATAGCTGCAGAAACACACCAGCTTCGGGCAGTTGTGCAGGCGAGTGATTAAGGTGATGTACTGCTAATCCATTGTGCTCTGCACGCGTGGGTTCGAATCCCATCCACGACGTTTGATGTCTTTAGTGTTTCGAGAGAGCCAAGTTCGCATGGAAAAGCAGTTCAAATGACATTGCTGCCGACTTTAACGACATCATCCTTAAAATAGCTGCAGAAACACACCACGGCCCAGCTTCGGGCAGATGAGCAGGTGAGTGACGAGGTGGCCGAGTCGTTAAGGCGATGCACTGCTAATCCATTGTGTTCTGCACTCGTGGGTTCGAATCCCATCCTCGTCGTTTGTTGTCTTTAGTGTCAAAGAAAGCCAAGTGTGCCTGGCAAAGCTTTTTGCTTCCAACTATAACGTCATCATACTAAAGATAGATGCAGAAAAACTCTACGTGCAGGCGAGTTGCTGCGTGGTTAAGGCGATGGACTGCTAATCCTTTGTGCTCTGTGCGCATGGGTTTGAGTCCCATCTTTGGTGTTTAGTTTCACAGGGAGTCTAAAGGACAGGTCAACCGCAGGGGTGCAGCTCATGGCAAGCTTTTAATTATAGCTGTATTTCGGTTATGAGAGCCCCCTGGTTAATGGATATAATCATTTTAAATACAAAAACACGTTCAAGGGAGGTCCAAATCCTGGCTAAACCAGCCACCTTCAAGCTTATGCTTTCAACACCACAGCGAAAACAGAATGTAAAAAAAGCAAAAGTAAAATTCCCTTTTACAACAAGTCATGAAGCCTCTCAAGAGACTGTCAAAAATTGCCAGGGCTGACTGTATTTCAAGTCATCCCAGCGGGGTATTGGGTAAAGTTTTCAACCAGCAAAGATCACGTCTCGGATGAGCCTCATAGACTATGATATTGCCTCTGCGAAAGAATGCCAGACAAGGTAGCGACGTCTCCTGTGTTTTTATCTGGACATGGAACGACAGGGTGGTATCACGTTTTAAACTGCCATGTAATCAGCCTTTTGGAACGGCCGGCTGCATGGTGTGTCTATGAAACAGGTGAGTGAAATGCACATAGAGGTTTATTAATTGTTCTCTCTTAGCTCAAAGAACAAAATGTGCGGTATTTTTTATGGGATATACTTATGAGTATCCTGGTAACAAAGGGCCAGAGTTATAACCCTCAATCTCCAAGAACATGTTTGAGTTTGGGATCGATTCGATGAGCCCCCTACCAGTTTGGGTAGGATAATGAAGAGTGCAAGGACACTGCAAACATATTCTGAGAGAGGTCCAATGTAAGCTATGCTGCCATTTTCTTGACCCAGGCGTTCTCTCTAGGTTCTTACCAACAAAGCAGAAGCAGCACACAAAAGAAACATAAGCACATCTCCCTCTATCAACACAGTTGTGAGTTTCCCAACCTTCCTCCTAAAGACGTGCAGGTGAGTGACAAGGTGGCCGAATGGTTAAGGCGATGGACTGCTAATCCACTCTTTATGCGTGTGTTCGAATCCCATCGTCTTCGTTTGTTGTCTTTAGTGTTTCGAGAGAGCCATGTCGCATGGAAAAGCCGTTCAAAGTACATTGCTGCCGACTTTAACGACATCACCATTAAAATAGCTGCAGAAACACACCACAGCCCAGCTTCGGGCAGTCGTGCTGGCGAGTGACGAGGTGGCCGACTGGTTAAAGCGATGGACTGCTAATCCATTGTGCTCTGCACGCGTGGGTTCGAATCCCATCCTCGTCGTTTGTTGTCTTTAGTGTTTCGAGAGAGCCAAGTGCGCATGGAAAAGCCGTTCAAAGGACATTGCTGCCGACTTTAACGACATCATCATTAAAATAGCTGCAGAAACACACCAGCTTCGGGCAGTTGTGCAGGCGAGTGACGAGGTGGCCGAGTGGTTAAGGCGATGGACTGCTAATCCATTGTGCTCTGCACGCGTGGGTTCGAATCCCATCCTCGTCGTTCGCCAGACGAAAGAAATCCAGACAAGGTAGCGACGTCTCCTGTGCTTTTATCTGGACATGGAACGACAGGGTGGTATCACGTTTTAAACTGCCATGTAATCAGCCTTTTGGAACGGCCGGCTGCATGGTGTGTCTATGAAACAGGTGAGTGAAATGCACATAGAGGTTTATTAATTGTTCTCTCTTAGCTCAAAGAACAAAATGTGCGGTATTTTTGATGGGAGATACTTATGGCTATCCTGGTTACAAAGGGCCAGAGTTATAACCCTCAATCTCCAAGAACATGTTTGAGTTTGGGATCGATTCGATGAGCCCCCTACCAGTTTGGGTAGGATAATGAAGAGTGCAAGGACACTGCAAACATATTCTGAGAGAGGTCCAATGTAAGCTATGCTGCCATTTTCTTGACCCAGGCGTTCTCTCTAGGTTCTTACCAACAAAGCAGAAGCAGCACACAAAAGAAACATATGCACATCTCCCTCTATCAACACAGTTGTGAGTTTCCCAACCTTCCTCCTAAAGACGTGTAGGTGAGTGACGAGGTGGCCGAATGGTTAAGGTGATGGACTGCTGATTCATTGTGCTCTTCATGCGTTTGTTCGAATCCCATCATAGGCGTTTGTTGTCTTTAGTGTTTCGAGAGAGCCAAGTGCGCATGGAAAAGCCGTTCAAAGTACGTTGCTGCCGACTTTAACGACATCATCATTAAAATAGCTGCAGAAACACACCAGCTTCGGGCAGTTGTGCAGGCGAGTGATTAAGGTGATGTACTGCTAATCCATTGTGCTCTGCACGCGTGGGTTCGAATCCCATCCACGACGTTTGATGTCTTTAGTGTTTCGAGAGAGCCAAGTTCGCATGGAAAAGCAGTTCAAATGACATTGCTGCCGACTTTAACGACATCATCCTTAAAATAGCTGCAGAAACACACCACGGCCCAGCTTCGGGCAGATGAGCAGGTGAGTGACGAGGTGGCCGAGTCGTTAAGGCGATGCACTGCTAATCCATTGTGTTCTGCACTCGTGGGTTCGAATCCCATCCTCGTCGTTTGTTGTCTTTAGTGTTCAAGAAAGCCAAGTGTGCCTGGCAAAGCTTTTTGCTTCCAACTATAACGTCATCATACTAAAGATAGATGCAGAAAAACTCTACGTGCAGGCGAGTTGCTGCGTGGTTAAGGCGATGGACTGCTAATCCTTTGTGCTCTGTGCGCATGGGTTTGAGTCCCATCTTTGGTGTTTAGTTTCACAGGGAGTCTAAAGGACAGGTCAACCGCAGGGGTGCAGCTCATGGCAAGCTTTTAATTATAACTGTATTTCGGTTATGAGAGCCCCCTGGTTAATGGATATAATCATTTTAAATACAAAAACACGTTCAAGGGAGGTCCAAATCCTGGCTAAACCAGCCACCTTCAAGCTTATGCTTTCAACACCACAGCGAAAACAGAATGTAAAAAAAGCAAAAGTAAAATTCCCCTTTACAACAAGTCATGAAGCCTCTCAAGAGACTGTCAAAAATTGCCAGGGCTGACTGTATTTCAAGTCATCCCAGCGGGGTATTGGGTAAAGTTTTCAACCAGCAAAGATCACGTCTCGGATGAGCCTCATAGACTATGATATTGCCTCTGCGAAAGAATGCCAGACAAGGTAGCGACGTCTCCTGTGCTTTTATCTGGACATGGAACGACAGGGTGGTATCACGTTTTAAACTGCCATGTAATCAGCCTTTTGGAACGGCCGGCTGCATGGTGTGTCTATGAAACAGGTGAGTGAAATGCACATAGAGGTTTATTAATTGTTCTCTCTTAGCTCAAAGAACAAAATGTGCGGTATTTTTTATGGGATATACTTATGAGTATCCTGGTAACAAAGGGGCAGAGTTATAAGCCTCAATCTCCAAGAACATGTTTGAGTTTTGGATCGATTCGATGAGCCCCCTACCAGTTTGGGTAGGATAATGAAGAGTGCAAGGACACTGCAAACATATTCTGAGAGAGGTCCAATGTAAGCTATGCTGCCATTTTCTTGACCCAGGCGTTCTCTCTAGGTTCTTACCAACAAAGCAGAAGCAGCACACAAAAGAAACATAAGCACATCTCCCTCTATCAACACAGTTGTGAGTTTCCCAACCTTCCTCCTAAAGACGTGCAGGTGAGTGACAAGGTGGCCGAATGGTTAAGGCGATGGACTGCTAATCCACTCTTTATGCGTGTGTTCGAATCCCATCGTCTTCGTTTGTTGTCTTTAGTGTTTCGAGAGAGCCATGTCGCATGGAAAAGCCGTTCAAAGTACATTGCTGCCGACTTTAACGACATCACCATTAAAATAGCTGCAGAAACACACCACAGCCCAGCTTCGGGCAGTCGTGCTGGCGAGTGACGAGGTGGCCGACTGGTTAAAGCGATGGACTGCTAATCCATTGTGCTCTGCACGCGTGGGTTCGAATCCCATCCTCGTCGTTTGTTGTCTTTAGTGTTTCGAGAGAGCCAAGTGCGCATGGAAAAGCCGTTCAAAGGACATTGCTGCCGACTTTAACGACATCATCATTAAAATAGCTGCAGAAACACACCAGCTTCGGGCAGTTGTGCAGGCGAGTGACGAGGTGGCCGAGTGGTTAAGGCGATGGACTGCTAATCCATTGTGCTCTGCACGCGTGGGTTCGAATCCCATCCTCGTCGTTCGCCAGACGAAAGAAATCCAGACAAGGTAGCGACGTCTCCTGTGCTTTTATCTGGACATGGAACGACAGGGTGGTATCACGTTTTAAACTGCCATGTAATCAGCCTTTTGGAACGGCCGGCTGCATGGTGTGTCTATGAAACAGGTGAGTGAAATGCACATAGAGGTTTATTAATTGTTCTCTCTTAGCTCAAAGAACAAAATGTGCGGTATTTTTGATGGGAGATACTTATGGCTATCCTGGTTACAAAGGGCCAGAGTTATAACCCTCAATCTCCAAGAACATGTTTGAGTTTGGGATCGATTCGATGAGCCCCCTACCAGTTTGGGTAGGATAATGAAGAGTGCAAGGACACTGCAAACATATTCTGAGAGAGGTCCAATGTAAGCTATGCTGCCATTTTCTTGACCCAGGCGTTCTCTCTAGGTTCTTACCAACAAAGCAGAAGCAGCACACAAAAGAAACATATGCACATCTCCCTCTATCAACACAGTTGTGAGTTTCCCAACCTTCCTCCTAAAGACGTGTAGGTGAGTGACGAGGTGGCCGAATGGTTAAGGTGATGGACTGCTGATTCATTGTGCTCTTCATGCGTTTGTTCGAATCCCATCATAGGCGTTTGTTGTCTTTAGTGTTTCGAGAGAGCCAAGTGCGCATGGAAAAGCCGTTCAAAGTACGTTGCTGCCGACTTTAACGACATCATCATTAAAATAGCTGCAGAAACACACCAGCTTCGGGCAGTTGTGCAGGCGAGTGATTAAGGTGATGTACTGCTAATCCATTGTGCTCTGCACGCGTGGGTTCGAATCCCATCCACGACGTTTGATGTCTTTAGTGTTTCGAGAGAGCCAAGTTCGCATGGAAAAGCAGTTCAAATGACATTGCTGCCGACTTTAACGACATCATCCTTAAAATAGCTGCAGAAACACACCACGGCCCAGCTTCGGGCAGATGAGCAGGTGAGTGACGAGGTGGCCGAGTCGTTAAGGCGATGCACTGCTAATCCATTGTGTTCTGCACTCGTGGGTTCGAATCCCATCCTCGTCGTTTGTTGTCTTTAGTGTTCAAGAAAGCCAAGTGTGCCTGGCAAAGCTTTTTGCTTCCAACTATAACGTCATCATACTAAAGATAGATGCAGAAAAACTCTACGTGCAGGCGAGTTGTGCGTGGTTAAGGCGATGGACTGCTAATCCTTTGTGCTCTGTGCGCATGGGTTTGAGTCCCATCTTTGGTGTTTAGTTTCACAGGGAGTCTAAAGGACAGGTCAACCGCAGGGGTGCAGCTCATGGCAAGCTTTTAATTATAACTGTATTTCGGTTATGAGAGCCCCCTGGTTAATGGATATAATCATTTTAAATACAAAAACACGTTCAAGGGAGGTCCAAATCCTGGCTAAACCAGCCACCTTCAAGCTTATGCTTTCAACACCACAGCGAAAACAGAATGTAAAAAAAGCAAAAGTAAAATTCCCCTTTACAACAAGTCATGAAGCCTCTCAAGAGACTGTCAAAAATTGCCAGGGCTGACTGTATTTCAAGTCATCCCAGCGGGGTATTGGGTAAAGTTTTCAACCAGCAAAGATCACGTCTCGGATGAGCCTCATAGACTATGATATTGCCTCTGCGAAAGAATGCCAGACAAGGTAGCGACGTCTCCTGTGCTTTTATCTGGACATGGAACGACAGGGTGGTATCACGTTTTAAACTGCCATGTAATCAGCCTTTTGGAACGGCCGGCTGCATGGTGTGTCTATGAAACAGGTGAGTGAAATGCACATAGAGGTTTATTAATTGTTCTCTCTTAGCTCAAAGAACAAAATGTGCGGTATTTTTTATGGGATATACTTATGAGTATCCTGGTAACAAAGGGGCAGAGTTATAAGCCTCAATCTCCAAGAACATGTTTGAGTTTTGGATCGATTCGATGAGCCCCCTACCAGTTTGGGTAGGATAATGAAGAGTGCAAGGACACTGCAAACATATTCTGAGAGAGGTCCAATGTAAGCTATGCTGCCATTTTCTTGACCCAGGCGTTCTCTCTAGGTTCTTACCAACAAAGCAGAAGCAGCACACAAAAGAAACATAAGCACATCTCCCTCTATCAACACAGTTGTGAGCTCAAACCTTCCTCCTAAAGACGTGCAGGTGAGTGACAAGGTGGCCGAATGGTTAAGGCGATGGACTGCTAATCCACTCTTTATGCGTGTGTTCGAATCCCATCGTCTTCGTTTGTTGTCTTTAGTGTTTCGAGAGAGCCATGTCGCATGGAAAAGCCGTTCAAAGTACATTGCTGCCGACTTTAACGACATCACCATTAAAATAGCTGCAGAAACACACCACAGCCCAGCTTCGGGCAGTCGTGCTGGCGAGTGACGAGGTGGCCGACTGGTTAAAGCGATGGACTGCTAATCCATTGTGCTCTGCACGCGTGGGTTCGAATCCCATCCTCGTCGTTTGTTGTCTTTAGTGTTTCGAGAGAGCCAAGTGCGCATGGAAAAGCCGTTCAAAGGACATTGCTGCCGACTTTAACGACATCATCATTAAAATAGCTGCAGAAACACACCAGCTTCGGGCAGTTGTGCAGGCGAGTGACGAGGTGGCCGAGTGGTTAAGGCGATGGACTGCTAATCCATTGTGCTCTGCACGCGTGGGTTCGAATCCCATCCTCGTCGTTCGCCAGACGAAAGAAATCCAGACAAGGTAGCGACGTCTCCTGTGCTTTTATCTGGACATGGAACGACAGGGTGGTATCACGTTTTAAACTGCCATGTAATCAGCCTTTTGGAACGGCCAGCTGCATGGTGTGTCTATGAAACAGGTGAGTGAAATGCACATAGAGGTTTATTAATTGTTCTCTCTTAGCTCAAAGAACAAAATGTGCGGTATTTTTGATGGGAGATACTTATGGCTATCCTGGTTACAAAGGGCCAGAGTTATAACCCTCAATCTCCAAGAACATGTTTGAGTTTGGGATCGATTCGATGAGCCCCCTACCAGTTTGGGTAGGATAATGAAGAGTGCAAGGACACTGCAAACATATTCTGAGAGAGGTCCAATGTAAGCTATGCTGCCATTTTCTTGACCCAGGCGTTCTCTCTAGGTTCTTACCAACAAAGCAGAAGCAGCACACAAAAGAAACATATGCACATCTCCCTCTATCAACACAGTTGTGAGTTTCCCAACCTTCCTCCTAAAGACGTGTAGGTGAGTGACGAGGTGGCCGAATGGTTAAGGTGATGGACTGCTGATTCATTGTGCTCTTCATGCGTTTGTTCGAATCCCATCATAGGCGTTTGTTGTCTTTAGTGTTTCGAGAGAGCCAAGTGCGCATGGAAAAGCCGTTCAAAGTACGTTGCTGCCGACTTTAACGACATCATCATTAAAATAGCTGCAGAAACACACCAGCTTCGGGCAGTTGTGCAGGCGAGTGATTAAGGTGATGTACTGCTAATCCATTGTGCTCTGCACGCGTGGGTTCGAATCCCATCCACGACGTTTGATGTCTTTAGTGTTTCGAGAGAGCCAAGTTCGCATGGAAAAGCAGTTCAAATGACATTGCTGCCGACTTTAACGACATCATCCTTAAAATAGCTGCAGAAACACACCACGGCCCAGCTTCGGGCAGATGAGCAGGTGAGTGACGAGGTGGCCGAGTCGTTAAGGCGATGCACTGCTAATCCATTGTGTTCTGCACTCGTGGGTTCGAATCCCATCCTCGTCGTTTGTTGTCTTTAGTGTTCAAGAAAGCCAAGTGTGCCTGGCAAAGCTTTTTGCTTCCAACTATAACGTCATCATACTAAAGATAGATGCAGAAAAACTCTACGTGCAGGCGAGTTGTGCGTGGTTAAGGCGATGGACTGCTAATCCTTTGTGCTCTGTGCGCATGGGTTTGAGTCCCATCTTTGGTGTTTAGTTTCACAGGGAGTCTAAAGGACAGGTCAACCGCAGGGGTGCAGCTCATGGCAAGCTTTTAATTATAACTGTATTTCGGTTATGAGAGCCCCCTGGTTAATGGATATAATCATTTTAAATACAAAAACACGTTCAAGGGAGGTCCAAATCCTGGCTAAACCAGCCACCTTCAAGCTTATGCTTTCAACACCACAGCGAAAACAGAATGTAAAAAAAGCAAAAGTAAAATTCCCCTTTACAACAAGTCATGAAGCCTCTCAAGAGACTGTCAAAAATTGCCAGGGCTGACTGTATTTCAAGTCATCCCAGCGGGGTATTGGGTAAAGTTTTCAACCAGCAAAGATCACGTCTCGGATGAGCCTCATAGACTATGATATTGCCTCTGCGAAAGAATGCCAGACAAGGTAGCGACGTCTCCTGTGCTTTTATCTGGACATGGAACGACAGGGTGGTATCACGTTTTAAACTGCCATGTAATCAGCCTTTTGGAACGGCCGGCTGCATGGTGTGTCTATGAAACAGGTGAGTGAAATGCACATAGAGGTTTATTAATTGTTCTCTCTTAGCTCAAAGAACAAAATGTGCGGTATTTTTTATGGGATATACTTATGAGTATCCTGGTAACAAAGGGGCAGAGTTATAAGCCTCAATCTCCAAGAACATGTTTGAGTTTTGGATCGATTCGATGAGCCCCCTACCAGTTTGGGTAGGATAATGAAGAGTGCAAGGACACTGCAAACATATTCTGAGAGAGGTCCAATGTAAGCTATGCTGCCATTTTCTTGACCCAGGCGTTCTCTCTAGGTTCTTACCAACAAAGCAGAAGCAGCACACAAAAGAAACATAAGCACATCTCCCTCTATCAACACAGTTGTGAGCTCAAACCTTCCTCCTAAAGACGTGCAGGTGAGTGACAAGGTGGCCGAATGGTTAAGGCGATGGACTGCTAATCCACTCTTTATGCGTGTGTTCGAATCCCATCGTCTTCGTTTGTTGTCTTTAGTGTTTCGAGAGAGCCATGTCGCATGGAAAAGCCGTTCAAAGTACATTGCTGCCGACTTTAACGACATCACCATTAAAATAGCTGCAGAAACACACCACAGCCCAGCTTCGGGCAGTCGTGCTGGCGAGTGACGAGGTGGCCGACTGGTTAAAGCGATGGACTGCTAATCCATTGTGCTCTGCACGCGTGGGTTCGAATCCCATCCTCGTCGTTTGTTGTCTTTAGTGTTTCGAGAGAGCCAAGTGCGCATGGAAAAGCCGTTCAAAGGACATTGCTGCCGACTTTAACGACATCATCATTAAAATAGCTGCAGAAACACACCAGCTTCGGGCAGTTGTGCAGGCGAGTGACGAGGTGGCCGAGTGGTTAAGGCGATGGACTGCTAATCCATTGTGCTCTGCACGCGTGGGTTCGAATCCCATCCTCGTCGTTCGCCAGACGAAAGAAATCCAGACAAGGTAGCGACGTCTCCTGTGCTTTTATCTGGACATGGAACGACAGGGTGGTATCACGTTTTAAACTGCCATGTAATCAGCCTTTTGGAACGGCCAGCTGCATGGTGTGTCTATGAAACAGGTGAGTGAAATGCACATAGAGGTTTATTAATTGTTCTCTCTTAGCTCAAAGAACAAAATGTGCGGTATTTTTGATGGGAGATACTTATGGCTATCCTGGTTACAAAGGGCCAGAGTTATAACCCTCAATCTCCAAGAACATGTTTGAGTTTGGGATCGATTCGATGAGCCCCCTACCAGTTTGGGTAGGATAATGAAGAGTGCAAGGACACTGCAAACATATTCTGAGAGAGGTCCAATGTAAGCTATGCTGCCATTTTCTTGACCCAGGCGTTCTCTCTAGGTTCTTACCAACAAAGCAGAAGCAGCACACAAAAGAAACATATGCACATCTCCCTCTATCAACACAGTTGTGAGTTTCCCAACCTTCCTCCTAAAGACGTGTAGGTGAGTGACGAGGTGGCCGAATGGTTAAGGTGATGGACTGCTGATTCATTGTGCTCTTCATGCGTTTGTTCGAATCCCATCATAGGCGTTTGTTGTCTTTAGTGTTTCGAGAGAGCCAAGTGCGCATGGAAAAGCCGTTCAAAGTACGTTGCTGCCGACTTTAACGACATCATCATTAAAATAGCTGCAGAAACACACCAGCTTCGGGCAGTTGTGCAGGCGAGTGATTAAGGTGATGTACTGCTAATCCATTGTGCTCTGCACGCGTGGGTTCGAATCCCATCCACGACGTTTGATGTCTTTAGTGTTTCGAGAGAGCCAAGTTCGCATGGAAAAGCAGTTCAAATGACATTGCTGCCGACTTTAACGACATCATCCTTAAAATAGCTGCAGAAACACACCACGGCCCAGCTTCGGGCAGATGAGCAGGTGAGTGACGAGGTGGCCGAGTCGTTAAGGCGATGCACTGCTAATCCATTGTGTTCTGCACTCGTGGGTTCGAATCCCATCCTCGTCGTTTGTTGTCTTTAGTGTTCAAGAAAGCCAAGTGTGCCTGGCAAAGCTTTTTGCTTCCAACTATAACGTCATCATACTAAAGATAGATGCAGAAAAACTCTACGTGCAGGCGAGTTGCTGCGTGGTTAAGGCGATGGACTGCTAATCCTTTGTGCTCTGTGCGCATGGGTTTGAGTCCCATCTTTGGTGTTTAGTTTCACAGGGAGTCTAAAGGACAGGTCAACCGCAGGGGTGCAGCTCATGGCAAGCTTTTAATTATAACTGTATTTCGGTTATGAGAGCCCCCTGGTTAATGGATATAATCATTTTAAATACAAAAACACGTTCAAGGGAGGTCCAAATCCTGGCTAAACCAGCCACCTTCAAGCTTATGCTTTCAACACCACAGCGAAAACAGAATGTAAAAAAAGCAAAAGTAAAATTCCCCTTTACAACAAGTCATGAAGCCTCTCAAGAGACTGTCAAAAATTGCCAGGGCTGACTGTATTTCAAGTCATCCCAGCGGGGTATTGGGTAAAGTTTTCAACCAGCAAAGATCACGTCTCGGATGAGCCTCATAGACTATGATATTGCCTCTGCGAAAGAATGCCAGACAAGGTAGCGACGTCTCCTGTGCTTTTATCTGGACATGGAACGACAGGGTGGTATCACGTTTTAAACTGCCATGTAATCAGCCTTTTGGAACGGCCGGCTGCATGGTGTGTCTATGAAACAGGTGAGTGAAATGCACATAGAGGTTTATTAATTGTTCTCTCTTAGCTCAAAGAACAAAATGTGCGGTATTTTTTATGGGATATACTTATGAGTATCCTGGTAACAAAGGGGCAGAGTTATAAGCCTCAATCTCCAAGAACATGTTTGAGTTTTGGATCGATTCGATGAGCCCCCTACCAGTTTGGGTAGGATAATGAAGAGTGCAAGGACACTGCAAACATATTCTGAGAGAGGTCCAATGTAAGCTATGCTGCCATTTTCTTGACCCAGGCGTTCTCTCTAGGTTCTTACCAACAAAGCAGAAGCAGCACACAAAAGAAACATAAGCACATCTCCCTCTATCAACACAGTTGTGAGTTTCCCAACCTTCCTCCTAAAGACGTGCAGGTGAGTGACAAGGTGGCCGAATGGTTAAGGCGATGGACTGCTAATCCACTCTTTATGCGTGTGTTCGAATCCCATCGTCTTCGTTTGTTGTCTTTAGTGTTTCGAGAGAGCCATGTCGCATGGAAAAGCCGTTCAAAGTACATTGCTGCCGACTTTAACAACATCACCATTAAAATAGCTGCAGAAACACACCACAGCCCAGCTTCGGGCAGTCGTGCTGGCGAGTGACGAGGTGGCCGACTGGTTAAAGCGATGGACTGCTAATCCATTATGCTCTGCACGCGTGGGTTCGAATCCCATCCTCGTCGTTCGCCAGACAAGGTAGCGACGTCTCCTGTGCTTTTATCTGGACATGGAACGACAGGGTGGTATCACGTTTTAAACTGCCATGTAATCAGCCTTTTGGAACGGCCGGCTGCATGGTGTGTCTATGAAACAGGTGAGTGAAATGCACATAGAGGTTTATTAATTGTTCTCTCTTAGCTCAAAGAACAAAATGTGCGGTATTTTTTATGGGATATACTTATGAGTATCCTGGTAACAAAGGGGCAGAGTTATAAGCCTCAATCTCCAAGAACATGTTTGAGTTTTGGATCGATTCGATGAGCCCCCTACCAGTTTGGGTAGGATAATGAAGAGTGCAAGGACACTGCAAACATATTCTGAGAGAGGTCCAATGTAAGCTATGCTGCCATTTTCTTGACCCAGGCGTTCTCTCTAGGTTCTTACCAACAAAGCAGAAGCAGCACACAAAAGAAACATAAGCACATCTCCCTCTATCAACACAGTTGTGAGTTTCCCAACCTTCCTCCTAAAGACGTGCAGGTGAGTGACAAGGTGGCCGAATGGTTAAGGCGATGGACTGCTAATCCACTCTTTATGCGTGTGTTCGAATCCCATCGTCTTCGTTTGTTGTCTTTAGTGTTTCGAGAGAGCCATGTCGCATGGAAAAGCCGTTCAAAGTACATTGCTGCCGACTTTAACGACATCACCATTAAAATAGCTGCAGAAACACACCACAGCCCAGCTTCGGGCAGTCGTGCTGGCGAGTGACGAGGTGGCCGACTGGTTAAAGCGATGGACTGCTAATCCATTGTGCTCTGCACGCGTGGGTTCGAATCCCATCCTCGTCGTTCGCCAGACGAAAGAAATCCAGACAAGGTAGCGACGTCTCCTGTGCTTTTATCTGGACATGGAACGACAGGGTGGTATCACGTTTTAAACTGCCATGTAATCAGCCTTTTGGAACGGCCGGCTGCATGGTGTGTCTATGAAACAGGTGAGTGAAATGCACATAGAGGTTTATTAATTGTTCTCTCTTAGCTCAAAGAACAAAATGTGCGGTATTTTTGATGGGAGATACTTATGGCTATCCTGGTTACAAAGGGCCAGAGTTATAACCCTCAATCTCCAAGAACATGTTTGAGTTTGGGATCGATTCGATGAGCCCCCTACCAGTTTGGGTAGGATAATGAAGAGTGCAAGGACACTGCAAACATATTCTGAGAGAGGTCCAATGTAAGCTATGCTGCCATTTTCTTGACCCAGGCGTTCTCTCTAGGTTCTTACCAACAAAGCAGAAGCAGCACACAAAAGAAACATATGCACATCTCCCTCTATCAACACAGTTGTGAGTTTCCCAACCTTCCTCCTAAAGACGTGTAGGTGAGTGACGAGGTGGCCGAATGGTTAAGGTGATGGACTGCTGATTCATTGTGCTCTTCATGCGTTTGTTCGAATCCCATCATAGGCGTTTGTTGTCTTTAGTGTTTCGAGAGAGCCAAGTGCGCATGGAAAAGCCGTTCAAAGTACGTTGCTGCCGACTTTAACGACATCATCATTAAAATAGCTGCAGAAACACACCAGCTTCGGGCAGTTGTGCAGGCGAGTGATTAAGGTGATGTACTGCTAATCCATTGTGCTCTGCACGCGTGGGTTCGAATCCCATCCACGACGTTTGATGTCTTTAGTGTTTCGAGAGAGCCAAGTTCGCATGGAAAAGCAGTTCAAATGACATTGCTGCCGACTTTAACGACATCATCCTTAAAATAGCTGCAGAAACACACCACGGCCCAGCTTCGGGCAGATGAGCAGGTGAGTGACGAGGTGGCCGAGTCGTTAAGGCGATGCACTGCTAATCCATTGTGTTCTGCACTCGTGGGTTCGAATCCCATCCTCGTCGTTTGTTGTCTTTAGTGTCAAAGAAAGCCAAGTGTGCCTGGCAAAGCTTTTTGCTTCCAACTATAACGTCATCATACTAAAGATAGATGCAGAAAAACTCTACGTGCAGGCGAGTTGCTGCGTGGTTAAGGCGATGGACTGCTAATCCTTTGTGCTCTGTGCGCATGGGTTTGAGTCCCATCTTTGGTGTTTAGTTTCACAGGGAGTCTAAAGGACAGGTCAACCGCAGGGGTGCAGCTCATGGCAAGCTTTTAATTATAGCTGTATTTCGGTTATGAGAGCCCCCTGGTTAATGGATATAATCATTTTAAATACAAAAACACGTTCAAGGGAGGTCCAAATCCTGGCTAAACCAGCCACCTTCAAGCTTATGCTTTCAACACCACAGCGAAAACAGAATGTAAAAAAAGCAAAAGTAAAATTCCCTTTTACAACAAGTCATGAAGCCTCTCAAGAGACTGTCAAAAATTGCCAGGGCTGACTGTATTTCAAGTCATCCCAGCGGGGTATTGGGTAAAGTTTTCAACCAGCAAAGATCACGTCTCGGATGAGCCTCATAGACTATGATATTGCCTCTGCGAAAGAATGCCAGACAAGGTAGCGACGTCTCCTGTGTTTTTATCTGGACATGGAACGACAGGGTGGTATCACGTTTTAAACTGCCATGTAATCAGCCTTTTGGAACGGCCGGCTGCATGGTGTGTCTATGAAACAGGTGAGTGAAATGCACATAGAGGTTTATTAATTGTTCTCTCTTAGCTCAAAGAACAAAATGTGCGGTATTTTTTATGGGATATACTTATGAGTATCCTGGTAACAAAGGGCCAGAGTTATAACCCTCAATCTCCAAGAACATGTTTGAGTTTGGGATCGATTCGATGAGCCCCCTACCAGTTTGGGTAGGATAATGAAGAGTGCAAGGACACTGCAAACATATTCTGAGAGAGGTCCAATGTAAGCTATGCTGCCATTTTCTTGACCCAGGCGTTCTCTCTAGGTTCTTACCAACAAAGCAGAAGCAGCACACAAAAGAAACATAAGCACATCTCCCTCTATCAACACAGTTGTGAGTTTCCCAACCTTCCTCCTAAAGACGTGCAGGTGAGTGACAAGGTGGCCGAATGGTTAAGGCGATGGACTGCTAATCCACTCTTTATGCGTGTGTTCGAATCCCATCGTCTTCGTTTGTTGTCTTTAGTGTTTCGAGAGAGCCATGTCGCATGGAAAAGCCGTTCAAAGTACATTGCTGCCGACTTTAACGACATCACCATTAAAATAGCTGCAGAAACACACCACAGCCCAGCTTCGGGCAGTCGTGCTGGCGAGTGACGAGGTGGCCGACTGGTTAAAGCGATGGACTGCTAATCCATTGTGCTCTGCACGCGTGGGTTCGAATCCCATCCTCGTCGTTTGTTGTCTTTAGTGTTTCGAGAGAGCCAAGTGCGCATGGAAAAGCCGTTCAAAGGACATTGCTGCCGACTTTAACGACATCATCATTAAAATAGCTGCAGAAACACACCAGCTTCGGGCAGTTGTGCAGGCGACTGACGAGGTGGCCGAGTGGTTAAGGCGATGGACTGCTAATCCATTGTGCTCTGCACGCGTGGGTTCGAATCCCATCCTCGTCGTTCGCCAGACGAAAGAAATCCAGACAAGGTAGCGACGTCTCCTGTGCTTTTATCTGGACATGGAACGACAGGGTGGTATCACGTTTTAAACTGCCATGTAATCAGCCTTTTGGAACGGCCGGCTGCATGGTGTGTCTATGAAACAGGTGAGTGAAATGCACATAGAGGTTTATTAATTGTTCTCTCTTAGCTCAAAGAACAAAATGTGCGGTATTTTTGATGGGAGATACTTATGGCTATCCTGGTTACAAAGGGCCAGAGTTATAACCCTCAATCTCCAAGAACATGTTTGAGTTTGGGATCGATTCGATGAGCCCCCTACCAGTTTGGGTAGGATAATGAAGAGTGCAAGGACACTGCAAACATATTCTGAGAGAGGTCCAATGTAAGCTATGCTGCCATTTTCTTGACCCAGGCGTTCTCTCTAGGTTCTTACCAACAAAGCAGAAGCAGCACACAAAAGAAACATATGCACATCTCCCTCTATCAACACAGTTGTGAGTTTCCCAACCTTCCTCCTAAAGACGTGTAGGTGAGTGACGAGGTGGCCGAATGGTTAAGGTGATGGACTGCTGATTCATTGTGCTCTTCATGCGTTTGTTCGAATCCCATCATAGGCGTTTGTTGTCTTTAGTGTTTCGAGAGAGCCAAGTGCGCATGGAAAAGCCGTTCAAAGTACGTTGCTGCCGACTTTAACGACATCATCATTAAAATAGCTGCAGAAACACACCAGCTTCGGGCAGTTGTGCAGGCGAGTGATTAAGGTGATGTACTGCTAATCCATTGTGCTCTGCACGCGTGGGTTCGAATCCCATCCACGACGTTTGATGTCTTTAGTGTTTCGAGAGAGCCAAGTTCGCATGGAAAAGCAGTTCAAATGACATTGCTGCCGACTTTAACGACATCATCCTTAAAATAGCTGCAGAAACACACCACGGCCCAGCTTCGGGCAGATGAGCAGGTGAGTGACGAGGTGGCCGAGTCGTTAAGGCGATGCACTGCTAATCCATTGTGTTCTGCACTCGTGGGTTCGAATCCCATCCTCGTCGTTTGTTGTCTTTAGTGTTCAAGAAAGCCAAGTGTGCCTGGCAAAGCTTTTTGCTTCCAACTATAACGTCATCATACTAAAGATAGATGCAGAAAAACTCTACGTGCAGGCAAGTTGCTGCGTGGTTAAGGCGATGGACTGCTAATCCTTTGTGCTCTGTGCGCATGGGTTTGAGTCCCATCTTTGGTGTTTAGTTTCACAGGGAGTCTAAAGGACAGGTCAACCGCAGGGGTGCAGCTCATGGCAAGCTTTTAATTATAACTGTATTTCGGTTATGAGAGCCCCCTGGTTAATGGATATAATCATTTTAAATACAAAAACACGTTCAAGGGAGGTCCAAATCCTGGCTAAACCAGCCACCTTCAAGCTTATGCTTTCAACACCACAGCGAAAACAGAATGTAAAAAAAGCAAAAGTAAAATTCCCCTTTACAACAAGTCATGAAGCCTCTCAAGAGACTGTCAAAAATTGCCAGGGCTGACTGTATTTCAAGTCATCCCAGCGGGGTATTGGGTAAAGTTTTCAACCAGCAAAGATCACGTCTCGGATGAGCCTCATAGACTATGATATTGCCTCTGCGAAAGAATGCCAGACAAGGTAGCGACGTCTCCTGTGCTTTTATCTGGACATGGAACGACAGGGTGGTATCACGTTTTAAACTGCCATGTAATCAGCCTTTTGGAACGGCCGGCTGCATGGTGTGTCTATGAAACAGGTGAGTGAAATGCACATAGAGGTTTATTAATTGTTCTCTCTTAGCTCAAAGAACAAAATGTGCGGTATTTTTTATGGGATATACTTATGAGTATCCTGGTAACAAAGGGGCAGAGTTATAAGCCTCAATCTCCAAGAACATGTTTGAGTTTTGGATCGATTCGATGAGCCCCCTACCAGTTTGGGTAGGATAATGAAGAGTGCAAGGACACTGCAAACATATTCTGAGAGAGGTCCAATGTAAGCTATGCTGCCATTTTCTTGACCCAGGCGTTCTCTCTAGGTTCTTACCAACAAAGCAGAAGCAGCACACAAAAGAAACATAAGCACATCTCCCTCTATCAACACAGTTGTGAGTTTCCCAACCTTCCTCCTAAAGACGTGCAGGTGAGTGACAAGGTGGCCGAATGGTTAAGGCGATGGACTGCTAATCCACTCTTTATGCGTGTGTTCGAATCCCATCGTCTTCGTTTGTTGTCTTTAGTGTTTCGAGAGAGCCATGTCGCATGGAAAAGCCGTTCAAAGTACATTGCTGCCGACTTTAACGACATCACCATTAAAATAGCTGCAGAAACACACCACAGCCCAGCTTCGGGCAGTCGTGCTGGCGAGTGACGAGGTGGCCGACTGGTTAAAGCGATGGACTGCTAATCCATTGTGCTCTGCACGCGTGGGTTCGAATCCCATCCTCGTCGTTTGTTGTCTTTAGTGTTTCGAGAGAGCCAAGTGCGCATGGAAAAGCCGTTCAAAGGACATTGCTGCCGACTTTAACGACATCATCATTAAAATAGCTGCAGAAACACACCAGCTTCAGGCAGTTGTGCAGGCGAGTGACGAGGTGGCCGAGTGGTTAAGGCGATGGACTGCTAATCCATTGTGCTCTGCACGCGTGGGTTCGAATCCCATCCTCGTCGTTCGCCAGACGAAAGAAATCCAGACAAGGTAGCGACGTCTCCTGTGCTTTTATCTGGACATGGAACGACAGGGTGGTATCACGTTTTAAACTGCCATGTAATCAGCCTTTTGGAACGGCCGGCTGCATGGTGTGTCTATGAAACAGGTGAGTGAAATGCACATAGAGGTTTATTAATTGTTCTCTCTTAGCTCAAAGAACAAAATGTGCGGTATTTTTGATGGGAGATACTTATGGCTATCCTGGTTACAAAGGGCCAGAGTTATAACCCTCAATCTCCAAGAACATGTTTGAGTTTGGGATCGATTCGATGAGCCCCCTACCAGTTTGGGTAGGATAATGAAGAGTGCAAGGACACTGCAAACATATTCTGAGAGAGGTCCAATGTAAGCTATGCTGCCATTTTCTTGACCCAGGCGTTCTCTCTAGGTTCTTACCAACAAAGCAGAAGCAGCACACAAAAGAAACATAAGCACATCTCCCTCTATCAACACAGTTGTGAGTTTCCCAACCTTCCTCCTAAAGACGTGCAGGTGAGTGACAAGGTGGCCGAATGGTTAAGGCGATGGACTGCTAATCCACTCTTTATGCCTGTGTCGAATCCCATCGTCTTCGTTTGTTGTCTTTAGTGTTTCGAGAGAGCCATGTCGCATGGAAAAGCCGTTCAAAGTACATTGCTGCCAACTTTAACGACATCACCATTAAAATAGCTGCAGAAACACACCACAGCCCAGCTTCGGGCAGTCGTGCTGGCGAGTGACGAGGTGGCCGACTGGTTAAAGCGATGGACTGCTAATCCATTGTGCTCTTTATGTGTGGGTTCGAATCCCATCCTCGTCGTTTGATGTCTCTAGTGTTTCGAGAGAGCCAAGTGCGCATGGAAAAGCCGTTCAAATGACATTGCTGCCGACTTTAACGACATCATCCTTAAAATAGCTGCAGAAACACACCACACCCCAGCTTCGGGCAGATGTGCAGGCGTAGTGACGAGGTGGCCGAGTGGTTAAGGCGATGGACTGCTAATCCATTGTGCTCTGCACGCGTGGGTTCGAATCCCATCCTCGTCGTTTGTTGTCTTTAGTGTTTCGAGAGAGCCAAGTGCGCATGGAAAAGCCGTTCAAATGACATTGCTGCCGACTTTAACGACTTCATCCTTAAAATAGCTGCAGAAACACACCACAGCCCAGCTTCGGCCAGATGAGCAGGTGAGTGACGAGGTGGCCGAGTGGTTAACGCGATGGACTGCTAATCCATTCTGCTCTGCACGCGTTTGTTCGAATCCCATCCATGTCGTTTGATGTCTCTAGTGTTTCGAGAGAGCCAAGTGCGCATGGAAAAGCCGTTCAAATGACATTGCTGCCGACTTTAACGACATCATCCTTAAAATAGCTGCAGAAACACACCAGAGCCCAGCTTCGGGCAGATGAGCAGGTGAGTGACGAGGTGGCCGAGTGGTTAAGGCGATGGACTGCTAATCCATTGTGCTCTGCACGCGTGGGTTCGAATCCCATCCTCGTCGTTTGTTGTCTTTAGTGTTTCGAGAGAGCCAAGTGCGCATGGAAAAGCCGTTCAAAGGACATTGCTGCAGACTTTAACGACATCATCATTAAAATAGCTGCAGAAACACACCAGCTTCGGGCAGTTGTGCAGGCGAGTGACGAGGTGGCAGAGTGGTTAAGGCGATGGACTGCTAATCCATTGTGCTCTGCACGCGTGGGTTCGAATCCCATCCTCGTCTTTCGCCAGACAAGGTAGCGACGTCTCCTGTGCTTTTATCTGGACATGGAACGACAGGGTGGTATCACGTTTTAAACTGCCATGTAATCAGCCTTTTGGAACGGCCGGCTGCATGGTGTGTCTATGAAACAGGTGAGTGAAATGCACATAGAGGTTTATTAATTGTTCTCTCTTAGCTCAAAGAACAAAATGTGCGGTATTTTTTATGGGATATACTTATGAGTATCCTGGTAACAAAGGGGCAGAGTTATAAGCCTCAATCTCCAAGAACATGTTTGAGTTTTGGATCGATTCGATGAGCCCCCTACCAGTTTGGGTAGGATAATGAAGAGTGCAAGGACACTGCAAACATATTCTGAGAGAGGTCCAATGTAAGCTATGCTGCCATTTTCTTGACCCAGGCGTTCTCTCTAGGTTCTTACCAACAAAGCAGAAGCAGCACACAAAAGAAACATAAGCACATCTCCCTCTATCAACACAGTTGTGAGTTTCCCAACCTTCCTCCTAAAGACGTGCAGGTGAGTGACAAGGTGGCCGAATGGTTAAGGCGATGGACTGCTAATCCACTCTTTATGCGTGTGTTCGAATCCCATCGTCTTCGTTTGTTGTCTTTAGTGTTTCGAGAGAGCCATGTCGCATGGAAAAGCCGTTCAAAGTACATTGCTGCCGACTTTAACGACATCACCATTAAAATAGCTGCAGAAACACACCACAGCCCAGCTTCGGGCAGTCGTGCTGGCGAGTGACGAGGTGGCCGACTGGTTAAAGCGATGGACTGCTAATCCATTGTGCTCTGCACGCGTGGGTTCGAATCCCATCCTCTTCGTTCGCCAGACAAGGTAGCGACGTCTCCTGTGCTTTTATCTGGACATGGAACGACAGGGTGGTATCACGTTTTAAACTGCCATGTAATCAGCCTTTTGGAACGGCCGGCTGCATGGTGTGTCTATGAAACAGGTGAGTGAAATGCACATAGAGGTTTATTAATTGTTCTCTCTTAGCTCAAAGAACAAAATGTGCGGTATTTTTTATGGGATATACTTATGAGTATCCTGGTAACAAAGGGGCAGAGTTATAAGCCTCAATCTCCAAGAACATGTTTGAGTTTTGGATCGATTCGATGAGCCCCCTACCAATTTGGGTAGGATAATGAAGAGTGCAAGGACACTGCAAACATATTCTGAGAGAGGTCCAATGTAAGCTATGCTGCCATTTTCTTGACCCAGGCGTTCTCTCTAGGTTCTTACCAACAAAGCAGAAGCAGCACACAAAAGAAACATAAGCACATCTCCCTCTATCAACACAGTTGTGAGTTTCCCAACCTTCCTCCTAAAGACGTGCAGGTGAGTGACAAGGTGGCCGAATGGTTAAGGCGATGGACTGCTAATCCACTCTTTATGCGTGTGTTCGAATCCCATCGTCTTCGTTTGTTGTCTTTAGTGTTTCGAGAGAGCCATGTCGCATGGAAAAGCCGTTCAAAGTACATTGCTGCCGACTTTAACGACATCACCATTAAAATAGCTGCAGAAACACACCACAGCCCAGCTTCGGGCAGTCGTGCTGGCGAGTGACGAGGTGGCCGACTGGTTAAAGCGATGGACTGCTAATCCATTGTGCTCTGCACGCGTGGGTTCGAATCCCATCCTCGTCGTTTGTTGTCTTTAGTGTTTCGAGAGAGCCAAGTGCGCATGGAAAAGCCGTTCAAAGGACATTGCTGCCGACTTTAACGACATCATCATTATAATAGCTGCAGAAACACACCAGCTTCAGGCAGTTGTGCAGGCGAGTGACGAGGTGGCCGAGTGGTTAAGGCGATGGACTGCTAATCCATTGTGCTCTGCACGCGTGGGTTCGAATCCCATCCTCGTCGTTCGCCAGACGAAAGAAATCCAGAAAAGGTAGCGACGTCTCCTGTGCTTTTATCTGGACATGGAACGACAGGGTGGTATCACGTTTTAAACTGCCATGTAATCAGCCTTTTGGAACGGCCGGCTGCATGGTGTGTCTATGAAACAGGTGAGTGAAATGCACATAGAGGTTTATTAATTGTTCTCTCTTAGCTCAAAGAACAAAATGTGCGGTATTTTTGATGGGAGATACTTATGGCTATCCTGGTTACAAAGGGCCAGAGTTATAACCCTCAATCTCCAAGAACATGTTTGAGTTTGGGATCGATTCGATGAGCCCCCTACCAGTTTGGGTAGGATAATGAAGAGTGCAAGGACACTGCAAACATATTCTGAGAGAGGTCCAATGTAAGCTATGCTGCCATTTTCTTGACCCAGGCGTTCTCTCTAGGTTCTTACCAACAAAGCAGAAGCAGCACACAAAAGAAACATATGCACATCTCCCTCTATCAACACAGTTGTGAGTTTCCCAACCTTCCTCCTAAAGACGTGTAGGTGAGTGACAAGGTGGCCGAATGGTTAAGGCGATGGACTGCTAATCCACTCTTTATGCGTGTGTTCGAATCCCATCGTCTTCGTTTGTTGTCTTTAGTGTTTCGAGAGAGCCATGTCGCATGGAAAAGCCGTTCAAAGTACATTGCTGCCGACTTTAACGACATCATCATTAAAATAGCTGCAGAAACACACCAGCTTCGGGCAGTTGTGCAGGCGAGTGATTAAGGTGATGTACTGCTAATCCATTGTGCTCTGCACGCGTGGGTTCGAATCCCATCCACGACGTTTGATGTCTTTAGTGTTTCGAGAGAGCCAAGTTCGCATGGAAAAGCAGTTCAAATGACATTGCTGCCGACTTTAACGACATCATCCTTAAAATAGCTGCAGAAACACACCACGGCCCAGCTTCGGGCAGATGAGCAGGTGAGTGACGAGGTGGCCGAGTCGTTAAGGCGATGCACTGCTAATCCATTGTGTTCTGCACTCGTGGGTTCGAATCCCATCCTCGTCGTTTGTTGTCTTTAGTGTTCAAGAAAGCCAAGTGTGCCTGGCAAAGCTTTTTGCTTCCAACTATAACGTCATCATACTAAAGATAGATGCAGAAAAACTCTACGTGCAGGCGAGTTGCTGCGTGGTTAAGGCGATGGACTGCTAATCCTTTGTGCTCTGTGCGCATGGGTTTGAGTCCCATCTTTGGTGTTTAGTTTCACAGGGAGTCTAAAGGACAGGTCAACCGCAGGGGTGCAGCTCATGGCAAGCTTTTAATTATAGCTGTATTTCGGTTATGAGAGCCCCCTGGTTAATGGATATAATCATTTTAAATACAAAAACACATTCAAGGGAGGTCCAAATCCTGGCTAAACCAGCCACCTTCAAGCTTATGCTTTCAACACCACAGCGAAAACAGAATGTAAAAAAAGCAAAAGTAAAATTCCCTTTTACAACAAGTCATGAAGCCTCTCAAGAGACTGTCAAAAATTGCCAGGGCTGACTGTATTTCAAGTCATCCCAGCGGGGTATTGGGTAAAGTTTTCAACCAGCAAAGATCACGTCTCGGATGAGCCTCATAGACTATGATATTGCCTCTGCGAAAGAATGCCAGACAAGGTAGCGACGTCTCCTGTGTTTTTATCTGGACATGGAACGACAGGGTGGTATCACGTTTTAAACTGCCATGTAATCAGCCTTTTGGAACGGCCGGCTGCATGGTGTGTCTATGAAACAGGTGAGTGAAATGCACATAGAGGTTTATTAATTGTTCTCTCTTAGCTCAAATAACAAAATGTGCGGTATTTTTTATGGGATATACTTATGAGTATCCTGGTAACAAAGGGGCAGGGTTATAAGCCTCAATCTCCAAGAACATGTTTGAGTTTGGGATCGATTCGATGAGCCCCCTACCAGTTTGGGTAGGATAATGAAGAGTGCAAGGACACTGCAAACATATTCTGAGAGAGGTCCAATGTAAGCTATGCTGCCATTTTCTTGACCCAGGCGTTCTCTCTAGGTTCTTACCAACAAAGCAGAAGCAGCACACAAAAGAAACATAAGCACATCTCCCTCTATCAACACAGTTGTGAGTTTCCCAACCTTCCTCCTAAAGACGTGCAGGTGAGTGACGAGGTGGCCGAATGGTTAAGGTGATGGACTGCTGATTCATTGTGCTCTTCATGCGTTTGTTCGAATCCCATCATAGGCGTTTGTTGTCTTTAGTGTTTCGAGAGAGCCAAGTGCGCATGGAAAAGCCGTTCAAAGTACGTTGCTGCCGACTTTAACGACATCATCATTAAAATAGCTGCAGAAACACACCAGCTTCGGGCAGTTGTGCAGGCGAGTGATTAAGGTGATGTACTGCTAATCCATTGTGCTCTGCACGCGTGGGTTCGAATCCCATCCACGACGTTTGATGTCTTTAGTGTTTCGAGAGAGCCAAGTTCGCATGGAAAAGCAGTTCAAATGACATTGCTGCCGACTTTAACGACATCATCCTTAAAATAGCTGCAGAAACACACCACGGCCCAGCTTCGGGCAGATGAGCAGGTGAGTGACGAGGTGGCCGAGTCGTTAAGGCGATGCACTGCTAATCCATTGTGTTCTGCACTCGTGGGTTCGAATCCCATCCTCGTCGTTTGTTGTCTTTAGTGTTCAAGAAAGCCAAGTGTGCCTGGCAAAGCTTTTTGCTTCCAACTATAACGTCATCATACTAAAGATAGATGCAGAAAAACTCTACGTGCAGGCGAGTTGCTGCGTGGTTAAGGCGATGGACTGCTAATCCTTTGTGCTCTGTGCGCATGGGTTTGAGTCCCATCTTTGGTGTTTAGTTTCACAGGGAGTCTAAAGGACAGGTCAACCGCAGGGGTGCAGCTCATGGCAAGCTTTTAATTATAGCTGTATTTCGGTTATGAGAGCCCCCTGGTTAATGGATATAATCATTTTAAATACAAAAACACGTTCAAGGGAGGTCCAAATCCTGGCTAAACCAGCCACCTTCAAGCTTATGCTTTCAACACCACAGCGAAAACAGAATGTAAAAAAAGCAAAAGTAAAATTCCCTTTTACAACAAGTCATGAAGCCTCTCAAGAGACTGTCAAAAATTGCCAGGGCTGACTGTATTTCAAGTCATCCCAGCGGGGTATTGGGTAAAGTTTTCAACCAGCAAAGATCACGTCTCGGATGAGCCTCATAGACTATGATATTGCCTCTGCGAAAGAATGCCAGACAAGGTAGCGACGTCTCCTGTGTTTTTATCTGGACATGGAACGACAGGGTGGTATCACGTTTTAAACTGCCATGTAATCAGCCTTTTGGAACGGCCGGCTGCATGGTGTGTCTATGAAACAGGTGAGTGAAATGCACATAGAGGTTTATTAATTGTTCTCTCTTAGCTCAAAGAACAAAATGTGCGGTATTTTTTATGGGATATACTTATGAGTATCCTGGTAACAAAGGGGCAGGGTTATAAGCCTCAATCTCCAAGAACATGTTTGAGTTTTGGATCGATTCGATGAGCCCCCTACCAGTTTGGGTAGGATAATGAAGATTGCAAGGACACTGCAAACATATTCTGAGAGAGGTCCAATGTAAGCTATGCTGCCATTTTCTTGACCCAGGCGTTCTCTCTAGGTTCTTACCAACAAAGCAGAAGCAGCACACAAAAGAAACATAAGCACATCTCCCTCTATCAACACAGTTGTGAGTTTCCCAACCTTCCTCCTAAAGACGTGCAGGTGAGTGACAAGGTGGCCGAATGGTTAAGGCGATGGACTGCTAATCCACTCTTTATGCCTGTGTCGAATCCCATCGTCTTCGTTTGTTGTCTTTAGTGTTTCGAGAGAGCCATGTCGCATGGAAAAGCCGTTCAAAGTACATTGCTGCCAACTTTAACGACATCACCATTAAAATAGCTGCAGAAACACACCACAGCCCAGCTTCGGGCAGTCGTGCTGGCGAGTGACGAGGTGGCCGACTGGTTAAAGCGATGGACTGCTAATCCATTGTGCTCTTTATGTGTGGGTTCGAATCCCATCCTCGTCGTTTGATGTCTCTAGTGTTTCGAGAGAGCCAAGTGCGCATGGAAAAGCCGTTCAAATGACATTGCTGCCGACTTTAACGACATCATCCTTAAAATAGCTGCAGAAACACACCACACCCCAGCTTCGGGCAGATGTGCAGGCGTAGTGACGAGGTGGCCGAGTGGTTAAGGCGATGGACTGCTAATCCATTGTGCTCTGCACGCGTGGGTTCGAATCCCATCCTCGTCGTTTGTTGTCTTTAGTGTTTCGAGAGAGCCAAGTGCGCATGGAAAAGCCGTTCAAATGACATTGCTGCCGACTTTAACGACTTCATCCTTAAAATAGCTGCAGAAACACACCACAGCCCAGCTTCGGCCAGATGAGCAGGTGAGTGACGAGGTGGCCGAGTGGTTAACGCGATGGACTGCTAATCCATTCTGCTCTGCACGCGTTTGTTCGAATCCCATCCATGTCGTTTGATGTCTCTAGTGTTTCGAGAGAGCCAAGTGCGCATGGAAAAGCCGTTCAAATGACATTGCTGCCGACTTTAACGACATCATCCTTAAAATAGCTGCAGAAACACACCAGTGCCCAGCTTCGGGCAGATAAGGGTGAGTGACGAGGTGGCCGAGTGGTTAAGGCGATGGACTGCTAATCCATTGTGCTCTGCACGCGTGGGTTCGAATCCCATCCTCGTCGTTTGTTGTCTTTAGTGTTTCGAGAGAGCCAAGTGCGCATGGAAAAGCTGTTCAAAGGACATTGCTGCAGACTTTAACGACATCATCATTAAAATAGCTGCAGAAACACACCAGCTTCGGGCAGTTGTGCAGGCGAGTGACGAGGTGGCAGAGTGGTTAAGGCGATGGACTGCTAATCCATTGTGCTCTGCACGCGTGGGTTCGAATCCCATCCTCGTCTTTCGCCAGACAAGGTAGCGACGTCTCCTGTGCTTTTATCTGGACATGGAACGACAGGGTGGTATCACGTTTTAAACTGCCATGTAATCAGCCTTTTGGAACGGCCGGCTGCATGGTGTGTCTATGAAACAGGTGAGTGAAATGCACATAGAGGTTTATTAATTGTTCTCTCTTAGCTCAAAGAACAAAATGTGCGGTATTTTTTATGGGATATACTTATGAGTATCCTGGTAACAAAGGGGCAGAGTTATAAGCCTCAATCTCCAAGAACATGTTTGAGTTTTGGATCGATTCGATGAGCCCCCTACCAGTTTGGGTAGGATAATGAAGAGTGCAAGGACACTGCAAACATATTCTGAGAGAGGTCCAATGTAAGCTATGCTGCCATTTTCTTGACCCAGGCGTTCTCTCTAGGTTCTTACCAACAAAGCAGAAGCAGCACACAAAAGAAACATAAGCACATCTCCCTCTATCAACACAGTTGTGAGTTTCCCAACCTTCCTCCTAAAGACGTGCAGGTGAGTGACAAGGTGGCCGAATGGTTAAGGCGATGGACTGCTAATCCACTCTTTATGCGTGTGTTCGAATCCCATCGTCTTCGTTTGTTGTCTTTAGTGTTTCGAGAGAGCCATGTCGCATGGAAAAGCCGTTCAAAGTACATTGCTGCCGACTTTAACGACATCACCATTAAAATAGCTGCAGAAACACACCACAGCCCAGCTTCGGGCAGTCGTGCTGGCGAGTGACGAGGTGGCCGACTGGTTAAAGCGATGGACTGCTAATCCATTGTGCTCTGCACGCGTGGGTTCGAATCCCATCCTCGTCGTTCGCCAGACGAAAGAAATCCAGACAAGGTAGCGACGTCTCCTGTGCTTTTATCTGGACATGGAACGACAGGGTGGTATCACGTTTTAAACTGCCATGTAATCAGCCTTTTGGAACGGCCGGCTGCATGGTGTGTCTATGAAACAGGTGAGTGAAATGCACATAGAGGTTTATTAATTGTTCTCTCTTAGCTCAAAGAACAAAATGTGCGGTATTTTTGATGGGAGATACTTATGGCTATCCTGGTTACAAAGGGCCAGAGTTATAACCCTCAATCTCCAAGAACATGTTTGAGTTTGGGATCGATTCGATGAGCCCCCTACCAGTTTGGGTAGGATAATGAAGAGTGCAAGGACACTGCAAACATATTCTGAGAGAGGTCCAATGTAAGCTATGCTGCCATTTTCTTGACCCAGGCGTTCTCTCTAGGTTCTTACCAACAAAGCAGAAGCAGCACACAAAAGAAACATAAGCACATCTCCCTCTATCAACACAGTTGTGAGTTTCCCAACCTTCCTCCTAAAGACGTGCAGGTGAGTGACAAGGTGGCCGAATGGTTAAGGCGATGGACTGCTAATCCACTCTTTATGCGTGTGTTCGAATCCCATCGTCTTCGTTTGTTGTCTTTAGTGTTTCGAGAGAGCCATGTCGCATGGAAAAGCCGTTCAAAGTACATTGCTGCCGACTTTAACGACATCACCATTAAAATAGCTGCAGAAACACACCACAGCCCAGCTTCGGGCAGTCGTGCTGGCGAGTGACGAGGTGGCCGACTGGTTAAAGCGATGGACTGCTAATCCATTGTGCTCTGCACGCGTGGGTTCGAATCCCATCCTCGTCGTTTGTTGTCTTTAGTGTTTCGAGAGAGCCAAGTGCGCATGGAAAAGCCGTTCAAAGGACATTGCTGCCGACTTTAACGACATCATCATTAAAATAGCTGCAGAAACAAACCAGCTTCGGGCAGTTGTGCAGGCGATTGACGAGGTGGCAGAGTGGTTAAAGCGATGGACTGCTAATCCATTGTGCTCTGCACGCGTGGGTTCGAATCCCATCCTCGTCGTTCGCCAGACGAAAGAAAGCCAGACAAGGTAGCGACGTCTCCTGTGCTTTTATCTGGACATGGAACGACAGGGTGGTATCACGTTTTAAACTGCCATGTAATCAGCCTTTTGGAACGGCCGGCTGCATGGTGTGTCTATGAAACAGGTGAGTGAAATGCACATAGAGGTTTATTAATTGTTCTCTCTTAGCTCAAAGAACAAAATGTGCGGTATTTTTTATGGGATATACTTATGAGTATCCTGGTAACAAAGGGGCAGAGTTATAAGCCTTAATCTCCAAGAACATGTTTGAGTTTTGGATCGATTCGATGAGCCCCCTACCAGTTTGGGTAGGATAATGAAGAGTGCAAGGACACTGCAAACATATTCTGAGAGAGGTCCAATGTAAGCTATGCTGCCATTTTCTTGACCCAGGCGTTCTCTCTAGGTTCTTACCAACAAAGCAGAAGCAGCACACAAAAGAAACATAAGCACATCTCCCTCTATCAACACAGTTGTGAGTTTCCCAACCTTCCTCCTAAAGACGTGCAGGTGAGTGACAAGGTGGCCGAATGGTTAAGGCGATGGACTGCTAATCCACTCTTTATGCGTGTGTTCGAATCCCATCGTCTTCGTTTGTTGTCTTTAGTGTTTCGAGAGAGCCATGTCGCATGGAAAAGCGTGGGTTCGAATCCCATCCTCGTCGTTTGTTGTCTTTAGTGTTTCGAGAGAGCCAAGTGCGCATGGAAAAGCCGTTCAAAGGACATTGCTGCCGACTTTAACGACATCATCATTAAAATAGCTGCAGAAACAAACCAGCTTCGGGCAGTTGTGCAGGCGAGTGACGAGGTGGCAGAGTGGTTAAAGCGATGGACTGCTAATCCATTGTGCTCTGCACGCGTGGGTCCGAATCCCATCCTCGTCGTTCGCCAGACGAAAGAAAGCCAGACAAGGTAGCGACGTCTCCTGTGCTTTTATCTGGACATGGAACGACAGGGTGGTATCACGTTTTAAACTGCCATGTAATCAGCCTTTTGGAACGGCCGGCTGCATGGTGTGTCTATGAAACAGGTGAGTGAAATGCACATAGAGGTTTATTAATTGTTCTCTCTTAGCTCAAAGAACAAAATGTGCGGTATTTTTTATGGGATATACTTATGGCTATCCTGGTTACAAAGGGCCAGAGTTATAACCCTCAATCTCCAAGAACATGTTTGAGTTTGGGATCGATTCGATGAGCCCCCTACCAGTTTGGGTAGGATAATGAAGAGTGCAAGGACACTGCAAACATATTCTGAGAGAGGTCCAATGTAAGCTATGCTGCCATTTTCTTGACCCAGGCGTTCTCTCTAGGTTCTTACCAACAAAGCAGAAGCAGCACACAAAAGAAACATAAGCACATCTCCCTCTATCAACACAGTTGTGAGTTTCCCAACCTTCCTCCTAAAGACGTGCAGGTGAGTGACAAGGTGGCCGAATGGTTAAGGCGATGGACTGCTAATCCACTCTTTATGCGTGTGTTCGAATCCCATCGTCTTCGTTTGTTGTCTTTAGTGTTTCGAGAGAGCCATGTCGCATGGAAAAGCGTGGGTTCGAATCCCATCCTCGTCGTTTGTTGTCTTTAGTGTTTCGAGAGAGCCAAGTGCGCATGGAAAAGCCGTTCAAAGGACATTGCTGCCGACTTTAACGACATCATCATTAAAATAGCTGCAGAAACAAACGAGCTTCGGGCAGTTGTGCAGGCGAGTGACGAGGTGGCAGAGTGGTTAAAGCGATGGACTGCTAATCCATTGTGCTCTGCACGCGTGGGTTCGAATCCCATCCTCGTCGTTCGCCAGACGAAAGAAAGCCAGACAAGGTAGCGACGTCTCCTGTGCTTTTATCTGGACATGGAACGACAGGGTGGTATCACGTTTTAAACTGCCATGTAATCAGCCTTTTGGAACGGCCGGCTGCATGGTGTGTCTATGAAACAGGTGAGTGAAATGCACATAGAGGTTTATTAATTGTTCTCTCTTAGCTCAAAGAACAAAATGTGCGGTATTTTTTATGGGATATACTTATGAGTATCCTGGTAACAAAGGGGCAGAGTTATAAGCCTTAATCTCCAAGAACATGTTTGAGTTTTGGATCGATTCGATGAGCCCCCTACCAGTTTGGGTAGGATAATGAAGAGTGCAAGGACACTGCAAACATATTCTGAGAGAGGTCCAATGTAAGCTATGCTGCCATTTTCTTGACCCAGGCGTTCTCTCTAGGTTCTTACCAACAAAGCAGAAGCAGCACACAAAAGAAACATAAGCACATCTCCCTCTATCAACACAGTTGTGAGTTTCCCAACCTTCCTCCTAAAGACGTGCAGGTGAGTGACAAGGTGGCCGAATGGTTAAGGCGATGGACTGCTAATCCACTCTTTATGCGTGTGTTCGAATCCCATCGTCTTCGTTTGTTGTCTTTAGTGTTTCGAGAGAGCCATGTCGCATGGAAAAGCCGTTCAAAGTACATTGCTGCCGACTTTAACGACATCACCATTAAAATAGCTGCAGAAACACACCACAGCCCAGCTTCGGGCAGTCGTGCTGGCGAGTGACGAGGTGGCCGACTGGTTAAAGCGATGGACTGCTAATCCATTGTGCTCTGCACGCGTGGGTTCGAATCCCATCCTCGTCGTTTGTTGTCTTTAGTGTTTCGAGAGAGCCAAGTGCGCATGGAAAAGCCGTTCAAATGACATTGCTGCCGACTTTAACGACATCATCATTAAAATAGCTGCAGAAACACACCAGCTTCGGGCAGTTGTGCAGGCGAGTGACGAGGTGGCCGAGTGGTTAAGGCGATGGACTGCTAATACATTGTGCTCTGCACGCGTGAGTTCGAATCCCATCCTCGTCGTTCGCCAGACGAAAGAAATCCAGACAAGGTAGCGACGTCTCCTGTGGTTTTATCTGGACATGGAACGACAGGGTGGTATCACGTTTTAAACTGCCATGTAATCAGCCTTTTGGAACGGCCGGCTGCATGGTGTGTCTATGAAACAGGTGAGTGAAATGCACATAGAGGTTTATTAATTGTTCTCTCTTAGCTCAAAGAACAAAATGTGCGGTATTTTTGATGGGAGATACTTATGGCTATCCTGGTTACAAAGGGCCAGAGTTATAACCCTCAATCTCCAAGAACATGTTTGAGTTTGGGATCGATTCGATGAGCCCCCTACCAGTTTGGGTAGGATAATGAAGAGTGCAAGGACACTGCAAACATATTCTGAGAGAGGTCCAATGTAAGCTATGCTGCCATTTTCTTGACCCAGGCGTTCTCTCTAGGTTCTTACCAACAAAGCAGAAGCAGCACACAAAAGAAACATATGCAGATCTCCCTCTATCAACACAGTTGTGAGTTTCCCAACCTTCCTCCTAAAGACGTGTAGGTGAGTGACGAGGTGGCCGAATGGTTAAGGTGATGGACTGCTGATTCATTGTGCTCTTCATGCGTTTGTTCGAATCCCATCATAGGCGTTTGTTGTCTTTAGTGTTTCGAGAGAGCCAAGTGCGCATGGAAAAGCCGTTCAAAGTACGTTGCTGCCGACTTTAACGACATCATCATTAAAATAGCTGCAGAAACACACCAGCTTCGGGCAGTTGTGCAGGCGAGTGATTAAGGTGATGTACTGCTAATCCATTGTGCTCTGCACGCGTGGGTTCGAATCCCATCCACGACGTTTGATGTCTTTAGTGTTTCGAGAGAGCCAAGTTCGCATGGAAAAGCAGTTCAAATGACATTGCTGCCGACTTTAACGACATCATCCTTAAAATAGCTGCAGAAACACACCACGGCCCAGCTTCGGGCAGATGAGCAGGTGAGTGACGAGGTGGCCGAGTCGTTAAGGCGATGCACTGCTAATCCATTGTGTTCTGCACTCGTGGGTTCGAATCCCAGCCTCGTCGTTTGTTGTCTTTAGTGTTCAAGAAAGCCAAGTGTGCCTGGCAAAGCTTTTTGCTTCCAACTATAACGTCATCATACTAAAGATAGATGCAGAAAAACTCTACGTGCAGGCGAGTTGCTGCGTGGTTAAGGCGATGGACTGCTAATCCTTTGTGCTCTGTGCGCATGGGTTTGAGTCCCATCTTTGGTGTTTAGTTTCACAGGGAGTCTAAAGGACAGGTCAACCGCAGGGGTGCAGCTCATGGCAAGCTTTTAATTATAGCTGTATTTCGGTTATGAGAGCCCCCTGGTTAATGGATATAATCATTTTAAATACAAAAACACGTTCAAGGGAGGTCCAAATCCTGGCTAAACCAGCCACCTTCAAGCTTATGCTTTCAACACCACAGCGAAAACAGAATGTAAAAAAAGCAAAAGTAAAATTCCCTTTTACAACAAGTCATGAAGCCTCTCAAGAGACTGTCAAAAATTGCCAGGGCTGACTGTATTTCAAGTCATCCCAGCGGGGTATTCTTAAAGTTTTCAACCAGCAAAGATCACGTCTCGGATGAGCCTCATAGGCTATGATATTGCTTCTGCGAAAGAATGCCAGACAAGGTAGCGACGTCTCCTGTGTTTTTATCTGGACATGGAACGACAGGGTGGTATCACGTTTTAAACTGCCATGTAATCAGCCTTTTGGAACGGCCGGCTGCATGGTGTGTCTATGAAACAGGTGAGTGAAATGCACATAGAGGTTTATTAATTGTTCTCTCTTAGCTCAAAGAACAAAATGTGCGGTATTTTTTATGGGATATACTTATGAGTATCCTGGTAACAAAGGGGCAGAGTTATAAGCCTCAATCTCCAAGAACATGTTTGAGTTTTGGATCGATTCGATGAGCCCCCTACCAGTTTGGGTAGGATAATGAAGATTGCAAGGACACTGCAAACATATTCTGAGAGAGGTCCAATGTAAGCTATGCTGCCATTTTCTTGACCCAGGCGTTCTCTCTAGGTTCTTACCAACAAAGCAGAAGCAGCACACAAAAGAAACATAAGCACATCTCCCTCTATCAACACAGTTGTGAGTTTCCCAACCTTCCTCCTAAAGACGTGCAGGTGAGTGACAAGGTGGCCGAATGGTTAAGGCGATGGACTGCTAATCCACTCTTTATGCCTGTGTCGAATCCCATCGTCTTCGTTTGTTGTCTTTAGTGTTTCGAGAGAGCCATGTCGCATGGAAAAGCCGTTCAAAGTACATTGCTGCCAACTTTAACGACATCACCATTAAAATAGCTGCAGAAACACACCACAGCCCAGCTTCGGACAGTCGTGCTGGCGAGTGACGAGGTGGCCGACTGGTTAAAGCGATGGACTGCTAATCCATTGTGCTCTTTATGTGTGGGTTCGAATCCCATCCTCGTCGTTTGATGTCTCTAGTGTTTCGAGAGAGCCAAGTGCGCATGGAAAAGCCGTTCAAATGACATTGCTGCCGACTTTAACGACATCATCCTTAAAATAGCTGCAGAAACACACCACACCCCAGCTTCGGGCAGATGTGCAGGCGTAGTGACGAGGTGGCCGAGTGGTTAAGGCGATGGACTGCTAATCCATTGTGCTCTGCACGCGTGGGTTCGAATCCCATCCTCGTCGTTCGCCAGACAAGGTAGCGACGTCTCCTGTGCTTTTATCTGGACATGGAACGACAGGGTGGTATCACGTTTTAAACTGCCATGTAATCAGCCTTTTGGAACGGCCGGCTGCATGGTGTGTCTATGAAACAGGTGAGTGAAATGCACATAGAGGTTTATTAATTGTTCTCTCTTAGCTCAAAGAACAAAATGTGCGGTATTTTTTATGGGATATACTTATGAGTATCCTGGTAACAAAGAGGCAGAGTTATAAGCCTCAATCTCCAAGAACATGTTTGAGTTTTGGATCGATTCGATGAGCCCCCTACCAGTTTGGGTAGGATAATGAAGATTGCAAGGACACTGCAAACATATTCTGAGAGAGGTCCAATGTAAGCTATGCTGCCATTTTCTTGACCCAGGCGTTCTCTCTAGGTTCTTACCAACAAAGCAGAAGCAGCACACAAAAGAAACATAAGCACATCTCCCTCTATCAACACAGTTGTGAGTTTCCCAACCTTCCTCCTAAAGACGTGCAGGTGAGTGACAAGGTGGCCGAATGGTTAAGGCGATGGACTGCTAATCCACTCTTTATGCGTGTGTTCGAATCCCATCGTCTTCGTTTGTTGTCTTTAGTGTTTCGAGAGAGCCATGTCGCATGGAAAAGCGTGGGTTCGAATCCCATCCTCGTCGTTTGTTGTCTTTAGTGTTTCGAGAGAGCCAAGTGCGCATGGAAAAGCCGTTCAAAGGACATTGCTGCCGACTTTAACGACATCATCATTAAAATAGCTGCAGAAACAAACCAGCTTCGGGCAGTTGTGCAGGCGAGTGACGAGGTGGCAGAGTGGTTAAAGCGATGGACTGCTAATCCATTGTGCTCTGCACGCGTGGGTTCGAATCCCATCCTCGTCGTTCGCCAGACGAAAGAAAGCCAGACAAGGTAGCGACGTCTCCTTTGCTTTTATCTGGACATGGAACGACAGGGTGGTATCACGTTTTAAACTGCCATGTAATCAGCCTTTTGGAACGGCCGGCTGCATGGTGTGTCTATGAAACAGGTGAGTGAAATGCACATAGAGGTTTATTAATTGTTCTCTCTTAGCTCAAAGAACAAAATGTGCGGTATTTTTTATGGGATATACTTATGAGTATCCTGGTAACAAAGGGGCAGAGTTATAAGCCTTAATCTCCAAGAACATGTTTGAGTTTTGGATCGATTCGATGAGCCCCCTACCAGTTTGGGTAGGATAATGAAGAGTGCAAGGACACGGCAAACATATTCTGAGAGAGGTCCAATGTAAGCTATGCTGCCATTTTCTTGACCCAGGCGTTCTCTCTAGGTTCTTACCAACAAAGCAGAAGCAGCACACAAAAGAAACATAAGCACATCTCCCTCTATCAACACAGTTGTGAGTTTCCCAACCTTCCTCCTAAAGACGTGCAGGTGAGTGACAAGGTGGCCGAATGGTTAAGGCGATGGACTGCTAATCCACTCTTTATGCGTGTGTTCGAATCCCATCGTCTTCGTTTGTTGTCTTTAGTGTTTCGAGAGAGCCATGTCGCATGGAAAAGCCGTTCAAAGTACATTGCTGCCGACTTTAACGACATCACCATTAAAATAGCTGTAGAAACACACCACAGCCCAGCTTCGGGCAGTCGTGCTGGCGAGTGACGAGGTGGCCGACTGGTTAAAGCGATGGACTGCTAATCCATTGTGCTCTGCACGCGTGGGTTCGAATCCCATCCTCGTCGTTTGTTGTCTTTAGTGTTTCGAGAGAGCCAAGTGCGCATGGAAAAGCCGTTCAAATGACATTGCTGCCGACTTTAACGACATCATCATTAAAATAGCTGCAGAAACACACCAGCTTCGGGCAGTGACGAGGTGGCAGAGTGGTTAAAGCGATGGACTGCTAATCCATTGTGCTCTGCACGCGTGGGTTCGAATCCCATCCTCGTCGTTCGCCAGACGAAAGAAAGCCAGACAAGGTAGCGACGTCTCCTGTGCTTTTATCTGGACATGGAACGACAGGGTGGTATCACGTTTTAAACTGCCATGTAATCAGCCTTTTGGAACGGCCGGCTGCATGGTGTGTCTATGAAACAGGTGAGTGAAATGCACATAGAGGTTTATTAATTGTTCTCTCTTAGCTCAAAGAACAAAATGTGCGGTATTTTTTATGGGATATACTTATGAGTATCCTGGTAACAAAGGGGCAGAGTTATAAGCCTTAATCTCCAAGAACATGTTTGAGTTTTGGATCGATTCGATGAGCCCCCTACCAGTTTGGGTAGGATAATGAAGAGTGCAAGGACACTGCAAACATATTCTGAGAGAGGTCCAATGTAAGCTATGCTGCCATTTTCTTGACCCAGGCGTTCTCTCTAGGTTCTTACCAACAAAGCAGAAGCAGCACACAAAAGAAACATAAGCACATCTCCCTCTATCAACACAGTTGTGAGTTTCCCAACCTTCCTCCTAAAGACGTGCAGGTGAGTGACAAGGTGGCCGAATGGTTAAGGCGATGGACTGCTAATCCACTCTTTATGCGTGTGTTCGAATCCCATCGTCTTCGTTTGTTGTCTTTAGTGTTTCGAGAGAGCCATGTCGCATGGAAAAGCCGTTCAAAGTACATTGCTGCCGACTTTAACGACATCACCATTAAAATAGCTGCAGAAACACACCACAGCCCAGCTTCGGGCAGTCGTGCTGGCGAGTGACGAGGTGGCCGACTGGTTAAAGCGATGGACTGCTAATCCATTGTGCTCTGCACGCGTGGGTTCGAATCCCATCCTCGTCGTTTGTTGTCTTTAGTGTTTCGAGAGAGCCAAGTGCGCATGGAAAAGCCGTTCAAAGGACATTGCTGCCGACTTTAACCACATCATCATTAAAATAGCTGCAGAAACAAACCAGCTTCGGGCAGTTGTGCAGGCGATTGACGAGGTGGCAGAGTGGTTAAAGCGATGGACTGCTAATCCATTGTGCTCTGCACGCGTGGGTTCGAATCCCATCCTCGTCGTTCGCCAGACGAAAGAAAGCCAGACAAGGTAGCGACGTCTCCTGTGCTTTTATCTGGACATGGAACGACAGGGTGGTATCACGTTTTAAACTGCCATGTAATCAGCCTTTTGGAACGGCCGGCTGCATGGTGTGTCTATGAAACAGGTGAGTGAAATGCACATAGAGGTTTATTAATTGTTCTCTCTTAGCTCAAAGAACAAAATGTGCGGTATTTTTTATGGGATATACTTATGAGTATCCTGGTAACAAAGGGGCAGAGTTATAAGCCTTAATCTCCAAGAACATGTTTGAGTTTTGGATCGATTCGATGAGCCCCCTACCAGTTTGGGTAGGATAATGAAGAGTGCAAGGACACTGCAAACATATTCTGAGAGAGGTCCAATGTAAGCTATGCTGCCATTTTCTTGACCCAGGCGTTCTCTCTAGGTTCTTACCAACAAAGCAGAAGCAGCACACAAAAGAAACATAAGCACATCTCCCTCTATCAACACAGTTGTGAGTTTCCCAACCTTCCTCCTAAAGACGTGCAGGTGAGTGACAAGGTGGCCGAATGGTTAAGGCGATGGACTGCTAATCCACTCTTTATGCGTGTGTTCGAATCCCATCGTCTTCGTTTGTTGTCTTTAGTGTTTCGAGAGAGCCATGTCGCATGGAAAAGCGTGGGTTCGAATCCCATCCTCGTCGTTTGTTGTCTTTAGTGTTTCGAGAGAGCCAAGTGCGCATGGAAAAGCCGTTCAAAGGACATTGCTGCCGACTTTAACGACATCATCATTAAAATAGCTGCAGAAACAAAACAGCTTCGGGCAGTTGTGCAGGCGAGTGACGAGGTGGCAGAGTGGTTAAAGCGATGGACTGCTAATCCATTGTGCTCTGCACGCGTGGGTTCGAATCCCATCCTCGTCGTTCGCCAGACGAAAGAAAGCCAGACAAGGTAGCGACGTCTCCTGTGCTTTTATCTGGACATGGAACGACAGGGTGGTATCACGTTTTAAACTGCCATGTAATCAGCCTTTTGGAACGGCCGGCTGCATGGTGTGTCTATGAAACAGGTGAGTGAAATGCACATAGAGGTTTATTAATTGTTCTCTCTTAGCTCAAAGAACAAAATGTGCGGTATTTTTTATGGGATATACTTATGAGTATCCTGGTAACAAAGGGGCAGAGTTATAAGCCTTAATCTCCAAGAACATGTTTGAGTTTTGGATCGATTCGATGAGCCCCCTACCAGTTTGGGTAGGATAATGAAGAGTGCAAGGACACTGCAAACATATTCTGAGAGAGGTCCAATGTAAGCTATGCTGCCATTTTCTTGACCCAGGCGTTCTCTCTAGGTTCTTACCAACAAAGCAGAAGCAGCACACAAAAGAAACATAAGCACATCTCCCTCTATCAACACAGTTGTGAGTTTCCCAACCTTCCTCCTAAAGACGTGCAGGTGAGTGACAAGGTGGCCGAATGGTTAAGGCGATGGACTGCTAATCCACTCTTTATGCGTGTGTTCGAATCCCATCGTCTTCGTTTGTTGTCTTTAGTGTTTCGAGAGAGCCATGTCGCATGGAAAAGCGTGGGTTCGAATCCCATCCTCGTCGTTTGTTGTCTTTAGTGTTTCGAGAGAGCCAAGTGCGCATGGAAAAGCCGTTCAAAGGACATTGCTGCCGACTTTAACGACATCATCATTAAAATAGCTGCAGAAACAAACGAGCTTCGGGCAGTTGTGCAGGCGAGTGACGAGGTTGCAGAGTGGTTAAAGCGATGGACTGCTAATCCATTGTGCTCTGCACGCGTGGGTTCGAATCCCATCCTCGTCGTTCGCCAGACGAAAGAAAGCCAGACAAGGTAGCGACGTCTCCTGTGCTTTTATCTGGACATGGAACGACAGGGTGGTATCACGTTTTAAACTGCCATGTAATCAGCCTTTTGGAACGGCCGGCTGCATGGTGTGTCTATGAAACAGGTGAGTGAAATGCACATAGAGGTTTATTAATTGTTCTCTCTTAGCTCAAAGAACAAAATGTGCGGTATTTTTTATGGGATATACTTATGAGTATCCTGGTAACAAAGGGGCAGAGTTATAAGCCTTAATCTCCAAGAACATGTTTGAGTTTTGGATCGATTCGATGAGCCCCCTACCAGTTTGGGTAGGATAATGAAGAGTGCAAGGACACTGCAAACATATTCTGAGAGAGGTCCAATGTAAGCTATGCTGCCATTTTCTTGACCCAGGCGTTCTCTCTAGGTTCTTACCAACAAAGCAGAAGCAGCACACAAAAGAAACATAAGCACATCTCCCTCTATCAACACAGTTGTGAGTTTCCCAACCTTCCTCCTAAAGACGTGCAGGTGAGTGACAAGGTGGCCGAATGGTTAAGGCGATGGACTGCTAATCCACTCTTTATGCGTGTGTTCGAATCCCATCGTCTTCGTTTGTTGTCTTTAGTGTTTCGAGAGAGCCATGTCGCATGGAAAAGCCGTTCAAAGTACATTGCTGCCGACTTTAACGACATCACCATTAAAATAGCTGCAGAAACACACCACAGCCCAGCTTCGGGCAGTCGTGCTGGCGAGTGACGAGGTGGCCGACTGGTTAAAGCGATGGACTGCTAATCCATTGTGCTCTGCACGCGTGGGTTCGAATCCCATCCTCGTCGTTTGTTGTCTTTAGTGTTTCGAGAGAGCCAAGTGCGCATGGAAAAGCCGTTCAAAGGACATTGCTGCCGACTTTAACGACATCATCATTAAAATAGCTGCAGAAACAAACCAGCTTCGGGCAGTTGTGCAGGCGATTGACGAGGTGGCAGAGTGGTTAAAGCGATGGACTGCTAATCCATTGTGCTCTGCACGCGTGGGTTCGAATCCCATCCTCGTCGTTCGCCAGACGAAAGAAAGCCAGACAAGGTAGCGACGTCTCCTGTGCTTTTATCTGGACATGGAACGACAGGGTGGTATCACGTTTTAAACTGCCATGTAATCAGCCTTTTGGAACGGCCGGCTGCATGGTGTGTCTATGAAACAGGTGAGTGAAATGCACATAGAGGTTTATTAATTGTTCTCTCTTAGCTCAAAGAACAAAATGTGCGGTATTTTTTATGGGATATACTTATGAGTATCCTGGTAACAAAGGGGCAGAGTTATAAGCCTTAATCTCCAAGAACATGTTTGAGTTTTGGATCGATTCGATGAGCCCCCTACCAGTTTGGGTAGGATAATGAAGAGTGCAAGGACACTGCAAACATATTCTGAGAGAGGTCCAATGTAAGCTATGCTGCCATTTTCTTGACCCAGGCGTTCTCTCTAGGTTCTTACCAACAAAGCAGAAGCAGCACACAAAAGAAACATAAGCACATCTCCCTCTATCAACACAGTTGTGAGTTTCCCAACCTTCCTCCTAAAGACGTGCAGGTGAGTGACAAGGTGGCCGAATGGTTAAGGCGATGGACTGCTAATCCACTCTTTATGCGTGTGTTCGAATCCCATCGTCTTCGTTTGTTGTCTTTAGTGTTTCGAGAGAGCCATGTCGCATGGAAAAGCGTGGGTTCGAATCCCATCCTCGTCGTTTGTTGTCTTTAGTGTTTCGAGAGAGCCAAGTGCGCATGGAAAAGCCGTTCAAAGGACATTGCTGCCGACTTTAACGACATCATCATTAAAATAGCTGCAGAAACAAAACAGCTTCGGGCAGTTGTGCAGGCGAGTGACGAGGTGGCAGAGTGGTTAAAGCGATGGACTGCTAATCCATTGAGCTCTGCACGCGTGGGTTCGAATCCCATCCTCGTCGTTCGCCAGACGAAAGAAAGCCAGACAAGGTAGCGACGTCTCCTGTGCTTTTATCTGGACATGGAACGACAGGGTGGTATCACGTTTTAAACTGCCATGTAATCAGCCTTTTGGAACGGCCGGCTGCATGGTGTGTCTATGAAACAGGTGAGTGAAATGCACATAGAGGTTTATTAATTGTTCTCTCTTAGCTCAAAGAACAAAATGTGCGGTATTTTTTATGGGATATACTTATGAGTATCCTGGTAACAAAGGGGCAGAGTTATAAGCCTTAATCTCCAAGAACATGTTTGAGTTTTGGATCGATTCGATGAGCCCCCTACCAGTTTGGGTAGGATAATGAAGAGTGCAAGGACACTGCAAACATATTCTGAGAGAGGTCCAATGTAAGCTATGCTGCCATTTTCTTGACCCAGGCGTTCTCTCTAGGTTCTTACCAACAAAGCAGAAGCAGCACACAAAAGAAACATAAGCACATCTCCCTCTATCAACACAGTTGTGAGTTTCCCAACCTTCCTCCTAAAGACGTGCAGGTGAGTGACAAGGTGGCCGAATGGTTAAGGCGATGGACTGCTAATCCACTCTTTATGCGTGTGTTCGAATCCCATCGTCTTCGTTTGTTGTCTTTAGTGTTTCGAGAGAGCCATGTCGCATGGAAAAGCGTGGGTTCGAATCCCATCCTCGTCGTTTGTTGTCTTTAGTGTTTCGAGAGAGCCAAGTGCGCATGGAAAAGCCGTTCAAAGGACATTGCTGCCGACTTTAACGACATCATCATTAAAATAGCTGCAGAAACAAACCAGCTTCGGGCAGTTGTGCAGGCGAGTGACGAGGTGGCAGAGTGGTTAAAGCGATGGACTGCTAATCCATTGTGCTCTGCACGCGTGGGTTCGAATCCCATCCTCGTCGTTCGCCAGACGAAAGAAAGCCAGACAAGGTAGCGACGTCTCCTGTGCTTTTATCTGGACATGGAACGACAGGGTGGTATCACGTTTTAAACTGCCATGTAATCAGCCTTTTGGAACGGCCGGCTGCATGGTGTGTCTATGAAACAGGTGAGTGAAATGCACATAGAGGTTTATTAATTGTTCTCTCTTAGCTCAAAGAACAAAATGTGCGGTATTTTTTATGGGATATACTTATGGCTATCCTGGTTACAAAGGGCCAGAGTTATAACCCTCAATCTCCAAGAACATGTTTGAGTTTGGGATCGATTCGATGAGCCCCCTACCAGTTTGGGTAGGATAATGAAGAGTGCAAGGACACTGCAAACATATTCTGAGAGAGGTCCAATGTAAGCTATGCTGCCATTTTCTTGACCCAGGCGTTCTCTCTAGGTTCTTACCAACAAAGCAGAAGCAGCACACAAAAGAAACATAAGCACATCTCCCTCTATCAACACAGTTGTGAGTTTCCCAACCTTCCTCCTAAAGACGTGCAGGTGAGTGACAAGGTGGCCGAATGGTTAAGGCGATGGACTGCTAATCCACTCTTTATGCGTGTGTTCGAATCCCATCGTCTTCGTTTGTTGTCTTTAGTGTTTCGAGAGAGCCATGTCGCATGGAAAAGCCGTTCAAAGTACATTGCTGCCGACTTTAACGACATCACCATTAAAATAGCTGCAGAAACACACCACAGCCCAGCTTCGGGCAGTCGTGCTGGCGAGTGACGAGGTGGCCGACTGGTTAAAGCGATGGACTGCTAATCCATTGTGCTCTGCACGCGTGGGTTCGAATCCCATCCTCGTCGTTTGTTGTCTTTAGTGTTTCGAGAGAGCCAAGTGCGCATGGAAAAGCCGTTCAAATGACATTGCTGCCGACTTTAACGACATCATCATTAAAATAGCTGCAGAAACACACCAGCTTCGGGCAGTGACGAGGTGGCAGAGTGGTTAAAGCGATGGACTGCTAATCCATTGTGCTCTGCACGCGTGGGTTCGAATCCCATCCTCGTCGTTCGCCAGACGAAAGAAAGCCAGACAAGGTAGCGACGTCTCCTGTGCTTTTATCTGGACATGGAACGACAGGGTGGTATCACGTTTTAAACTGCCATGTAATCAGCCTTTTGGAACGGCCGGCTGCATGGTGTGTCTATGAAACAGGTGAGTGAAATGCACATAGAGGTTTATTAATTGTTCTCTCTTAGCTCAAAGAACAAAATGTGCGGTATTTTTTATGGGATATACTTATGAGTATCCTGGTAACAAAGGGGCAGAGTTATAAGCCTTAATCTCCAAGAACATGTTTGAGTTTTGGATCGATTCGATGAGCCCCCTACCAGTTTGGGTAGGATAATGAAGAGTGCAAGGACACTGCAAACATATTCTGAGAGAGGTCCAATGTAAGCTATGCTGCCATTTTCTTGACCCAGGCGTTCTCTCTAGGTTCTTACCAACAAAGCAGAAGCAGCACACAAAAGAAACATAAGCACATCTCCCTCTATCAACACAGTTGTGAGTTTCCCAACCTTCCTCCTAAAGACGTGCAGGTGAGTGACAAGGTGGCCGAATGGTTAAGGCGATGGACTGCTAATCCACTCTTTATGCGTGTGTTCGAATCCCATCGTCTTCGTTTGTTGTCTTTAGTGTTTCGAGAGAGCCATGTCGCATGGAAAAGCCGTTCAAAGTACATTGCTGCCGACTTTAACGACATCACCATTAAAATAGCTGCAGAAACACACCACAGCCCAGCTTCGGGCAGTCGTGCTGGCGAGTGACGAGGTGGCCGACTGGTTAAAGCGATGGACTGCTAATCCATTGTGCTCTGCACGCGTGGGTTCGAATCCCATCCTCGTCGTTTGTTGTCTTTAGTGTTTCGAGAGAGCCAAGTGCGCATGGAAAAGCCGTTCAAAGGACATTGCTGCCGACTTTAACGACATCATCATTAAAATAGCTGCAGAAACAAACCAGCTTCGGGCAGTTGTGCAGGCGATTGACGAGGTGGCAGAGTGGTTAAAGCGATGGACTGCTAATCCATTGTGCTCTGCACGCGTGGGTTCGAATCCCATCCTCGTCGTTCGCCAGACGAAAGTAAGCCAGACAAGGTAGCGACGTCTCCTGTGCTTTTATCTGGACATGGAACGACAGGGTGGTATCACGTTTTAAACTGCCATGTAATCAGCCTTTTGGAACGGCCGGCTGCATGGTGTGTCTATGAAACAGGTGAGTGAAATGCACATAGAGGTTTATTAATTGTTCTCTCTTAGCTCAAAGAACAAAATGTGCGGTATTTTTTATGGGATATACTTATGAGTATCCTGGTAACAAAGGGGCAGAGTTATAAGCCTTAATCTCCAAGAACATGTTTGAGTTTTGGATCGATTCGATGAGCCCCCTACCAGTTTGGGTAGGATAATGAAGAGTGCAAGGACACTGCAAACATATTCTGAGAGAGGTCCAATGTAAGCTATGCTGCCATTTTCTTGACCCAGGCGTTCTCTCTAGGTTCTTACCAACAAAGCAGAAGCAGCACACAAAAGAAACATAAGCACATCTCCCTCTATCAACACAGTTGTGAGTTTCCCAACCTTCCTCCTAAAGACGTGCAGGTGAGTGACAAGGTGGCCGAATGGTTAAGGCGATGGACTGCTAATCCACTCTTTATGCGTGTGTTCGAATCCCATCGTCTTCGTTTGTTGTCTTTAGTGTTTCGAGAGAGCCATGTCGCATGGAAAAGCGTGGGTTCGAATCCCATCCTCGTCGTTTGTTGTCTTTAGTGTTTCGAGAGAGCCAAGTGCGCATGGAAAAGCCGTTCAAAGGACATTGCTGCCGACTTTAACGACATCATCATTAAAATAGCTGCAGAAACAAAACAGCTTCGGGCAGTTGTGCAGGCGAGTGACGAGGTGGCAGAGTGGTTAAAGCGATGGACTGCTAATCCATTGTGCTCTGCACGCGTGGGTTCGAATCCCATCCTCGTCGTTCGCCAGACGAAAGAAAGCCAGACAAGGTAGCGACGTCTCCTGTGCTTTTATCTGGACATGGAACGACAGGGTGGTATCACGTTTTAAACTGCCATGTAATCAGCCTTTTGGAACGGCCGGCTGCATGGTGTGTCTATGAAACAGGTGAGTGAAATGCACATAGAGGTTTATTAATTGTTCTCTCTTAGCTCAAAGAACAAAATGTGCGGTATTTTTTATGGGATATACTTATGAGTATCCTGGTAACAAAGGGGCAGAGTTATAAGCCTTAATCTCCAAGAACATGTTTGAGTTTTGGATCGATTCGATGAGCCCCCTACCAGTTTGGGTAGGATAATGAAGAGTGCAAGGACACTGCAAACATATTCTGAGAGAGGTCCAATGTAAGCTATGCTGCCATTTTCTTGACCCAGGCGTTCTCTCTAGGTTCTTACCAACAAAGCAGAAGCAGCACACAAAAGAAACATAAGCACATCTCCCTCTATCAACACAGTTGTGAGTTTCCCAACCTTCCTCCTAAAGACGTGCAGGTGAGTGACAAGGTGGCCGAATGGTTAAGGCGATGGACTGCTAATCCACTCTTTATGCGTGTGTTCGAATCCCATCGTCTTCGTTTGTTGTCTTTAGTGTTTCGAGAGAGCCATGTCGCATGGAAAAGCGTGGGTTCGAATCCCATCCTCGTCGTTTGTTGTCTTTAGTGTTTCGAGAGAGCCAAGTGCGCATGGAAAAGCCGTTCAAAGGACATTGCTGCCGACTTTAACGACATCATCATTAAAATAGCTGCAGAAACAAACGAGCTTCGGGCAGTTGCGCAGGCGAGTGACGAGGTGGCAGAGTGGTTAAAGCGATGGACTGCTAATCCATTGTGCTCTGCACGCGTGGGTTCGAATCCCATCCACGTCGTTCGCCAGACGAAAGAAAGCCAGACAAGGTAGCGACGTCTCCTGTGCTTTTATCTGGACATGGAACGACAGGGTGGTATCACGTTTTAAACTGCCATGTAATCAGCCTTTTGGAACGGCCGGCTGCATGGTGTGTCTATGAAACAGGTGAGTGAAATGCACATAGAGGTTTATTAATTGTTCTCTCTTAGCTCAAAGAACAAAATGTGCGGTATTTTTTATGGGATATACTTATGAGTATCCTGGTAACAAAGGGGCAGAGTTATAAGCCTTAATCTCCAAGAACATGTTTGAGTTTTGGATCGATTCGATGAGCCCCCTACCAGTTTGGGTAGGATAATGAAGAGTGCAAGGACACTGCAAACATATTCTGAGAGAGGTCCAATGTAAGCTATGCTGCCATTTTCTTGACCCAGGCGTTCTCTCTAGGTTCTTACCAACAAAGCAGAAGCAGCACACAAAAGAAACATAAGCACATCTCCCTCTATCAACACAGTTGTGAGTTTCCCAACCTTCCTCCTAAAGACGTGCAGGTGAGTGACAAGGTGGCCGAATGGTTAAGGCGATGGACTGCTAATCCACTCTTTATGCGTGTGTTCGAATCCCATCGTCTTCGTTTGTTGTCTTTAGTGTTTCGAGAGAGCCATGTCGCATGGAAAAGCGTGGGTTCGAATCCCATCCTCGTCGTTTGTTGTCTTTAGTGTTTCGAGAGAGCCAAGTGCGCATGGAAAAGCCGTTCAAAGGACATTGCTGCCGACTTTAACGACATCATCATTAAAATAGCTGCAGAAACAAAACAGCTTCGGGCAGTTGTGCAGGCGAGTGACGAGGTGGCAGAGTGGTTAAAGCGATGGACTGCTAATCCATTGAGCTCTGCACGCGTGGGTTCGAATCCCATCCTCGTCGTTCGCCAGACGAAAGAAAGCCAGACAAGGTAGCGACGTCTCCTGTGCTTTTATCTGGACATGGAACGACAGGGTGGTATCACGTTTTAAACTGCCATGTAATCAGCCTTTTGGAACGGCCGGCTGCATGGTGTGTCTATGAAACAGGTGAGTGAAATGCACATAGAGGTTTATTAATTGTTCTCTCTTAGCTCAAAGAACAAAATGTGCGGTATTTTTTATGGGATATACTTATGAGTATCCTGGTAACAAAGGGGCAGAGTTATAAGCCTTAATCTCCAAGAACATGTTTGAGTTTTGGATCGATTCGATGAGCCCCCTACCAGTTTGGGTAGGATAATGAAGAGTGCAAGGACACTGCAAACATATTCTGAGAGAGGTCCAATGTAAGCTATGCTGCCATTTTCTTGACCCAGGCGTTCTCTCTAGGTTCTTACCAACAAAGCAGAAGCAGCACACAAAAGAAACATAAGCACATCTCCCTCTATCAACACAGTTGTGAGTTTCCCAACCTTCCTCCTAAAGACGTGCAGGTGAGTGACAAGGTGGCCGAATGGTTAAGGCGATGGACTGCTAATCCACTCTTTATGCGTGTGTTCGAATCCCATCGTCTTCGTTTGTTGTCTTTAGTGTTTCGAGAGAGCCATGTCGCATGGAAAAGCGTGGGTTCGAATCCCATCCTCGTCGTTTGTTGTCTTTAGTGTTTCGAGAGAGCCAAGTGCGCATGGAAAAGCCGTTCAAAGGACATTGCTGCCGACTTTAACGACATCATCATTAAAATAGCTGCAGAAACAAACGAGCTTCGGGCAGTTGTGCAGGCGAGTGACGAGGTGGCAGAGTGGTTAAAGCGATGGACTGCTAATCCATTGTGCTCTGCACGCGTGGGTTCGAATCCCATCCTCGTCGTTCGCCAGACGAAAGAAAGCCAGACAAGGTAGCGACGTCTCCTGTGCTTTTATCTGGACATGGAACGACAGGGTGGTATCACGTTTTAAACTGCCATGTAATCAGCCTTTTGGAACGGCCGGCTGCATGGTGTGTCTATGAAACAGGTGAGTGAAATGCACATAGAGGTTTATTAATTGTTCTCTCTTAGCTCAAAGAACAAAATGTGCGGTATTTTTTATGGGATATACTTATGAGTATCCTGGTAACAAAGGGGCAGAGTTATAAGCCTTAATCTCCAAGAACATGTTTGAGTTTTGGATCGATTCGATGAGCCCCCTACCAGTTTGGGTAGGATAATGAAGAGTGCAAGGACACTGCAAACATATTCTGAGAGAGGTCCAATGTAAGCTATGCTGCCATTTTCTTGACCCAGGCGTTCTCTCTAGGTTCTTACCAACAAAGCAGAAGCAGCACACAAAAGAAACATAAGCACATCTCCCTCTATCAACACAGTTGTGAGTTTCCCAACCTTCCTCCTAAAGACGTGCAGGTGAGTGACAAGGTGGCCGAATGGTTAAGGCGATGGACTGCTAATCCACTCTTTATGCGTGTGTTCGAATCCCATCGTCTTCGTTTGTTGTCTTTAGTGTTTCGAGAGAGCCATGTCGCATGGAAAAGCGTGGGTTCGAATCCCATCCTCGTCGTTTGTTGTCTTTAGTGTTTCGAGAGAGCCAAGTGCGCATGGAAAAGCCGTTCAAAGGACATTGCTGCCGACTTTAACGACATCATCATTAAAATAGCTGCAGAAACAAACGAGCTTCGGGCAGTTGCGCAGGCGAGTGACGAGGTGGCAGAGTGGTTAAAGCGATGGACTGCTAATCCATTGTGCTCTGCACGCGTGGGTTCGAATCCCATCCACGTCGTTCGCCAGACGAAAGAAAGCCAGACAAGGTAGCGACGTCTCCTGTGCTTTTATCTGGACATGGAACGACAGGGTGGTATCACGTTTTAAACTGCCATGTAATCAGCCTTTTGGAACGGCCGGCTGCATGGTGTGTCTATGAAACAGGTGAGTGAAATGCACATAGAGGTTTATTAATTGTTCTCTCTTAGCTCAAAGAACAAAATGTGCGGTATTTTTTATGGGATATACTTATGAGTATCCTGGTAACAAAGGGGCAGAGTTATAAGCCTTAATCTCCAAGAACATGTTTGAGTTTTGGATCGATTCGATGAGCCCCCTACCAGTTTGGGTAGGATAATGAAGAGTGCAAGGACACTGCAAACATATTCTGAGAGAGGTCCAATGTAAGCTATGCTGCCATTTTCTTGACCCAGGCGTTCTCTCTAGGTTCTTACCAACAAAGCAGAAGCAGCACACAAAAGAAACATAAGCACATCTCCCTCTATCAACACAGTTGTGAGTTTCCCAACCTTCCTCCTAAAGACGTGCAGGTGAGTGACAAGGTGGCCGAATGGTTAAGGCGATGGACTGCTAATCCACTCTTTATGCGTGTGTTCGAATCCCATCGTCTTCGTTTGTTGTCTTTAGTGTTTCGAGAGAGCCATGTCGCATGGAAAAGCGTGGGTTCGAATCCCATCCTCGTCGTTTGTTGTCTTTAGTGTTTCGAGAGAGCCAAGTGCGCATGGAAAAGCCGTTCAAAGGACATTGCTGCCGACTTTAACGACATCATCATTAAAATAGCTGCAGAAACAAAACAGCTTCGGGCAGTTGTGCAGGCGAGTGACGAGGTGGCAGAGTGGTTAAAGCGATGGACTGCTAATCCATTGAGCTCTGCACGCGTGGGTTCGAATCCCATCCTCGTCGTTCGCCAGACGAAAGAAAGCCAGACAAGGTAGCGACGTCTCCTGTGCTTTTATCTGGACATGGAACGACAGGGTGGTATCACGTTTTAAACTGCCATGTAATCAGCCTTTTGGAACGGCCGGCTGCATGGTGTGTCTATGAAACAGGTGAGTGAAATGCACATAGAGGTTTATTAATTGTTCTCTCTTAGCTCAAAGAACAAAATGTGCGGTATTTTTTATGGGATATACTTATGAGTATCCTGGTAACAAAGGGGCAGAGTTATAAGCCTTAATCTCCAAGAACATGTTTGAGTTTTGGATCGATTCGATGAGCCCCCTACCAGTTTGGGTAGGATAATGAAGAGTGCAAGGACACTGCAAACATATTCTGAGAGAGGTCCAATGTAAGCTATGCTGCCATTTTCTTGACCCAGGCGTTCTCTCTAGGTTCTTACCAACAAAGCAGAAGCAGCACACAAAAGAAACATAAGCACATCTCCCTCTATCAACACAGTTGTGAGTTTCCCAACCTTCCTCCTAAAGACGTGCAGGTGAGTGACAAGGTGGCCGAATGGTTAAGGCGATGGACTGCTAATCCACTCTTTATGCGTGTGTTCGAATCCCATCGTCTTCGTTTGTTGTCTTTAGTGTTTCGAGAGAGCCATGTCGCATGGAAAAGCGTGGGTTCGAATCCCATCCTCGTCGTTTGTTGTCTTTAGTGTTTCGAGAGAGCCAAGTGCGCATGGAAAAGCCGTTCAAAGGACATTGCTGCCGACTTTAACGACATCATCATTAAAATAGCTGCAGAAACAAACGAGCTTCGGGCAGTTGTGCAGGCGAGTGACGAGGTGGCAGAGTGGTTAAAGCGATGGACTGCTAATCCATTGTGCTCTGCACGCGTGGGTTCGAATCCCATCCTCGTCGTTCGCCAGACGAAAGAAAGCCAGACAAGGTAGCGACGTCTCCTGTGCTTTTATCTGGACATGGAACGACAGGGTGGTATCACGTTTTAAACTGCCATGTAATCAGCCTTTTGGAACGGCCGGCTGCATGGTGTGTCTATGAAACAGGTGAGTGAAATGCACATAGAGGTTTATTAATTGTTCTCTCTTAGCTCAAAGAACAAAATGTGCGGTATTTTTTATGGGATATACTTATGAGTATCCTGGTAACAAAGGGGCAGAGTTATAAGCCTTAATCTCCAAGAACATGTTTGAGTTTTGGATCGATTCGATGAGCCCCCTACCAGTTTGGGTAGGATAATGAAGAGTGCAAGGACACTGCAAACATATTCTGAGAGAGGTCCAATGTAAGCTATGCTGCCATTTTCTTGACCCAGGCGTTCTCTCTAGGTTCTTACCAACAAAGCAGAAGCAGCACACAAAAGAAACATAAGCACATCTCCCTCTATCAACACAGTTGTGAGTTTCCCAACCTTCCTCCTAAAGACGTGCAGGTGAGTGACAAGGTGGCCGAATGGTTAAGGCGATGGACTGCTAATCCACTCTTTATGCGTGTGTTCGAATCCCATCGTCTTCGTTTGTTGTCTTTAGTGTTTCGAGAGAGCCATGTCGCATGGAAAAGCGTGGGTTCGAATCCCATCCTCGTCGTTTGTTGTCTTTAGTGTTTCGAGAGAGCCAAGTGCGCATGGAAAAGCCGTTCAAAGGACATTGCTGCCGACTTTAACGACATCATCATTAAAATAGCTGCAGAAACAAACGAGCTTCGGGCAGTTGTGCAGGCGAGTGACGAGGTGGCAGAGTGGTTAAAGCGATGGACTGCTAATCCATTGTGCTCTGCACGCGTGGGTTCGAATCCCATCCTCGTCGTTCGCCAGACGAAAGAAAGCCAGACAAGGTAGCGACGTCTCCTGTGCTTTTATCTGGACATGGAACGACAGGGTGGTATCACGTTTTAAACTGCCATGTAATCAGCCTTTTGGAACGGCCGGCTGCATGGTGTGTCTATGAAACAGGTGAGTGAAATGCACATAGAGGTTTATTAATTGTTCTCTCTTAGCTCAAAGAACAAAATGTGCGGTATTTTTTATGGGATATACTTATGAGTATCCTGGTAACAAAGGGGCAGAGTTATAAGCCTTAATCTCCAAGAACATGTTTGAGTTTTGGATCGATTCGATGAGCCCCCTACCAGTTTGGGTAGGATAATGAAGAGTGCAAGGACACTGCAAACATATTCTGAGAGAGGTCCAATGTAAGCTATGCTGCCATTTTCTTGACCCAGGCGTTCTCTCTAGGTTCTTACCAACAAAGCAGAAGCAGCACACAAAAGAAACATAAGCACATCTCCCTCTATCAACACAGTTGTGAGTTTCCCAACCTTCCTCCTAAAGACGTGCAGGTGAGTGACAAGGTGGCCGAATGGTTAAGGCGATGGACTGCTAATCCACTCTTTATGCGTGTGTTCGAATCCCATCGTCTTCGTTTGTTGTCTTTAGTGTTTCGAGAGAGCCATGTCGCATGGAAAAGCGTGGGTTCGAATCCCATCCTCGTCGTTTGTTGTCTTTAGTGTTTCGAGAGAGCCAAGTGCGCATGGAAAAGCCGTTCAAAGGACATTGCTGCCGACTTTAACGACATCATCATTAAAATAGCTGCAGAAACAAAACAGCTTCGGGCAGTTGTGCAGGCGAGTGACGAGGTGGCAGAGTGGTTAAAGCGATGGACTGCTAATCCATTGAGCTCTGCACGCGTGGGTTCGAATCCCATCCTCGTCGTTCGCCAGACGAAAGAAAGCCAGACAAGGTAGCGACGTCTCCTGTGCTTTTATCTGGACATGGAACGACAGGGTGGTATCACGTTTTAAACTGCCATGTAATCAGCCTTTTGGAACGGCCGGCTGCATGGTGTGTCTATGAAACAGGTGAGTGAAATGCACATAGAGGTTTATTAATTGTTCTCTCTTAGCTCAAAGAACAAAATGTGCGGTATTTTTTATGGGATATACTTATGAGTATCCTGGTAACAAAGGGGCAGAGTTATAAGCCTTAATCTCCAAGAACATGTTTGAGTTTTGGATCGATTCGATGAGCCCCCTACCAGTTTGGGTAGGATAATGAAGAGTGCAAGGACACTGCAAACATATTCTGAGAGAGGTCCAATGTAAGCTATGCTGCCATTTTCTTGACCCAGGCGTTCTCTCTAGGTTCTTACCAACAAAGCAGAAGCAGCACACAAAAGAAACATAAGCACATCTCCCTCTATCAACACAGTTGTGAGTTTCCCAACCTTCCTCCTAAAGACGTGCAGGTGAGTGACAAGGTGGCCGAATGGTTAAGGCGATGGACTGCTAATCCACTCTTTATGCGTGTGTTCGAATCCCATCGTCTTCGTTTGTTGTCTTTAGTGTTTCGAGAGAGCCATGTCGCATGGAAAAGCGTGGGTTCGAATCCCATCCTCGTCGTTTGTTGTCTTTAGTGTTTCGAGAGAGCCAAGTGCGCATGGAAAAGCCGTTCAAAGGACATTGCTGCCGACTTTAACGACATCATCATTAAAATAGCTGCAGAAACAAACCAGCTTCGGGCAGTTGTGCAGGCGAGTGACGAGGTGGCAGAGTGGTTAAAGCGATGGACTGCTAATACATTGTGCTCTGCACGCGTGGGTTCGAATCCCATCCTCGTCGTTCGCCAGACGAAAGAAAGCCAGACAAGGTAGCGACGTCTCCTGTGCTTTTATCTGGACATGGAACGACAGGGTGGTATCACGTTTTAAACTGCCATGTAATCAGCCTTTTGGAACGGCCGGCTGCATGGTGTGTCTATGAAACAGGTGAGTGAAATGCACATAGAGGTTTATTAATTGTTCTCTCTTAGCTCAAAGAACAAAATGTGCGGTATTTTTTATGGGATATACTTATGAGTATCCTGGTAACAAAGGGGCAGAGTTATAAGCCTTAATCTCCAAGAACATGTTTGAGTTTTGGATCGATTCGATGAGCCCCCTACCAGTTTGGGTAGGATAATGAAGAGTGCAAGGACACTGCAAACATATTCTGAGAGAGGTCCAATGTAAGCTATGCTGCCATTTTCTTGACCCAGGCGTTCTCTCTAGGTTCTTACCAACAAAGCAGAAGCAGCACACAAAAGAAACATAAGCACATCTCCCTCTATCAACACAGTTGTGAGTTTCCCAACCTTCCTCCTAAAGACGTGCAGGTGAGTGACAAGGTGGCCGAATGGTTAAGGCGATGGACTGCTAATCCACTCTTTATGCGTGTGTTCGAATCCCATCGTCTTCGTTTGTTGTCTTTAGTGTTTCGAGAGAGCCATGTCGCATGGAAAAGCGTGGGTTCGAATCCCATCCTCGTCGTTTGTTGTCTTTAGTGTTTCGAGAGAGCCAAGTGCGCATGGAAAAGCCGTTCAAAGGACATTGCTGCCGACTTTAACGACATCATCATTAAAATAGCTGCAGAAACAAACGAGCTTCGGGCAGTTGCGCAGGCGAGTGACGAGGTGGCAGAGTGGTTAAAGCGATGGACTGCTAATCCATTGTGCTCTGCACGCGTGGGTTCGAATCCCATCCACGTCGTTCGCCAGACGAAAGAAAGCCAGACAAGGTAGCGACGTCTCCTGTGCTTTTATCTGGACATGGAACGACAGGGTGGTATCACGTTTTAAACTGCCATGTAATCAGCCTTTTGGAACGGCCGGCTGCATGGTGTGTCTATGAAACAGGTGAGTGAAATGCACATAGAGGTTTATTAATTGTTCTCTCTTAGCTCAAAGAACAAAATGTGCGGTATTTTTTATGGGATATACTTATGAGTATCCTGGTAACAAAGGGGCAGAGTTATAAGCCTTAATCTCCAAGAACATGTTTGAGTTTTGGATCGATTCGATGAGCCCCCTACCAGTTTGGGTAGGATAATGAAGAGTGCAAGGACACTGCAAACATATTCTGAGAGAGGTCCAATGTAAGCTATGCTGCCATTTTCTTGACCCAGGCGTTCTCTCTAGGTTCTTACCAACAAAGCAGAAGCAGCACACAAAAGAAACATAAGCACATCTCCCTCTATCAACACAGTTGTGAGTTTCCCAACCTTCCTCCTAAAGACGTGCAGGTGAGTGACAAGGTGGCCGAATGGTTAAGGCGATGGACTGCTAATCCACTCTTTATGCGTGTGTTCGAATCCCATCGTCTTCGTTTGTTGTCTTTAGTGTTTCGAGAGAGCCATGTCGCATGGAAAAGCGTGGGTTCGAATCCCATCCTCGTCGTTTGTTGTCTTTAGTGTTTCGAGAGAGCCAAGTGCGCATGGAAAAGCCGTTCAAAGGACATTGCTGCCGACTTTAACGACATCATCATTAAAATAGCTGCAGAAACAAAACAGCTTCGGGCAGTTGTGCAGGCGAGTGACGAGGTGGCAGAGTGGTTAAAGCGATGGACTGCTAATCCATTGAGCTCTGCACGCGTGGGTTCGAATCCCATCCTCGTCGTTCGCCAGACGAAAGAAAGCCAGACAAGGTAGCGACGTCTCCTGTGCTTTTATCTGGACATGGAACGACAGGGTGGTATCACGTTTTAAACTGCCATGTAATCAGCCTTTTGGAACGGCCGGCTGCATGGTGTGTCTATGAAACAGGTGAGTGAAATGCACATAGAGGTTTATTAATTGTTCTCTCTTAGCTCAAAGAACAAAATGTGCGGTATTTTTTATGGGATATACTTATGAGTATCCTGGTAACAAAGGGGCAGAGTTATAAGCCTTAATCTCCAAGAACATGTTTGAGTTTTGGATCGATTCGATGAGCCCCCTACCAGTTTGGGTAGGATAATGAAGAGTGCAAGGACACTGCAAACATATTCTGAGAGAGGTCCAATGTAAGCTATGCTGCCATTTTCTTGACCCAGGCGTTCTCTCTAGGTTCTTACCAACAAAGCAGAAGCAGCACACAAAAGAAACATAAGCACATCTCCCTCTATCAACACAGTTGTGAGTTTCCCAACCTTCCTCCTAAAGACATGCAGGTGAGTGACAAGGTGGCCGAATGGTTAAGGCGATGGACTGCTAATCCACTCTTTATGCGTGTGTTCGAATCCCATCGTCTTCGTTTGTTGTCTTTAGTGTTTCGAGAGAGCCATGTCGCATGGAAAAGCGTGGGTTCGAATCCCATCCTCGTCGTTTGTTGTCTTTAGTGTTTCGAGAGAGCCAAGTGCGCATGGAAAAGCCGTTCAAAGGACATTGCTGCCGACTTTAACGACATCATCATTAAAATAGCTGCAGAAACAAACGAGCTTCGGGCAGTTGTGCAGGCGAGTGACGAGGTGGCAGAGTGGTTAAAGCGATGGACTGCTAATCCATTGTGCTCTGCACGCGTGGGTTCGAATCCCATCCTCGTCGTTCGCCAGACGAAAGAAAGCCAGACAAGGTAGCGACGTCTCCTGTGCTTTTATCTGGACATGGAACGACAGGGTGGTATCACGTTTTAAACTGCCATGTAATCAGCCTTTTGGAACGGCCGGCTGCATGGTGTGTCTATGAAACAGGTGAGTGAAATGCACATAGAGGTTTATTAATTGTTCTCTCTTAGCTCAAAGAACAAAATGTGCGGTATTTTTTATGGGATATACTTATGAGTATCCTGGTAACAAAGGGGCAGAGTTATAAGCCTTAATCTCCAAGAACATGTTTGAGTTTTGGATCGATTCGATGAGCCCCCTACCAGTTTGGGTAGGATAATGAAGAGTGCAAGGACACTGCAAACATATTCTGAGAGAGGTCCAATGTAAGCTATGCTGCCATTTTCTTGACCCAGGCGTTCTCTCTAGGTTCTTACCAACAAAGCAGAAGCAGCACACAAAAGAAACATAAGCACATCTCCCTCTATCAACACAGTTGTGAGTTTCCCAACCTTCCTCCTAAAGACGTGCAGGTGAGTGACAAGGTGGCCGAATGGTTAAGGCGATGGACTGCTAATCCACTCTTTATGCGTGTGTTCGAATCCCATCGTCTTCGTTTGTTGTCTTTAGTGTTTCGAGAGAGCCATGTCGCATGGAAAAGCCGTTCAAAGTACATTGCTGCCGACTTTAACGACATCACCATTAAAATAGCTGCAGAAACACACCACAGCCCAGCTTCGGGCAGTCGTGCTGGCGAGTGACGAGGTGGCCGACTGGTTAAAGCGATGGACTGCTAATCCATTGTGCTCTGCACGCGTGGGTTCGAATCCCATCCTCGTCGTTTGTTGTCTTTAGTGTTTCGAGAGAGCCAAGTGCGCATGGAAAAGCCGTTCAAATGACATTGCTGCCGACTTTAACGACATCATCATTAAAATAGCTGCAGAAACACACCAGCTTCGGGCAGTTGTGCAGGCGAGTGACGAGGTGGCCGAGTGGTTAAGGCGATGGACTGCTAATCCATTGTGCTCTGCACGCGTGGGTTCGAATCCCATCCTCGTCGTTCGCCAGACGAAAGAAATCCAGACAAGGTAGCGACGTCTCCTGTGGTTTTATCTGGACATGGAACGACAGGGTGGTATCACGTTTTAAACTGCCATGTAATCAGCCTTTTGGAACGGCCGGCTGCATGGTGTGTCTATGAAACAGGTGAGTGAAATGCACATAGAGGTTTATTAATTGTTCTCTCTTAGCTCAAAGAACAAAATGTGCGGTATTTTTGATGGGAGATACTTATGGCTATCCTGGTTACAAAGGGCCAGAGTTATAACCCTCAATCTCCAAGAACATGTTTGAGTTTGGGATCGATTCGATGAGCCCCCTACCAGTTTGGGTAGGATAATGAAGAGTGCAAGGACACTGCAAACATATTCTGAGAGAGGTCCAATGTAAGCTATGCTGCCATTTTCTTGACCCAGGCGTTCTCTCTAGGTTCTTACCAACAAAGCAGAAGCAGCACACAAAAGAAACATATGCACATCTCCCTCTATCAACACAGTTGTGAGTTTCCCAACCTTCCTCCTAAAGACGTGTAGGTGAGTGACGAGGTGGCCGAATGGTTAAGGTGATGGACTGCTGATTCATTGTGCTCTTCATGCGTTTGTTCGAATCCCATCATAGGCGTTTGTTGTCTTTAGTGTTTCGAGAGAGCCAAGTGCGCATGGAAAAGCCGTTCAAAGTACGTTGCTGCCGACTTTAACGACATCATCATTAAAATAGCTGCAGAAACACACCAGCTTCGGGCAGTTGTGCAGGCGAGTGATTAAGGTGATGTACTGCTAATCCATTGTGCTCTGCACGCGTGGGTTCGAATCCCATCCACGACGTTTGATGTCTTTAGTGTTTTGAGAGAGCCAAGTTCGCATGGAAAAGCAGTTCAAATGACATTGCTGCCGACTTTAACGACATCATCCTTAAAATAGCTGCAGAAACACACCACGGCCCAGCTTCGGGCAGATGAGCAGGTGAGTGACGAGGTGGCCGAGTCGTTAAGGCGATGCACTGCTAATCCATTGTGTTCTGCACTCGTGGGTTCGAATCCCATCCTCGTCGTTTGTTGTCTTTAGTGTTCAAGAAAGCCAAGTGTGCCTGGCAAAGCTTTTTGCTTCCAACTATAACGTCATCATACTAAAGATAGATGCAGAAAAACTCTACGTGCAGGCGAGTTGCTGCGTGGTTAAGGCGATGGACTGCTAATCCTTTGTGCTCTGTGCGCATGGGTTTGAGTCCCATCTTTGGTGTTTAGTTTCACAGGGAGTCTAAAGGACAGGTCAACCGCAGGGGTGCAGCTCATGGCAAGCTTTTAATTATAGCTGTATTTCGGTTATGAGAGCCCCCTGGTTAATGGATATAATCATTTTAAATACAAAAACACGTTCAAGGGAGGTCCAAATCCTGGCTAAACCAGCCACCTTCAAGCTTATGCTTTCAACACCACAGCGAAAACAGAATGTAAAAAAAGCAAAAGTAAAATTCCCTTTTACAACAAGTCATGAAGCCTCTCAAGAGACTGTCAAAAATTGCCAGGGCTGACTGTATTTCAAGTCATCCCAGCGGGGTATTCTTAAAGTTTTCAACCAGCAAAGATCACGTCTCGGATGAGCCTCATAGGCTATGATATTGCTTCTGCGAAAGAATGCCAGACAAGGTAGCGACGTCTCCTGTGTTTTTATCTGGACATGGAACGACAGGGTGGTATCACGTTTTAAACTGCCATGTAATCAGCCTTTTGGAACGGCCGGCTGCATGGTGTGTCTATGAAACAGGTGAGTGAAATGCACATAGAGTTTTATTAATTGTTCTCTCTTAGCTCAAAGAACAAAATGTGCGGTATTTTTTATGGGATATACTTATGAGTATCCTGGTAACAAAGGGGCAGAGTTATAAGCCTCAATCTCCAAGAACATGTTTGAGTTTTGGATCGATTCGATGAGCCCCCTACCAGTTTGGGTAGGATAATGAAGATTGCAAGGACACTGCAAACATATTCTGAGAGAGGTCCAATGTAAGCTATGCTGCCATTTTCTTGACCCAGGCGTTCTCTCTAGGTTCTTACCAACAAAGCAGAAGCAGCACACAAAAGAAACATAAGCACATCTCCCTCTATCAACACAGTTGTGAGTTTCCCAACCTTCCTCCTAAAGACGTGCAGGTGAGTGACAAGGTGGCCGAATGGTTAAGGCGATGGACTGCTAATCCACTCTTTATGCCTGTGTCGAATCCCATCGTCTTCGTTTGTTGTCTTTAGTGTTTCGAGAGAGCCATGTCGCATGGAAAAGCCGTTCAAAGTACATTGCTGCCAACTTTAACGACATCACCATTAAAATAGCTGCAGAAACACACCACAGCCCAGCTTCGGACAGTCGTGCTGGCGAGTGACGAGGTGGCCGACTGGTTAAAGCGATGGACTGCTAATCCATTGTGCTCTTTATGTGTGGGTTCGAATCCCATCCTCGTCGTTTGATGTCTCTAGTGTTTCGAGAGAGCCAAGTGCGCATGGAAAAGCCGTTCAAATGACATTGCTGCCGACTTTAACGACATCATCCTTAAAATAGCTGCAGAAACACACCACACCCCAGCTTCGGGCAGATGTGCAGGCGTAGTGACGAGGTGGCCGAGTGGTTAAGGCGATGGACTGCTAATCCATTGTGCTCTGCACGCGTGGGTTCGAATCCCATCCTCGTCGTTCGCCAGACAAGGTAGCGACGTCTCCTGTGCTTTTATCTGGACATGGAACGACAGGGTGGTATCACGTTTTAAACTGCCATGTAATCAGCCTTTTGGAACGGCCGGCTGCATGGTGTGTCTATGAAACAGGTGAGTGAAATGCACATAGAGGTTTATTAATTGTTCTCTCTTAGCTCAAAGAACAAAATGTGCGGTATTTTTTATGGGATATACTTATGAGTATCCTGGTAACAAAGAGGCAGAGTTATAAGCCTCAATCTCCAAGAACATGTTTGAGTTTTGGATCGATTCGATGAGCCCCCTACCAGTTTGGGTAGGATAATGAAGATTGCAAGGACACTGCAAACATATTCTGAGAGAGGTCCAATGTAAGCTATGCTGCCATTTTCTTGACCCAGGCGTTCTCTCTAGGTTCTTACCAACAAAGCAGAAGCAGCACACAAAAGAAACATAAGCACATCTCCCTCTATCAACACAGTTGTGAGTTTCCCAACCTTCCTCCTAAAGACGTGCAGGTGAGTGACAAGGTGGCCGAATGGTTAAGGCGATGGACTGCTAATCCACTCTTTATGCGTGTGTTCGAATCCCATCGTCTTCGTTTGTTGTCTTTAGTGTTTCGAGAGAGCCATGTCGCATGGAAAAGCCGTTCAAAGTACATTGCTGCCGACTTTAACGACATCACCATTAAAATAGCTGCAGAAACACACCACAGCCCAGCTTCGGACAGTCGTGCTGGCGAGTGACGAGGTGGCCGACTGGTTAAAGCGATGGACTGCTAATCCATTGTGCTCTTTATGTGTGGGTTCGAATCCCATCCTCGTCGTTTGATGTCTCTAGTGTTTCGAGAGAGCCAAGTGCGCATGGAAAAGCCGTTCAAATGACATTGCTGCCGACTTTAACGACATCATCCTTAAAATAGCTGCAGAAACACACCACACCCCAGCTTCGGGCAGATGTGCAGGCGTAGTGACGAGGTGGCCGAGTGGTTAAGGCGATGGACTGCTAATCCATTGTGCTCTGCACGCGTGGGTTCGAATCCCATCCTCGTTGTTTGTTGTCTTTAGTGTTTTGAGAGAGCCAAGTGCGCATGGAAAAGCCGTTCAAAGGACATTGCTGCCGACTTTAACGACATCATCATTAAAATAGCTGCAGAAACAAACCAGCTTCGGGCAGTTGTGCAGGCGAGTGACGAGGTGGCAGAGTGGTTAAAGCGATGGACTGCTAATCCATTGTGCTCTGCACGCGTGGGTTCGAATCCCATCCTCGTCGTTCGCCAGACGAAAGAAAGCCAGACAAGGTAGCGACGTCTCCTGTGCTTTTATCTGGACATGGAACGACAGGGTGGTATCACGTTTTAAACTGCCATGTAATCAGCCTTTTGGAACGGCCGGCTGCATGGTGTGTCTATGAAACAGGTGAGTGAAATGCACATAGAGGTTTATTAATTGTTCTCTCTTAGCTCAAAGAACAAAATGTGCGGTATTTTTTATGGGATATACTTATGAGTATCCTGGTAACAAAGGGGCAGAGTTATAAGCCTTAATCTCCAAGAACATGTTTGAGTTTTGGATCGATTCGATGAGCCCCCTACCAGTTTGGGTAGGATAATGAAGAGTGCAAGGACACTGCAAACATATTCTGAGAGAGGTCCAATGTAAGCTATGCTGCCATTTTCTTGACCCAGGCGTTCTCTCTAGGTTCTTACCAACAAAGCAGAAGCAGCACACAAAAGAAACATAAGCACATCTCCCTCTATCAACACAGTTGTGAGTTTCCCAACCTTCCTCCTAAAGACGTGCAGGTGAGTGACAAGGTGGCCGAATGGTTAAGGCGATGGACTGCTAATCCACTCTTTATGCGTGTGTTCGAATCCCATCGTCTTCGTTTGTTGTCTTTAGTGTTTCGAGAGAGCCATGTCGCATGGAAAAGCCGTTCAAAGTACATTGCTGCCGACTTTAACGACATCACCATTAAAATAGCTGCAGAAACACACCACAGCCCAGCTTCGGGCAGTCGTGCTGGCGAGTGACGAGGTGGCCGACTGGTTAAAGCGATGGACTGCTAATCCATTGTGCTCTGCACGCGTGGGTTCGAATCCCATCCTCGTCGTTTGTTGTCTTTAGTGTTTCGAGAGAGCCAAGTGCGCATGGAAAAGCCGTTCAAATGACATTGCTGCCGACTTTAACGACATCATCATTAAAATAGCTGCAGAAACACACCAGCTTCGGGCAGTTGTGCAGGCGAGTGACGAGGTGGCCGAGTGGTTAAGGCGATGGACTGCTAATCCATTGTGCTCTGCACGCGTGGGTTCGAATCCCATCCTCGTCGTTCGCCAGACGAAAGAAATCCAGACAAGGTAGCGACGTCTCCTGTGGTTTTATCTGGACATGGAACGACAGGGTGGTATCACGTTTTAAACTGCCATGTAATCAGCCTTTTGGAACGGCCGGCTGCATGGTGTGTCTATGAAACAGGTGAGTGAAATGCACATAGAGGTTTATTAATTGTTCTCTCTTAGCTCAAAGAACAAAATGTGCGGTATTTTTTATGGGATATACTTATGAGTATCCTGGTAACAAAGGGGCAGAGTTATAAGCCTTAATCTCCAAGAACATGTTTGAGTTTTGGATCGATTCGATGAGCCCCCTACCAGTTTGGGTAGGATAATGAAGAGTGCAAGGACACTGCAAACATATTCTGAGAGAGGTCCAATGTAAGCTATGCTGCCATTTTCTTGACCCAGGCGTTCTCTCTAGGTTCTTACCAACAAAGCAGAAGCAGCACACAAAAGAAACATAAGCACATCTCCCTCTATCAACACAGTTGTGAGTTTCCCAACCTTCCTCCTAAAGACGTGCAGGTGAGTGACAAGGTGGCCGAATGGTTAAGGCGATGGACTGCTAATCCACTCTTTATGCGTGTGTTCGAATCCCATCGTCTTCGTTTGTTGTCTTTAGTGTTTCGAGAGAGCCATGTCGCATGGAAAAGCCGTTCAAAGTACATTGCTGCCGACTTTAACGACATCACCATTAAAATAGCTGCAGAAACACACCACAGCCCAGCTTCGGGCAGTCGTGCTGGCGAGTGACGAGGTGGCCGACTGGTTAAAGCGATGGACTGCTAATCCATTGTGCTCTGCACGCGTGGGTTCGAATCCCATCCTCGTCGTTTGTTGTCTTTAGTGTTTCGAGAGAGCCAAGTGCGCATGGAAAAGCCGTTCAAATGACATTGCTGCCGACTTTAACGACATCATCATTAAAATAGCTGCAGAAACACACCAGCTTCGGGCAGTTGTGCAGGCGAGTGACGAGGTGGCCGAGTGGTTAAGGCGATGGACTGCTAATCCATTGTGCTCTGCACGCGTGGGTTCGAATCCCATCCTCGTCGTTCGCCAGACGAAAGAAATCCAGACAAGGTAGCGACGTCTCCTGTGGTTTTATCTGGACATGGAACGACAGGGTGGTATCACGTTTTAAACTGCCATGTAATCAGCCTTTTGGAACGGCCGGCTGCATGGTGTGTCTATGAAACAGGTGAGTGAAATGCACATAGAGGTTTATTAATTGTTCTCTCTTAGCTCAAAGAACAAAATGTGCGGTATTTTTGATGGGAGATACTTATGGCTATCCTGGTTACAAAGGGCCAGAGTTATAACCCTCAATCTCCAAGAACATGTTTGAGTTTGGGATCGATTCGATGAGCCCCCTACCAGTTTGGGTAGGATAATGAAGAGTGCAAGGACACTGCAAACATATTCTGAGAGAGGTCCAATGTAAGCTATGCTGCCATTTTCTTGACCCAGGCGTTCTCTCTAGGTTCTTACCAACAAAGCAGAAGCAGCACACAAAAGAAACATATGCACATCTCCCTCTATCAACACAGTTGTGAGTTTCCCAACCTTCCTCCTAAAGACGTGTAGGTGAGTGACGAGGTGGCCGAATGGTTAAGGTGATGGACTGCTGATTCATTGTGCTCTTCATGCGTTTGTTCGAATCCCATCATAGGCGTTTGTTGTCTTTAGTGTTTCGAGAGAGCCAAGTGCGCATGGAAAAGCCGTTCAAAGTACGGGTGCTGCCGACTTTAACGACATCATCATTAAAATAGCTGCAGAAACACACCAGCTTCGGGCAGTTGTGCAGGCGAGTGATTAAGGTGATGTACTGCTAATCCATTGTGCTCTGCACGCGTGGGTTCGAATCCCATCCACGACGTTTGATGTCTTTAGTGTTTCGAGAGAGCCAAGTTCGCATGGAAAAGCAGTTCAAATGACATTGCTGCCGACTTTAACGACATCATCCTTAAAATAGCTGCAGAAACACACCACGGCCCAGCTTCGGGCAGATGAGCAGGTGAGTGACGAGGTGGCCGAGTCGTTAAGGCGATGCACTGCTAATCCATTGTGTTCTGCACTCGTGGGTTCGAATCCCATCCTCGTCGTTTGTTGTCTTTAGTGTTCAAGAAAGCCAAGTGTGCCTGGCAAAGCTTTTTGCTTCCAACTATAACGTCATCATACTAAAGATAGATGCAGAAAAACTCTACGTGCAGGCGAGTTGCTGCGTGGTTAAGGCGATGGACTGCTAATCCTTTGTGCTCTGTGCGCATGGGTTTGAGTCCCATCTTTGGTGTTTAGTTTCACAGGGAGTCTAAAGGACAGGTCAACCGCAGGGGTGCAGCTCATGGCAAGCTTTTAATTATAGCTGTATTTCGGTTATGAGAGCCCCCTGGTTAATGGATATAATCATTTTAAATACAAAAACACGTTCAAGGGAGGTCCAAATCCTGGCTAAACCAGCCACCTTCAAGCTTATGCTTTCAACACCACAGCGAAAACAGAATGTAAAAAAAGCAAAAGTAAAATTCCCTTTTACAACAAGTCATGAAGCCTCTCAAGAGACTGTCAAAAATTGCCAGGGCTGACTGTATTTCAAGTCATCCCAGCGGGGTATTCTTAAAGTTTTCAACCAGCAAAGATCACGTCTCGGATGAGCCTCATAGGCTATGATATTGCTTCTGCGAAAGAATGCCAGACAAGGTAGCGACGTCTCCTGTGTTTTTATCTGGACATGGAACGACAGGGTGGTATCACGTTTTAAACTGCCATGTAATCAGCCTTTTGGAACGGCCGGCTGCATGGTGTGTCTATGAAACAGGTGAGTGAAATGCACATAGAGGTTTATTAATTGTTCTCTCTTAGCTCAAAGAACAAAATGTGCGGTATTTTTTATGGGATATACTTATGAGTATCCTGGTAACAAAGGGGCAGAGTTATAAGCCTCAATCTCCAAGAACATGTTTGAGTTTTGGATCGATTCGATGAGCCCCCTACCAGTTTGGGTAGGATAATGAAGATTGCAAGGACACTGCAAACATATTCTGAGAGAGGTCCAATGTAAGCTATGCTGCCATTTTCTTGACCCAGGCGTTCTCTCTAGGTTCTTACCAACAAAGCAGAAGCAGCACACAAAAGAAACATAAGCACATCTCCCTCTATCAACACAGTTGTGAGTTTCCCAACCTTCCTCCTAAAGACGTGCAGGTGAGTGACAAGGTGGCCGAATGGTTAAGGCGATGGACTGCTAATCCACTCTTTATGCCTGTGTCGAATCCCATCGTCTTCGTTTGTTGTCTTTAGTGTTTCGAGAGAGCCATGTCGCATGGAAAAGCCGTTCAAAGTACATTGCTGCCAACTTTAACGACATCACCATTAAAATAGCTGCAGAAACACACCACAGCCCAGCTTCGGACAGTCGTGCTGGCGAGTGACGAGGTGGCCGACTGGTTAAAGCGATGGACTGCTAATCCATTGTGCTCTTTATGTGTGGGTTCGAATCCCATCCTCGTCGTTTGATGTCTCTAGTGTTTCGAGAGAGCCAAGTGCGCATGGAAAAGCCGTTCAAATGACATTGCTGCCGACTTTAACGACATCATCCTTAAAATAGCTGCAGAAACACACCACACCCCAGCTTCGGGCAGATGTGCAGGCGTAGTGACGAGGTGGCCGAGTGGTTAAGGCGATGGACTGCTAATCCATTGTGCTCTGCACGCGTGGGTTCGAATCCCATCCTCGTCGTTCGCCAGACAAGGTAGCGACGTCTCCTGTGCTTTTATCTGGACATGGAACGACAGGGTGGTATCACGTTTTAAACTGCCATGTAATCAGCCTTTTGGAACGGCCGGCTGCATGGTGTGTCTATGAAACAGGTGAGTGAAATGCACATAGAGGTTTATTAATTGTTCTCTCTTAGCTCAAAGAACAAAATGTGCGGTATTTTTTATGGGATATACTTATGAGTATCCTGGTAACAAAGAGGCAGAGTTATAAGCCTCAATCTCCAAGAACATGTTTGAGTTTTGGATCGATTCGATGAGCCCCCTACCAGTTTGGGTAGGATAATGAAGATTGCAAGGACACTGCAAACATATTCTGAGAGAGGTCCAATGTAAGCTATGCTGCCATTTTCTTGACCCAGGCGTTCTCTCTAGGTTCTTACCAACAAAGCAGAAGCAGCACACAAAAGAAACATAAGCACATCTCCCTCTATCAACACAGTTGTGAGTTTCCCAACCTTCCTCCTAAAGACGTGCAGGTGAGTGACAAGGTGGCCGAATGGTTAAGGCGATGGACTGCTAATCCACTCTTTATGCGTGTGTTCGAATCCCATCGTCTTCGTTTGTTGTCTTTAGTGTTTCGAGAGAGCCATGTCGCATGGAAAAGCCGTTCAAAGTACATTGCTGCCGACTTTAACGACATCACCATTAAAATAGCTGCAGAAACACACCACAGCCCAGCTTCGGACAGTCGTGCTGGCGAGTGACGAGGTGGCCGACTGGTTAAAGCGATGGACTGCTAATCCATTGTGCTCTTTATGTGTGGGTTCGAATCCCATCCTCGTCGTTTGATGTCTCTAGTGTTTCGAGAGAGCCAAGTGCGCATGGAAAAGCCGTTCAAATGACATTGCTGCCGACTTTAACGACATCATCCTTAAAATAGCTGCAGAAACACACCACACCCCAGCTTCGGGCAGATGTGCAGGCGTAGTGACGAGGTGGCCGAGTGGTTAAGGCGATGGACTGCTAATCCATTGTGCTCTGCACGCGTGGGTTCGAATCCCATCCTCGTTGTTTGTTGTCTTTAGTGTTTTGAGAGAGCCAAGTGCGCATGGAAAAGCCGTTCAAAGGACATTGCTGCCGACTTTAACGACATCATCATTAAAATAGCTGCAGAAACAAACCAGCTTCGGGCAGTTGTGCAGGCGAGTGACGAGGTGGCAGAGTGGTTAAAGCGATGGACTGCTAATCCATTGTGCTCTGCACGCGTGGGTTCGAATCCCATCCTCGTCGTTCGCCAGACGAAAGAAAGCCAGACAAGGTAGCGACGTCTCCTGTGCTTTTATCTGGACATGGAACGACAGGGTGGTATCACGTTTTAAACTGCCATGTAATCAGCCTTTTGGAACGGCCGGCTGCATGGTGTGTCTATGAAACAGGTGAGTGAAATGCACATAGAGGTTTATTAATTGTTCTCTCTTAGCTCAAAGAACAAAATGTGCGGTATTTTTTATGGGATATACTTATGAGTATCCTGGTAACAAAGGGGCAGAGTTATAAGCCTTAATCTCCAAGAACATGTTTGAGTTTTGGATCGATTCGATGAGCCCCCTACCAGTTTGGGTAGGATAATGAAGAGTGCAAGGACACTGCAAACATATTCTGAGAGAGGTCCAATGTAAGCTATGCTGCCATTTTCTTGACCCAGGCGTTCTCTCTAGGTTCTTACCAACAAAGCAGAAGCAGCACACAAAAGAAACATAAGCACATCTCCCTCTATCAACACAGTTGTGAGTTTCCCAACCTTCCTCCTAAAGACGTGCAGGTGAGTGACAAGGTGGCCGAATGGTTAAGGCGATGGACTGCTAATCCACTCTTTATGCGTGTGTTCGAATCCCATCGTCTTCGTTTGTTGTCTTTAGTGTTTCGAGAGAGCCATGTCGCATGGAAAAGCCGTTCAAAGTACATTGCTGCCGACTTTAACGACATCACCATTAAAATAGCTGCAGAAACACACCACAGCCCAGCTTCGGGCAGTCGTGCTGGCGAGTGACGAGGTGGCCGACTGGTTAAAGCGATGGACTGCTAATCCATTGTGCTCTGCACGCGTGGGTTCGAATCCCATCATCGTCGTTTGTTGTCTTTAGTGTTTCGAGAGAGCCAAGTGCGCATGGAAAAGCCGTTCAAATGACATTGCTGCCGACTTTAACGACATCATCATTAAAATAGCTGCAGAAACACACCAGCTTCGGGCAGTTGTGCAGGCGAGTGACGAGGTGGCCGAGTGGTTAAGGCGATGGACTGCTAATCCATTGTGCTCTGCACGCGTGGGTTCGAATCCCATCCTCGTCGTTCGCCAGACGAAAGAAATCCAGACAAGGTAGCGACGTCTCCTGTGGTTTTATCTGGACATGGAACGACAGGGTGGTATCACGTTTTAAACTGCCATGTAATCAGCCTTTTGGAACGGCCGGCTGCATGGTGTGTCTATGAAACAGGTGAGTGAAATGCACATAGAGGTTTATTAATTGTTCTCTCTTAGCTCAAAGAACAAAATGTGCGGTATTTTTTATGGGATATACTTATGAGTATCCTGGTAACAAAGGGGCAGAGTTATAAGCCTCAATCTCCAAGAACATGTTTGAGTTTTGGATCGATTCGATGAGCCCCCTACCAGTTTGGGTAGGATAATGAAGATTGCAAGGACACTGCAAACATATTCTGAGAGAGGTCCAATGTAAGCTATGCTGCCATTTTCTTGACCCAGGCGTTCTCTCTAGGTTCTTACCAACAAAGCAGAAGCAGCACACAAAAGAAACATAAGCACATCTCCCTCTATCAACACAGTTGTGAGTTTCCCAACCTTCCTCCTAAAGACGTGCAGGTGAGTGACAAGGTGGCCGAATGGTTAAGGCGATGGACTGCTAATCCACTCTTTATGCCTGTGTCGAATCCCATCGTCTTCGTTTGTTGTCTTTAGTGTTTCGAGAGAGCCATGTCGCATGGAAAAGCCGTTCAAAGTACATTGCTGCCAACTTTAACGACATCACCATTAAAATAGCTGCAGAAACACACCACAGCCCAGCTTCGGACAGTCGTGCTGGCGAGTGACGAGGTGGCCGACTGGTTAAAGCGATGGACTGCTAATCCATTGTGCTCTTTATGTGTGGGTTCGAATCCCATCCTCGTCGTTTGATGTCTCTAGTGTTTCGAGAGAGCCAAGTGCGCATGGAAAAGCCGTTCAAATGACATTGCTGCCGACTTTAACGACATCATCCTTAAAATAGCTGCAGAAACACACCACACCCCAGCTTCGGGCAGATGTGCAGGCGTAGTGACGAGGTGGCCGAGTGGTTAAGGCGATGGACTGCTAATCCATTGTGCTCTGCACGCGTGGGTTCGAATCCCATCCTCGTCGTTCGCCAGACAAGGTAGCGACGTCTCCTGTGCTTTTATCTGGACATGGAACGACAGGGTGGTATCACGTTTTAAACTGCCATGTAATCAGCCTTTTGGAACGGCCGGCTGCATGGTGTGTCTATGAAACAGGTGAGTGAAATGCACATAGAGGTTTATTAATTGTTCTCTCTTAGCTCAAAGAACAAAATGTGCGGTATTTTTTATGGGATATACTTATGAGTATCCTGGTAACAAAGAGGCAGAGTTATAAGCCTCAATCTCCAAGAACATGTTTGAGTTTTGGATCGATTCGATGAGCCCCCTACCAGTTTGGGTAGGATAATGAAGATTGCAAGGACACTGCAAACATATTCTGAGAGAGGTCCAATGTAAGCTATGCTGCCATTTTCTTGACCCAGGCGTTCTCTCTAGGTTCTTACCAACAAAGCAGAAGCAGCACACAAAAGAAACATAAGCACATCTCCCTCTATCAACACAGTTGTGAGTTTCCCAACCTTCCTCCTAAAGACGTGCAGGTGAGTGACAAGGTGGCCGAATGGTTAAGGCGATGGACTGCTAATCCACTCTTTATGCGTGTGTTCGAATCCCATCGTCTTCGTTTGTTGTCTTTAGTGTTTCGAGAGAGCCATGTCGCATGGAAAAGCGTGGGTTCGAATCCCATCCTCGTCGTTTGTTGTCTTTAGTGTTTCGAGAGAGCCAAGTGCGCATGGAAAAGCCGTTCAAAGGACATTGCTGCCGACTTTAACGACATCATCATTAAAATAGCTGCAGAAACAAACGAGCTTCGGGCAGTTGTGCAGGCGAGTGACGAGGTGGCAGAGTGGTTAAAGCGATGGACTGCTAATCCATTGTGCTCTGCACGCGTGGGTTCGAATCCCATCCTCGTCGTTCGCCAGACGAAAGAAAGCCAGACAAGGTAGCGACGTCTCCTGTGCTTTTATCTGGACATGGAACGACAGGGTGGTATCACGTTTTAAACTGCCATGTAATCAGCCTTTTGGAACGGCCGGCTGCATGGTGTGTCTATGAAACAGGTGAGTGAAATGCACATAGAGGTTTATTAATTGTTCTCTCTTAGCTCAAAGAACAAAATGTGCGGTATTTTTTATGGGATATACTTATGAGTATCCTGGTAACAAAGGGGCAGAGTTATAAGCCTTAATCTCCAAGAACATGTTTGAGTTTTGGATCGATTCGATGAGCCCCCTACCAGTTTGGGTAGGATAATGAAGAGTGCAAGGACACTGCAAACATATTCTGAGAGAGGTCCAATGTAAGCTATGCTGCCATTTTCTTGACCCAGGCGTTCTCTCTAGGTTCTTACCAACAAAGCAGAAGCAGCACACAAAAGAAACATAAGCACATCTCCCTCTATCAACACAGTTGTGAGTTTCCCAACCTTCCTCCTAAAGACGTGCAGGTGAGTGACAAGGTGGCCGAATGGTTAAGGCGATGGACTGCTAATCCACTCTTTATGCGTGTGTTCGAATCCCATCGTCTTCGTTTGTTGTCTTTAGTGTTTCGAGAGAGCCATGTCGCATGGAAAAGCGTGGGTTCGAATCCCATCCTCGTCGTTTGTTGTCTTTAGTGTTTCGAGAGAGCCAAGTGCGCATGGAAAAGCCGTTCAAAGGACATTGCTGCCGACTTTAACGACATCATCATTAAAATAGCTGCAGAAACAAACGAGCTTCGGGCAGTTGTGCAGGCGAGTGACGAGGTGGCAGAGTGGTTAAAGCGATGGACTGCTAATCCATTGTGCTCTGCACGCGTGGGTTCGAATCCCATCCTCGTCGTTCGCCAGACGAAAGAAAGCCAGACAAGGTAGCGACGTCTCCTGTGCTTTTATCTGGACATGGAACGACAGGGTGGTATCACGTTTTAAACTGCCATGTAATCAGCCTTTTGGAACGGCCGGCTGCATGGTGTGTCTATGAAACAGGTGAGTGAAATGCACATAGAGGTTTATTAATTGTTCTCTCTTAGCTCAAAGAACAAAATGTGCGGTATTTTTTATGGGATATACTTATGAGTATCCTGGTAACAAAGGGGCAGAGTTATAAGCCTTAATCTCCAAGAACATGTTTGAGTTTTGGATCGATTCGATGAGCCCCCTACCAGTTTGGGTAGGATAATGAAGAGTGCAAGGACACTGCAAACATATTCTGAGAGAGGTCCAATGTAAGCTATGCTGCCATTTTCTTGACCCAGGCGTTCTCTCTAGGTTCTTACCAACAAAGCAGAAGCAGCACACAAAAGAAACATAAGCACATCTCCCTCTATCAACACAGTTGTGAGTTTCCCAACCTTCCTCCTAAAGACGTGCAGGTGAGTGACAAGGTGGCCGAATGGTTAAGGCGATGGACTGCTAATCCACTCTTTATGCGTGTGTTCGAATCCCATCGTCTTCGTTTGTTGTCTTTAGTGTTTCGAGAGAGCCATGTCGCATGGAAAAGCGTGGGTTCGAATCCCATCCTCGTCGTTTGTTGTCTTTAGTGTTTCGAGAGAGCCAAGTGCGCATGGAAAAGCCGTTCAAAGGACATTGCTGCCGACTTTAACGACATCATCATTAAAATAGCTGCAGAAACAAACCAGCTTCGGGCAGTTGTGCAGGCGAGTGACGAGGTGGCAGAGTGGTTAAAGCGATGGACTGCTAATACATTGTGCTCTGCACGCGTGGGTTCGAATCCCATCCTCGTCGTTCGCCAGACGAAAGAAAGCCAGACAAGGTAGCGACGTCTCCTGTGCTTTTATCTGGACATGGAACGACAGGGTGGTATCACGTTTTAAACTGCCATGTAATCAGCCTTTTGGAACGGCCGGCTGCATGGTGTGTCTATGAAACAGGTGAGTGAAATGCACATAGAGGTTTATTAATTGTTCTCTCTTAGCTCAAAGAACAAAATGTGCGGTATTTTTTATGGGATATACTTATGAGTATCCTGGTAACAAAGGGGCAGAGTTATAAGCCTTAATCTCCAAGAACATGTTTGAGTTTTGGATCGATTCGATGAGCCCCCTACCAGTTTGGGTAGGATAATGAAGAGTGCAAGGACACTGCAAACATATTCTGAGAGAGGTCCAATGTAAGCTATGCTGCCATTTTCTTGACCCAGGCGTTCTCTCTAGGTTCTTACCAACAAAGCAGAAGCAGCACACAAAAGAAACATAAGCACATCTCCCTCTATCAACACAGTTGTGAGTTTCCCAACCTTCCTCCTAAAGACGTGCAGGTGAGTGACAAGGTGGCCGAATGGTTAAGGCGATGGACTGCTAATCCACTCTTTATGCGTGTGTTCGAATCCCATCGTCTTCGTTTGTTGTCTTTAGTGTTTCGAGAGAGCCATGTCGCATGGAAAAGCCGTTCAAAGTACATTGCTGCCGACTTTAACGACATCACCATTAAAATAGCTGCAGAAACACACCACAGCCCAGCTTCGGGCAGTCGTGCTGGCGAGTGACGAGGTGGCCGACTGGTTAAAGCGATGGACTGCTAATCCATTGTGCTCTGCACGCGTGGGTTCGAATCCCATCCTCGTCGTTTGTTGTCTTTAGTGTTTCGAGAGAGCCAAGTGCGCATGGAAAAGCCGTTCAAATGACATTGCTGCCGACTTTAACGACATCATCATTAAAATAGCTGCAGAAACACACCAGCTTCGGGCAGTTGTGCAGGCGAGTGACGAGGTGGCCGAGTGGTTAAGGCGATGGACTGCTAATCCATTGTGCTCTGCACGCGTGGGTTCGAATCCCATCCTCGTCGTTCGCCAGACGAAAGAAATCCAGACAAGGTAGCGACGTCTCCTGTGGTTTTATCTGGACATGGAACGACAGGGTGGTATCACGTTTTAAACTGCCATGTAATCAGCCTTTTGGAACGGCCGGCTGCATGGTGTGTCTATGAAACAGGTGAGTGAAATGCACATAGAGGTTTATTAATTGTTCTCTCTTAGCTCAAAGAACAAAATGTGCGGTATTTTTGATGGGAGATACTTATGGCTATCCTGGTTACAAAGGGCCAGAGTTATAACCCTCAATCTCCAAGAACATGTTTGAGTTTGGGATCGATTCGATGAGCCCCCTACCAGTTTGGGTAGGATAATGAAGAGTGCAAGGACACTGCAAACATATTCTGAGAGAGGTCCAATGTAAGCTATGCTGCCATTTTCTTGACCCAGGCGTTCTCTCTAGGTTCTTACCAACAAAGCAGAAGCAGCACACAAAAGAAACATATGCACATCTCCCTCTATCAACACAGTTGTGAGTTTCCCAACCTTCCTCCTAAAGACGTGTAGGTGAGTGACGAGGTGGCCGAATGGTTAAGGTGATGGACTGCTGATTCATTGTGCTCTTCATGCGTTTGTTCGAATCCCATCATAGGCGTTTGTTGTCTTTAGTGTTTCGAGAGAGCCAAGTGCGCATGGAAAAGCCGTTCAAAGTACGTTGCTGCCGACTTTAACGACATCATCATTAAAATAGCTGCAGAAACACACCAGCTTCGGGCAGTTGTGCAGGCGAGTGATTAAGGTGATGTACTGCTAATCCATTGTGCTCTGCACGCGTGGGTTCGAATCCCATCCACGACGTTTGATGTCTTTAGTGTTTCGAGAGAGCCAAGTTCGCATGGAAAAGCAGTTCAAATGACATTGCTGCCGACTTTAACGACATCATCCTTAAAATAGCTGCAGAAACACACCACGGCCCAGCTTCGGGCAGATGAGCAGGTGAGTGACGAGGTGGCCGAGTCGTTAAGGCGATGCACTGCTAATCCATTGTGTTCTGCACTCGTGGGTTCGAATCCCATCCTCGTCGTTTGTTGTCTTTAGTGTTCAAGAAAGCCAAGTGTGCCTGGCAAAGCTTTTTGCTTCCAACTATAACGTCATCATACTAAAGATAGATGCAGAAAAACTCTACGTGCAGGCGAGTTGCTGCGTGGTTAAGGCGATGGACTGCTAATCCTTTGTGCTCTGTGCGCATGGGTTTGAGTCCCATCTTTGGTGTTTAGTTTCACAGGGAGTCTAAAGGACAGGTCAACCGCAGGGGTGCAGCTCATGGCAAGCTTTTAATTATAGCTGTATTTCGGTTATGAGAGCCCCCTGGTTAATGGATATAATCATTTTAAATACAAAAACACGTTCAAGGGAGGTCCAAATCCTGGCTAAACCAGCCACCTTCAAGCTTATGCTTTCAACACCACAGCGAAAACAGAATGTAAAAAAAGCAAAAGTAAAATTCCCTTTTACAACAAGTCATGAAGCCTCTCAAGAGACTGTCAAAAATTGCCAGGGCTGACTGTATTTCAAGTCATCCCAGCGGGGTATTCTTAAAGTTTTCAACCAGCAAAGATCACGTCTCGGATGAGCCTCATAGGCTATGATATTGCTTCTGCGAAAGAATGCCAGACAAGGTAGCGACGTCTCCTGTGTTTTTATCTGGACATGGAACGACAGGGTGGTATCACGTTTTAAACTGCCATGTAATCAGCCTTTTGGAACGGCCGGCTGCATGGTGTGTCTATGAAACAGGTGAGTGAAATGCACATAGAGGTTTATTAATTGTTCTCTCTTAGCTCAAAGAACAAAATGTGCGGTATTTTTTATGGGATATACTTATGAGTATCCTGGTAACAAAGGGGCAGAGTTATAAGCCTCAATCTCCAAGAACATGTTTGAGTTTTGGATCGATTCGATGAGCCCCCTACCAGTTTGGGTAGGATAATGAAGATTGCAAGGACACTGCAAACATATTCTGAGAGAGGTCCAATGTAAGCTATGCTGCCATTTTCTTGACCCAGGCGTTCTCTCTAGGTTCTTACCAACAAAGCAGAAGCAGCACACAAAAGAAACATAAGCACATCTCCCTCTATCAACACAGTTGTGAGTTTCCCAACCTTCCTCCTAAAGACGTGCAGGTGAGTGACAAGGTGGCCGAATGGTTAAGGCGATGGACTGCTAATCCACTCTTTATGCCTGTGTCGAATCCCATCGTCTTCGTTTGTTGTCTTTAGTGTTTCGAGAGAGCCATGTCGCATGGAAAAGCCGTTCAAAGTACATTGCTGCCAACTTTAACGACATCACCATTAAAATAGCTGCAGAAACACACCACAGCCCAGCTTCGGACAGTCGTGCTGGCGAGTGACGAGGTGGCCGACTGGTTAAAGCGATGGACTGCTAATCCATTGTGCTCTTTATGTGTGGGTTCGAATCCCATCCTCGTCGTTTGATGTCTCTAGTGTTTCGAGAGAGCCAAGTGCGCATGGAAAAGCCGTTCAAATGACATTGCTGCCGACTTTAACGACATCATCCTTAAAATAGCTGCAGAAACACACCACACCCCAGCTTCGGGCAGATGTGCAGGCGTAGTGACGAGGTGGCCGAGTGGTTAAGGCGATGGACTGCTAATCCATTGTGCTCTGCACGCGTGGGTTCGAATCCCATCCTCGTCGTTCGCCAGACAAGGTAGCGACGTCTCCTGTGCTTTTATCTGGACATGGAACGACAGGGTGGTATCACGTTTTAAACTGCCATGTAATCAGCCTTTTGGAACGGCCGGCTGCATGGTGTGTCTATGAAACAGGTGAGTGAAATGCACATAGAGGTTTATTAATTGTTCTCTCTTAGCTCAAAGAACAAAATGTGCGGTATTTTTTATGGGATATACTTATGAGTATCCTGGTAACAAAGAGGCAGAGTTATAAGCCTCAATCTCCAAGAACATGTTTGAGTTTTGGATCGATTCGATGAGCCCCCTACCAGTTTGGGTAGGATAATGAAGATTGCAAGGACACTGCAAACATATTCTGAGAGAGGTCCAATGTAAGCTATGCTGCCATTTTCTTGACCCAGGCGTTCTCTCTAGGTTCTTACCAACAAAGCAGAAGCAGCACACAAAAGAAACATAAGCACATCTCCCTCTATCAACACAGTTGTGAGTTTCCCAACCTTCCTCCTAAAGACGTGCAGGTGAGTGACAAGGTGGCCGAATGGTTAAGGCGATGGACTGCTAATCCACTCTTTATGCGTGTGTTCGAATCCCATCGTCTTCGTTTGTTGTCTTTAGTGTTTCGAGAGAGCCATGTCGCATGGAAAAGCCGTTCAAAGTACATTGCTGCCGACTTTAACGACATCACCATTAAAATAGCTGCAGAAACACACCACAGCCCAGCTTCGGACAGTCGTGCTGGCGAGTGACGAGGTGGCCGACTGGTTAAAGCGATGGACTGCTAATCCATTGTGCTCTTTATGTGTGGGTTCGAATCCCATCCTCGTCGTTTGATGTCTCTAGTGTTTCGAGAGAGCCAAGTGCGCATGGAAAAGCCGTTCAAATGACATTGCTGCCGACTTTAACGACATCATCCTTAAAATAGCTGCAGAAACACACCACACCCCAGCTTCGGGCAGATGTGCAGGCGTAGTGACGAGGTGGCCGAGTGGTTAAGGCGATGGACTGCTAATCCATTGTGCTCTGCACGCGTGGGTTCGAATCCCATCCTCGTTGTTTGTTGTCTTTAGTGTTTTGAGAGAGCCAAGTGCGCATGGAAAAGCCGTTCAAAGGACATTGCTGCCGACTTTAACGACATCATCATTAAAATAGCTGCAGAAACAAACCAGCTTCGGGCAGTTGTGCAGGCGAGTGACGAGGTGGCAGAGTGGTTAAAGCGATGGACTGCTAATCCATTGTGCTCTGCACGCGTGGGTTCGAATCCCATCCTCGTCGTTCGCCAGACGAAAGAAAGCCAGACAAGGTAGCGACGTCTCCTGTGCTTTTATCTGGACATGGAACGACAGGGTGGTATCACGTTTTAAACTGCCATGTAATCAGCCTTTTGGAACGGCCGGCTGCATGGTGTGTCTATGAAACAGGTGAGTGAAATGCACATAGAGGTTTATTAATTGTTCTCTCTTAGCTCAAAGAACAAAATGTGCGGTATTTTTTATGGGATATACTTATGAGTATCCTGGTAACAAAGGGGCAGAGTTATAAGCCTTAATCTCCAAGAACATGTTTGAGTTTTGGATCGATTCGATGAGCCCCCTACCAGTTTGGGTAGGATAATGAAGAGTGCAAGGACACTGCAAACATATTCTGAGAGAGGTCCAATGTAAGCTATGCTGCCATTTTCTTGACCCAGGCGTTCTCTCTAGGTTCTTACCAACAAAGCAGAAGCAGCACACAAAAGAAACATAAGCACATCTCCCTCTATCAACACAGTTGTGAGTTTCCCAACCTTCCTCCTAAAGACGTGCAGGTGAGTGACAAGGTGGCCGAATGGTTAAGGCGATGGACTGCTAATCCACTCTTTATGCGTGTGTTCGAATCCCATCGTCTTCGTTTGTTGTCTTTAGTGTTTCGAGAGAGCCATGTCGCATGGAAAAGCCGTTCAAAGTACATTGCTGCCGACTTTAACGACATCACCATTAAAATAGCTGCAGAAACACACCACAGCCCAGCTTCGGGCAGTCGTGCTGGCGAGTGACGAGGTGGCCGACTGGTTAAAGCGATGGACTGCTAATCCATTGTGCTCTGCACGCGTGGGTTCGAATCCCATCCTCGTCGTTTGTTGTCTTTAGTGTTTCGAGAGAGCCAAGTGCGCATGGAAAAGCCGTTCAAATGACATTGCTGCCGACTTTAACGACATCATCATTAAAATAGCTGCAGAAACACACCAGCTTCGGGCAGTTGTGCAGGCGAGTGACGAGGTGGCCGAGTGGTTAAGGCGATGGACTGCTAATCCATTGTGCTCTGCACGCGTGGGTTCGAATCCCATCCTCGTCGTTCGCCAGACGAAAGAAATCCAGACAAGGTAGCGACGTCTCCTGTGGTTTTATCTGGACATGGAACGACAGGGTGGTATCACGTTTTAAACTGCCATGTAATCAGCCTTTTGGAACGGCCGGCTGCATGGTGTGTCTATGAAACAGGTGAGTGAAATGCACATAGAGGTTTATTAATTGTTCTCTCTTAGCTCAAAGAACAAAATGTGCGGTATTTTTGATGGGAGATACTTATGGCTATCCTGGTTACAAAGGGCCAGAGTTATAACCCTCAATCTCCAAGAACATGTTTGAGTTTGGGATCGATTCGATGAGCCCCCTACCAGTTTGGGTAGGATAATGAAGAGTGCAAGGACACTGCAAACATATTCTGAGAGAGGTCCAATGTAAGCTATGCTGCCATTTTCTTGACCCAGGCGTTCTCTCTAGGTTCTTACCAACAAAGCAGAAGCAGCACACAAAAGAAACATATGCACATCTCCCTCTATCAACACAGTTGTGAGTTTCCCAACCTTCCTCCTAAAGACGTGTAGGTGAGTGACGAGGTGGCCGAATGGTTAAGGTGATGGACTGCTGATTCATTGTGCTCTTCATGCGTTTGTTCGAATCCCATCATAGGCGTTTGTTGTCTTTAGTGTTTCGAGAGAGCCAAGTGCGCATGGAAAAGCCGTTCAAAGTACGTTGCTGCCGACTTTAACGACATCATCATTAAAATAGCTGCAGAAACACACCAGCTTCGGGCAGTTGTGCAGGCGAGTGATTAAGGTGATGTACTGCTAATCCATTGTGCTCTGCACGCGTGGGTTCGAATCCCATCCACGACGTTTGATGTCTTTAGTGTTTTGAGAGAGCCAAGTTCGCATGGAAAAGCAGTTCAAATGACATTGCTGCCGACTTTAACGACATCATCCTTAAAATAGCTGCAGAAACACACCACGGCCCAGCTTCGGGCAGATGAGCAGGTGAGTGACGAGGTGGCCGAGTCGTTAAGGCGATGCACTGCTAATCCATTGTGTTCTGCACTCGTGGGTTCGAATCCCATCCTCGTCGTTTGTTGTCTTTAGTGTTCAAGAAAGCCAAGTGTGCCTGGCAAAGCTTTTTGCTTCCAACTATAACGTCATCATACTAAAGATAGATGCAGAAAAACTCTACGTGCAGGCGAGTTGCTGCGTGGTTAAGGCGATGGACTGCTAATCCTTTGTGCTCTGTGCGCATGGGTTTGAGTCCCATCTTTGGTGTTTAGTTTCACAGGGAGTCTAAAGGACAGGTCAACCGCAGGGGTGCAGCTCATGGCAAGCTTTTAATTATAGCTGTATTTCGGTTATGAGAGCCCCCTGGTTAATGGATATAATCATTTTAAATACAAAAACACGTTCAAGGGAGGTCCAAATCCTGGCTAAACCAGCCACCTTCAAGCTTATGCTTTCAACACCACAGCGAAAACAGAATGTAAAAAAAGCAAAAGTAAAATTCCCTTTTACAACAAGTCATGAAGCCTCTCAAGAGACTGTCAAAAATTGCCAGGGCTGACTGTATTTCAAGTCATCCCAGCGGGGTATTCTTAAAGTTTTCAACCAGCAAAGATCACGTCTCGGATGAGCCTCATAGGCTATGATATTGCTTCTGCGAAAGAATGCCAGACAAGGTAGCGACGTCTCCTGTGTTTTTATCTGGACATGGAACGACAGGGTGGTATCACGTTTTAAACTGCCATGTAATCAGCCTTTTGGAACGGCCGGCTGCATGGTGTGTCTATGAAACAGGTGAGTGAAATGCACATAGAGGTTTATTAATTGTTCTCTCTTAGCTCAAAGAACAAAATGTGCGGTATTTTTTATGGGATATACTTATGAGTATCCTGGTAACAAAGGGGCAGAGTTATAAGCCTCAATCTCCAAGAACATGTTTGAGTTTTGGATCGATTCGATGAGCCCCCTACCAGTTTGGGTAGGATAATGAAGATTGCAAGGACACTGCAAACATATTCTGAGAGAGGTCCAATGTAAGCTATGCTGCCATTTTCTTGACCCAGGCGTTCTCTCTAGGTTCTTACCAACAAAGCAGAAGCAGCACACAAAAGAAACATAAGCACATCTCCCTCTATCAACACAGTTGTGAGTTTCCCAACCTTCCTCCTAAAGACGTGCAGGTGAGTGACAAGGTGGCCGAATGGTTAAGGCGATGGACTGCTAATCCACTCTTTATGCCTGTGTCGAATCCCATCGTCTTCGTTTGTTGTCTTTAGTGTTTCGAGAGAGCCATGTCGCATGGAAAAGCCGTTCAAAGTACATTGCTGCCAACTTTAACGACATCACCATTAAAATAGCTGCAGAAACACACCACAGCCCAGCTTCGGACAGTCGTGCTGGCGAGTGACGAGGTGGCCGACTGGTTAAAGCGATGGACTGCTAATCCATTGTGCTCTTTATGTGTGGGTTCGAATCCCATCCTCGTCGTTTGATGTCTCTAGTGTTTCGAGAGAGCCAAGTGCGCATGGAAAAGCCGTTCAAATGACATTGCTGCCGACTTTAACGACATCATCCTTAAAATAGCTGCAGAAACACACCACACCCCAGCTTCGGGCAGATGTGCAGGCGTAGTGACGAGGTGGCCGAGTGGTTAAGGCGATGGACTGCTAATCCATTGTGCTCTGCACGCGTGGGTTCGAATCCCATCCTCGTCGTTCGCCAGACAAGGTAGCGACGTCTCCTGTGCTTTTATCTGGACATGGAACGACAGGGTGGTATCACGTTTTAAACTGCCATGTAATCAGCCTTTTGGAACGGCCGGCTGCATGGTGTGTCTATGAAACAGGTGAGTGAAATGCACATAGAGGTTTATTAATTGTTCTCTCTTAGCTCAAAGAACAAAATGTGCGGTATTTTTTATGGGATATACTTATGAGTATCCTGGTAACAAAGAGGCAGAGTTATAAGCCTCAATCTCCAAGAACATGTTTGAGTTTTGGATCGATTCGATGAGCCCCCTACCAGTTTGGGTAGGATAATGAAGATTGCAAGGACACTGCAAACATATTCTGAGAGAGGTCCAATGTAAGCTATGCTGCCATTTTCTTGACCCAGGCGTTCTCTCTAGGTTCTTACCAACAAAGCAGAAGCAGCACACAAAAGAAACATAAGCACATCTCCCTCTATCAACACAGTTGTGAGTTTCCCAACCTTCCTCCTAAAGACGTGCAGGTGAGTGACAAGGTGGCCGAATGGTTAAGGCGATGGACTGCTAATCCACTCTTTATGCGTGTGTTCGAATCCCATCGTCTTCGTTTGTTGTCTTTAGTGTTTCGAGAGAGCCATGTCGCATGGAAAAGCCGTTCAAAGTACATTGCTGCCGACTTTAACGACATCACCATTAAAATAGCTGCAGAAACACACCACAGCCCAGCTTCGGACAGTCGTGCTGGCGAGTGACGAGGTGGCCGACTGGTTAAAGCGATGGACTGCTAATCCATTGTGCTCTTTATGTGTGGGTTCGAATCCCATCCTCGTCGTTTGATGTCTCTAGTGTTTCGAGAGAGCCAAGTGCGCATGGAAAAGCCGTTCAAATGACATTGCTGCCGACTTTAACGACATCATCCTTAAAATAGCTGCAGAAACACACCACACCCCAGCTTCGGGCAGATGTGCAGGCGTAGTGACGAGGTGGCCGAGTGGTTAAGGCGATGGACTGCTAATCCATTGTGCTCTGCACGCGTGGGTTCGAATCCCATCCTCGTTGTTTGTTGTCTTTAGTGTTTTGAGAGAGCCAAGTGCGCATGGAAAAGCCGTTCAAAGGACATTGCTGCCGACTTTAACGACATCATCATTAAAATAGCTGCAGAAACAAACCAGCTTCGGGCAGTTGTGCAGGCGAGTGACGAGGTGGCAGAGTGGTTAAAGCGATGGACTGCTAATCCATTGTGCTCTGCACGCGTGGGTTCGAATCCCATCCTCGTCGTTCGCCAGACGAAAGAAAGCCAGACAAGGTAGCGACGTCTCCTGTGCTTTTATCTGGACATGGAACGACAGGGTGGTATCACGTTTTAAACTGCCATGTAATCAGCCTTTTGGAACGGCCGGCTGCATGGTGTGTCTATGAAACAGGTGAGTGAAATGCACATAGAGGTTTATTAATTGTTCTCTCTTAGCTCAAAGAACAAAATGTGCGGTATTTTTTATGGGATATACTTATGAGTATCCTGGTAACAAAGGGGCAGAGTTATAAGCCTTAATCTCCAAGAACATGTTTGAGTTTTGGATCGATTCGATGAGCCCCCTACCAGTTTGGGTAGGATAATGAAGAGTGCAAGGACACTGCAAACATATTCTGAGAGAGGTCCAATGTAAGCTATGCTGCCATTTTCTTGACCCAGGCGTTCTCTCTAGGTTCTTACCAACAAAGCAGAAGCAGCACACAAAAGAAACATAAGCACATCTCCCTCTATCAACACAGTTGTGAGTTTCCCAACCTTCCTCCTAAAGACGTGCAGGTGAGTGACAAGGTGGCCGAATGGTTAAGGCGATGGACTGCTAATCCACTCTTTATGCGTGTGTTCGAATCCCATCGTCTTCGTTTGTTGTCTTTAGTGTTTCGAGAGAGCCATGTCGCATGGAAAAGCCGTTCAAAGTACATTGCTGCCGACTTTAACGACATCACCATTAAAATAGCTGCAGAAACACACCACAGCCCAGCTTCGGGCAGTCGTGCTGGCGAGTGACGAGGTGGCCGACTGGTTAAAGCGATGGACTGCTAATCCATTGTGCTCTGCACGCGTGGGTTCGAATCCCATCATCGTCGTTTGTTGTCTTTAGTGTTTCGAGAGAGCCAAGTGCGCATGGAAAAGCCGTTCAAATGACATTGCTGCCGACTTTAACGACATCATCATTAAAATAGCTGCAGAAACACACCAGCTTCGGGCAGTTGTGCAGGCGAGTGACGAGGTGGCCGAGTGGTTAAGGCGATGGACTGCTAATCCATTGTGCTCTGCACGCGTGGGTTCGAATCCCATCCTCGTCGTTCGCCAGACGAAAGAAATCCAGACAAGGTAGCGACGTCTCCTGTGGTTTTATCTGGACATGGAACGACAGGGTGGTATCACGTTTTAAACTGCCATGTAATCAGCCTTTTGGAACGGCCGGCTGCATGGTGTGTCTATGAAACAGGTGAGTGAAATGCACATAGAGGTTTATTAATTGTTCTCTCTTAGCTCAAAGAACAAAATGTGCGGTATTTTTTATGGGATATACTTATGAGTATCCTGGTAACAAAGGGGCAGAGTTATAAGCCTCAATCTCCAAGAACATGTTTGAGTTTTGGATCGATTCGATGAGCCCCCTACCAGTTTGGGTAGGATAATGAAGATTGCAAGGACACTGCAAACATATTCTGAGAGAGGTCCAATGTAAGCTATGCTGCCATTTTCTTGACCCAGGCGTTCTCTCTAGGTTCTTACCAACAAAGCAGAAGCAGCACACAAAAGAAACATAAGCACATCTCCCTCTATCAACACAGTTGTGAGTTTCCCAACCTTCCTCCTAAAGACGTGCAGGTGAGTGACAAGGTGGCCGAATGGTTAAGGCGATGGACTGCTAATCCACTCTTTATGCCTGTGTCGAATCCCATCGTCTTCGTTTGTTGTCTTTAGTGTTTCGAGAGAGCCATGTCGCATGGAAAAGCCGTTCAAAGTACATTGCTGCCAACTTTAACGACATCACCATTAAAATAGCTGCAGAAACACACCACAGCCCAGCTTCGGACAGTCGTGCTGGCGAGTGACGAGGTGGCCGACTGGTTAAAGCGATGGACTGCTAATCCATTGTGCTCTTTATGTGTGGGTTCGAATCCCATCCTCGTCGTTTGATGTCTCTAGTGTTTCGAGAGAGCCAAGTGCGCATGGAAAAGCCGTTCAAATGACATTGCTGCCGACTTTAACGACATCATCCTTAAAATAGCTGCAGAAACACACCACACCCCAGCTTCGGGCAGATGTGCAGGCGTAGTGACGAGGTGGCCGAGTGGTTAAGGCGATGGACTGCTAATCCATTGTGCTCTGCACGCGTGGGTTCGAATCCCATCCTCGTCGTTCGCCAGACAAGGTAGCGACGTCTCCTGTGCTTTTATCTGGACATGGAACGACAGGGTGGTATCACGTTTTAAACTGCCATGTAATCAGCCTTTTGGAACGGCCGGCTGCATGGTGTGTCTATGAAACAGGTGAGTGAAATGCACATAGAGGTTTATTAATTGTTCTCTCTTAGCTCAAAGAACAAAATGTGCGGTATTTTTTATGGGATATACTTATGAGTATCCTGGTAACAAAGAGGCAGAGTTATAAGCCTCAATCTCCAAGAACATGTTTGAGTTTTGGATCGATTCGATGAGCCCCCTACCAGTTTGGGTAGGATAATGAAGATTGCAAGGACACTGCAAACATATTCTGAGAGAGGTCCAATGTAAGCTATGCTGCCATTTTCTTGACCCAGGCGTTCTCTCTAGGTTCTTACCAACAAAGCAGAAGCAGCACACAAAAGAAACATAAGCACATCTCCCTCTATCAACACAGTTGTGAGTTTCCCAACCTTCCTCCTAAAGACGTGCAGGTGAGTGACAAGGTGGCCGAATGGTTAAGGCGATGGACTGCTAATCCACTCTTTATGCGTGTGTTCGAATCCCATCGTCTTCGTTTGTTGTCTTTAGTGTTTCGAGAGAGCCATGTCGCATGGAAAAGCGTGGGTTCGAATCCCATCCTCGTCGTTTGTTGTCTTTAGTGTTTCGAGAGAGCCAAGTGCGCATGGAAAAGCCGTTCAAAGGACATTGCTGCCGACTTTAACGACATCATCATTAAAATAGCTGCAGAAACAAACGAGCTTCGGGCAGTTGTGCAGGCGAGTGACGAGGTGGCAGAGTGGTTAAAGCGATGGACTGCTAATCCATTGTGCTCTGCACGCGTGGGTTCGAATCCCATCCTCGTCGTTCGCCAGACGAAAGAAAGCCAGACAAGGTAGCGACGTCTCCTGTGCTTTTATCTGGACATGGAACGACAGGGTGGTATCACGTTTTAAACTGCCATGTAATCAGCCTTTTGGAACGGCCGGCTGCATGGTGTGTCTATGAAACAGGTGAGTGAAATGCACATAGAGGTTTATTAATTGTTCTCTCTTAGCTCAAAGAACAAAATGTGCGGTATTTTTTATGGGATATACTTATGAGTATCCTGGTAACAAAGGGGCAGAGTTATAAGCCTTAATCTCCAAGAACATGTTTGAGTTTTGGATCGATTCGATGAGCCCCCTACCAGTTTGGGTAGGATAATGAAGAGTGCAAGGACACTGCAAACATATTCTGAGAGAGGTCCAATGTAAGCTATGCTGCCATTTTCTTGACCCAGGCGTTCTCTCTAGGTTCTTACCAACAAAGCAGAAGCAGCACACAAAAGAAACATAAGCACATCTCCCTCTATCAACACAGTTGTGAGTTTCCCAACCTTCCTCCTAAAGACGTGCAGGTGAGTGACAAGGTGGCCGAATGGTTAAGGCGATGGACTGCTAATCCACTCTTTATGCGTGTGTTCGAATCCCATCGTCTTCGTTTGTTGTCTTTAGTGTTTCGAGAGAGCCATGTCGCATGGAAAAGCGTGGGTTCGAATCCCATCCTCGTCGTTTGTTGTCTTTAGTGTTTCGAGAGAGCCAAGTGCGCATGGAAAAGCCGTTCAAAGGACATTGCTGCCGACTTTAACGACATCATCATTAAAATAGCTGCAGAAACAAACGAGCTTCGGGCAGTTGTGCAGGCGAGTGACGAGGTGGCAGAGTGGTTAAAGCGATGGACTGCTAATCCATTGTGCTCTGCACGCGTGGGTTCGAATCCCATCCTCGTCGTTCGCCAGACGAAAGAAAGCCAGACAAGGTAGCGACGTCTCCTGTGCTTTTATCTGGACATGGAACGACAGGGTGGTATCACGTTTTAAACTGCCATGTAATCAGCCTTTTGGAACGGCCGGCTGCATGGTGTGTCTATGAAACAGGTGAGTGAAATGCACATAGAGGTTTATTAATTGTTCTCTCTTAGCTCAAAGAACAAAATGTGCGGTATTTTTTATGGGATATACTTATGAGTATCCTGGTAACAAAGGGGCAGAGTTATAAGCCTTAATCTCCAAGAACATGTTTGAGTTTTGGATCGATTCGATGAGCCCCCTACCAGTTTGGGTAGGATAATGAAGAGTGCAAGGACACTGCAAACATATTCTGAGAGAGGTCCAATGTAAGCTATGCTGCCATTTTCTTGACCCAGGCGTTCTCTCTAGGTTCTTACCAACAAAGCAGAAGCAGCACACAAAAGAAACATAAGCACATCTCCCTCTATCAACACAGTTGTGAGTTTCCCAACCTTCCTCCTAAAGACGTGCAGGTGAGTGACAAGGTGGCCGAATGGTTAAGGCGATGGACTGCTAATCCACTCTTTATGCGTGTGTTCGAATCCCATCGTCTTCGTTTGTTGTCTTTAGTGTTTCGAGAGAGCCATGTCGCATGGAAAAGCGTGGGTTCGAATCCCATCCTCGTCGTTTGTTGTCTTTAGTGTTTCGAGAGAGCCAAGTGCGCATGGAAAAGCCGTTCAAAGGACATTGCTGCCGACTTTAACGACATCATCATTAAAATAGCTGCAGAAACAAACCAGCTTCGGGCAGTTGTGCAGGCGAGTGACGAGGTGGCAGAGTGGTTAAAGCGATGGACTGCTAATACATTGTGCTCTGCACGCGTGGGTTCGAATCCCATCCTCGTCGTTCGCCAGACGAAAGAAAGCCAGACAAGGTAGCGACGTCTCCTGTGCTTTTATCTGGACATGGAACGACAGGGTGGTATCACGTTTTAAACTGCCATGTAATCAGCCTTTTGGAACGGCCGGCTGCATGGTGTGTCTATGAAACAGGTGAGTGAAATGCACATAGAGGTTTATTAATTGTTCTCTCTTAGCTCAAAGAACAAAATGTGCGGTATTTTTTATGGGATATACTTATGAGTATCCTGGTAACAAAGGGGCAGAGTTATAAGCCTTAATCTCCAAGAACATGTTTGAGTTTTGGATCGATTCGATGAGCCCCCTACCAGTTTGGGTAGGATAATGAAGAGTGCAAGGACACTGCAAACATATTCTGAGAGAGGTCCAATGTAAGCTATGCTGCCATTTTCTTGACCCAGGCGTTCTCTCTAGGTTCTTACCAACAAAGCAGAAGCAGCACACAAAAGAAACATAAGCACATCTCCCTCTATCAACACAGTTGTGAGTTTCCCAACCTTCCTCCTAAAGACGTGCAGGTGAGTGACAAGGTGGCCGAATGGTTAAGGCGATGGACTGCTAATCCACTCTTTATGCGTGTGTTCGAATCCCATCGTCTTCGTTTGTTGTCTTTAGTGTTTCGAGAGAGCCATGTCGCATGGAAAAGCCGTTCAAAGTACATTGCTGCCGACTTTAACGACATCACCATTAAAATAGCTGCAGAAACACACCACAGCCCAGCTTCGGGCAGTCGTGCTGGCGAGTGACGAGGTGGCCGACTGGTTAAAGCGATGGACTGCTAATCCATTGTGCTCTGCACGCGTGGGTTCGAATCCCATCCTCGTCGTTTGTTGTCTTTAGTGTTTCGAGAGAGCCAAGTGCGCATGGAAAAGCCGTTCAAATGACATTGCTGCCGACTTTAACGACATCATCATTAAAATAGCTGCAGAAACACACCAGCTTCGGGCAGTTGTGCAGGCGAGTGACGAGGTGGCCGAGTGGTTAAGGCGATGGACTGCTAATCCATTGTGCTCTGCACGCGTGGGTTCGAATCCCATCCTCGTCGTTCGCCAGACGAAAGAAATCCAGACAAGGTAGCGACGTCTCCTGTGGTTTTATCTGGACATGGAACGACAGGGTGGTATCACGTTTTAAACTGCCATGTAATCAGCCTTTTGGAACGGCCGGCTGCATGGTGTGTCTATGAAACAGGTGAGTGAAATGCACATAGAGGTTTATTAATTGTTCTCTCTTAGCTCAAAGAACAAAATGTGCGGTATTTTTGATGGGAGATACTTATGGCTATCCTGGTTACAAAGGGCCAGAGTTATAACCCTCAATCTCCAAGAACATGTTTGAGTTTGGGATCGATTCGATGAGCCCCCTACCAGTTTGGGTAGGATAATGAAGAGTGCAAGGACACTGCAAACATATTCTGAGAGAGGTCCAATGTAAGCTATGCTGCCATTTTCTTGACCCAGGCGTTCTCTCTAGGTTCTTACCAACAAAGCAGAAGCAGCACACAAAAGAAACATATGCACATCTCCCTCTATCAACACAGTTGTGAGTTTCCCAACCTTCCTCCTAAAGACGTGTAGGTGAGTGACGAGGTGGCCGAATGGTTAAGGTGATGGACTGCTGATTCATTGTGCTCTTCATGCGTTTGTTCGAATCCCATCATAGGCGTTTGTTGTCTTTAGTGTTTCGAGAGAGCCAAGTGCGCATGGAAAAGCCGTTCAAAGTACGTTGCTGCCGACTTTAACGACATCATCATTAAAATAGCTGCAGAAACACACCAGCTTCGGGCAGTTGTGCAGGCGAGTGATTAAGGTGATGTACTGCTAATCCATTGTGCTCTGCACGCGTGGGTTCGAATCCCATCCACGACGTTTGATGTCTTTAGTGTTTCGAGAGAGCCAAGTTCGCATGGAAAAGCAGTTCAAATGACATTGCTGCCGACTTTAACGACATCATCCTTAAAATAGCTGCAGAAACACACCACGGCCCAGCTTCGGGCAGATGAGCAGGTGAGTGACGAGGTGGCCGAGTCGTTAAGGCGATGCACTGCTAATCCATTGTGTTCTGCACTCGTGGGTTCGAATCCCATCCTCGTCGTTTGTTGTCTTTAGTGTTCAAGAAAGCCAAGTGTGCCTGGCAAAGCTTTTTGCTTCCAACTATAACGTCATCATACTAAAGATAGATGCAGAAAAACTCTACGTGCAGGCGAGTTGCTGCGTGGTTAAGGCGATGGACTGCTAATCCTTTGTGCTCTGTGCGCATGGGTTTGAGTCCCATCTTTGGTGTTTAGTTTCACAGGGAGTCTAAAGGACAGGTCAACCGCAGGGGTGCAGCTCATGGCAAGCTTTTAATTATAGCTGTATTTCGGTTATGAGAGCCCCCTGGTTAATGGATATAATCATTTTAAATACAAAAACACGTTCAAGGGAGGTCCAAATCCTGGCTAAACCAGCCACCTTCAAGCTTATGCTTTCAACACCACAGCGAAAACAGAATGTAAAAAAAGCAAAAGTAAAATTCCCTTTTACAACAAGTCATGAAGCCTCTCAAGAGACTGTCAAAAATTGCCAGGGCTGACTGTATTTCAAGTCATCCCAGCGGGGTATTCTTAAAGTTTTCAACCAGCAAAGATCACGTCTCGGATGAGCCTCATAGGCTATGATATTGCTTCTGCGAAAGAATGCCAGACAAGGTAGCGACGTCTCCTGTGTTTTTATCTGGACATGGAACGACAGGGTGGTATCACGTTTTAAACTGCCATGTAATCAGCCTTTTGGAACGGCCGGCTGCATGGTGTGTCTATGAAACAGGTGAGTGAAATGCACATAGAGGTTTATTAATTGTTCTCTCTTAGCTCAAAGAACAAAATGTGCGGTATTTTTTATGGGATATACTTATGAGTATCCTGGTAACAAAGGGGCAGAGTTATAAGCCTCAATCTCCAAGAACATGTTTGAGTTTTGGATCGATTCGATGAGCCCCCTACCAGTTTGGGTAGGATAATGAAGATTGCAAGGACACTGCAAACATATTCTGAGAGAGGTCCAATGTAAGCTATGCTGCCATTTTCTTGACCCAGGCGTTCTCTCTAGGTTCTTACCAACAAAGCAGAAGCAGCACACAAAAGAAACATAAGCACATCTCCCTCTATCAACACAGTTGTGAGTTTCCCAACCTTCCTCCTAAAGACGTGCAGGTGAGTGACAAGGTGGCCGAATGGTTAAGGCGATGGACTGCTAATCCACTCTTTATGCCTGTGTCGAATCCCATCGTCTTCGTTTGTTGTCTTTAGTGTTTCGAGAGAGCCATGTCGCATGGAAAAGCCGTTCAAAGTACATTGCTGCCAACTTTAACGACATCACCATTAAAATAGCTGCAGAAACACACCACAGCCCAGCTTCGGACAGTCGTGCTGGCGAGTGACGAGGTGGCCGACTGGTTAAAGCGATGGACTGCTAATCCATTGTGCTCTTTATGTGTGGGTTCGAATCCCATCCTCGTCGTTTGATGTCTCTAGTGTTTCGAGAGAGCCAAGTGCGCATGGAAAAGCCGTTCAAATGACATTGCTGCCGACTTTAACGACATCATCCTTAAAATAGCTGCAGAAACACACCACACCCCAGCTTCGGGCAGATGTGCAGGCGTAGTGACGAGGTGGCCGAGTGGTTAAGGCGATGGACTGCTAATCCATTGTGCTCTGCACGCGTGGGTTCGAATCCCATCCTCGTCGTTCGCCAGACAAGGTAGCGACGTCTCCTGTGCTTTTATCTGGACATGGAACGACAGGGTGGTATCACGTTTTAAACTGCCATGTAATCAGCCTTTTGGAACGGCCGGCTGCATGGTGTGTCTATGAAACAGGTGAGTGAAATGCACATAGAGGTTTATTAATTGTTCTCTCTTAGCTCAAAGAACAAAATGTGCGGTATTTTTTATGGGATATACTTATGAGTATCCTGGTAACAAAGAGGCAGAGTTATAAGCCTCAATCTCCAAGAACATGTTTGAGTTTTGGATCGATTCGATGAGCCCCCTACCAGTTTGGGTAGGATAATGAAGATTGCAAGGACACTGCAAACATATTCTGAGAGAGGTCCAATGTAAGCTATGCTGCCATTTTCTTGACCCAGGCGTTCTCTCTAGGTTCTTACCAACAAAGCAGAAGCAGCACACAAAAGAAACATAAGCACATCTCCCTCTATCAACACAGTTGTGAGTTTCCCAACCTTCCTCCTAAAGACGTGCAGGTGAGTGACAAGGTGGCCGAATGGTTAAGGCGATGGACTGCTAATCCACTCTTTATGCGTGTGTTCGAATCCCATCGTCTTCGTTTGTTGTCTTTAGTGTTTCGAGAGAGCCATGTCGCATGGAAAAGCCGTTCAAAGTACATTGCTGCCGACTTTAACGACATCACCATTAAAATAGCTGCAGAAACACACCACAGCCCAGCTTCGGACAGTCGTGCTGGCGAGTGACGAGGTGGCCGACTGGTTAAAGCGATGGACTGCTAATCCATTGTGCTCTTTATGTGTGGGTTCGAATCCCATCCTCGTCGTTTGATGTCTCTAGTGTTTCGAGAGAGCCAAGTGCGCATGGAAAAGCCGTTCAAATGACATTGCTGCCGACTTTAACGACATCATCCTTAAAATAGCTGCAGAAACACACCACACCCCAGCTTCGGGCAGATGTGCAGGCGTAGTGACGAGGTGGCCGAGTGGTTAAGGCGATGGACTGCTAATCCATTGTGCTCTGCACGCGTGGGTTCGAATCCCATCCTCGTTGTTTGTTGTCTTTAGTGTTTTGAGAGAGCCAAGTGCGCATGGAAAAGCCGTTCAAAGGACATTGCTGCCGACTTTAACGACATCATCATTAAAATAGCTGCAGAAACAAACCAGCTTCGGGCAGTTGTGCAGGCGAGTGACGAGGTGGCAGAGTGGTTAAAGCGATGGACTGCTAATCCATTGTGCTCTGCACGCGTGGGTTCGAATCCCATCCTCGTCGTTCGCCAGACGAAAGAAAGCCAGACAAGGTAGCGACGTCTCCTGTGCTTTTATCTGGACATGGAACGACAGGGTGGTATCACGTTTTAAACTGCCATGTAATCAGCCTTTTGGAACGGCCGGCTGCATGGTGTGTCTATGAAACAGGTGAGTGAAATGCACATAGAGGTTTATTAATTGTTCTCTCTTAGCTCAAAGAACAAAATGTGCGGTATTTTTTATGGGATATACTTATGAGTATCCTGGTAACAAAGGGGCAGAGTTATAAGCCTTAATCTCCAAGAACATGTTTGAGTTTTGGATCGATTCGATGAGCCCCCTACCAGTTTGGGTAGGATAATGAAGAGTGCAAGGACACTGCAAACATATTCTGAGAGAGGTCCAATGTAAGCTATGCTGCCATTTTCTTGACCCAGGCGTTCTCTCTAGGTTCTTACCAACAAAGCAGAAGCAGCACACAAAAGAAACATAAGCACATCTCCCTCTATCAACACAGTTGTGAGTTTCCCAACCTTCCTCCTAAAGACGTGCAGGTGAGTGACAAGGTGGCCGAATGGTTAAGGCGATGGACTGCTAATCCACTCTTTATGCGTGTGTTCGAATCCCATCGTCTTCGTTTGTTGTCTTTAGTGTTTCGAGAGAGCCATGTCGCATGGAAAAGCCGTTCAAAGTACATTGCTGCCGACTTTAACGACATCACCATTAAAATAGCTGCAGAAACACACCACAGCCCAGCTTCGGGCAGTCGTGCTGGCGAGTGACGAGGTGGCCGACTGGTTAAAGCGATGGACTGCTAATCCATTGTGCTCTGCACGCGTGGGTTCGAATCCCATCCTCGTCGTTTGTTGTCTTTAGTGTTTCGAGAGAGCCAAGTGCGCATGGAAAAGCCGTTCAAATGACATTGCTGCCGACTTTAACGACATCATCATTAAAATAGCTGCAGAAACACACCAGCTTCGGGCAGTTGTGCAGGCGAGTGACGAGGTGGCCGAGTGGTTAAGGCGATGGACTGCTAATCCATTGTGCTCTGCACGCGTGGGTTCGAATCCCATCCTCGTCGTTCGCCAGACGAAAGAAATCCAGACAAGGTAGCGACGTCTCCTGTGGTTTTATCTGGACATGGAACGACAGGGTGGTATCACGTTTTAAACTGCCATGTAATCAGCCTTTTGGAACGGCCGGCTGCATGGTGTGTCTATGAAACAGGTGAGTGAAATGCACATAGAGGTTTATTAATTGTTCTCTCTTAGCTCAAAGAACAAAATGTGCGGTATTTTTGATGGGAGATACTTATGGCTATCCTGGTTACAAAGGGCCAGAGTTATAACCCTCAATCTCCAAGAACATGTTTGAGTTTGGGATCGATTCGATGAGCCCCCTACCAGTTTGGGTAGGATAATGAAGAGTGCAAGGACACTGCAAACATATTCTGAGAGAGGTCCAATGTAAGCTATGCTGCCATTTTCTTGACCCAGGCGTTCTCTCTAGGTTCTTACCAACAAAGCAGAAGCAGCACACAAAAGAAACATATGCACATCTCCCTCTATCAACACAGTTGTGAGTTTCCCAACCTTCCTCCTAAAGACGTGTAGGTGAGTGACGAGGTGGCCGAATGGTTAAGGTGATGGACTGCTGATTCATTGTGCTCTTCATGCGTTTGTTCGAATCCCATCATAGGCGTTTGTTGTCTTTAGTGTTTCGAGAGAGCCAAGTGCGCATGGAAAAGCCGTTCAAAGTACGTTGCTGCCGACTTTAACGACATCATCATTAAAATAGCTGCAGAAACACACCAGCTTCGGGCAGTTGTGCAGGCGAGTGATTAAGGTGATGTACTGCTAATCCATTGTGCTCTGCACGCGTGGGTTCGAATCCCATCCACGACGTTTGATGTCTTTAGTGTTTTGAGAGAGCCAAGTTCGCATGGAAAAGCAGTTCAAATGACATTGCTGCCGACTTTAACGACATCATCCTTAAAATAGCTGCAGAAACACACCACGGCCCAGCTTCGGGCAGATGAGCAGGTGAGTGACGAGGTGGCCGAGTCGTTAAGGCGATGCACTGCTAATCCATTGTGTTCTGCACTCGTGGGTTCGAATCCCATCCTCGTCGTTTGTTGTCTTTAGTGTTCAAGAAAGCCAAGTGTGCCTGGCAAAGCTTTTTGCTTCCAACTATAACGTCATCATACTAAAGATAGATGCAGAAAAACTCTACGTGCAGGCGAGTTGCTGCGTGGTTAAGGCGATGGACTGCTAATCCTTTGTGCTCTGTGCGCATGGGTTTGAGTCCCATCTTTGGTGTTTAGTTTCACAGGGAGTCTAAAGGACAGGTCAACCGCAGGGGTGCAGCTCATGGCAAGCTTTTAATTATAGCTGTATTTCGGTTATGAGAGCCCCCTGGTTAATGGATATAATCATTTTAAATACAAAAACACGTTCAAGGGAGGTCCAAATCCTGGCTAAACCAGCCACCTTCAAGCTTATGCTTTCAACACCACAGCGAAAACAGAATGTAAAAAAAGCAAAAGTAAAATTCCCTTTTACAACAAGTCATGAAGCCTCTCAAGAGACTGTCAAAAATTGCCAGGGCTGACTGTATTTCAAGTCATCCCAGCGGGGTATTCTTAAAGTTTTCAACCAGCAAAGATCACGTCTCGGATGAGCCTCATAGGCTATGATATTGCTTCTGCGAAAGAATGCCAGACAAGGTAGCGACGTCTCCTGTGTTTTTATCTGGACATGGAACGACAGGGTGGTATCACGTTTTAAACTGCCATGTAATCAGCCTTTTGGAACGGCCGGCTGCATGGTGTGTCTATGAAACAGGTGAGTGAAATGCACATAGAGTTTTATTAATTGTTCTCTCTTAGCTCAAAGAACAAAATGTGCGGTATTTTTTATGGGATATACTTATGAGTATCCTGGTAACAAAGGGGCAGAGTTATAAGCCTCAATCTCCAAGAACATGTTTGAGTTTTGGATCGATTCGATGAGCCCCCTACCAGTTTGGGTAGGATAATGAAGATTGCAAGGACACTGCAAACATATTCTGAGAGAGGTCCAATGTAAGCTATGCTGCCATTTTCTTGACCCAGGCGTTCTCTCTAGGTTCTTACCAACAAAGCAGAAGCAGCACACAAAAGAAACATAAGCACATCTCCCTCTATCAACACAGTTGTGAGTTTCCCAACCTTCCTCCTAAAGACGTGCAGGTGAGTGACAAGGTGGCCGAATGGTTAAGGCGATGGACTGCTAATCCACTCTTTATGCCTGTGTCGAATCCCATCGTCTTCGTTTGTTGTCTTTAGTGTTTCGAGAGAGCCATGTCGCATGGAAAAGCCGTTCAAAGTACATTGCTGCCAACTTTAACGACATCACCATTAAAATAGCTGCAGAAACACACCACAGCCCAGCTTCGGACAGTCGTGCTGGCGAGTGACGAGGTGGCCGACTGGTTAAAGCGATGGACTGCTAATCCATTGTGCTCTTTATGTGTGGGTTCGAATCCCATCCTCGTCGTTTGATGTCTCTAGTGTTTCGAGAGAGCCAAGTGCGCATGGAAAAGCCGTTCAAATGACATTGCTGCCGACTTTAACGACATCATCCTTAAAATAGCTGCAGAAACACACCACACCCCAGCTTCGGGCAGATGTGCAGGCGTAGTGACGAGGTGGCCGAGTGGTTAAGGCGATGGACTGCTAATCCATTGTGCTCTGCACGCGTGGGTTCGAATCCCATCCTCGTCGTTCGCCAGACAAGGTAGCGACGTCTCCTGTGCTTTTATCTGGACATGGAACGACAGGGTGGTATCACGTTTTAAACTGCCATGTAATCAGCCTTTTGGAACGGCCGGCTGCATGGTGTGTCTATGAAACAGGTGAGTGAAATGCACATAGAGGTTTATTAATTGTTCTCTCTTAGCTCAAAGAACAAAATGTGCGGTATTTTTTATGGGATATACTTATGAGTATCCTGGTAACAAAGAGGCAGAGTTATAAGCCTCAATCTCCAAGAACATGTTTGAGTTTTGGATCGATTCGATGAGCCCCCTACCAGTTTGGGTAGGATAATGAAGATTGCAAGGACACTGCAAACATATTCTGAGAGAGGTCCAATGTAAGCTATGCTGCCATTTTCTTGACCCAGGCGTTCTCTCTAGGTTCTTACCAACAAAGCAGAAGCAGCACACAAAAGAAACATAAGCACATCTCCCTCTATCAACACAGTTGTGAGTTTCCCAACCTTCCTCCTAAAGACGTGCAGGTGAGTGACAAGGTGGCCGAATGGTTAAGGCGATGGACTGCTAATCCACTCTTTATGCGTGTGTTCGAATCCCATCGTCTTCGTTTGTTGTCTTTAGTGTTTCGAGAGAGCCATGTCGCATGGAAAAGCCGTTCAAAGTACATTGCTGCCGACTTTAACGACATCACCATTAAAATAGCTGCAGAAACACACCACAGCCCAGCTTCGGACAGTCGTGCTGGCGAGTGACGAGGTGGCCGACTGGTTAAAGCGATGGACTGCTAATCCATTGTGCTCTTTATGTGTGGGTTCGAATCCCATCCTCGTCGTTTGATGTCTCTAGTGTTTCGAGAGAGCCAAGTGCGCATGGAAAAGCCGTTCAAATGACATTGCTGCCGACTTTAACGACATCATCCTTAAAATAGCTGCAGAAACACACCACACCCCAGCTTCGGGCAGATGTGCAGGCGTAGTGACGAGGTGGCCGAGTGGTTAAGGCGATGGACTGCTAATCCATTGTGCTCTGCACGCGTGGGTTCGAATCCCATCCTCGTTGTTTGTTGTCTTTAGTGTTTTGAGAGAGCCAAGTGCGCATGGAAAAGCCGTTCAAAGGACATTGCTGCCGACTTTAACGACATCATCATTAAAATAGCTGCAGAAACAAACCAGCTTCGGGCAGTTGTGCAGGCGAGTGACGAGGTGGCAGAGTGGTTAAAGCGATGGACTGCTAATCCATTGTGCTCTGCACGCGTGGGTTCGAATCCCATCCTCGTCGTTCGCCAGACGAAAGAAAGCCAGACAAGGTAGCGACGTCTCCTGTGCTTTTATCTGGACATGGAACGACAGGGTGGTATCACGTTTTAAACTGCCATGTAATCAGCCTTTTGGAACGGCCGGCTGCATGGTGTGTCTATGAAACAGGTGAGTGAAATGCACATAGAGGTTTATTAATTGTTCTCTCTTAGCTCAAAGAACAAAATGTGCGGTATTTTTTATGGGATATACTTATGAGTATCCTGGTAACAAAGGGGCAGAGTTATAAGCCTTAATCTCCAAGAACATGTTTGAGTTTTGGATCGATTCGATGAGCCCCCTACCAGTTTGGGTAGGATAATGAAGAGTGCAAGGACACTGCAAACATATTCTGAGAGAGGTCCAATGTAAGCTATGCTGCCATTTTCTTGACCCAGGCGTTCTCTCTAGGTTCTTACCAACAAAGCAGAAGCAGCACACAAAAGAAACATAAGCACATCTCCCTCTATCAACACAGTTGTGAGTTTCCCAACCTTCCTCCTAAAGACGTGCAGGTGAGTGACAAGGTGGCCGAATGGTTAAGGCGATGGACTGCTAATCCACTCTTTATGCGTGTGTTCGAATCCCATCGTCTTCGTTTGTTGTCTTTAGTGTTTCGAGAGAGCCATGTCGCATGGAAAAGCCGTTCAAAGTACATTGCTGCCGACTTTAACGACATCACCATTAAAATAGCTGCAGAAACACACCACAGCCCAGCTTCGGGCAGTCGTGCTGGCGAGTGACGAGGTGGCCGACTGGTTAAAGCGATGGACTGCTAATCCATTGTGCTCTGCACGCGTGGGTTCGAATCCCATCCTCGTCGTTTGTTGTCTTTAGTGTTTCGAGAGAGCCAAGTGCGCATGGAAAAGCCGTTCAAATGACATTGCTGCCGACTTTAACGACATCATCATTAAAATAGCTGCAGAAACACACCAGCTTCGGGCAGTTGTGCAGGCGAGTGACGAGGTGGCCGAGTGGTTAAGGCGATGGACTGCTAATCCATTGTGCTCTGCACGCGTGGGTTCGAATCCCATCCTCGTCGTTCGCCAGACGAAAGAAATCCAGACAAGGTAGCGACGTCTCCTGTGGTTTTATCTGGACATGGAACGACAGGGTGGTATCACGTTTTAAACTGCCATGTAATCAGCCTTTTGGAACGGCCGGCTGCATGGTGTGTCTATGAAACAGGTGAGTGAAATGCACATAGAGGTTTATTAATTGTTCTCTCTTAGCTCAAAGAACAAAATGTGCGGTATTTTTGATGGGAGATACTTATGGCTATCCTGGTTACAAAGGGCCAGAGTTATAACCCTCAATCTCCAAGAACATGTTTGAGTTTGGGATCGATTCGATGAGCCCCCTACCAGTTTGGGTAGGATAATGAAGAGTGCAAGGACACTGCAAACATATTCTGAGAGAGGTCCAATGTAAGCTATGCTGCCATTTTCTTGACCCAGGCGTTCTCTCTAGGTTCTTACCAACAAAGCAGAAGCAGCACACAAAAGAAACATATGCACATCTCCCTCTATCAACACAGTTGTGAGTTTCCCAACCTTCCTCCTAAAGACGTGTAGGTGAGTGACGAGGTGGCCGAATGGTTAAGGTGATGGACTGCTGATTCATTGTGCTCTTCATGCGTTTGTTCGAATCCCATCATAGGCGTTTGTTGTCTTTAGTGTTTCGAGAGAGCCAAGTGCGCATGGAAAAGCCGTTCAAAGTACGTTGCTGCCGACTTTAACGACATCATCATTAAAATAGCTGCAGAAACACACCAGCTTCGGGCAGTTGTGCAGGCGAGTGATTAAGGTGATGTACTGCTAATCCATTGTGCTCTGCACGCGTGGGTTCGAATCCCATCCACGACGTTTGATGTCTTTAGTGTTTCGAGAGAGCCAAGTTCGCATGGAAAAGCAGTTCAAATGACATTGCTGCCGACTTTAACGACATCATCCTTAAAATAGCTGCAGAAACACACCACGGCCCAGCTTCGGGCAGATGAGCAGGTGAGTGACGAGGTGGCCGAGTCGTTAAGGCGATGCACTGCTAATCCATTGTGTTCTGCACTCGTGGGTTCGAATCCCATCCTCGTCGTTTGTTGTCTTTAGTGTTCAAGAAAGCCAAGTGTGCCTGGCAAAGCTTTTTGCTTCCAACTATAACGTCATCATACTAAAGATAGATGCAGAAAAACTCTACGTGCAGGCGAGTTGCTGCGTGGTTAAGGCGATGGACTGCTAATCCTTTGTGCTCTGTGCGCATGGGTTTGAGTCCCATCTTTGGTGTTTAGTTTCACAGGGAGTCTAAAGGACAGGTCAACCGCAGGGGTGCAGCTCATGGCAAGCTTTTAATTATAGCTGTATTTCGGTTATGAGAGCCCCCTGGTTAATGGATATAATCATTTTAAATACAAAAACACGTTCAAGGGAGGTCCAAATCCTGGCTAAACCAGCCACCTTCAAGCTTATGCTTTCAACACCACAGCGAAAACAGAATGTAAAAAAAGCAAAAGTAAAATTCCCTTTTACAACAAGTCATGAAGCCTCTCAAGAGACTGTCAAAAATTGCCAGGGCTGACTGTATTTCAAGTCATCCCAGCGGGGTATTGGGTAAAGTTTTCAACCAGCATAGATCACGTCTCGGATGAGCCTCATAGGCTATGATATTGCCTCTGCGAAAGAATGCCAGACAAGGTAGCGACGTCTCCTGTGTTTTTATCTGGACATGGAACGACAGGGTGGTATCACGTTTTAAACTGCCATGTAATCAGCCTTTTGGAACGGCCGGCTGCATGGTGTGTCTATGAAACAGGTGAGTGAAATGCACATAGAGGTTTATTAATTGTTCTCTCTTAGCTCAAAGAACAAAATGTGCGGTATTTTTTATGGGATATACTTATGAGTATCCTGGTAACAAAGGGGCAGAGTTATAAGCCTCAATCTCCAAGAACATGTTTGAGTTTTGGATCGATTCGATGAGCCCCCTACCAGTTTGGGTAGGATAATGAAGATTGCAAGGACACTGCAAACATATTCTGAGAGAGGTCCAATGTAAGCTATGCTGCCATTTTCTTGACCCAGGCGTTCTCTCTAGGTTCTTACCAACAAAGCAGAAGCAGCACACAAAAGAAACATAAGCACATCTCCCTCTATCAACACAGTTGTGAGTTTCCCAACCTTCCTCCTAAAGACGTGCAGGTGAGTGACAAGGTGGCCGAATGGTTAAGGCGATGGACTGCTAATCCACTCTTTATGCCTGTGTCGAATCCCATCGTCTTCGTTTGTTGTCTTTAGTGTTTCGAGAGAGCCATGTCGCATGGAAAAGCCGTTCAAAGTACATTGCTGCCAACTTTAACGACATCACCATTAAAATAGCTGCAGAAACACACCACAGCCCAGCTTCGGACAGTCGTGCTGGCGAGTGACGAGGTGGCCGACTGGTTAAAGCGATGGACTGCTAATCCATTGTGCTCTTTATGTGTGGGTTCGAATCCCATCCTCGTCGTTTGATGTCTCTAGTGTTTCGAGAGAGCCAAGTGCGCATGGAAAAGCCGTTCAAATGACATTGCTGCCGACTTTAACGACATCATCCTTAAAATAGCTGCAGAAACACACCACACCCCAGCTTCGGGCAGATGTGCAGGCGTAGTGACGAGGTGGCCGAGTGGTTAAGGCGATGGACTGCTAATCCATTGTGCTCTGCACGCGTGGGTTCGAATCCCATCCTCGTCGTTCGCCAGACAAGGTAGCGACGTCTCCTGTGCTTTTATCTGGACATGGAACGACAGGGTGGTATCACGTTTTAAACTGCCATGTAATCAGCCTTTTGGAACGGCCGGCTGCATGGTGTGTCTATGAAACAGGTGAGTGAAATGCACATAGAGGTTTATTAATTGTTCTCTCTTAGCTCAAAGAACAAAATGTGCGGTATTTTTTATGGGATATACTTATGAGTATCCTGGTAACAAAGGGGCAGAGTTATAAGCCTCAATCTCCAAGAACATGTTTGAGTTTTGGATCGATTCGATGAGCCCCCTACCAGTTTGGGTAGGATAATGAAGATTGCAAGGACACTGCAAACATATTATGAGAGAGGTCCAATGTAAGCTATGCTGCCATTTTCTTGACCCAGGCGTTCTCTCTAGGTTCTTACCAACAAAGCAGAAGCAGCACACAAAAGAAACATAAGCACATCTCCCTCTATCAACACAGTTGTGAGTTTCCCAACCTTCCTCCTAAAGACGTGCAGGTGAGTGACAAGGTGGCCGAATGGTTAAGGCGATGGACTGCTAATCCACTCTTTATGCGTGTGTTCGAATCCCATCGTCTTCGTTTGTTGTCTTTAGTGTTTCGAGAGAGCCATGTCGCATGGAAAAGCCGTTCAAAGTACATTGCTGCCGACTTTAACGACATCACCATTAAAATAGCTGCAGAAACACACCACAGCCCAGCTTCGGACAGTCGTGCTGGCGAGTGACGAGGTGGCCGACTGGTTAAAGCGATGGACTGCTAATCCATTGTGCTCTTTATGTGTGGGTTCGAATCCCATCCTCGTCGTTTGATGTCTCTAGTGTTTCGAGAGAGCCAAGTGCGCATGGAAAAGCCGTTCAAATGACATTGCTGCCGACTTTAACGACATCATCCTTAAAATAGCTGCAGAAACACACCACACCCCAGCTTCGGGCAGATGTGCAGGCGTAGTGACGAGGTGGCCGAGTGGTTAAGGCGATGGACTGCTAATCCATTGTGCTCTGCACGCGTGGGTTCGAATCCCATCCTCGTCGTTTGTTGTCTTTAGTGTTTTGAGAGAGCCAAGTGCGCATGGAAAAGCCGTTCAAAGGACATTGCTGCCGACTTTAACGACATCATCATTAAAATAGCTGCAGAAACAAACCAGCTTCGGGCAGTTGAGCAGGCGAGTGACGAGGTGGCAGAGTGGTTAAAGCGATGGACTGCTAATCCATTGTGCTCTGCACGCGTGGGTTCGAATCCCATCCTCGTCGTTCGCCAGACGAAAGAAAGCCAGACAAGGTAGCGACGTCTCCTGTGCTTTTATCTGGACATGGAACGACAGGGTGGTATCACGTTTTAAACTGCCATGTAATCAGCCTTTTGGAACGGCCGGCTGCATGGTGTGTCTATGAAACAGGTGAGTGAAATGCACATAGAGGTTTATTAATTGTTCTCTCTTAGCTCAAAGAACAAAATGTGCGGTATTTTTTATGGGATATACTTATGAGTATCCTGGTAACAAAGGGGCAGAGTTATAAGCCTTAATCTCCAAGAACATGTTTGAGTTTTGGATCGATTCGATGAGCCCCCTACCAGTTTGGGTAGGATAATGAAGAGTGCAAGGACACTGCAAACATATTCTGAGAGAGGTCCAATGTAAGCTATGCTGCCATTTTCTTGACCCAGGCGTTCTCTCTAGGTTCTTACCAACAAAGCAGAAGCAGCACACAAAAGAAACATAAGCACATCTCCCTCTATCAACACAGTTGTGAGTTTCCCAACCTTCCTCCTAAAGACGTGCAGGTGAGTGACAAGGTGGCCGAATGGTTAAGGCGATGGACTGCTAATCCACTCTTTATGCGTGTGTTCGAATCCCATCGTCTTCGTTTGTTGTCTTTAGTGTTTCGAGAGAGCCATGTCGCATGGAAAAGCGTGGGTTCGAATCCCATCCTCGTCGTTTGTTGTCTTTAGTGTTTCGAGAGAGCCAAGTGCGCATGGAAAAGCCGTTCAAAGGACATTGCTGCCGACTTTAACGACATCATCATTAAAATAGCTGCAGAAACAAACCAGCTTCGGGCAGTTGTGCAGGCGAGTGACGAGGTGGCAGAGTGGTTAAAGCGATGGACTGCTAATCCATTGTGCTCTGCACGCGTGGGTTCGAATCCCATCCTCGTCGTTCGCCAGACGAAAGAAAGCCAGACAGGGTAGCGACGTCTCCTGTGCTTTTATCTGGACATGGAACGACAGGGTGGTATCACGTTTTAAACTGCCATGTAATCAGCCTTTTGGAACGGCCGGCTGCATGGTGTGTCTATGAAACAGGTGAGTGAAATGCACATAGAGGTTTATTAATTGTTCTCTCTTAGCTCAAAGAACAAAATGTGCGGTATTTTTTATGGGATATACTTATGAGTATCCTGGTAACAAAGGGGCAGAGTTATAAGCCTTAATCTCCAAGAACATGTTTGAGTTTTGGATCGATTCGATGAGCCCCCTACCAGTTTGGGTAGGATAATGAAGAGTGCAAGGACACTGCAAACATATTCTGAGAGAGGTCCAATGTAAGCTATGCTGCCATTTTCTTGACCCAGGCGTTCTCTCTAGGTTCTTACCAACAAAGCAGAAGCAGCACACAAAAGAAACATAAGCACATCTCCCTCTATCAACACAGTTGTGAGTTTCCCAACCTTCCTCCTAAAGACGTGCAGGTGAGTGACAAGGTGGCCGAATGGTTAAGGCGATGGACTGCTAATCCACTCTTTATGCGTGTGTTCGAATCCCATCGTCTTCGTTTGTTGTCTTTAGTGTTTCGAGAGAGCCATGTCGCATGGAAAAGCCGTTCAAAGTACATTGCTGCCGACTTTAACGACATCACCATTAAAATAGCTGCAGAAACACACCACAGCCCAGCTTCGGGCAGTCGTGCTGGCGAGTGACGAGGTGGCCGACTGGTTAAAGCGATGGACTGCTAATCCATTGTGCTCTGCACGCGTGGGTTCGAATCCCATCCTCATCGTTTGTTGTCTTTAGTGTTTCGAGAGAGCCAAGTGCGCATGGAAAAGCCGTTCAAATGACATTGCTGCCGACTTTAACGACATCATCATTAAAATAGCTGCAGAAACACACCAGCTTCGGGCAGTTGTGCAGGCGAGTGACGAGGTGGCCGAGTGGTTAAGGCGATGGACTGCTAATCCATTGTGCTCTGCACGCGTGGGTTCGAATCCCATCCTCGTCGTTCGCCAGACGAAAGAATCCAGACAAGGTAGCGACGTCTCCTGTGGTTTTATCTGGACATGGAACGACAGGGTGGTATCACGTTTTAAACTGCCATGTAATCAGCCTTTTGGAACGGCCGGCTGCATGGTGTGTCTATGAAACAGGTGAGTGAAATGCACATAGAGGTTTATTAATTGTTCTCTCTTAGCTCAAAGAACAAAATGTGCGGTATTTTTGATGGGAGATACTTATGGCTATCCTGGTTACAAAGGGCCAGAGTTATAACCCTCAATCTCCAAGAACATGTTTGAGTTTGGGATCGATTCGATGAGCCCCCTACCAGTTTGGGTAGGATAATGAAGAGTGCAAGGACACTGCAAACATATTCTGAGAGAGGTCCAATGTAAGCTATGCTGCCATTTTCTTGACCCAGGCGTTCTCTCTAGGTTCTTACCAACAAAGCAGAAGCAGCACACAAAAGAAACATATGCACATCTCCCTCTATCAACACAGTTGTGAGTTTCCCAACCTTCCTCCTAAAGACGTGTAGGTGAGTGACGAGGTGGCCGAATGGTTAAGGTGATGGACTGCTGATTCATTGTGCTCTTCATGCGTTTGTTCGAATCCCATCATAGGCGTTTGTTGTCTTTAGTGTTTCGAGAGAGCCAAGTGCGCATGGAAAAGCCGTTCAAAGTACGTTGCTGCCGACTTTAACGACATCATCATTAAAATAGCTGCAGAAACACACCAGCTTCGGGCAGTTGTGCAGGCGAGTGATTAAGGTGATGTACTGCTAATCCATTGTGCTCTGCACGCGTGGGTTCGAATCCCATCCACGACGTTTGATGTCTTTAGTGTTTCGAGAGAGCCAAGTTCGCATGGAAAAGCAGTTCAAATGACATTGCTGCCGACTTTAACGACATCATCCTTAAAATAGCTGCAGAAACACACCACGGCCCAGCTTCGGGCAGATGAGCAGGTGAGTGACGAGGTGGCCGAGTCGTTAAGGCGATGCACTGCTAATCCATTGTGTTCTGCACTCGTGGGTTCGAATCCCATCCTCGTCGTTTGTTGTCTTTAGTGTTCAAGAAAGCCAAGTGTGCCTGGCAAAGCTTTTTGCTTCCAACTATAACGTCATCATACTAAAGATAGATGCAGAAAAACTCTACGTGCAGGCGAGTTGCTGCGTGGTTAAGGCGATGGACTGCTAATCCTTTGTGGTCTGTGCGCATGGGTTTGAGTCCCATCTTTGGTGTTTAGTTTCACAGGGAGTCTAAAGGACAGGTCAACCGCAGGGGTGCAGCTCATGGCAAGCTTTTAATTATAGCTGTATTTCGGTTATGAGAGCCCCCTGGTTAATGGATATAATCATTTTAAATACAAAAACACGTTCAAGGGAGGTCCAAATCCTGGCTAAACAAGCCACCTTCAAGCTTATGCTTTCAACACCACAGCGAAAACAGAATGTAAAAAAAGCAAAAGTAAAATTCCCTTTTACAACAAGTCATGAAGCCTCTCAAGAAACTGTCAAAAATTGCCAGGGCTGACTGTATTTCAAGTCATCCCAGCGGGGTATTGGGTAAAGTTTTCAACCAGCAAAGATCACGTCTCGGATGAGCCTCATAGACTATGATATTGCCTCTGCGAAAGAATGCCAGACAAGGTAGCGACGTCTCCTGTGTTTTTATCTGGACATGGAACGACAGGGTGGTATCACGTTTTAAACTGCCATGTAATCAGCCTTTTGGAACGGCCGGCTGCATGGTGTGTCTATGAAACAGGTGAGTGAAATGCACATAGAGGTTTATTAATTGTTCTCTCTTAGCTCAAAGAACAAAATGTGCGGTATTTTTTATGGGATATACTTATGAGTATCCTGGTAACAAAGGGGCAGAGTTATAAGCCTCAATCTCCAAGAACATGTTTGAGTTTTGGATCGATTCGATGAGCCCCCTACCAGTTTGGGTAGGATAATGAAGATTGCAAGGACACTGCAAACATATTCTGAGAGAGGTCCAATGTAAGCTATGCTGCCATTTTCTTGACCCAGGCGTTCTCTCTAGGTTCTTACCAACAAAGCAGAAGCAGCACACAAAAGAAACATAAGCACATCTCCCTCTATCAACACAGTTGTGAGTTTCCCAACCTTCCTCCTAAAGACGTGCAGGTGAGTGACAAGGTGGCCGAATGGTTAAGGCGATGGACTGCTAATCCACTCTTTATGCCTGTGTCGAATCCCATCGTCTTCGTTTGTTGTCTTTAGTGTTTCGAGAGAGCCATGTCGCATGGAAAAGCCGTTCAAAGTACATTGCTGCCAACTTTAACGACATCACCATTAAAATAGCTGCAGAAACACACCACAGCCCAGCTTCGGGCAGTCGTGCTGGCGAGTGACGAGGTGGCCGACTGGTTAAAGCGATGGACTGCTAATCCATTGTGCTCTTTATGTGTGGGTTCGAATCCCATCCTCGTCGTTTGATGTCTTTAGTGTTTCGAGAGAGCCAAGTGCGCATGGAAAAGCCGTTCAAATGACATTGCTGCCGACTTTAACGACATCATCCTTAAAATAGCTGCAGAAACACACCACAGCCCAGCTTCGGCCAGATGAGCAGGTGAGTGACGAGGTGGCCGAGTGGTTAACGCGATGGACTGCTAATCCATTCTGCTCTGCACGTGTTTGTTCGAATCCCATCCATGTCGTTTGATGTCTCTAGTGTTTCGAGAGAGCCAAGTGCGCATGGAAAAGCCGTTCAAATGACATTGCTGCCGACTTTAACGACATCATCCTTAAAATAGCTGCAGAAACACACCAGAGCCCAGCTTCGGGCAGATGAGCAGGTGAGTGACGAGGTGGCCGAGTGGTTAAGGCGATGGACTGCTAATCCATTGTGCTCTGCACGCGTGGGTTCGAATCCCATCCTCGTCGTTTGTTGTCTTTAGTGTTTCGAGAGAGCCAAGTGCGCATGGAAAAGCCGTTCAAAGGACATTGCTGCCGACTTTAACAACATCATCATTAAAATAGCTGCAGAAACACACCAGCTTCGGGCAGTTGTGCAGGCGAGTGACGAGGTGGCAGAGTGGTTAAGGCGATGGACTGCTAATCCATTGTGCTCTGCACGCGTGGGTTCGAATCCCATCCTCGTCGTTCGCCAGACAAGGTAGCGACGTCTCCTGTGCTTTTATCTGGACATGGAACGACAGGGTGGTATCACGTTTTAAACTGCCATGTAATCAGCCTTTTGGAACGGCCGGCTGCATGGTGTGTCTATGAAACAGGTGAGTGAAATGCACATAGAGGTTTATTAATTGTTCTCTCTTAGCTCAAAGAACAAAATGTGCGGTATTTTTTATGGGATATACTTATGAGTATCCTGGTAACAAAGGGGCAGAGTTATAAGCCTCAATCTCCAAGAACATGTTTGAGTTTTGGATCGATTCGATGAGCCCCCTACCAGTTTGGGTAGGATAATGAAGATTGCAAGGACACTGCAAACATATTCTGAGAGAGGTCCAATGTAAGCTATGCTGCCATTTTCTTGACCCAGGCGTTCTCTCTAGGTTCTTACCAACAAAGCAGAAGCAGCACACAAAAGAAACATAAGCACATCTCCCTCTATCAACACAGTTGTGAGTTTCCCAACCTTCCTCCTAAAGACGTGCAGGTGAGTGACAAGGTGGCCGAATGGTTAAGGCGATGGACTGCTAATCCACTCTTTATGCGTGTGTTCGAATCCCATCGTCTTCGTTTGTTGTCTTTAGTGTTTCGAGAGAGCCATGTCGCATGGAAAAGCCGTTCAAAGTACATTGCTGCCAACTTTAACGACATCACCATTAAAATAGCTGCAGAAACACACCACAGCCCAGCTTCGGGCAGTCGTGCTGGCGAGTGACGAGGTGGCCGACTGGTTAAAGCGATGGACTGCTAATCCATTGTGCTCTTTATGTGTGGGTTCGAATCCCATCCTCGTCGTTTGATGTCTTTAGTGTTTCGAGAGAGCCAAGTGCGCATGGAAAAGCCGTTCAAATGACATTGCTGCCGACTTTAACGACATCATCCTTAAAATAGCTGCAGAAACACACCACAGCCCAGCTTCGGCCAGATGAGCAGGTGAGTGACGAGGTGGCCGAGTGGTTAACGCGATGGACTGCTAATCCATTCTGCTCTGCACGTGTTTGTTCGAATCCCATCCATGTCGTTTGATGTCTCTAGTGTTTCGAGAGAGCCAAGTGCGCATGGAAAAGCCGTTCAAATGACATTGCTGCCGACTTTAACGACATCATCCTTAAAATAGCTGCAGAAACACACCAGAGCCCAGCTTCGGGCAGATGAGCAGGTGAGTGACGAGGTGGCCAAGTGGTTAAGGCGATGGACTGCTAATCCATTGTGCTCTGCACGCGTGGGTTCGAATCCCATCCTCGTCGTTTGTTGTCTTTAGTGTTTCGAGAGAGCCAAGTGCGCATGGAAAAGCCGTTCAAAGGACATTGCTGCCGACTTTAACAACATCATCATTAAAATAGCTGCAGAAACACACCAGCTTCGGGCAGTTGTGCAGGCGAGTGACGAGGTGGCAGAGTGGTTAAGGCGATGGACTGCTAATCCATTGTGCTCTGCACGCGTGGGTTCGAATCCCATCCTCGTCGTTCGCCAGACAAGGTAGCGACGTCTCCTGTGCTTTTATCTGGACATGGAACGACAGGGTGGTATCACGTTTTAAACTGCCATGTAATCAGCCTTTTGGAACGGCCGGCTGCATGGTGTGTCTATGAAACAGGTGAGTGAAATGCACATAGAGGTTTATTAATTGTTCTCTCTTAGCTCAAAGAACAAAATGTGCGGTATTTTTTATGGGATATACTTATGAGTATCCTGGTAACAAAGGGGCAGAGTTATAAGCCTCAATCTCCAAGAACATGTTTGAGTTTTGGATCGATTCGATGAGCCCCCTACCAGTTTGGGTAGGATAATGAAGATTGCAAGGACACTGCAAACATATTCTGAGAGAGGTCCAATGTAAGCTATGCTGCCATTTTCTTGACCCAGGCGTTCTCTCTAGGTTCTTACCAACAAAGCAGAAGCAGCACACAAAAGAAACATAAGCACATCTCCCTCTATCAACACAGTTGTGAGTTTCCCAACCTTCCTCCTAAAGACGTGCAGGTGAGTGACAAGGTGGCCGAATGGTTAAGGCGATGGACTGCTAATCCACTCTTTATGCGTGTGTTCGAATCCCATCGTCTTCGTTTGTTGTCTTTAGTGTTTCGAGAGAGCCATGTCGCATGGAAAAGCCGTTCAAAGTACATTGCTGCCAACTTTAACGACATCACCATTAAAATAGCTGCAGAAACACACCACAGCCCAGCTTCGGGCAGTCGTGCTGGCGAGTGACGAGGTGGCCGACTGGTTAAAGCGATGGACTGCTAATCCATTGTGCTCTTTATGTGTGGGTTCGAATCCCATCCTCGTCGTTTGATGTCTTTAGTGTTTCGAGAGAGCCAAGTGCGCATGGAAAAGCCGTTCAAATGACATTGCTGCCGACTTTAACGACATCATCCTTAAAATAGCTGCAGAAACACACCACAGCCCAGCTTCGGCCAGATGAGCAGGTGAGTGACGAGGTGGCCGAGTGGTTAACGCGATGGACTGCTAATCCATTCTGCTCTGCACGTGTTTGTTCGAATCCCATCCATGTCGTTTGATGTCTCTAGTGTTTCGAGAGAGCCAAGTGCGCATGGAAAAGCCGTTCAAATGACATTGCTGCCGACTTTAACGACATCATCCTTAAAATAGCTGCAGAAACACACCAGAGCCCAGCTTCGGGCAGATGAGCAGGTGAGTGACGAGGTGGCCGAGTGGTTAAGGCGATGGACTGCTAATCCATTGTGCTCTGCACGCGTGGGTTCGAATCCCATCCTCGTCGTTTGTTGTCTTTAGTGTTTCGAGAGAGCCAAGTGCGCATGGAAAAGCCGTTCAAAGGACATTGCTGCCGACTTTAACAACATCATCATTAAAATAGCTGCAGAAACACACCAGCTTCGGGCAGTTGTGCAGGCGAGTGACGAGGTGGCAGAGTGGTTAAGGCGATGGACTGCTAATCCATTGTGCTCTGCACGCGTGGGTTCGAATCCCATCCTCGTCGTTCGCCAGACAAGGTAGCGACGTCTCCTGTGCTTTTATCTGGACATGGAACGACAGGGTGGTATCACGTTTTAAACTGCCATGTAATCAGCCTTTTGGAACGGCCGGCTGCATGGTGTGTCTATGAAACAGGTGAGTGAAATGCACATAGAGGTTTATTAATTGTTCTCTCTTAGCTCAAAGAACAAAATGTGCGGTATTTTTTATGGGATATACTTATGAGTATCCTGGTAACAAAGGGGCAGAGTTATAAGCCTCAATCTCCAAGAACATGTTTGAGTTTTGGATCGATTCGATGAGCCCCCTACCAGTTTGGGTAGGATAATGAAGATTGCAAGGACACTGCAAACATATTCTGAGAGAGGTCCAATGTAAGCTATGCTGCCATTTTCTTGACCCAGGCGTTCTCTCTAGGTTCTTACCAACAAAGCAGAAGCAGCACACAAAAGAAACATAAGCACATCTCCCTCTATCAACACAGTTGTGAGTTTCCCAACCTTCCTCCTAAAGACGTGCAGGTGAGTGACAAGGTGGCCGAATGGTTAAGGCGATGGACTGCTAATCCACTCTTTATGCGTGTGTTCGAATCCCATCGTCTTCGTTTGTTGTCTTTAGTGTTTCGAGAGAGCCATGTCGCATGGAAAAGCGTGGGTTCGAATCCCATCCTCGTCGTTTGTTGTCTTTAGTGTTTCGAGAGAGCCAAGTGCGCATGGAAAAGCCGTTCAAAGGACATTGCTGCCGACTTTAACGACATCATCATTAAAATAGCTGCAGAAACAAACCAGCTTCGGGCAGTTGTGCAGGCGAGTGACGAGGTGGCAGAGTGGTTAAAGCGATGGACTGCTAATCCATTGTGCTCTGCACGCGTGGGTTCGAATCCCATCCTCGTCGTTCGCCAGACGAAAGAAAGCCAGAGAAGGTAGCGACGTCTCCTGTGCTTTTATCTGGACATGGAACGACAGGGTGGTATCACGTTTTAAACTGCCATGTAATCAGCCTTTTGGAACGGCCGGCTGCATGGTGTGTCTATGAAACAGGTGAGTGAAATGCACATAGAGGTTTATTAATTGTTCTCTCTTAGCTCAAAGAACAAAATGTGCGGTATTTTTTATGGGATATACTTATGAGTATCCTGGTAACAAAGGGGCAGAGTTATAAGCCTTAATCTCCAAGAACATGTTTGAGTTTTGGATCGATTCGATGAGCCCCCTACCAGTTTGGGTAGGATAATGAAGAGTGCAAGGACACTGCAAACATATTCTGAGAGAGGTCCAATGTAAGCTATGCTGCCATTTTCTTGACCCAGGCGTTCTCTCTAGGTTCTTACCAACAAAGCAGAAGCAGCACACAAAAGAAACATAAGCACATCTCCCTCTATCAACACAGTTGTGAGTTTCCCAACCTTCCTCCTAAAGACGTGCAGGTGAGTGACAAGGTGGCCGAATGGTTAAGGCGATGGACTGCTAATCCACTCTTTATGCGTGTGTTCGAATCCCATCGTCTTCGTTTGTTGTCTTTAGTGTTTCGAGAGAGCCATGTCGCATGGAAAAGCCGTTCAAAGTACATTGCTGCCGACTTTAACGACATCACCATTAAAATAGCTGCAGAAACACACCACACCCCAGCTTCGGGCAGATGTGCAGGCGTAGTGACGAGGTGGCCGAGTGGTTAAGGCGATGGACTGCTAATCCATTGTGCTCTGCACGCGTGGGTTCGAATCCCATCCTCGTCGTTCGCCAGACAAGGTAGCGACGTCTCCTGTGCTTTTATCTGGACATGGAACGACAGGGTGGTATCACGTTTTAAACTGCCATGTAATCAGCCTTTTGGAACGGCCGGCTGCATGGTGTGTCTATGAAACAGGTGAGTGAAATGCACATAGAGGTTTATTAATTGTTCTCTCTTAGCTCAAAGAACAAAATGTGCGGTATTTTTTATGGGATATACTTATGAGTATCCTGGTAACAAAGAGGCAGAGTTATAAGCCTCAATCTCCAAGAACATGTTTGAGTTTTGGATCGATTCGATGAGCCCCCTACCAGTTTGGGTAGGATAATGAAGATTGCAAGGACACTGCAAACATATTCTGAGAGAGGTCCAATGTAAGCTATGCTGCCATTTTCTTGACCCAGGCGTTCTCTCTAGGTTCTTACCAACAAAGCAGAAGCAGCACACAAAAGAAACATAAGCACATCTCCCTCTATCAACACAGTTGTGAGTTTCCCAACCTTCCTCCTAAAGACGTGCAGGTGAGTGACAAGGTGGCCGAATGGTTAAGGCGATGGACTGCTAATCCACTCTTTATGCGTGTGTTCGAATCCCATCGTCTTCGTTTGTTGTCTTTAGTGTTTCGAGAGAGCCATGTCGCATGGAAAAGCCGTTCAAAGTACATTGCTGCCGACTTTAACGACATCACCATTAAAATAGCTGCAGAAACACACCACAGCCCAGCTTCGGACAGTCGTGCTGGCGAGTGACGAGGTGGCCGACTGGTTAAAGCGATGGACTGCTAATCCATTGTGCTCTTTATGTGTGGGTTCGAATCCCATCCTCGTCGTTTGATGTCTCTAGTGTTTCGAGAGAGCCAAGTGCGCATGGAAAAGCCGTTCAAATGACATTGCTGCCGACTTTAACGACATCATCCTTAAAATAGCTGCAGAAACACACCACACCCCAGCTTCGGGCAGATGTGCAGGCGTAGTGACGAGGTGGCCGAGTGGTTAAGGCGATGGACTGCTAATCCATTGTGCTCTGCACGCGTGGGTTCGAATCCCATCCTCGTTGTTTGTTGTCTTTAGTGTTTTGAGAGAGCCAAGTGCGCATGGAAAAGCCGTTCAAAGGACATTGCTGCCGACTTTAACGACATCATCATTAAAATAGCTGCAGAAACAAACCAGCTTCGGGCAGTTGTGCAGGCGAGTGACGAGGTGGCAGAGTGGTTAAAGCGATGGACTGCTAATCCATTGTGCTCTGCACGCGTGGGTTCGAATCCCATCCTCGTCGTTCGCCAGACGAAAGAAAGCCAGACAAGGTAGCGACGTCTCCTGTGCTTTTATCTGGACATGGAACGACAGGGTGGTATCACGTTTTAAACTGCCATGTAATCAGCCTTTTGGAACGGCCGGCTGCATGGTGTGTCTATGAAACAGGTGAGTGAAATGCACATAGAGGTTTATTAATTGTTCTCTCTTAGCTCAAAGAACAAAATGTGCGGTATTTTTTATGGGATATACTTATGAGTATCCTGGTAACAAAGGGGCAGAGTTATAAGCCTTAATCTCCAAGAACATGTTTGAGTTTTGGATCGATTCGATGAGCCCCCTACCAGTTTGGGTAGGATAATGAAGAGTGCAAGGACACTGCAAACATATTCTGAGAGAGGTCCAATGTAAGCTATGCTGCCATTTTCTTGACCCAGGCGTTCTCTCTAGGTTCTTACCAACAAAGCAGAAGCAGCACACAAAAGAAACATAAGCACATCTCCCTCTATCAACACAGTTGTGAGTTTCCCAACCTTCCTCCTAAAGACGTGCAGGTGAGTGACAAGGTGGCCGAATGGTTAAGGCGATGGACTGCTAATCCACTCTTTATGCGTGTGTTCGAATCCCATCGTCTTCGTTTGTTGTCTTTAGTGTTTCGAGAGAGCCATGTCGCATGGAAAAGCGTGGGTTCGAATCCCATCCTCGTCGTTTGTTGTCTTTAGTGTTTCGAGAGAGCCAAGTGCGCATGGAAAAGCCGTTCAAAGGACATTGCTGCCGACTTTAACGACATCATCATTAAAATAGCTGCAGAAACAAACCAGCTTCGGGCAGTTGTGCAGGCGAGTGACGAGGTGGCAGAGTGGTTAAAGCGATGGACTGCTAATCCATTGTGCTCTGCACGCGTGGGTTCGAATCCCATCCTCGTCGTTCGCCAGACGAAAGAAAGCCAGACAGGGTAGCGACGTCTCCTGTGCTTTTATCTGGACATGGAACGACAGGGTGGTATCACGTTTTAAACTGCCATGTAATCAGCCTTTTGGAACGGCCGGCTGCATGGTGTGTCTATGAAACAGGTGAGTGAAATGCACATAGAGGTTTATTAATTGTTCTCTCTTAGCTCAAAGAACAAAATGTGCGGTATTTTTTATGGGATATACTTATGAGTATCCTGGTAACAAAGGGGCAGAGTTATAAGCCTTAATCTCCAAGAACATGTTTGAGTTTTGGATCGATTCGATGAGCCCCCTACCAGTTTGGGTAGGATAATGAAGAGTGCAAGGACACTGCAAACATATTCTGAGAGAGGTCCAATGTAAGCTATGCTGCCATTTTCTTGACCCAGGCGTTCTCTCTAGGTTCTTACCAACAAAGCAGAAGCAGCACACAAAAGAAACATAAGCACATCTCCCTCTATCAACACAGTTGTGAGTTTCCCAACCTTCCTCCTAAAGACGTGCAGGTGAGTGACAAGGTGGCCGAATGGTTAAGGCGATGGACTGCTAATCCACTCTTTATGCGTGTGTTCGAATCCCATCGTCTTCGTTTGTTGTCTTTAGTGTTTCGAGAGAGCCATGTCGCATGGAAAAGCCGTTCAAAGTACATTGCTGCCGACTTTAACGACATCACCATTAAAATAGCTGCAGAAACACACCACAGCCCAGCTTCGGGCAGTCGTGCTGGCGAGTGACGAGGTGGCCGACTGGTTAAAGCGATGGACTGCTAATCCATTGTGCTCTGCACGCGTGGGTTCGAATCCCATCCTCGTCGTTTGTTGTCTTTAGTGTTTCGAGAGAGCCAAGTGCGCATGGAAAAGCCGTTCAAATGACATTGCTGCCGACTTTAACGACATCATCATTAAAATAGCTGCAGAAACACACCAGCTTCGGGCAGTTGTGCAGGCGAGTGACGAGGTGGCCGAGTGGTTAAGGCGATGGACTGCTAATCCATTGTGCTCTGCACGCGTGGGTTCGAATCCCATCCTCGTCGTTCGCCAGACGAAAGAATCCAGACAAGGTAGCGACGTCTCCTGTGGTTTTATCTGGACATGGAACGACAGGGTGGTATCACGTTTTAAACTGCCATGTAATCAGCCTTTTGGAACGGCCGGCTGCATGGTGTGTCTATGAAACAGGTGAGTGAAATGCACATAGAGGTTTATTAATTGTTCTCTCTTAGCTCAAAGAACAAAATGTGCGGTATTTTTGATGGGAGATACTTATGGCTATCCTGGTTACAAAGGGCCAGAGTTATAACCCTCAATCTCCAAGAACATGTTTGAGTTTGGGATCGATTCGATGAGCCCCCTACCAGTTTGGGTAGGATAATGAAGAGTGCAAGGACACTGCAAACATATTCTGAGAGAGGTCCAATGTAAGCTATGCTGCCATTTTCTTGACCCAGGCGTTCTCTCTAGGTTCTTACCAACAAAGCAGAAGCAGCACACAAAAGAAACATATGCACATCTCCCTCTATCAACACAGTTGTGAGTTTCCCAACCTTCCTCCTAAAGACGTGTAGGTGAGTGACGAGGTGGCCGAATGGTTAAGGTGATGGACTGCTGATTCATTGTGCTCTTCATGCGTTTGTTCGAATCCCATCATAGGCGTTTGTTGTCTTTAGTGTTTCGAGAGAGCCAAGTGCGCATGGAAAAGCCGTTCAAAGTACGTTGCTGCCGACTTTAACGACATCATCATTAAAATAGCTGCAGAAACACACCAGCTTCGGGCAGTTGTGCAGGCGAGTGATTAAGGTGATGTACTGCTAATCCATTGTGCTCTGCACGCGTGGGTTCGAATCCCATCCACGACGTTTGATGTCTTTAGTGTTTCGAGAGAGCCAAGTTCGCATGGAAAAGCAGTTCAAATGACATTGCTGCCGACTTTAACGACATCATCCTTAAAATAGCTGCAGAAACACACCACGGCCCAGCTTCGGGCAGATGAGCAGGTGAGTGACGAGGTGGCCGAGTCGTTAAGGCGATGCACTGCTAATCCATTGTGTTCTGCACTCGTGGGTTCGAATCCCATCCTCGTCGTTTGTTGTCTTTAGTGTTCAAGAAAGCCAAGTGTGCCTGGCAAAGCTTTTTGCTTCCAACTATAACGTCATCATACTAAAGATAGATGCAGAAAAACTCTACGTGCAGGCGAGTTGCTGCGTGGTTAAGGCGATGGACTGCTAATCCTTTGTGGTCTGTGCGCATGGGTTTGAGTCCCATCTTTGGTGTTTAGTTTCACAGGGAGTCTAAAGGACAGGTCAACCGCAGGGGTGCAGCTCATGGCAAGCTTTTAATTATAGCTGTATTTCGGTTATGAGAGCCCCCTGGTTAATGGATATAATCATTTTAAATACAAAAACACGTTCAAGGGAGGTCCAAATCCTGGCTAAACAAGCCACCTTCAAGCTTATGCTTTCAACACCACAGCGAAAACAGAATGTAAAAAAAGCAAAAGTAAAATTCCCTTTTACAACAAGTCATGAAGCCTCTCAAGAAACTGTCAAAAATTGCCAGGGCTGACTGTATTTCAAGTCATCCCAGCGGGGTATTGGGTAAAGTTTTCAACCAGCAAAGATCACGTCTCGGATGAGCCTCATAGACTATGATATTGCCTCTGCGAAAGAATGCCAGACAAGGTAGCGACGTCTCCTGTGTTTTTATCTGGACATGGAACGACAGGGTGGTATCACGTTTTAAACTGCCATGTAATCAGCCTTTTGGAACGGCCGGCTGCATGGTGTGTCTATGAAACAGGTGAGTGAAATGCACATAGAGGTTTATTAATTGTTCTCTCTTAGCTCAAAGAACAAAATGTGCGGTATTTTTTATGGGATATACTTATGAGTATCCTGGTAACAAAGGGGCAGAGTTATAAGCCTCAATCTCCAAGAACATGTTTGAGTTTTGGATCGATTCGATGAGCCCCCTACCAGTTTGGGTAGGATAATGAAGATTGCAAGGACACTGCAAACATATTCTGAGAGAGGTCCAATGTAAGCTATGCTGCCATTTTCTTGACCCAGGCGTTCTCTCTAGGTTCTTACCAACAAAGCAGAAGCAGCACACAAAAGAAACATAAGCACATCTCCCTCTATCAACACAGTTGTGAGTTTCCCAACCTTCCTCCTAAAGACGTGCAGGTGAGTGACAAGGTGGCCGAATGGTTAAGGCGATGGACTGCTAATCCACTCTTTATGCCTGTGTCGAATCCCATCGTCTTCGTTTGTTGTCTTTAGTGTTTCGAGAGAGCCATGTCGCATGGAAAAGCCGTTCAAAGTACATTGCTGCCAACTTTAACGACATCACCATTAAAATAGCTGCAGAAACACACCACAGCCCAGCTTCGGGCAGTCGTGCTGGCGAGTGACGAGGTGGCCGACTGGTTAAAGCGATGGACTGCTAATCCATTGTGCTCTTTATGTGTGGGTTCGAATCCCATCCTCGTCGTTTGATGTCTTTAGTGTTTCGAGAGAGCCAAGTGCGCATGGAAAAGCCGTTCAAATGACATTGCTGCCGACTTTAACGACATCATCCTTAAAATAGCTGCAGAAACACACCACAGCCCAGCTTCGGCCAGATGAGCAGGTGAGTGACGAGGTGGCCGAGTGGTTAACGCGATGGACTGCTAATCCATTCTGCTCTGCACGTGTTTGTTCGAATCCCATCCATGTCGTTTGATGTCTCTAGTGTTTCGAGAGAGCCAAGTGCGCATGGAAAAGCCGTTCAAATGACATTGCTGCCGACTTTAACGACATCATCCTTAAAATAGCTGCAGAAACACACCAGAGCCCAGCTTCGGGCAGATGAGCAGGTGAGTGACGAGGTGGCCGAGTGGTTAAGGCGATGGACTGCTAATCCATTGTGCTCTGCACGCGTGGGTTCGAATCCCATCCTCGTCGTTTGTTGTCTTTAGTGTTTCGAGAGAGCCAAGTGCGCATGGAAAAGCCGTTCAAAGGACATTGCTGCCGACTTTAACAACATCATCATTAAAATAGCTGCAGAAACACACCAGCTTCGGGCAGTTGTGCAGGCGAGTGACGAGGTGGCAGAGTGGTTAAGGCGATGGACTGCTAATCCATTGTGCTCTGCACGCGTGGGTTCGAATCCCATCCTCGTCGTTCGCCAGACAAGGTAGCGACGTCTCCTGTGCTTTTATCTGGACATGGAACGACAGGGTGGTATCACGTTTTAAACTGCCATGTAATCAGCCTTTTGGAACGGCCGGCTGCATGGTGTGTCTATGAAACAGGTGAGTGAAATGCACATAGAGGTTTATTAATTGTTCTCTCTTAGCTCAAAGAACAAAATGTGCGGTATTTTTTATGGGATATACTTATGAGTATCCTGGTAACAAAGGGGCAGAGTTATAAGCCTCAATCTCCAAGAACATGTTTGAGTTTTGGATCGATTCGATGAGCCCCCTACCAGTTTGGGTAGGATAATGAAGATTGCAAGGACACTGCAAACATATTCTGAGAGAGGTCCAATGTAAGCTATGCTGCCATTTTCTTGACCCAGGCGTTCTCTCTAGGTTCTTACCAACAAAGCAGAAGCAGCACACAAAAGAAACATAAGCACATCTCCCTCTATCAACACAGTTGTGAGTTTCCCAACCTTCCTCCTAAAGACGTGCAGGTGAGTGACAAGGTGGCCGAATGGTTAAGGCGATGGACTGCTAATCCACTCTTTATGCGTGTGTTCGAATCCCATCGTCTTCGTTTGTTGTCTTTAGTGTTTCGAGAGAGCCATGTCGCATGGAAAAGCCGTTCAAAGTACATTGCTGCCAACTTTAACGACATCACCATTAAAATAGCTGCAGAAACACACCACAGCCCAGCTTCGGGCAGTCGTGCTGGCGAGTGACGAGGTGGCCGACTGGTTAAAGCGATGGACTGCTAATCCATTGTGCTCTTTATGTGTGGGTTCGAATCCCATCCTCGTCGTTTGATGTCTTTAGTGTTTCGAGAGAGCCAAGTGCGCATGGAAAAGCCGTTCAAATGACATTGCTGCCGACTTTAACGACATCATCCTTAAAATAGCTGCAGAAACACACCACAGCCCAGCTTCGGCCAGATGAGCAGGTGAGTGACGAGGTGGCCGAGTGGTTAACGCGATGGACTGCTAATCCATTCTGCTCTGCACGTGTTTGTTCGAATCCCATCCATGTCGTTTGATGTCTCTAGTGTTTCGAGAGAGCCAAGTGCGCATGGAAAAGCCGTTCAAATGACATTGCTGCCGACTTTAACGACATCATCCTTAAAATAGCTGCAGAAACACACCAGAGCCCAGCTTCGGGCAGATGAGCAGGTGAGTGACGAGGTGGCCGAGTGGTTAAGGCGATGGACTGCTAATCCATTGTGCTCTGCACGCGTGGGTTCGAATCCCATCCTCGTCGTTTGTTGTCTTTAGTGTTTCGAGAGAGCCAAGTGCGCATGGAAAAGCCGTTCAAAGGACATTGCTGCCGACTTTAACAACATCATCATTAAAATAGCTGCAGAAACACACCAGCTTCGGGCAGTTGTGCTGGCGAGTGACGAGGTGGCAGAGTGGTTAAGGCGATGGACTGCTAATCCATTGTGCTCTGCACGCGTGGGTTCGAATCCCATCCTCGTCGTTCGCCAGACAAGGTAGCGACGTCTCCTGTGCTTTTATCTGGACATGGAACGACAGGGTGGTATCACGTTTTAAACTGCCATGTAATCAGCCTTTTGGAACGGCCGGCTGCATGGTGTGTCTATGAAACAGGTGAGTGAAATGCACATAGAGGTTTATTAATTGTTCTCTCTTAGCTCAAAGAACAAAATGTGCGGTATTTTTTATGGGATATACTTATGAGTATCCTGGTAACAAAGGGGCAGAGTTATAAGCCTCAATCTCCAAGAACATGTTTGAGTTTTGGATCGATTCGATGAGCCCCCTACCAGTTTGGGTAGGATAATGAAGATTGCAAGGACACTGCAAACATATTCTGAGAGAGGTCCAATGTAAGCTATGCTGCCATTTTCTTGACCCAGGCGTTCTCTCTAGGTTCTTACCAACAAAGCAGAAGCAGCACACAAAAGAAACATAAGCACATCTCCCTCTATCAACACAGTTGTGAGTTTCCCAACCTTCCTCCTAAAGACGTGCAGGTGAGTGACAAGGTGGCCGAATGGTTAAGGCGATGGACTGCTAATCCACTCTTTATGCGTGTGTTCGAATCCCATCGTCTTCGTTTGTTGTCTTTAGTGTTTCGAGAGAGCCATGTCGCATGGAAAAGCCGTTCAAAGTACATTGCTGCCAACTTTAACGACATCACCATTAAAATAGCTGCAGAAACACACCACAGCCCAGCTTCGGGCAGTCGTGCTGGCGAGTGACGAGGTGGCCGACTGGTTAAAGCGATGGACTGCTAATCCATTGTGCTCTTTATGTGTGGGTTCGAATCCCATCCTCGTCGTTTGATGTCTTTAGTGTTTCGAGAGAGCCAAGTGCGCATGGAAAAGCCGTTCAAATGACATTGCTGCCGACTTTAACGACATCATCCTTAAAATAGCTGCAGAAACACACCACAGCCCAGCTTCGGCCAGATGAGCAGGTGAGTGACGAGGTGGCCGAGTGGTTAACGCGATGGACTGCTAATCCATTCTGCTCTGCACGTGTTTGTTCGAATCCCATCCATGTCGTTTGATGTCTCTAGTGTTTCGAGAGAGCCAAGTGCGCATGGAAAAGCCGTTCAAATGACATTGCTGCCGACTTTAACGACATCATCCTTAAAATAGCTGCAGAAACACACCAGAGCCCAGCTTCGGGCAGATGAGCAGGTGAGTGACGAGGTGGCCGAGTGGTTAAGGCGATGGACTGCTAATCCATTGTGCTCTGCACGCGTGGGTTCGAATCCCATCCTCGTCGTTTGTTGTCTTTAGTGTTTCGAGAGAGCCAAGTGCGCATGGAAAAGCCGTTCAAAGGACATTGCTGCCGACTTTAACAACATCATCATTAAAATAGCTGCAGAAACACACCAGCTTCGGGCAGTTGTGCAGGCGAGTGACGAGGTGGCAGAGTGGTTAAGGCGATGGACTGCTAATCCATTGTGCTCTGCACGCGTGGGTTCGAATCCCATCCTCGTCGTTCGCCAGACAAGGTAGCGACGTCTCCTGTGCTTTTATCTGGACATGGAACGACAGGGTGGTATCACGTTTTAAACTGCCATGTAATCAGCCTTTTGGAACGGCCGGCTGCATGGTGTGTCTATGAAACAGGTGAGTGAAATGCACATAGAGGTTTATTAATTGTTCTCTCTTAGCTCAAAGAACAAAATGTGCGGTATTTTTTATGGGATATACTTATGAGTATCCTGGTAACAAAGGGGCAGAGTTATAAGCCTCAATCTCCAAGAACATGTTTGAGTTTTGGATCGATTCGATGAGCCCCCTACCAGTTTGGGTAGGATAATGAAGATTGCAAGGACACTGCAAACATATTCTGAGAGAGGTCCAATGTAAGCTATGCTGCCATTTTCTTGACCCAGGCGTTCTCTCTAGGTTCTTACCAACAAAGCAGAAGCAGCACACAAAAGAAACATAAGCACATCTCCCTCTATCAACACAGTTGTGAGTTTCCCAACCTTCCTCCTAAAGACGTGCAGGTGAGTGACAAGGTGGCCGAATGGTTAAGGCGATGGACTGCTAATCCACTCTTTATGCGTGTGTTCGAATCCCATCGTCTTCGTTTGTTGTCTTTAGTGTTTCGAGAGAGCCATGTCGCATGGAAAAGCGTGGGTTCGAATCCCATCCTCGTCGTTTGTTGTCTTTAGTGTTTCGAGAGAGCCAAGTGCGCATGGAAAAGCCGTTCAAAGGACATTGCTGCCGACTTTAACGACATCATCATTAAAATAGCTGCAGAAACAAACCAGCTTCGGGCAGTTGTGCAGGCGAGTGACGAGGTGGCAGAGTGGTTAAAGCGATGGACTGCTAATCCATTGTGCTCTGCACGCGTGGGTTCGAATCCCATCCTCGTCGTTCGCCAGACGAAAGAAAGCCAGAGAAGGTAGCGACGTCTCCTGTGCTTTTATCTGGACATGGAACGACAGGGTGGTATCACGTTTTAAACTGCCATGTAATCAGCCTTTTGGAACGGCCGGCTGCATGGTGTGTCTATGAAACAGGTGAGTGAAATGCACATAGAGGTTTATTAATTGTTCTCTCTTAGCTCAAAGAACAAAATGTGCGGTATTTTTTATGGGATATACTTATGAGTATCCTGGTAACAAAGGGGCAGAGTTATAAGCCTTAATCTCCAAGAACATGTTTGAGTTTTGGATCGATTCGATGAGCCCCCTACCAGTTTGGGTAGGATAATGAAGAGTGCAAGGACACTGCAAACATATTCTGAGAGAGGTCCAATGTAAGCTATGCTGCCATTTTCTTGACCCAGGCGTTCTCTCTAGGTTCTTACCAACAAAGCAGAAGCAGCACACAAAAGAAACATAAGCACATCTCCCTCTATCAACACAGTTGTGAGTTTCCCAACCTTCCTCCTAAAGACGTGCAGGTGAGTGACAAGGTGGCCGAATGGTTAAGGCGATGGACTGCTAATCCACTCTTTATGCGTGTGTTCGAATCCCATCGTCTTCGTTTGTTGTCTTTAGTGTTTCGAGAGAGCCATGTCGCATGGAAAAGCCGTTCAAAGTACATTGCTGCCGACTTTAACGACATCACCATTAAAATAGCTGCAGAAACTCACCACAGCCCAGCTTCGGGCAGTCGTGCTGGCGAGTGACGAGGTGGCCGACTGGTTAAAGCGATGGACTGCTAATCCATTGTGCTCTGCACGCGTGGGTTCGAATCCCATCCTCGTCGTTTGTTGTCTTTAGTGTTTCGAGAGAGCCAAGTGCGCATGGAAAAGCCGTTCAAATGACATTGCTGCCGACTTTAACGACATCATCATTAAAATAGCTGCAGAAACACACCAGCTTCGGGCAGTTGTGCAGGCGAGTGACGAGGTGGCCGAGTGGTTAAGGCGATGGACTGCTAATCCATTGTGCTCTACACGCGTGGGTTCGAATCCCATCCTCGTCGTTCGCCAGACGAAAGAATCCAGACAAGGTAGCGACGTCTCCTGTGGTTTTATCTGGACATGGAACGACAGGGTGGTATCACGTTTTAAACTGCCATGTAATCAGCCTTTTGGAACGGCCGGCTGCATGGTGTGTCTATGAAACAGGTGAGTGAAATGCACATAGAGGTTTATTAATTGTTCTCTCTTAGCTCAAAGAACAAAATGTGCGGTATTTTTGATGGGAGATACTTATGGCTATCCTGGTTACAAAGGGCCAGAGTTATAACCCTCAATCTCCAAGAACATGTTTGAGTTTGGGATCGATTCGATGAGCCCCCTTACCAGTTTGGGTAGGATAATGAAGAGTGCAAGGACACTGCAAACATATTCTGAGAGAGGTCCAATGTAAGCTATGCTGCCATTTTCTTGACCCAGGCGTTCTCTCTAGGTTCTTACCAACAAAGCAGAAGCAGCACACAAAAGAAACATATGCACATCTCCCTCTATCAACACAGTTGTGAGTTTCCCAACCTTCCTCCTAAAGACGTGTAGGTGAGTGACGAGGTGGCCGAATGGTTAAGGTGATGGACTGCTGATTCGAGAGAGCCAAGTGCGCATGGAAAGGCCGTTCAAATGACATTGCTGCCGACTTTAACGACATCATCATTAAAATAGCTGCAGAAACACACCAGCTTCGGGCAGTTGTGCAGGCGAGTGATTAAGGTGATGTACTGCTAATCCATTGTGCTCTGCACGCGTGGGTTCGAATCCCATCCACGACGTTTGATGTCTTTAGTGTTTCGAGAGAGCCAAGTTCGCATGGAAAAGCAGTTCAAATGACATTGCTGCCGACTTTAACGACATCATCCTTAAAATAGCTGCAGAAACACACCAGAGCCCAGCTTCGGGCAGATGAGCAGGTGAGTGACGAGGTGGCCGAGTGGTTAAGGCGATGGACTGCTAATCCATTGTGCTCTGCACGCGTGGGTTCGAATCCCATCCTCGTCGTTTGTTGTCTTTAGTGTTTCGAGAGAGCCAAGTGCGCATGGAAAAGCCGTTCAAAGGACATTGCTGCCGACTTTAACAACATCATCATTAAAATAGCTGCAGAAACACACCAGCTTCGGGCAGTTGTGCTGGCGAGTGACGAGGTGGCAGAGTGGTTAAGGCGATGGACTGCTAATCCATTGTGCTCTGCACGCGTGGGTTCGAATCCCATCCTCGTCGTTCGCCAGACAAGGTAGCGACGTCTCCTGTGCTTTTATCTGGACATGGAACGACAGGGTGGTATCACGTTTTAAACTGCCATGTAATCAGCCTTTTGGAACGGCCGGCTGCATGGTGTGTCTATGAAACAGGTGAGTGAAATGCACATAGAGGTTTATTAATTGTTCTCTCTTAGCTCAAAGAACAAAATGTGCGGTATTTTTTATGGGATATACTTATGAGTATCCTGGTAACAAAGGGGCAGAGTTATAAGCCTCAATCTCCAAGAACATGTTTGAGTTTTGGATCGATTCGATGAGCCCCCTACCAGTTTGGGTAGGATAATGAAGATTGCAAGGACACTGCAAACATATTCTGAGAGAGGTCCAATGTAAGCTATGCTGCCATTTTCTTGACCCAGGCGTTCTCTCTAGGTTCTTACCAACAAAGCAGAAGCAGCACACAAAAGAAACATAAGCACATCTCCCTCTATCAACACAGTTGTGAGTTTCCCAACCTTCCTCCTAAAGACGTGCAGGTGAGTGACAAGGTGGCCGAATGGTTAAGGCGATGGACTGCTAATCCACTCTTTATGCGTGTGTTCGAATCCCATCGTCTTCGTTTGTTGTCTTTAGTGTTTCGAGAGAGCCATGTCGCATGGAAAAGCCGTTCAAAGTACATTGCTGCCAACTTTAACGACATCACCATTAAAATAGCTGCAGAAACACACCACAGCCCAGCTTCGGGCAGTCGTGCTGGCGAGTGACGAGGTGGCCGACTGGTTAAAGCGATGGACTGCTAATCCATTGTGCTCTTTATGTGTGGGTTCGAATCCCATCCTCGTCGTTTGATGTCTTTAGTGTTTCGAGAGAGCCAAGTGCGCATGGAAAAGCCGTTCAAATGACATTGCTGCCGACTTTAACGACATCATCCTTAAAATAGCTGCAGAAACACACCACAGCCCAGCTTCGGCCAGATGAGCAGGTGAGTGACGAGGTGGCCGAGTGGTTAACGCGATGGACTGCTAATCCATTCTGCTCTGCACGTGTTTGTTCGAATCCCATCCATGTCGTTTGATGTCTCTAGTGTTTCGAGAGAGCCAAGTGCGCATGGAAAAGCCGTTCAAATGACATTGCTGCCGACTTTAACGACATCATCCTTAAAATAGCTGCAGAAACACACCACAGCCCAGCTTCGGGCAGATGAGCAGGTGAGTGACGAGGTGGCCGAGTGGTTAAGGCGATGGACTGCTAATCCATTGTGCTCTGCACGCGTGGGTTCGAATCCCATCCTCGTCGTTTGTTGTCTTTAGTGTTTCGAGAGAGCCAAGTGCGCATGGAAAAGCCGTTCAAAGGACATTGCTGCCGACTTTAACAACATCATCATTAAAATAGCTGCAGAAACACACCAGCTTCGGGCAGTTGTGCAGGCGAGTGACGAGGTGGCAGAGTGGTTAAGGCGATGGACTGCTAATCCATTGTGCTCTGCACGCGTGGGTTCGAATCCCATCCTCGTCGTTCGCCAGACAAGGTAGCGACGTCTCCTGTGCTTTTATCTGGACATGGAACGACAGGGTGGTATCACGTTTTAAACTGCCATGTAATCAGCCTTTTGGAACGGCCGGCTGCATGGTGTGTCTATGAAACAGGTGAGTGAAATGCACATAGAGGTTTATTAATTGTTCTCTCTTAGCTCAAAGAACAAAATGTGCGGTATTTTTTATGGGATATACTTATGAGTATCCTGGTAACAAAGGGGCAGAGTTATAAGCCTCAATCTCCAAGAACATGTTTGAGTTTTGGATCGATTCGATGAGCCCCCTACCAGTTTGGGTAGGATAATGAAGATTGCAAGGACACTGCAAACATATTCTGAGAGAGGTCCAATGTAAGCTATGCTGCCATTTTCTTGACCCAGGCGTTCTCTCTAGGTTCTTACCAACAAAGCAGAAGCAGCACACAAAAGAAACATAAGCACATCTCCCTCTATCAACACAGTTGTGAGTTTCCCAACCTTCCTCCTAAAGACGTGCAGGTGAGTGACAAGGTGGCCGAATGGTTAAGGCGATGGACTGCTAATCCACTCTTTATGCGTGTGTTCGAATCCCATCGTCTTCGTTTGTTGTCTTTAGTGTTTCGAGAGAGCCATGTCGCATGGAAAAGCGTGGGTTCGAATCCCATCCTCGTCGTTTGTTGTCTTTAGTGTTTCGAGAGAGCCAAGTGCGCATGGAAAAGCCGTTCAAAGGACATTGCTGCCGACTTTAACGACATCATCATTAAAATAGCTGCAGAAACAAACCAGCTTCGGGCAGTTGTGCAGGCGAGTGACGAGGTGGCAGAGTGGTTAAAGCGATGGACTGCTAATCCATTGTGCTCTGCACGCGTGGGTTCGAATCCCATCCTCGTCGTTCGCCAGACGAAAGAAAGCCAGACAAGGTAGCGACGTCTCCTGTGCTTTTATCTGGACATGGAACGACAGGGTGGTATCACGTTTTAAACTGCCATGTAATCAGCCTTTTGGAACGGCCGGCTGCATGGTGTGTCTATGAAACAGGTGAGTGAAATGCACATAGAGGTTTATTAATTGTTCTCTCTTAGCTCAAAGAACAAAATGTGCGGTATTTTTTATGGGATATACTTATGAGTATCCTGGTAACAAAGGGGCAGAGTTATAAGCCTTAATCTCCAAGAACATGTTTGAGTTTTGGATCGATTCGATGAGCCCCCTACCAGTTTGGGTAGGATAATGAAGAGTGCAAGGACACTGCAAACATATTCTGAGAGAGGTCCAATGTAAGCTATGCTGCCATTTTCTTGACCCAGGCGTTCTCTCTAGGTTCTTACCAACAAAGCAGAAGCAGCACACAAAAGAAACATAAGCACATCTCCCTCTATCAACACAGTTGTGAGTTTCCCAACCTTCCTCCTAAAGACGTGCAGGTGAGTGACAAGGTGGCCGAATGGTTAAGGCGATGGACTGCTAATCCACTCTTTATGCGTGTGTTCGAATCCCATCGTCTTCGTTTGTTGTCTTTAGTGTTTCGAGAGAGCCATGTCGCATGGAAAAGCCGTTCAAAGTACATTGCTGCCGACTTTAACGACATCACCATTAAAATAGCTGCAGAAACTCACCACAGCCCAGCTTCGGGCAGTCGTGCTGGCGAGTGACGAGGTGGCCGACTGGTTAAAGCGATGGACTGCTAATCCATTGTGCTCTGCACGCGTGGGTTCGAATCCCATCCTCGTCGTTTGTTGTCTTTAGTGTTTCGAGAGAGCCAAGTGCGCATGGAAAAGCCGTTCAAATGACATTGCTGCCGACTTTAACGACATCATCATTAAAATAGCTGCAGAAACACACCAGCTTCGGGCAGTTGTGCAGGCGAGTGACGAGGTGGCCGAGTGGTTAAGGCGATGGACTGCTAATCCATTGTGCTCTACACGCGTGGGTTCGAATCCCATCCTCGTCGTTCGCCAGACGAAAGAATCCAGACAAGGTAGCGACGTCTCCTGTGGTTTTATCTGGACATGGAACGACAGGGTGGTATCACGTTTTAAACTGCCATGTAATCAGCCTTTTGGAACGGCCGGCTGCATGGTGTGTCTATGAAACAGGTGAGTGAAATGCACATAGAGGTTTATTAATTGTTCTCTCTTAGCTCAAAGAACAAAATGTGCGGTATTTTTGATGGGAGATACTTATGGCTATCCTGGTTACAAAGGGCCAGAGTTATAACCCTCAATCTCCAAGAACATGTTTGAGTTTGGGATCGATTCGATGAGCCCCCTACCAGTTTGGGTAGGATAATGAAGAGTGCAAGGACACTGCAAACATATTCTGAGAGAGGTCCAATGTAAGCTATGCTGCCATTTTCTTGACCCAGGCGTTCTCTCTAGGTTCTTACCAACAAAGCAGAAGCAGCACACAAAAGAAACATATGCACATCTCCCTCTATCAACACAGTTGTGAGTTTCCCAACCTTCCTCCTAAAGACGTGTAGGTGAGTGACGAGGTGGCCGAATGGTTAAGGTGATGGACTGCTGATTCGAGAGAGCCAAGTGCGCATGGAAAGGCCGTTCAAATGACATTGCTGCCGACTTTAACGACATCATCATTAAAATAGCTGCAGAAACACACCAGCTTCGGGCAGTTGTGCAGGCGAGTGATTAAGGTGATGTACTGCTAATCCATTGTGCTCTGCACGCGTGGGTTCGAATCCCATCCACGACGTTTGATGTCTTTAGTGTTTCGAGAGAGCCAAGTTCGCATGGAAAAGCAGTTCAAATGACATTGCTGCCGACTTTAACGACATCATCCTTAAAATAGCTGCAGAAACACACCACGGCCCAGCTTCGGGCAGATGAGCAGGTGAGTGACGAGGTGGCCGAGTCGTTAAGGCGATGCACTGCTAATCCATTGTGTTCTGCACTCGTGGGTTCGAATCCCATCCTCGTCGTTTGTTGTCTTTAGTGTTCAAGAAAGCCAAGTGTGCCTGGCAAAGCTTTTTGCTTCCAACTATAACGTCATCATACTAAAGATAGATGCAGAAAAACTCTACGTGCAGGCGAGTTGCTGCGTGGTTAAGGCGATGGACTGCTAATCCTTTGTGCTCTGTGCGCATGGGTTTGAGTCCCATCTTTGGTGTTTAGTTTCACAGGGAGTCTAAAGGACAGGTCAACCGCAGGGGTGCAGCTCATGGCAAGCTTTTAATTATAGCTGTATTTCGGTTATGAGAGCCCCCTGGTTAATGGATATAATCATTTTAAATACAAAAACACGTTCAAGGGAGGTCCAAATCCTGGCTAAACAAGCCACCTTCAAGCTTATGCTTTCAACACCACAGCGAAAACAGAATGTAAAAAAAGCAAAAGTAAAATTCCCTTTTACAACAAGTCATGAAGCCTCTCAAGAGACTGTCAAAAATTGCCAGGGCTGACTGTATTTCAAGTCATCCCAGCGGGGTATTGGGTAAAGTTTTCAACCAGTAAAGATCACGTCTCGGATGAGCCTCATAGACTATGATATTGCCTCTGCGAAAGAATGCCAGGCAAGATAGCGACGTCTCCTGTGTTTTTATCTGGACATGGAACGACAGGGTGGTATCACGTTTTAAACTGCCATGTAATCAGCCTTTTGGAACGGCCGGCTGCATGGTGTGTCTATGAAACAGGTGAGTGAAATGCACATAGAGGTTTATTAATTGTTCTCTCTTAGCTCAAAGAACAAAATGTGCGGTATTTTTTATGGGATATACTTATGAGTATCCTGGTAACAAAGGGGCAGAGTTATAAGCCTCAATCTCCAAGAACATGTTTGAGTTTTGGATCGATTCGATGAGCCCCCTACCAGTTTGGGTAGGATAATGAAGATTGCAAGGACACTGCAAACATATTCTGAGAGAGGTCCAATGTAAGCTATGCTGCCATTTTCTTGACCCAGGCGTTCTCTCTAGGTTCTTACCAACAAAGCAGAAGCAGCACACAAAAGAAACATAAGCACATCTCCCTCTATCAACACAGTTGTGAGTTTCCCAACCTTCCTCCTAAAGACGTGCAGGTGAGTGACAAGGTGGCCGAATGGTTAAGGCGATGGACTGCTAATCCACTCTTTATGCCTGTGTCGAATCCCATCGTCTTCGTTTGTTGTCTTTAGTGTTTCGAGAGAGCCATGTCGCATGGAAAAGCCGTTCAAAGTACATTGCTGCCAACTTTAACGACATCACCATTAAAATAGCTGCAGAAACACACCACAGCCCAGCTTCGGGCAGGCGTGCTGGCGAGTGACGAGGTGGCCGACTGGTTAAAGCGATGGACTGCTAATCCATTGTGCTCTTTATGTGTGGGTTCGAATCCCATCCTCGTCGTTTGATGTCTTTAGTGTTTCGAGAGAGCCAAGTGCGCATGGAAAAGCCGTTCAAATGACATTGCTGCCGACTTTAACGACATCATCCTTAAAATAGCTGCAGAAACACACCACAGCCCAGCTTCGGCCAGATGAGCAGGTGAGTGACGAGGTGGCCGAGTGGTTAACGCGATGGACTGCTAATCCATTCTGCTCTGCACGTGTTTGTTCGAATCCCATCCATGTCGTTTGATGTCTCTAGTGTTTCGAGAGAGCCAAGTGCGCATGGAAAAGCCGTTCAAATGACACTGCTGCCGACTTTAACGACATCATCCTTAAAATAGCTGCAGAAACACACCAGAGCCCAGCTTCGGGCAGATGAGCAGGTGAGTGACGAGGTGGCCGAGTGGTTAAGGCGATGGACTGCTAATCCATTGTGCTCTGCACGCGTGGGTTCGAATCCCATCCTCGTCGTTTGTTGTCTTTAGTGTTTCGAGAGAGCCAAGTGCGCATGGAAAAGCCGTTCAAAGGACATTGCTGCCGACTTTAACAACATCATCATTAAAATAGCTGCAGAAACACACCAGCTTCGGGCAGTTGTGCAGGCGAGTGACGAGGTGGCAGAGTGGTTAAGGCGATGGACTGCTAATCCATTGTGCTCTGCACGCGTGGGTTCGAATCCCATCCTCGTCGTTCGCCAGACAAGGTAGCGACGTCTCCTGTGCTTTTATCTGGACATGGAACGACAGGGTGGTATCACGTTTTAAACTGCCATGTAATTAGCCTTTTGGAACGGCCGGCTGCATGGTGTGTCTATGAAACAGGTGAGTGAAATGCACATAGAGGTTTATTAATTGTTCTCTCTTAGCTCAAAGAACAAAATGTGCGGTATTTTTGATGGGAGATACTTATGGCTATCCTGGTTACAAAGGGCCAGAGTTATAACCCTCAATCTCCAAGAACATGTTTGAGTTTGGGATCGATTCGATGAGCCCCCTACCAGTTTGGGTAGGATAATGAAGAGTGCAAGGACACTGCAAACATATTCTGAGAGAGGTCCAATGTAAGCTATGCTGCCATTTTCTTGACCCAGGCGTTCTCTCTAGGTTCTTACCAACAAAGCAGAAGCAGCACACAAAAGAAACATAAGCACATCTCCCTCTATCAACACAGTTGTGAGTTTCCCAACCTTCCTCCTAAAGACGTGCAGGTGAGTGACAAGGTGGCCGAATGGTTAAGGCGATGGACTGCTAATCCACTCTTTATGCCTGTGTCGAATCCCATCGTCTTCGTTTGTTGTCTTTAGTGTTTCGAGAGAGCCATGTCGCATGGAAAAGCCGTTCAAAGTACATTGCTGCCAACTTTAACGACATCACCATTAAAATAGCTGCAGAAACACACCACAGCCCAGCTTCGGGCAGGCGTGCTGGCGAGTGACGAGGTGGCCGACTGGTTAAAGCGATGGACTGCTAATCCATTGTGCTCTTTATGTGTGGGTTCGAATCCCATCCTCGTCGTTTGATGTCTTTAGTGTTTCGAGAGAGCCAAGTGCGCATGGAAAAGCCGTTCAAATGACATTGCTGCCGACTTTAACGACATCATCCTTAAAATAGCTGCAGAAACACACCACAGCCCAGCTTCGGCCAGATGAGCAGGTGAGTGACGAGGTGGCCGAGTGGTTAACGCGATGGACTGCTAATCCATTCTGCTCTGCACGTGTTTGTTCGAATCCCATCCATGTCGTTTGATGTCTCTAGTGTTTCGAGAGAGCCAAGTGCGCATGGAAAAGCCGTTCAAATGACATTGCTGCCGACTTTAACGACATCATCCTTAAAATAGCTGCAGAAACACACCAGAGCCCAGCTTCGGGCAGATGAGCAGGTGAGTGACGAGGTGGCCGAGTGGTTAAGGCGATGGACTGCTAATCCATTGTGCTCTGCACGCGTGGGTTCGAATCCCATCCTCGTCGTTTGTTGTCTTTAGTGTTTCGAGAGAGCCAAGTGCGCATGGAAAAGCCGTTCAAAGGACATTGCTGCCGACTTTAACAACATCATCATTAAAATAGCTGCAGAAACACACCAGCTTCGGGCAGTTGTGCAGGCGAGTGACGAGGTGGCAGAGTGGTTAAGGCGATGGACTGCTAATCCATTGTGCTCTGCACGCGTGGGTTCGAATCCCATCCTCGTCGTTCGCCAGACAAGGTAGCGACGTCTCCTGTGCTTTTATCTGGACATGGAACGACAGGGTGGTATCACGTTTTAAACTGCCATGTAATCAGCCTTTTGGAACGGCCGGCTGCATGGTGTGTCTATGAAACAGGTGAGTGAAATGCACATAGAGGTTTATTAATTGTTCTCTCTTAGCTCAAAGAACAAAATGTGCGGTATTTTTGATGGGAGATACTTATGGCTATCCTGGTTACAAAGGGCCAGAGTTATAACCCTCAATCTCCAAGAACATGTTTGAGTTTGGGATCGATTCGATGAGCCCCCTACCAGTTTGGGTAGGATAATGAAGAGTGCAAGGACACTGCAAACATATTCTGAGAGAGGTCCAATGTAAGCTATGCTGCCATTTTCTTGACCCAGGCGTTCTCTCTAGGTTCTTACCAACAAAGCAGAAGCAGCACACAAAAGAAACATATGCACATCTCCCTCTATCAACACAGTTGTGAGTTTCCCAACCTTCCTCCTAAAGACGTGTAGGTGAGTGACGAGGTGGCCGAATGGTTAAGGTGATGGACTGCTGATTCATTGTGCTCTTCATGCGTTTGTTCGAATCCCATCATAGGCGTTTGTTGTCTTTAGTGTTTCGAGAGAGCCAAGTGCGCATGGAAAAGCCGTTCAAAGTACGTTGCTGCCGACTTTAACGACATCATCATTAAAATAGCTGCAGAAACACACCAGCTTCGAGCAGTTGTGCAGGCGAGTGATTAAGGTGATGTACTGCTAATCCATTGTGCTCTGCACGCGTGGGTTCGAATCCCATCCACGACGTTTGATGTCTTTAGTGTTTCGAGAGAGCCAAGTTCGCATGGAAAAGCAGTTCAAATGACATTGCTGCCGACTTTAACGACATCATCCTTAAAATAGCTGCAGAAACACACCACGGCCCAGCTTCGGGCAGATGAGCAGGTGAGTGACGAGGTGGCCGAGTCGTTAAGGCGATGCACTGCTAATCCATTGTGTTCTGCACTCGTGGGTTCGAATCCCATCCTCGTCGTTTGTTGTCTTTAGTGTTCAAGAAAGCCAAGTGTGCCTGGCAAAGCTTTTTGCTTCCAACTATAACGTCATCATACTAAAGATAGATGCAGAAAAACTCTACGTGCAGGCGAGTTGCTGCGTGGTTAAGGCGATGGACTGCTAATCGTTTGTGCTCTGTGCGCATGGGTTTGAGTCCCATCTTTGGTGTTTAGTTTCACAGGGAGTCTAAAGGACAGGTCAACCGCAGGGGTGCAGCTCATGGCAAGCTTTTAATTATAGCTGTATTTTGGTTATGAGAGCCCCCTGGTTAATGGATATAATCATTTTAAATACAAAAACACGTTCAAGGAAGGTCCAAATCCTGGCTAAACCAGCCACCTTCAAGCTTATGCTTTCAACCCCACAGCGAAAACAGAATGTAAAAAAAGCAAAAGTAAAATTCCCTTTTACAACAAGTCATGAAGCCTCTCAAGAGACTGTCAAAAATTGCCAGGGCTGACTGTATTTCAAGTCATCCCAGCGGGGTATTGGGTAAAGTTTTCAACCAGCAAAGATCACGTCTCGGATGAGCCTCATAGACTATGATATTGCCTCTGTGAAAGAATGCCAGACAAGGTAGCGACGTCTCCTGTGTTTTTATCTGGACATGGAACGACAGGGTGGTATCACGTTTTAAACTGCCATGTAATCAGCCTTTTGGAACGGCCGGCTGCATGGTGTGTCTATGAAACAGGTGAGTGAAATGCACATAGAGGTTTATTAATTGTTCTCTCTTAGCTCAAAGAACAAAATGTGCGGTATTTTTTATGGGATATACTTATGAGTATCCTGGTAACAAAGGGGCAGAGTTATAAGCCTCAATCTCCAAGAACATGTTTGAGTTTTGGATCGATTCGATGAGCCCCCTACCAGTTTGGGTAGGATAATGAAGATTGCAAGGACACTGCAAACATATTCTGAGAGAGGTCCAATGTAAGCTATGCTGCCATTTTCTTGACCCAGGCGTTCTCTCTAGGTTCTTACCAACAAAGCAGAAGCAGCACACAAAAGAAACATAAGCACATCTCCCTCTATCAACACAGTTGTGAGTTTCCCAACCTTCCTCCTAAAGACGTGCAGGTGAGTGACAAGGTGGCCAAATGGTTAAGGCGATGGACTGCTAATCCACTCTTTATGCCTGTGTCGAATCCCATCGTCTTCGTTTGTTGTCTTTAGTGTTTCGAGAGAGCCATGTCGCATGGAAAAGCCGTTCAAAGTACATTGCTGCCAACTTTAACGACATCACCATTAAAATAGCTGCAGAAACACACCACAGCCCAGCTTCGGGCAGTCGTGCTGGCGAGTGACGAGGTGGCCGACTGGTTAAAGCGATGGACTGCTAATCCATTGTGCTCTTTATGTGTGGGTTCGAATCCCATCCTCGTCGTTTGATGTCTCTAGTGTTTCGAGAGAGCCAAGTGCGCATGGAAAAGCCGTTCAAATGACATTGCTGCCGACTTTAACGACATCATCCTTAAAATAGCTGCAGAAACACACCACACCCCAGCTTCGGGCAGATGTGCAGGCGTAGTGACGAGGTGGCCGAGTGGTTAAGGCGATGGACTGCTAATCCATTGTGCTCTTTACGCGTGGGTTCGAATCCCATCCTCGTCATTTGATGTCTTTAGTGTTTCGAGAGAGCCAAGTGCCTATGGAAAAGCCGTTCAAATGACATTGCTGCCGACTTTAACGACTTCATCCTTAAAATAGCTGCAGAAACACACCACAGCCCAGCTTCGGCCAGATGAGCAGGTGAGTGACGAGGTGGCCGAGTGGTTAACGCGATGGACTGCTAATCCATTCTGCTCTGCACGCGTTTGTTCGAATCCCATCCATGTCGTTTGATGTCTCTAGTGTTTCGAGAGAGCCAAGTGCGCATGGAAAAGCCGTTCAAATGACATTGCTGCCGACTTTAACGACATCATCCTTAAAATAGCTGCAGAAACACACCAGAGCCCAGCTTCGGGCAGATGAGCAGGTGAGTGACGAGGTGGCCGAGTGGTTAAGGCGATGGACTGCTAATCCATTGTGCTCTGCACGCGTGGGTTCGAATCCCATCCTCGTCGTTTGTTGTCTTTAGTGTTTCGAGAGAGCCAAGTGCGCATGGAAAAGCCGTTCAAAGGACATTGCTGCCGACTTTAACGACATCATCATTAAAATAGCTGCAGAAACACACCAGCTTCGGGCAGTTGTGCAGGCGAGTGACGAGGTGGCAGAGTGGTTAAGGCGATGGACTGCTAATCCATTGTGCTCTGCACGCGTGGGTTCGAATCCCATCCTCGTCGTTCGCCAGACAAGGTAGCGACGTCTCCTGTGCTTTTATCTGGACATGGAACGACAGGGTGGTATCACGTTTTAAACTGCCATGTAATCAGCCTTTTGGAACGGCCGGCTGCATGGTGTGTCTATGAAACAGGTGAGTGAAATGCACATAGAGGTTTATTAATTGTTCTCTCTTAGCTCAAAGAACAAAATGTGCGGTATTTTTTATGGGATATACTTATGAGTATCCTGGTAACAAAGGGGCAGAGTTATAAGCCTCAATCTCCAAGAACATGTTTGAGTTTTGGATCGATTCGATGAGCCCCCTACCAGTTGTGAGTTTCCGAACCTTCCTCCTAAAGACGTGCAGGTGAGTGACAAGGTGGCCGAATGGTTAAGGCGATGGACTGCTAATCCACTCTTTATGCGTGTGTTCGAATCCCATCGTCTTCGTTTGTTGTCTTTAGTGTTTCGAGAGAGCCATGTCGCATGGAAAAGCCGTTCAAAGTACATTGCTGCCGACTTTAACGACATCACCATTAAAATAGCTGCAGAAACACACCACAGCCCAGCTTCGGGCAGTCGTGCTGGCGAGTGACGAGGTGGCCGACTGGTTAAAGCGATGGACTGCTAATCCATTGTGCTCTGCACGCGTGGGTTCGAATCCCATCCTTGTCGTTTGTTGTCTTTAGTGTTTCGAGAGAGCCAAGTGCGCATGGAAAAGCCGTTCAAAGGACATTGCTGCCGACTTTAACGACATCATCATTAAAATAGCTGCAGAAACACACCAGCTTCGGGCAGTTGTGCAGGCGAGTGAAGAGGTGGCCGAGTGGTTAAGGCGATGGACTGCTAATCCATTGTGCTCTGCACGCGTGGGTTCGAATCCCATCCTCGTCGTTCGCCAGACGAAAGAAATCCAGACAAGGTAGCGACGTCTCCTGTGCTTTTATCTGGACATGGAACGACAGGGTGGTATCACGTTTTAAACTGCCATGTAATCAGCCTTTTGGAACGGCCGGCTGCATGGTGTGTTTATGAAACAGGTGAGTGAAATGCACATAGAGGTTTATTAATTGTTCTCTCTTAGCTCAAAGAACAAAATGTGCGGTATTTTTGATGGGAGATACTTATGGCTATCCTGGTTACAAAGGGCCAGAGTTATAACCCTCAATCTCCAAGAACATGTTTGAGTTTGGGATCGATTCGATGAGCCCCCTACCAGTTTGGGTAGGATAATGAAGAGTGCAAGGACACTGCAAACATATTCTGAGAGAGGTCCAATGTAAGCTATGCTGCCATTTTCTTGACCCAGGCGTTCTCTCTAGGTTCTTACCAACAAAGCAGAAGCAGCACACAAAAGAAACATAAGCACATCTCCCTCTATCAACACAGTTGTGAGTTTCCCAACCTTCCTCCTAAAGTCGTGCAGGTGAGTGACAAGGTGGCCGAATGGTTAAGGCGATGGACTGCTAATCCACTCTTTATGCGTGTGTTCGAATCCCATCGTCTTCGTTTGTTGTCTTTAGTGTTTCGAGAGAGCCATGTCGCATGGAAAAGCCGTTCAAAGTACATTGCTGCCGACTTTAACGACATCACCATTAAAATAGCTGCAGAAACACACCACAGCCCAGCTTCGGGCAGTCGTGCTGGCGAGTGACGAGGTGGCCGACTGGTTAAAGCGATGGACTGCTAATCCATTGTGCTCTGCACGCGTGGGTTCGAATCCCATCCTCGTCGTTTGTTGTCTTTAGTGTTTCGAGAGAGCCAAGTGCGCATGGAAAAGCCGTTCAAAGGACATTGCTGCCGACTTTAACGACATCATCATTAAAATAGCTGCAGAAACACACCAGCTTCGGGCAGTTGTGCAGGCGAGTGACGAGGTGGCCGAGTGGTTAAGGCGATGGACTGCTAATCCATTGTGCTCTGCACGCGTGGGTTCGAATCCCATCCTCGTCGTTCGCCAGACAAGGTAGCGACGTCTCCTGTGCTTTTATCTGGACATGGAACGACAGGGTGGTATCACGTTTTAAACTGCCATGTAATCAGCCTTTTGGAACGGCCGGCTGCATGGTGTGTCTATGAAACAGGTGAGTGAAATGCACATAGAGGTTTATTAATTGTTCTCTCTTAGCTCAAAGAACAAAATGTGCGGTATTTTTGATGGGAGATACTTATGGCTATCCTGGTTACAAAGGGCCAGAGTTATAACCCTCAATCTCCAAGAACATGTTTGAGTTTGGGATCGATTCGATGAGCCCCCTACCAGTTTGGGTAGGATAATGAAGAGTGCAAGGACACTGCAAACATATTCTGAGAGAGGTCCAATGTAAGCTATGCTGCCATTTTCTTGACCCAGGCGTTCTCTCTAGGTTCTTACCAACAAAGCAGAAGCAGCACACAAAAGAAACATATGCACATCTCCCTCTATCAACACAGTTGTGAGTTTCCCAACCTTCCTCCTAAAGACGTGTAGGTGAGTGACGAGGTGGCCGAATGGTTAAGGTGATGGACTGCTGATTCATTGTGCTCTTCATGCGTTTGTTCGAATCCCATCATAGGCGTTTGTTGTCTTTAGTGTTTCGAGAGAGCCAAGTGCGCATGGAAAAGCCGTTCAAAGTACGTTGCTGCCGACTTTAACGACATCATCATTAAAATAGCTGCAGAAACACACCAGCTTCGAGCAGTTGTGCAGGCGAGTGATTAAGGTGATGTACTGCTAATCCATTGTGCTCTGCACGCGTGGGTTCGAATCCCATCCACGACGTTTGATGTCTTTAGTGTTTCGAGAGAGCCAAGTTCGCATGGAAAAGCAGTTCAAATGACATTGCTGCCGACTTTAACGACATCATCCTTAAAATAGCTGCAGAAACACACCACGGCCCAGCTTCGGGCAGATGAGCAGGTGAGTGACGAGGTGGCCGAGTCGTTAAGGCGATGCACTGCTAATCCATTGTGTTCTGCACTCGTGGGTTCGAATCCCATCCTCGTCGTTTGTTGTCTTTAGTGTTCAAGAAAGCCAAGTGTGCCTGGCAAAGCTTTTTGCTTCCAACTATAACGTCATCATACTAAAGATAGATGCAGAAAAACTCTACGTGCAGGCGAGTTGCTGCGTGGTTAAGGCGATGGACTGCTAATCGTTTGTGCTCTGTGCGCATGGGTTTGAGTCCCATCTTTGGTGTTTAGTTTCACAGGGAGTCTAAAGGACAGGTCAACCGCAGGGGTGCAGCTCATGGCAAGCTTTTAATTATAGCTGTATTTTGGTTATGAGAGCCCCCTGGTTAATGGATATAATCATTTTAAATACAAAAACACGTTCAAGGAAGGTCCAAATCCTGGCTAAACCAGCCACCTTCAAGCTTATGCTTTCAACCCCACAGCGAAAACAGAATGTAAAAAAAGCAAAAGTAAAATTCCCTTTTACAACAAGTCATGAAGCCTCTCAAGAGACTGTCAAAAATTGCCAGGGCTGACTGTATTTCAAGTCATCCCAGCGGGGTATTGGGTAAAGTTTTCAACCAGCAAAGATCACGTCTCGGATGAGCCTCATAGACTATGATATTGCCTCTGTGAAAGAATGCCAGACAAGGTAGCGACGTCTCCTGTGTTTTTATCTGGACATGGAACGACAGGGTGGTATCACGTTTTAAACTGCCATGTAATCAGCCTTTTGGAACGGCCGGCTGCATGGTGTGTCTATGAAACAGGTGAGTGAAATGCACATAGAGGTTTATTAATTGTTCTCTCTTAGCTCAAAGAACAAAATGTGCGGTATTTTTTATGGGATATACTTATGAGTATCCTGGTAACAAAGGGGCAGAGTTATAAGCCTCAATCTCCAAGAACATGTTTGAGTTTTGGATCGATTCGATGAGCCCCCTACCAGTTTGGGTAGGATAATGAAGATTGCAAGGACACTGCAAACATATTCTGAGAGAGGTCCAATGTAAGCTATGCTGCCATTTTCTTGACCCAGGCGTTCTCTCTAGGTTCTTACCAACAAAGCAGAAGCAGCACACAAAAGAAACATAAGCACATCTCCCTCTATCAACACAGTTGTGAGTTTCCCAACCTTCCTCCTAAAGACGTGCAGGTGAGTGACAAGGTGGCCAAATGGTTAAGGCGATGGACTGCTAATCCACTCTTTATGCCTGTGTCGAATCCCATCGTCTTCGTTTGTTGTCTTTAGTGTTTCGAGAGAGCCATGTCGCATGGAAAAGCCGTTCAAAGTACATTGCTGCCAACTTTAACGACATCACCATTAAAATAGCTGCAGAAACACACCACAGCCCAGCTTCGGGCAGTCGTGCTGGCGAGTGACGAGGTGGCCGACTGGTTAAAGCGATGGACTGCTAATCCATTGTGCTCTTTATGTGTGGGTTCGAATCCCATCCTCGTCGTTTGATGTCTCTAGTGTTTCGAGAGAGCCAAGTGCGCATGGAAAAGCCGTTCAAATGACATTGCTGCCGACTTTAACGACATCATCCTTAAAATAGCTGCAGAAACACACCACACCCCAGCTTCGGGCAGATGTGCAGGCGTAGTGACGAGGTGGCCGAGTGGTTAAGGCGATGGACTGCTAATCCATTGTGCTCTTTACGCGTGGGTTCGAATCCCATCCTCGTCATTTGATGTCTTTAGTGTTTCGAGAGAGCCAAGTGCCTATGGAAAAGCCGTTCAAATGACATTGCTGCCGACTTTAACGACTTCATCCTTAAAATAGCTGCAGAAACACACCACAGCCCAGCTTCGGCCAGATGAGCAGGTGAGTGACGAGGTGGCCGAGTGGTTAACGCGATGGACTGCTAATCCATTCTGCTCTGCACGCGTTTGTTCGAATCCCATCCATGTCGTTTGATGTCTCTAGTGTTTCGAGAGAGCCAAGTGCGCATGGAAAAGCCGTTCAAATGACATTGCTGCCGACTTTAACGACATCATCCTTAAAATAGCTGCAGAAACACACCAGAGCCCAGCTTCGGGCAGATGAGCAGGTGAGTGACGAGGTGGCCGAGTGGTTAAGGCGATGGACTGCTAATCCATTGTGCTCTGCACGCGTGGGTTCGAATCCCATCCTCGTCGTTTGTTGTCTTTAGTGTTTCGAGAGAGCCAAGTGCGCATGGAAAAGCCGTTCAAAGGACATTGCTGCCGACTTTAACGACATCATCATTAAAATAGCTGCAGAAACACACCAGCTTCGGGCAGTTGTGCAGGCGAGTGACGAGGTGGCAGAGTGGTTAAGGCGATGGACTGCTAATCCATTGTGCTCTGCACGCGTGGGTTCGAATCCCATCCTCGTCGTTCGCCAGACAAGGTAGCGACGTCTCCTGTGCTTTTATCTGGACATGGAACGACAGGGTGGTATCACGTTTTAAACTGCCATGTAATCAGCCTTTTGGAACGGCCGGCTGCATGGTGTGTCTATGAAACAGGTGAGTGAAATGCACATAGAGGTTTATTAATTGTTCTCTCTTAGCTCAAAGAACAAAATGTGCGGTATTTTTTATGGGATATACTTATGAGTATCCTGGTAACAAAGGGGCAGAGTTATAAGCCTCAATCTCCAAGAACATGTTTGAGTTTTGGATCGATTCGATGAGCCCCCTACCAGTTGTGAGTTTCCGAACCTTCCTCCTAAAGACGTGCAGGTGAGTGACAAGGTGGCCGAATGGTTAAGGCGATGGACTGCTAATCCACTCTTTATGCGTGTGTTCGAATCCCATCGTCTTCGTTTGTTGTCTTTAGTGTTTCGAGAGAGCCATGTCGCATGGAAAAGCCGTTCAAAGTACATTGCTGCCGACTTTAACGACATCACCATTAAAATAGCTGCAGAAACACACCACAGCCCAGCTTCGGGCAGTCGTGCTGGCGAGTGACGAGGTGGCCGACTGGTTAAAGCGATGGACTGCTAATCCATTGTGCTCTGCACGCGTGGGTTCGAATCCCATCCTTGTCGTTTGTTGTCTTTAGTGTTTCGAGAGAGCCAAGTGCGCATGGAAAAGCCGTTCAAAGGACATTGCTGCCGACTTTAACGACATCATCATTAAAATAGCTGCAGAAACACACCAGCTTCGGGCAGTTGTGCAGGCGAGTGAAGAGGTGGCCGAGTGGTTAAGGCGATGGACTGCTAATCCATTGTGCTCTGCACGCGTGGGTTCGAATCCCATCCTCGTCGTTCGCCAGACGAAAGAAATCCAGACAAGGTAGCGACGTCTCCTGTGCTTTTATCTGGACATGGAACGACAGGGTGGTATCACGTTTTAAACTGCCATGTAATCAGCCTTTTGGAACGGCCGGCTGCATGGTGTGTTTATGAAACAGGTGAGTGAAATGCACATAGAGGTTTATTAATTGTTCTCTCTTAGCTCAAAGAACAAAATGTGCGGTATTTTTGATGGGAGATACTTATGGCTATCCTGGTTACAAAGGGCCAGAGTTATAACCCTCAATCTCCAAGAACATGTTTGAGTTTGGGATCGATTCGATGAGCCCCCTACCAGTTTGGGTAGGATAATGAAGAGTGCAAGGACACTGCAAACATATTCTGAGAGAGGTCCAATGTAAGCTATGCTGCCATTTTCTTGACCCAGGCGTTCTCTCTAGGTTCTTACCAACAAAGCAGAAGCAGCACACAAAAGAAACATAAGCACATCTCCCTCTATCAACACAGTTGTGAGTTTCCCAACCTTCCTCCTAAAGTCGTGCAGGTGAGTGACAAGGTGGCCGAATGGTTAAGGCGATGGACTGCTAATCCACTCTTTATGCGTGTGTTCGAATCCCATCGTCTTCGTTTGTTGTCTTTAGTGTTTCGAGAGAGCCATGTCGCATGGAAAAGCCGTTCAAAGTACATTGCTGCCGACTTTAACGACATCACCATTAAAATAGCTGCAGAAACACACCACAGCCCAGCTTCGGGCAGTCGTGCTGGCGAGTGACGAGGTGGCCGACTGGTTAAAGCGATGGACTGCTAATCCATTGTGCTCTGCACGCGTGGGTTCGAATCCCATCCTCGTCGTTTGTTGTCTTTAGTGTTTCGAGAGAGCCAAGTGCGCATGGAAAAGCCGTTCAAAGGACATTGCTGCCGACTTTAACGACATCATCATTAAAATAGCTGCAGAAACACACCAGCTTCGGGCAGTTGTGCAGGCGAGTGACGAGGTGGCCGAGTGGTTAAGGCGATGGACTGCTAATCCATTGTGCTCTGCACGCGTGGGTTCGAATCCCATCCTCGTCGTTCGCCAGACGAAAGAAATCCAGACAAGGTAGCGACGTCTCCTGTGCTTTTATCTGGACATGGAACGACAGGGTGGTATCACGTTTTAAACTGCCATGTAATCAGCCTTTTGGAACGGCCGGCTGCATGGTGTGTCTATGAAACAGGTGAGTGAAATGCACATAGAGGTTTATTAATTGTTCTCTCTTAGCTCAAAGAACAAAATGTGCGGTATTTTTGATGGGAGATACTTATGGCTATCCTGGTTACAAAGGGCCAGAGTTATAACCCTCAATCTCCAAGAACATGTTTGAGTTTGGGATCGATTCGATGAGCCCCCTACCAGTTTGGGTAGGATAATGAAGAGTGCAAGGACACTGCAAACATATTCTGAGAGAGGTCCAATGTAAGCTATGCTGCCATTTTCTTGACCCAGGCGTTCTCTCTAGGTTCTTACCAACAAAGCAGAAGCAGCACACAAAAGAAACATATGCACATCTCCCTCTATCAACACAGTTGTGAGTTTCCCAACCTTCCTCCTAAAGACGTGTAGGTGAGTGACGAGGTGGCCGAATGGTTAAGGTGATGGACTGCTGATTCATTGTGCTCTTCATGCGTTTGTTCGAATCCCATCATAGGCGTTTGTTGTCTTTAGTGTTTCGAGAGAGCCAAGTGCGCATGGAAAAGCCGTTCAAAGTACGTTGCTGCCGATTTAAACGACATCATCATTAAAATAGCTGCAGAAACACACCAGCTTCGGGCAGTTGTGCAGGCGAGTGATTAAGGTGATGTACTGCTAATCCATTGTGCTCTGCACGCGTGGGTTCGAATCCCATCCACGACGTTTGATGTCTTTAGTGTTTCGAGAGAGCCAAGTTCGCATGGAAAAGCAGTTCAAATGACATTGCTGCCGACTTTAACGACATCATCCTTAAAATAGCTGCAGAAACACACCACGGCCCAGCTTCGGGCAGATGAGCAGGTGAGTGACGAGGTGGCCGAGTCGTTAAGGCGATGCACTGCTAATCCATTGTGTTCTGCACTCGTGGGTTCGAATCCCATCCTCGTCGTTTGTTGTCTTTAGTGTTCAAGAAAGCCAAGTGTGCCTGGCAAAGCTTTTTGCTTCCAACTATAACGTCATCATACTAAAGATAGATGCAGAAAAACTCTACGTGCAGGCGAGTTGCTGCGTGGTTAAGGCGATGGACTGCTAATCCTTTGTGCTCTGTGCGCATGGGTTTGAGTCCCATCTTTGGTGTTTAGTTTCACAGGGAGTCTAAAGGACAGGTCAACCGCAGGGGTGCAGCTCATGGCAAGCTTTTAATTATAGCTGTATTTCGGTTATGAGAGCCCCCTGGTTAATGGATATAATCATTTTAAATACAAAAACACGTTCAAGGGAGGTCCAAATCCTGGCTAAACCAGCCACCTTCAAGCTTATGCTTTCAACACCACAGCGAAAACAGAATGTAAAAAAAGCAAAAGTAAAATTCCCTTTTACAACAAGTCATGAAGCCTCTCAAGAGACTGTCAAAAATTGCCAGGGCTGACTGTATTTCAAGTCATCCCAGCGGGGTATTGGGTAAAGTTTTCAACCAGCAAAGATCACGTCTCGGATGAGCCTCATAGACTATGATATTGCCTCTGCGAAAGAATGCCAGACAAGGAGCGACGTCTCCTGTGTTTTTATCTGGACATGGAACGACAGGGTGGTATCACGTTTTAAACTGCCATGTAATCAGCCTTTTGGAACGGCCGGCTGCATGGTGTGTCTATGAAACAGGTGAGTGAAATGCACATAGAGGTTTATTAATTGTTCTCTCTTAGCTCAAAGAACAAAATGTGCGGTATTTTTTATGGGATATACTTATGAGTATCCTGGTAACAAAGGGGCAGAGTTATAAGCCTCAATCTCCAAGAACATGTTTGAGTTTTGGATCGATTCGATGAGCCCCCTACCAGTTTGGGTAGGATAATGAAGATTGCAAGGACACTGCAAACATATTCTGAGAGAGGTCCAATGTAAGCTATGCTGCCATTTTCTTGACCCAGGCGTTCTCTCTAGGTTCTTACCAACAAAGCAGAAGCAGCACACAAAAGAAACATAAGCACATCTCCCTCTATCAACACAGTTGTGAGTTTCCCAACCTTCCTCCTAAAGACGTGCAGGTGAGTGACAAGGTGGCCGAATGGTTAAGGCGATGGACTGCTAATCCACTCTTTATGCCTGTGTCGAATCCCATCGTCTTCGTTTGTTGTCTTTAGTGTTTCGAGAGAGCCATGTCGCATGGAAAAGCCGTTCAAAGTACATTGCTGCCAACTTTAACGACATCACCATTAAAATAGCTGCAGAAACACACCACAGCCCAGCTTCGGGCAGTCGTGCTGGCGAGTGACGAGGTGGCCGACTGGTTAAAGCGATGGACTGCTAATCCATTGTGCTCTTTATGTGTGGGTTTGAATCCCATCCTCGTCGTTTGATGTCTCTAGTGTTTCGAGAGAGCCAAGTGCGCATGGAAAAGCCGTTCAAATGACATTGCTGCCGACTTTAACGACATCATCCTTAAAATAGCTGCAGAAACACACCACACCCCAGCTTCGGGCAGATGTGCAGGCGTAGTGACGAGGTGGCCGAGTGGTTAAGGCGATGGACTGCTAATCCATTGTGCTCTGCACGCGTGGGTTCGAATCCCATCCTCGTCGTTTGATGTCTTTAGTGTTTCGAGAGAGCCAAGTGCGCATGGAAAAGCCGTTCAAAGGACATTGCTGCCGACTTTAACGACATCATCATTAAAATAGCTGCAGAAACACACCAGCTTCGGGCAGTTGTGCAGGCGAGTGACGAGGTGGCCGAGTGGTTAAGGCGATGGACTGCTAATCCATTGTGCTCTGCACGCGTGGTTTCGAATCCCATCCTCGTCGTTCGCCAGACGAAAGAAATCCAGACAAGGTAGCGACGTCTCCTGTGCTTTTATCTGGACATGGAACGACAGGGTGGTATCACGTTTTAAACTGCCATGTAATCAGCCTTTTGGAACGGCCGGCTGCATGGTGTGTCTATGAAACAGGTGAGTGAAATGCACATAGAGGTTTATTAATTGTTCTCTCTTAGCTCAAAGAACAAAATGTGCGGTATTTTTGATGGGAGATACTTATGGCTATCCTGGTTACAAAGGGCCAGAGTTATAACCCTCAATCTCCAAGAACATGTTTGAGTTTGGGATCGATTCGAGAGCCCCCTACCAGTTTGGGTAGGATAATGAAGAGTGCAAGGACACTGCAAACATATTCTGAGAGAGGTCCAATGTAAGCTATGCTGCCATTTTCTTGACCCAGGCGTTCTCTCTAGGTTCTTACCAACAAAGCAGAAGCAGCACACAAAAGAAACATATGCACATCTCCCTCTATCAACACAGTTGTGAGTTTCCCAACCTTCCTCCTAAAGACGTGTAGGTGAGTGACGAGGTGGCCGAATGGTTAAGGTGATGGACTGCTGATTCATTGTGCTCTTCATGCGTTTGTTCGAATCCCATCATAGGCGTTTGTTGTCTTTAGTGTTTCGAGAGAGCCAAGTGCGCATGGAAAAGCCGTTCAAAGTACGTTGCTGCCGACTTTAACGACATCATCATTAAAATAGCTGCAGAAACACACCAGCTTCGGGCAGTTGTGCAGGCGAGTGATTAAGGTGATGTACTGCTAATCCATTGTGCTCTGCACGCGTGGGTTCGAATCCCATCCACGACGTTTGATGTCTTTAGTGTTTCGAGAGAGCCAAGTTCGCATGGAAAAGCAGTTCAAATGACATTGCTGCCGACTTTAACGACATCATCCTTAAAATAGCTGCAGAAACACACCACGGCCCAGCTTCGGGCAGATGAGCAGGTGAGTGACGAGGTGGCCGAGTCGTTAAGGCGATGCACTGCTAATCCATTGTGTTCTGCACTCGTGGGTTCGAATCCCATCCTCGTCGTTTGTTGTCTTTAGTGTTCAAGAAAGCCAAGTGTGCCTGGCAAAGCTTTTTGCTTCCAACTATAACGTCATCATACTAAAGATAGATGCAGAAAAACTCTACGTGCAGGCGAGTTGCTGCGTGGTTAAGGCGATGGACTGCTAATCGTTTGTGCTCTGTGCGCATGGGTTTGAGTCCCATCTTTGGTGTTTAGTTTCACAGGGAGTCTAAAGGACAGGTCAACCGCAGGGGTGCAGCTCATGGCAAGCTTTTAATTATAGCTGTATTTCGGTTATGAGAGCCCCCTGGTTAATGGATATAATCATTTTAAATACAAAAACACGTTCAAGGAAGGTCCAAATCCTGGCTAAACCAGCCACCTTCAAGCTTATGCTTTCAACACCACAGCGAAAACAGAATGTAAAAAAAGCAAAAGTAAAATTCCCTTTTACAACAAGTCATGAAGCCTCTCAAGAGACTGTCAAAAATTGCCAGGGCTGACTGTATTTCAAGTCATCCCAGCGGGGTATTGGGTAAAGTTTTCAACCAGCAAAGATCACGTCTCGGATGAGCCTCATAGACTATGATATTGCCTCTGCGAAAGAATGCCAGACAAGGTAGCGACGTCTCCTGTGTTTTTATCTGGACATGGAACGACAGGGTGGTATCACGTTTTAAACTGCCATGTAATCAGCCTTTTGGAACGGCCGGCTGCATGGTGTGTCTATGAAACAGGTGAGTGAAATGCACATAGAGGTTTATTAATTGTTCTCTCTTAGCTCAAAGAACAAAATGTGCGGTATTTTTTATGGGATATACTTATGAGTATCCTGGTAACAAAGGGGCAGAGTTATAAGCCTCAATCTCCAAGAACATGTTTGAGTTTTGGATCGATTCGATGAGCCCCCTACCAGTTTGGGTAGGATAATGAAGATTGCAAGGACACTGCAAACATATTCTGAGAGAGGTCCAATGTAAGCTATGCTGCCATTTTCTTGACCCAGGCGTTCTCTCTAGGTTCTTACCAACAAAGCAGAAGCAGCACACAAAAGAAACATAAGCACATCTCCCTCTATCAACACAGTTGTGAGTTTCCCAACCTTCCTCCTAAAGACGTGCAGGTGAGTGACAAGGTGGCCGAATGGTTAAGGCGATGGACTGCTAATCCACTCTTTATGCCTGTGTCGAATCCCATCGTCTTCGTTTGTTGTCTTTAGTGTTTAGAGAGAGCCATGTCGCATGGAAAAGCCGTTCAAAGTACATTGCTGCCAACTTTAACGACATCACCATTAAAATAGCTGCAGAAACACACCACAGCCCAGCTTCGGGCAGTCGTGCTGGCGAGTGACGAGGTGGCCGACTGGTTAAAGCGATGGACTGCTAATCCATTGTGCTCTTTATGTGTGGGTTCGAATCCCATCCTCGTCGTTTGATGTCTCTAGTGTTTCGAGAGAGCCAAGTGCGCATGGAAAAGCCGTTCAAATGACATTGCTGCCGACTTTAACGACATCATCCTTAAAATAGCTGCAGAAACACACCACACCCCAGCTTCGGGCAGATGTGCAGGCGTAGTGACGAGGTGGCCGAGTGGTTAAGGCGATGGACTGCTAATCCATTGTGCTCTGCACGCGTGGGTTCGAATCCCATCCTCGTCGTTTGCTGTCTTTAGTGTTTCGAGAGAGCCAAGTGCGCATGGAAAAGCCGTTCAAATGACATTGCTGCCGACTTTAACGACTTCATCCTTAAAATAGCTGCAGAAACACACCACAGCCCAGCTTCGGCCAGATGAGCAGGTGAGTGACGAGGTGGCCGAGTGGTTAACGCGATGGACTGCTAATCCATTCTGCTCTGCACGCGTTTGTTCGAATCCCATCCATGTCGTTTGATGTCTCTAGTGTTTCGAGAGAGCCAAGTGCGCATGGAAAAGCCGTTCAAATGACATTGCTGCCGACTTTAACGACATCATCCTTAAAATAGCTGCAGAAACACACCAGAGCCCAGCTTCGGGCAGATGAGCAGGTGAGTGACGAGGTGGCCGAGTTGTTAAGGCGATGGACTGCTAATCCATTGTGCTCTGCACGCGTGGGTTCGAATCCCATCCTCGTCGTTTGTTGTCTTTAGTGTTTCGAGAGAGCCAAGTGCGCATGGAAAAGCCGTTCAAAGGACATTGCTGCCGACTTTAACGACATCATCATTAAAATAGCTGCAGAAACACACCAGCTTCGGGCAGTTGTGCAGGCGAGTGACGAGGTGGCAGAGTGGTTAAGGCGATGGACTGCTAATCCATTGTGCTCTGCACGCGTGGGTTCGAATCCCATCCTCGTCGTTCGCCAGACAAGGTAGCGACGTCTCCTGTGCTTTTATCTGGACATGGAACGACAGGGTGGTATCACGTTTTAAACTGCCATGTAATCAGCCTTTTGGAACGGCCGGCTGCATGGTGTGTCTATGAAACAGGTGAGTGAAATGCACATAGAGGTTTATTAATTGTTCTCTCTTAGCTCAAAGAACAAAATGTGCGGTATTTTTTATGGGATATACTTATGAGTATCCTGGTAACAAAGGGGCAGAGTTATAAGCCTCAATCTCCAAGAACATGTTTGAGTTTTGGATCGATTCGATGAGCCCCCTACCAGTTTGGGTAGGATAATGAAGAGTGCAAGGACACTGCAAACATATTCTGAGAGAGGTCCAATGTAAGCTATGCTGCCATTTTCTTGATCCAGGCGTTCTCTCTAGGTTCTTACCAACAAAGCAGAAGCAGCACACAAAAGAAACATAAGCACATCTCCCTCTATCAACACAGTTGTGAGTTTCCCAACCTTCCTCCTAAAGACGTGCAGGTGAGTGACAAGGTGGCCGAATGGTTAAGGCGATGGACTGCTAATCCACTCTTTATGCGTGTGTTCGAATCCCATCGTCTTCGTTTGTTGTCTTTAGTGTTTCGAGAGAGCCATGTCGCATGGAAAAGCCGTTCAAAGTACATTGCTGCCGACTTTAACGACATCACCATTAAAATAGCTGCAGAAACACACCACAGCCCAGCTTCGGGCAGGCGTGCTGGCGAGTGACGAGGTGGCCGACTGGTTAAAGCGATGGACTGCTAATCCATTGTGCTCTGCACGCGTGGGTTCGAATCCCATCCTCGTCGTTTGTTGTCTTTAGTGTTTCGAGAGAGCCAAGTGCGCATGGAAAAGCCGTTCAAAGGACATTGCTGCCGACTTTAACGACATCATCATTAAAATAGCTGCAGAAACACACCAGCTTCGGGCAGTTGTGCAGGCGAGTGACGAGGTGGCCGAGTGGTTAAGGCGATGGACTGCTAATCCATTGTGCTCTGCACGCGTGGGTTCGAATCCCATCCTCGTCGTTCGCCAGACGAAAGAAATCCAGACAAGGTAGCGACGTCTCCTGTGCTTTTATCTGGACATGGAACGACAGGGTGGTATCACGTTTTAAACTGCCATGTAATCAGCCTTTTGGAACGGCCGGCTGCATGGTGTGTCTATGAAACAGGTGAGTGAAATGCACATAGAGGTTTATTAATTGTTCTCTCTTAGCTCAAAGAACAAAATGTGCGGTATTTTTGATGGGAGATACTTATGGCTATCCTGGTTACAAAGGGCCAGAGTTATAACCCTCAATCTCCAAGAACATGTTTGAGTTTGGGATCGATTCGATGAGCCCCCTACCAGTTTGGGTAGGATAATGAAGAGTGCAAGGACACTGCAAACATATTCTGAGAGAGGTCCAATGTAAGCTATGCTGCCATTTTCTTGACCCAGGCGTTCTCTCTAGGTTCTTACCAACAAAGCAGAAGCAGCACACAAAAGAAACATATGCACATCTCCCTCTATCAACACAGTTGTGAGTTTCCCAACCTTCCTCCTAAAGACGTGTAGGTGAGTGACGAGGTGGCCGAATGGTTAAGGTGATGGACTGCTGATTCATTGTGCTCTTCATGCGTTTGTTCGAATCCCATCATAGGCGTTTGTTGTCTTTAGTGTTTCGAGAGAGCCAAGTGCGCATGGAAAAGCCGTTCAAAGTACGTTGCTGCCGACTTTAACGACATCATCATTAAAATAGCTGCAGAAACACACCAGCTTCGGGCAGTTGTGCAGGCGAGTGATTAAGGTGATGTACTGCTAATCCATTGTGCTCTGCACGCGTGGGTTCGAATCCCATCCACGACGTTTGATGTCTTTAGTGTTTCGAGAGAGCCAAGTTCGCATGGAAAAGCAGTTCAAATGACATTGCTGCCGACTTTAACGACATCATCCTTAAAATAGCTGCAGAAACACACCACGGCCCAGCTTCGGGCAGATGAGCAGGTGAGTGACGAGGTGGCCGAGTCGTTAAGGCGATGCACTGCTAATCCATTGTGTTCTGCACTCGTGGGTTCGAATCCCATCCTCGTCGTTTGTTGTCTTTAGTGTTCAAGAAAGCCAAGTGTGCCTGGCAAAGCTTTTTGCTTCCAACTATAACGTCATCATACTAAAGATAGATGCAGAAAAACTCTACGTGCAGGCGAGTTGCTGCGTGGTTAAGGCGATGGACTGCTAATCCTTTGTGCTCTGTGCGCATGGGTTTGAGTCCCATCTTTGGTGTTTAGTTTCACAGGGAGTCTAAAGGACAGGTCAACCGCAGGGGTGCAGCTCATGGCAAGCTTTTAATTATAACTGTATTTCGGTTATGAGAGCCCCCTGGTTAATGGATATAATCATTTTAAATACAAAAACACGTTCAAGGGAGGTCCAAATCCTGGCTAAACCAGCCACCTTCAAGCTTATGCTTTCAACACCACAGCGAAAACAGAATGTAAAAAAAGCAAAAGTAAAATCCCCCTTTACAACAAGTCATGAAGCCTCTCAAGAGACTGTCAAAAATTGCCAGGGCTGACTGTATTTCAAGTCATCCCAGCGGGGTATTGGGTAAAGTTTTCAACCAGCAAAGATCACGTCTCGGGTTAAGCCTCATAGACTATGATATTGCCTCTGCGAAAGAATGCCAGACAAGGTAGCGACGTCTCCTGTGCTTTTATCTGGACATGGAACGACAGGGTGGTATCACGTTTTAAACTGCCATGTAATCAGCCTTTTGGAACGGCCGGCTGCATGGTGTGTCTATGAAACAGGTGAGTGAAATGCACATAGAGGTTTATTAATTGTTCTCTCTTAGCTCAAAGAACAAAATGTGCGGTATTTTTTATGGGATATACTTATGAGTATCCTGGTAACAAAGGGGCAGAGTTATAAGCCTCAATCTCCAAGAACATGTTTGAGTTTTGGATCGATTCGATGAGCCCCCTACCAGTTTGGGTAGGATAATGAAGAGTGCAAGGACACTGCAAACATATTCTGAGAGAGGTCCAATGTAAGCTATGCTGCCATTTTCTTGACCCAGGCGTTCTCTCTAGGTTCTTACCAACAAAGCAGAAGCAGCACACAAAAGAAACATAAGCACATCTCCCTCTATCAACACAGTTGTGAGTTTCCCAACCTTCCTCCTAAAGACGTGCAGGTGAGTGACAAGGTGGCCGAATGGTTAAGGCGATGGACTGCTAATCCACTCTTTATGCGTGTGTTCGAATCCCATCGTCTTCGTTTGTTGTCTTTAGTGTTTCGAGAGAGCCATGTCGCATGGAAAAGCCGTTCAAAGTACATTGCTGCCGACTTTAACGACATCACCATTAAAATAGCTGCAGAAACACACCACAGCCCAGCTTCGGGCAGTCGTGCTGGCGAGTGACGAGGTGGCCGACTGGTTAAAGCGATGGACTGCTAATCCATTGTGCTCTGCACGCGTGGGTTCGAATCCCATCCTCGTCGTTTGTTGTCTTTAGTGTTTCGAGAGAGCCAAGTGCGCATGGAAAAGCCGTTCAAAGGACATTGCTGCCGACTTTAACGACATCATCATTAAAATAGCTGCAGAAACACACCAGCTTCGGGCAGTTGTGCAGGCGAGTGACGAGGTGGCCGAGTGGTTAAGGCGATGGACTGCTAATCCATTGTGCTCTGCACGCGTGGGTTCGAATCCCATCCTCGTCGTTCGCCAGACGAAAAAAATCCAGACAAGGTAGCGACGTCTCCTGTGCTTTTATCTGGACATGGAACGACAGGGTGGTATCACGTTTTAAACTGCCATGTAATCAGCCTTTTGGAACGGCCGGCTGCATGGTGTGTCTATGAAACAGGTGAGTGAAATGCACATAGAGGTTTATTAATTGTTCTCTCTTAGCTCAAAGAACAAAAAGTGCGGTATTTTTGATGGGAGATACTTATGGCTATCCTGGTTACAAAGGGCCAGAGTTATAACCCTCAATCTCCAAGAACATGTTTGAGTTTGGGATCGATTCGATGAGCCCCCTACCAGTTTGGGTAGGATAATGAAGAGTGCAAGGACACTGCAAACATATTCTGAGAGAGGTCCAATGTAAGCTATGCTGCCATTTTCTTGACCCAGGCGTTCTCTCTAGGTTCTTACCAACAAAGCAGAAGCAGCACACAAAAGAAACATATGCACATCTCCCTCTATCAACACAGTTGTGAGTTTCCCAACCTTCCTCCTAAAGACGTGTAGGTGAGTGACGAGGTGGCCGAATGGTTAAGGTGATGGACTGCTGATTCATTGTGCTCTTCATGCGTTTGTTCGAATCCCATCATAGGCGTTTGTTGTCTTTGGTGTTTCGAGAGAGCCAAGTGCGCATGGAAAAGCCGTTCAAAGTACGTTGCTGCCGACTTTAACGACATCATCATTAAAATAGCTGCAGAAACACACCAGCTTCGGGCAGTTGTGCAGGCGAGTGATTAAGGTGATGTACTGCTAATCCATTGTGCTCTGCACGCGTGGGTTCGAATCCCATCCACGACGTTTGATGTCTTTAGTGTTTCGAGAGAGCCAAGTTCGCATGGAAAAGCTGTTCAAATGACATTGCTGCCGACTTTAACGACATCATCCTTAAAATAGCTGCAGAAACACACCACGGCCCAGCTTCGGGCAGATGAGCAGGTGAGTGACGAGGTGGCCGAGTCGTTAAGGCGATGCACTGCTAATCCATTGTGTTCTGCACTCGTGGGTTCGAATCCCATCCTCGTCGTTTGTTGTCTTTAGTGTTCAAGAAAGCCAAGTGTGCCTGGCAAAGCTTTTTGCTTCCAACTATAACGTCATCATACTAAAGATAGATGCAGAAAAACTCTACGTGCAGGTGAGTTGCTGCGTGGTTAAGGCGATGGACTGCTAATCCTTTGTGCTCTGTGCGCATGGGTTTGAGTCCCATCTTTGGTGTTTAGTTTCACAGGGAGTCTAAAGGACAGGTCAACCGCAGGGGTGCAGCTCATGGCAAGCTTTTAATTATAGCTGTATTTAGGTTATGAGAGCCCCCTGGTTAATGGATATAATCATTTTAAATACAAAAACACGTTCAAGGGAGGTCCAAATCCTGGCTAAACCAGTCACCTTCAAGCTTATGCTTTCAACACCACAGCGAAAACAGAATGTAAACAAAGCAAAAGTAAAATTCCCTTTTACAACAAGTCATGAAGCCTCTCAAGAGACTGTCAAAAATTGCCAAGGCTGACTGTATTTCAAGTCATCCCAGCGGGGTATTGGGTAAAGTTTTCAACCAGCAAAGATCACGTCTCGGATGAGCCTCATAGACTATGATATTGCCTCTGCGAAAGAATGCCAGACAAGGTAGCGACGTCTCCTGTGTTTTTATCTGGACATGGAACGACAGGGTGGTATCACGTTTTAAACTGCCATGTAATCAGCCTTTTGGAACGGCCGGCTGCATGGTGTGTCTATGAAACAGGTGAGTGAAATGCACATAGAGGTTTATTAATTGTTCTCTCTTAGCTCAAAGAACAAAATGTGCGGTATTTTTTATGGGATATACTTATGAGTATCATGGTAACAAAGGGGCAGAGTTATAAGCCTCAATCTCCAAGAACATGTTTGAGTTTTGGATCGATTTGATGAGCCCCCTACCAGTTTGGGTAGGATAATGAAGATTGCAAGGACACTGCAAACATATTCTGAGAGAGGTCCAATGTAAGCTATGCTGCCATTTTCTTGACCCAGGCGTTCTCTCTAGGTTCTTACCAACAAAGCAGAAGCAGCACACAAAAGAAACATAAGCACATCTCCCTCTATCAACACAGTTGTGAGTTTCCCAACCTTCCTCCTAAAGACGTGCAGGTGAGTGACAAGGTGGCCGAATGGTTAAGGCGATGGACTGCTAATCCACTCTTTATGCCTGTGTCGAATCCCATCGTCTTCGTCTGTTGTCTTTAGTGTTTCGAGAGAGCCATGTCGCATGGAAAAGCCGTTCAAAGTACATTGCTGCCAACTTTAACGACATCACCATTAAAATAGCTGCAGAAACACACCACAGCCCAGCTTCGGGCAGTCGTGCTGGCGAGTGACGAGGTGGCCGACTGGTTAAAGTGATGGACTGCTAATCCATTGTGCTCTTTATGTGTGGGTTCGAATCCCATCCTCGTCGTTTGATGTCTCTAGTGTTTCGAGAGAGCCAAGTGCGCATGGAAAAGCCGTTCAAATGACATTGCTGCCGACTTTAACGACATCATCCTTAAAATAGCTGCAGAAACACACCACATCCCAGCTTCGGGCAGATGTGCAGGCGTAGTGACGAGGTGGCCGAGTGGTTAAGGCGATGGACTGCTAATCCATTGTGCTCTGCACGCGTGGGTTCGAATCCCATCCTCGTCGTTTGATGTCTTTAGTGTTTCGAGAGAGCCAAGTGCGCATGGAAAAGCCGTTCACATGACATTGCTGCCGACTTTAACGACTTCATCCTTAAAATAGCTGCAGAAACACACCACAGCCCAGCTTCGGCCAGATGAGCAGGTGAGTGACGAGGTGGCCGAGTGGTTAACGCGATGGACTGCTAATCCATTCTGCTCTGCACGCGTTTGTTCGAATCCCATCCATGTCGTTTGATGTCTCTAGTGTTTCGAGAGAGCCAAGTGCGCATGGAAAAGCCGTTCAAATGACATTGCTGCCGACTTTAACGACATCATCCTTAAAATAGCTGCAGAAACACACCAGAGCCCAGCTTCGGGCAGATGAGCAGGTGAGTGACGAGGTGGCCGAGTGGTTAAGGCGATGGACTGCTAATCCATTGTGCTCTGCACGCGTGGGTTCGAATCCCATCCTCGTAGTTCGCCAGACGAAAGAAATCCAGAGAAGGTAATGACGTCTCCTGTGTTTTTATCTGGACATGGAACGACAGGGTGGTATCACGTTTTAAACTGCCATGTAATCAGCCTTTTGGAACGGCCGGCTGCATGGTGTGTCTATGAAACAGGTGAGTGAAATGCACATAGAGGTTTATTAATTGTTCTCTCTTAGCTCAAAGAACAAAATGTGCGGTATTTTTTATGGGATATACTTATGAGTATCCTGGTAACAAAGGGGCAGAGTTATAAGCCTCAATCTCCAAGAACATGTTTGAGTTTTGGATCGATTCGATGAGCCCCCTACCAGTTTGGGTAGGATAATGAAGATTGCAAGGACACTGCAAACATATTCTGAGAGAGGTCCAATGTAAGCTATGCTGCCATTTTCTTGACCCAGGCGTTCTCTCTAGGTTCTTACCAACAAAGCAGAAGCAGCACACAAAAGAAACATAAGCACATCTCCCTCTATCAACACAGTTGTGAGTTTCCCAACCTTCCTCCTAAAGACGTGCAGGTGAGTGACAAGGTGGCCGAATGGTTAAGGCGATGGACTGCTAATCCACTCTTTATGCCTGTGTCGAATTCATCGTCTTCGTTTGTTGTCTTTAGTGTTTCGAGAGAGCCATGTCGCATGGAAAAGCCGTTCAAAGTACATTGCTGCCAACTTTAACGACATCACCATTAAAATAGCTGCAGAAACACACCACAGCCCAGCTTCGGGCAGTCGTGCTGGCGAGTGACGAGGTGGCCGACTGGTTAAAGCGATGGACTGCTAATCCATTGTGCTCTTTATGTGTGGGTTCGAATCCCATCCTCGTCGTTTGATGTCTCTAGTGTTTCGAGAGAGCCAAGTGCGCATGGAAAAGCCGTTCAAATGACATTGCTGCTGACTTTAACGACATCATCCTTAAAATAGCTGCAGAAACACACCAGAGCCCAGCTTCGGGCAGATGAGCAGGTGAGTGACGAGGTGGCCGAGTGGTTAAGGCGATGGACTGCTAATCCATTGTGCTCTGCACGCGTGGGTTCGAATCCCATCCTCGTAGTTCGCCAGACGAAAGAAATCCAGAGAAGGTAATGACGTCTCCTGTGTTTTTATCTGGACATGGAACGACAGGGTGGTATCACGTTTTAAACTGCCATGTAATCAGCCTTTTGGAACGGCCGGCTGCATGGTGTGTCTATGAAACAGGTGAGTGAAATGCACATAGAGGTTTATTAATTGTTCTCTCTTAGCTCAAAGAACAAAATGTGCGGTATTTTTTATGGGATATACTTATGAGTATCCTGGTAACAAAGGGGCAGAGTTATAAGCCTCAATCTCCAAGAACATGTTTGAGTTTTGGATCGATTCGATGAGCCCCCTACCAGTTTGGGTAGGATAATGAAGATTGCAAGGACACTGCAAACATATTCTGAGAGAGGTCCAATGTAAGCTATGCTGCCATTTTCTTGACCCAGGCGTTCTCTCTAGGTTCTTACCAACAAAGCAGAAGCAGCACACAAAAGAAACATAAGCACATCTCCCTCTATCAACACAGTTGTGAGTTTCCCAACCTTCCTCCTAAAGACGTGCAGGTGAGTGACAAGGTGGCCGAATGGTTAAGGCGATGGACTGCTAATCCACTCTTTATGCGTGTGTTCGAATCCCATCGTCTTCGTTTGTTGTCTTTAGTGTTTCGAGAGAGCCATGTCGCATGGAAAAGCCGTTCAAAGTACATTGCTGCCGACTTTAACGACATCACCATTAAAATAGCTGCAGAAACACACCACAGCCCAGCTTCGGGCAGTCGTGCTGGCGAGTGACGAGGTGGCCGACTGGTTAAAGCGATGGACTGCTAATCCATTGTGCTCTGCACGCGTGGGTTCGAATCCCATCCTCGTCGTTTGTTGTCTTTAGTGTTTCGAGAGAGCCAAGTGCGCATGGAAAAGCCGTTCAAAGGACATTGCTGCCGACTTTAACGACATCATCATTAAAATAGCTGCAGAAACACACCAGCTTCGGGCAGTTGTGCAGGCGAGTGACGAGGTGGCCGAGTGGTTAAGGCGATGGACTGCTAATCCATTGTGCTCTGCACGCGTGGGTTCGAATCCCATCCTCGTCGTTCGCCAGACGAAAAAAATCCAGACAAGGTAGCGACGTCTCCTGTGCTTTTATCTGGACATGGAACGACAGGGTGGTATCACGTTTTAAACTGCCATGTAATCAGCCTTTTGGAACGGCCGGCTGCATGGTGTGTCTATGAAACAGGTGAGTGAAATGCACATAGAGGTTTATTAATTGTTCTCTCTTAGCTCAAAGAACAAAAAGTGCGGTATTTTTGATGGGAGATACTTATGGCTATCCTGGTTACAAAGGGCCAGAGTTATAACCCTCAATCTCCAAGAACATGTTTGAGTTTGGGATCGATTCGATGAGCCCCCTACCAGTTTGGGTAGGATAATGAAGAGTGCAAGGACACTGCAAACATATTCTGAGAGAGGTCCAATGTAAGCTATGCTGCCATTTTCTTGACCCAGGCGTTCTCTCTAGGTTCTTACCAACAAAGCAGAAGCAGCACACAAAAGAAACATATGCACATCTCCCTCTATCAACACAGTTGTGAGTTTCCCAACCTTCCTCCTAAAGACGTGTAGGTGAGTGACGAGGTGGCCGAATGGTTAAGGTGATGGACTGCTGATTCATTGTGCTCTTCATGCGTTTGTTCGAATCCCATCATAGGCGTTTGTTGTCTTTGGTGTTTCGAGAGAGCCAAGTGCGCATGGAAAAGCCGTTCAAAGTACGTTGCTGCCGACTTTAACGACATCATCATTAAAATAGCTGCAGAAACACACCAGCTTCGGGCAGTTGTGCAGGCGAGTGATTAAGGTGATGTACTGCTAATCCATTGTGCTCTGCACGCGTGGGTTCGAATCCCATCCACGACGTTTGATGTCTTTAGTGTTTCGAGAGAGCCAAGTTCGCATGGAAAAGCTGTTCAAATGACATTGCTGCCGACTTTAACGACATCATCCTTAAAATAGCTGCAGAAACACACCACGGCCCAGCTTCGGGCAGATGAGCAGGTGAGTGACGAGGTGGCCGAGTCGTTAAGGCGATGCACTGCTAATCCATTGTGTTCTGCACGCGTGGGTTCGAATCCCATCCTCGTCGTTTGTTGTCTTTAGTGTTCAAGAAAGCCAAGTGTGCCTGGCAAAGCTTTTTGCTTCCAACTATAACGTCATCATACTAAAGATAGATGCAGAAAAACTCTACGTGCAGGTGAGTTGCTGCGTGGTTAAGGCGATGGACTGCTAATCCTTTGTGCTCTGTGCGCATGGGTTTGAGTCCCATCTTTGGTGTTTAGTTTCACAGGGAGTCTAAAGGACAGGTCAACCGCAGGGGTGCAGCTCATGGCAAGCTTTTAATTATAGCTGTATTTAGGTTATGAGAGCCCCCTGGTTAATGGATATAATCATTTTAAATACAAAAACACGTTCAAGGGAGGTCCAAATCCTGGCTAAACCAGTCACCTTCAAGCTTATGCTTTCAACACCACAGCGAAAACAGAATGTAAACAAAGCAAAAGTAAAATTCCCTTTTACATCAAGTCATGAAGCCTCTCAAGAGACTGTCAAAAATTGCCAAGGCTGACTGTATTTCAAGTCATCCCAGCGGGGTATTGGGTAAAGTTTTCAACCAGCAAAGATCACGTCTCGGATGAGCCTCATAGACTATGATATTGCCTCTGCGAAAGAATGCCAGACAAGGTAGCGACGTCTCCTGTGTTTTTATCTGGACATGGAACGACAGGGTGGTATCACGTTTTAAACTGCCATGTAATCAGCCTTTTGGAACGGCCGGCTGCATGGTGTGTCTATGAAACAGGTGAGTGAAATGCACATAGAGGTTTATTAATTGTTCTCTCTTAGCTCAAAGAACAAAATGTGCGGTATTTTTTATGGGATATACTTATGAGTATCATGGTAACAAAGGGGCAGAGTTATAAGCCTCAATCTCCAAGAACATGTTTGAGTTTTGGATCGATTTGATGAGCCCCCTACCAGTTTGGGTAGGATAATGAAGATTGCAAGGACACTGCAAACATATTCTGAGAGAGGTCCAATGTAAGCTATGCTGCCATTTTCTTGACCCAGGCGTTCTCTCTAGGTTCTTACCAACAAAGCAGAAGCAGCACACAAAAGAAACATAAGCACATCTCCCTCTATCAACACAGTTGTGAGTTTCCCAACCTTCCTCCTAAAGACGTGCAGGTGAGTGACAAGGTGGCCGAATGGTTAAGGCGATGGACTGCTAATCCACTCTTTATGCCTGTGTCGAATCCCATCGTCTTCGTCTGTTGTCTTTAGTGTTTCGAGAGAGCCATGTCGCATGGAAAAGCCGTTCAAAGTACATTGCTGCCAACTTTAACGACATCACCATTAAAATAGCTGCAGAAACACACCACAGCCCAGCTTCGGGCAGTCGTGCTGGCGAGTGACGAGGTGGCCGACTGGTTAAAGTGATGGACTGCTAATCCATTGTGCTCTTTATGTGTGGGTTCGAATCCCATCCTCGTCGTTTGATGTCTCTAGTGTTTCGAGAGAGCCAAGTGCGCATGGAAAAGCCGTTCAAATGACATTGCTGCCGACTTTAACGACATCATCCTTAAAATAGCTGCAGAAACACACCACATCCCAGCTTCGGGCAGATGTGCAGGCGTAGTGACGAGGTGGCCGAGTGGTTAAGGCGATGGACTGCTAATCCATTGTGCTCTGCACGCGTGGGTTCGAATCCCATCCTCGTCGTTTGATGTCTTTAGTGTTTCGAGAGAGCCAAGTGCGCATGGAAAAGCCGTTCACATGACATTGCTGCCGACTTTAACGACTTCATCCTTAAAATAGCTGCAGAAACACACCACAGCCCAGCTTCGGCCAGATGAGCAGGTGAGTGACGAGGTGGCCGAGTGGTTAACGCGATGGACTGCTAATCCATTCTGCTCTGCACGCGTTTGTTCGAATCCCATCCATGTCGTTTGATGTCTCTAGTGTTTCGAGAGAGCCAAGTGCGCATGGAAAAGCCGTTCAAATGACATTGCTGCCGACTTTAACGACATCATCCTTAAAATAGCTGCAGAAACACACCAGAGCCCAGCTTCGGGCAGATGAGCAGGTGAGTGACGAGGTGGCCGAGTGGTTAAGGCGATGGACTGCTAATCCATTGTGCTCTGCACGCGTGGGTTCGAATCCCATCCTCGTAGTTCGCCAGACGAAAGAAATCCAGAGAAGGTAATGACGTCTCCTGTGTTTTTATCTGGACATGGAACGACAGGGTGGTATCACGTTTTAAACTGCCATGTAATCAGCCTTTTGGAACGGCCGGCTGCATGGTGTGTCTATGAAACAGGTGAGTGAAATGCACATAGAGGTTTATTAATTGTTCTCTCTTAGCTCAAAGAACAAAATGTGCGGTATTTTTTATGGGATATACTTATGAGTATCCTGGTAACAAAGGGGCAGAGTTATAAGCCTCAATCTCCAAGAACATGTTTGAGTTTTGGATCGATTCGATGAGCCCCCTACCAGTTTGGGTAGGATAATGAAGATTGCAAGGACACTGCAAACATATTCTGAGAGAGGTCCAATGTAAGCTATGCTGCCATTTTCTTGACCCAGGCGTTCTCTCTAGGTTCTTACCAACAAAGCAGAAGCAGCACACAAAAGAAACATAAGCACATCTCCCTCTATCAACACAGTTGTGAGTTTCCCAACCTTCCTCCTAAAGACGTGCAGGTGAGTGACAAGGTGGCCGAATGGTTAAGGCGATGGACTGCTAATCCACTCTTTATGCCTGTGTCGAATTCATCGTCTTCGTTTGTTGTCTTTAGTGTTTCGAGAGAGCCATGTCGCATGGAAAAGCCGTTCAAAGTACATTGCTGCCAACTTTAACGACATCACCATTAAAATAGCTGCAGAAACACACCACAGCCCAGCTTCGGGCAGTCGTGCTGGCGAGTGACGAGGTGGCCGACTGGTTAAAGCGATGGACTGCTAATCCATTGTGCTCTTTATGTGTGGGTTCGAATCCCATCCTCGTCGTTTGATGTCTCTAGTGTTTCGAGAGAGCCAAGTGCGCATGGAAAAGCCGTTCAAATGACATTGCTGCTGACTTTAACGACATCATCCTTAAAATAGCTGCAGAAACACACCACACCCCAGCTTCGGGCAGATGTGCAGGCGTAGTGACGAGGTGGCAGAGTGGTTAAGGCGATGGACTGCTAATCCATTGTGCTCTGCACGCGTGGGTTCGACTCCCATCCTCGTCGTTTGATGTCTTTAGTGTTTCGAGAGAGCCAAGTGCGCATGGAAAAGCCGTTCAAATGACATTGCTGCCGACTTTAACGACTTCATCCTTAAAATAGCTGCAGAAACACACCACAGCCCAGCTTCGGCCAGATGAGCAGGTGAGTGACGAGGTGGCCGAGTGGTTAACGCGATGGACTGCTAATCCATTCTGCTCTGCACGCGTTTGTTCGAATCCCATCCATGTCGTTTGATGTCTTTAGTGTTTCGAGAGAGCCAAGTGCGAATGGAAAAGCCGTTCAAAGGACATTGCTGCCGACTTTAACGACATCATCCTTAAAATAGCTGCAGAAACACACCACAGCGCAGCTTCGGGCAGACGATGGGACACATAGAGGTTTATTAATTGTTCTCTCTTAGCTCAAAGAACAAAATGTGCGGTATTTTTATGGGATATACTTATGAGTATCCTGTTAACAAAGGGGCAGAGTTATAAGCCTCAATCTCCAAGAACATGTTTGAGTTTTGGATCGATTCGATGAGCCCCCTACCAGTTTGGGTAGGATAATGAAGATTGCAAGGACACTGCAAACATATTCTGAGAGAGGTCCAATGTAAGCTATGCTGCCATTTTCTTGACCCAGGCGTTCTCTCTAGGTTCTTACCAACAAAGCAGAAGCAGCACACAAAAGAAACATAAGCACATCTCCCTCTATCAACACAGTTGTGAGTTTCCCAACCTCCCTCCTAAAGACGTGCAGGTGAGTGACAAGGTGGCCGAATGGTTAAGGCGATGGACTGTTAATCCACTCTTTATGCGTGTGTTCGAATCCCATCGTCTTCGTTTGTTGTCTTTAGTGTTTCGAGAGAGCCATGTCGCATGGAAAAGCCGTTCAAAGTACATTGCTGCCGACTTTAACGACATCACCATTAAAATAGCTGCAGAAACACACCACAGCCCAGCTTCGGACAGTCGTGCTGGCGAGTGACGAGGTGGCCGACTGGTTAAAGCGATGGACTGCTAATCCATTGTGCTCTTTATGTGTGGGTTCGAATCCCATCCTCGTCGTTTGATGTCTCTAGTGTTTCGAGAGAGCCAAGTGCGCATGGAAAAGCCGTTCAAATGACATTGCTGCCGACTTTAACGACATCATCCTTAAAATAGCTGCAGAAACACACGACACCCCAGCTTCGGGCAGATGTGCAGGCGTAGTGACGAGGTGGCCGAGTGGTTAAGGCGATGGACTGCTAATCCATTGTGCTCTGCACACGTGGGTTCGAATCCCATCCTCGTCGTTTGTTGTCTTTAGTGTTTCGAGAGAGCCAAGTGCGCATGGAAAAGCCGTTCAAAGGACATTGCTGCCGACTTTAACGACATCATCATTAAAATAGCTGAAGAAAAACACCAGCTTCGGGCAGTTGTGCAGGCGAGTGACGAGGTGGCAGAGTGGTTAAGGCGATGGACTGCTAATCCATTGTGCTCTGCACGCGTGGGTTCGAATCCCATCCTCGTCGTTCGCCAGACGAAAGAAAGCCAGACAAGGTAGCGATGTCTCCTGTGCTTTTATCTGGACATGGAACGACAGGGTGGTATCACGTTTTAAACTGCCATGTAATCAGCCTTTTGGAACGGCCGGCTGCATGGTGTGTCTATGAAACAGGTGAGTGAAATGCACATAGAGGTTTATTAATTGTTCTCTCTTAGCTCAAAGAACAAAATGTGCGGTATTTTTTATGGGATATACTTATGAGTATCCTGGTAACAAAGGGGCAGAGTTATAAGCCTTAATCTCCAAGAACATGTTTGAGTTTTGGATCGATTCGATGAGCCCCCTACCAGTTTGGGTAGGATAATGAAGAGTGCAAGGACACTGCAAACATATTCTGAGAGAGGTCCAATGTAAGCTATGCTGCCATTTTCTTGACCCAGGCGTTCTCTCTAGGTTCTTACCAACAAAGCAGAAGCAGCACACAAAAGAAACATAAGCACATCTCCCTCTATCAACACAGTTGTGAGTTTCCCAACCTTCCTCCTAAAGACGTGCAGGTGAGTGACAAGGTGGCCGAATGGTTAAGGCGATGGACTGCTAATTCACTCTTTATGCGTGTGTTCGAATCCCATCGTCTTCGTTTGTTGTCTTTAGTGTTTCGAGAGAGCCAAGTGCGCATGGAAAAGCCGTTCAAAGTACGTTGCTGCCGACTTTAACGACATCATCATTAAAATAGCTGGAGAAACACACCAGCTTCGGGCAGTTGTGCAGGTGAGTGACGAGGTGGCCGAGTGGTTAAGGCGATGGACTGCTAATCCAATGTGCTCTGCACGCGTGGGTTTGAATCCCATCCACGACGTTTGATGTCTTTAGTGTTTCGAGAGAGCCAAGTTCGCATGGAAAAGCTGTTCAAATGACATTGCTGCCGACTTTAACGACATCATCCTTAAAATAGCTGCAGAAACACACCACAGCCCAGCTTCGGGCAGATGAGCAGGTGAGTGACGAGGTGGCCGAGTCGTTAAGGCGATGCACTGCTAATCCATTCTGTTCTGCACTCGTGGGTTCGAATCCCATCCTCGTCGTTTGTTGTCTTTAGTGTTCAAGAAAGCCAAGTGTGCCTGGCAAAGCTTTTTGCTTCCAACTATAACGTCATCATACTAAAGATAGATGCAGAAAAACTCTACGTGCAGGCGAGTTGCTGCGTGGTTAAGGCGATGGACTGCTAATCCTTTGTGCTCTGTGCGCATGGGTTTGAGTCCCATCTTTGGTGTTTAGTTTCACAGGGAGCCTAGAGGACCGGTCTACCGCAGGGGTGCAGCTCATGGCAATCTTTTAATTATAGCTGTATTTCAGTTATGATAGCCCCCTGGTTAATGGATATAATCATTTTAAATACAAAAACACGTTCAAGGGAGGTCCAAATCCTGGCTAAACCAGCCACCTTCAAGCTTATACTTTCAACACCACAGCGAAAACAGAATGTAAAAAAAGCAAAAGTAAAATTCCCTTTTACAACAAGTCATGAAGCCTCTGAAGAGACTGTCAAAAATTGCCAAGGCTGACTGTATTTCAAGTCATCCCAGCAGGGTATTGGGTAAAGTTTTCAACCAGCAAAGATCACGTCTCGGATGAGCCTCATAGACTATGATATTGCCTCTGCGAAAGAATGCCAGACAAGGTAGCGACGTCTCCTGTGCTTTTATCTGGACATGGAACGACAGGGTGGTATCACGTTTTAAACTGCCATGTAATCAGCCTTTTGGAACGGCCGGCTGCATGGTGTGTCTATGAAACAGGTGAGTGAAATGCACATAGAGGTTTATTAATTGTTCTCTCTTAGCTCAAAGAACAAAATGTGCGGTATTTTTTATGGGATATACTTATGAGTATCCTGGTAACAAAGGGGCAGAGTTATAAGCCTCAATCTCCAAGAACATGTTTGAGTTTTGGATCGATTCGATGAGCCCCCTACCAGTTTGGGTAGGATAATGAAGATTGCAAGGACACTGCAAACATATTCTGAGAGAGGTCCAATGTAAGCTATGCTGCCATTTTCTTGACCCAGGCGTTCTCTCTAGGTTCTTACCAACAAAGCAGAAGCAGCACACAAAAGAAACATAAGCACATCTCCCTCTATCAACACAGTTGTGAGTTTCCCAACCTCCCTCCTAAAGACGTGCAGGTGAGTGACAAGGTGGCCGAATGGTTAAGGCGATGGACTGTTAATCCACTCTTTATGCGTGTGTTCGAATCCCATCGTCTTCGTTTGTTGTCTTTAGTGTTTCGAGAGAGCCATGTCGCATGGAAAAGCCGTTCAAAGTACATTGCTGCCGACTTTAACGACATCACCATTAAAATAGCTGCAGAAACACACCACAGCCCAGCTTCGGGCAGTCGTGCTGGCGAGTGACGAGGTGGCAGACTGGTTAAAGCGATGGACTGCTAATCCATTGTGCTCTTTATGTGTGGGTTCGAATCCCATCCTCGTCGTTTGATGTCTCTAGTGTTTCGAGAGAGCCAAGTGCGCATGGAAAAGCCGTTCAAATGACATTGCTGCCGACTTTAACGACATCATCCTTAAAATAGCTGCAGAAACACACCACACCCCAGCTTCGGGCAGATGTGCAGGCGTAGTGACGAGGTGGCCGAGTGGTTAAGGCGATGGACTGCTAATCCATTGTGCTCTGCACGCGTGGGTTCGAATCCCATCCACGACGTTTGATGTCTTTAGTGTTTCGAGAGAGCCAAGTTCGCATGGAAAAGCTGTTCAAATGACATTGCTGCCGACTTTAACGACATCATCCTTAAAATAGCTGCAGAAACACACCACAGCGCAGCTTCGGGCAGATGAGCAGGTGAGTGACGAGGTGGCCGAGTGGTTAAGGCGATGGACAGCTAATCCATTGTGCTCTGCACGCGTGGGTTCGAATCCCATCCTCGTCGTTTGTTGTCTTTAGTGTTTCGAGAGAGCCAAGTGCGCATGGAAAAGCCGTTCAAAGGACATTGCTGCCGACTTTAACGACATCATCATTAAAATAGCTGCAGAAACACACCAGCTTCGGACAGTTGTGCAGGGGAGTCCTAACCATTTGTTACAAGTCCTAACACAAGTCCTAACACAATCTAAATAAGTCCTAACAATTCCTAACACAATCTAAATAAGTCCTAACAATTCCTAACACAGGTCCTAACAATCCTAAATTACGTCCTAACAGTTCCGAACAGCGGGTCCTAACAGTTCCGAACAGCGGGGCAAAACAGCCATTGGCTGGACGGGCAAAAACAGTCATTGGCCGAAACATAGTCTCGTGACCACCGTCATAAAGAGCGACGGCGCGAAAAGGACTCGTCATTCACCCCATCACTACCTGAGACGGTTTTGTGTTTTGATGCAGGCAAGTACAGTTTAATTAACATTTTAACGTGAAAGAGAAAAATTATCTATTCGTTGGACATTACAGTTCAAACTCGGTTTAGGTTGCACACGTTTAATTCAGCTATCTTTATTTGTAATTCGTTGTTTTAACACCTATATAGAGTTCGGAGGCCATGTTTTGATATAGTGATATAAATCGCGGCCTTCATACTGCAAAAGCTTAGCCGGACTGGTTTAAGATAACAGTATATAGACTATAAATGAGGATAATAATTCCTATGATGATTAATGTTAAAATACAGAGTGGTGACTTGTTTTGTATTAACCATAGAGTGTACAAATAAAACCGTAATAAAAAGCCTAATAACTTTAGAAACTAATTATGTTATAATTTTTACATAATGAACTGCTTTATTTTTACTCTCTGTTGCTTTTTACTGTTTTCAATTTATTAGTTTTTTTTTTCAATCGCTAACAAGCGCTTACCCATACTTCAGATAATTTTTCTAAACTCTTAAAACAGACTCACACCCACAAAACACAATTGGCCAAATGGATGATTTTCTTCTCAAAAACACATTTTGAAAAACACACTCTTCATTTCAAAATAGAACACATCTTTCTCTGCATACACTAACTTTACCAAAACACTGAAAATCTGACTCAGACTCAGAATGAAATTATTCTGTCAAAGAATAACACTTGTTTTCACGTCACAAGGTACATGCAGTCAATCAAAGTACACCCAGTTTCAAAATACTGGCTATTGTTGACATTACAAAAACTTCATAGACTTTAGTGTTTCAGTTTGAAAAACATGCAAAACATGCAGTCCACCGTATTTACACTACATGTCTTGGTTGGGAATTGTATGTCCACATGTACAGTAACTTTACTTTTTTCCAGCCTCTCTTAGTGAAAGACCGTGGTTGATTACATGGTCAATGATAGTGGCACGGATTTCATCACTGACTACTGTTCTTGCAGCCCTTGGAATGCCACCACCACACATTCTTACACCTTTACCTTGCCCTCTCCTTGGGCCTTCTCTTCTCCCTGGCCCTGCTCCTCTCACTTCACCTCTCATCTCTCACTGCACCCCTCACTGCACCTCTCACTGCACCCCTCACTGCATCTCACCTCTCACTGCATCTCACCTCTCACTGCACACTGCACCCCTCACTGCACCTCTCACTGCATCTCACCTCTCACTGCACCTCACCTCTCACTGCACCTCACCTCTCACTGCACCTCACCTCTCACTGCACCTCTCACTGCACCTCTCACTGCACCACTCACTGCACCCCACCTCTCACTGCACCTCACCTCTCACTGCACCTCTCACTGCACCTCTCACTGCACCTCTCACTGCACCCCTCACTGCATCTCACCTCTCACTGCACCTCTCACTGCACCTCTCACTGCACCTCTCACTGCACCTCTCACTGCACCACTCACTGCACCCCTCACTGCATCTCACCTCTCACTGCACCTCACCTCTCACTGCACCTCTCACTGCACCCCTCATTGCACCAATTTGAATTTAGTGCAACGTAATCATTCATTCTATTTACCATAGTTTAAAAATTGTCTTTTAACATGGTTAAATTAACAAACATACGTAATTTGACAACCATCCATGTGTAAAATCCCTCTTCTACATAAAATTTGTCTTAAATGTTTTCCCCTAAGCCTTTTCTTTAAATTTCATTTCATTTGTATCTCTCTGAAGTTGTTCTCAAGTTGTCTCGTATTTACCCTGTTGTTTCATATTTATAGACATGACTAAGACTGGTAAACCAGACTCATACTGGCATGACATCATGTGCAAGTATGCCCAAGGGAAGTACCACTTCTCAACAGGCAAGAAGCCAGGGGCGAAGAAGTGGAAGCATGCCTTGGAAAGAATTAATAACTGTCCATTACACAAACAGACCTGTGCATATGATATATTTGGGAAAATAATCACTTGCAAATGTGGTTATCATAAGGTATGTAATGAATGTGATTATTTTACCTATGCTGGTGATCATTACTAATTTAAAAACATTTTTTAATAAGAGAAAAATTTTCATTATTTGAGCTGTAAAGCCTGACATGAAATAATAGTCAGAAAAAGGTGTGTGTGTATATATATATATATATATATATATATATATATAATGCGCACAAACTGAGCAAAGCTGTGCAATTTAGTGCAAATGCTGTCAGTACACTAGATTAATTTCTTAGCTTTTAATGTAAATCAGTGAGGTCTTTATAATGGTATAACAGGTTACTTGAATAAAATGCATATAAATGTCAATTTAACTCGCAGTAAAAAGATGCCTGCACAAAGACCTGAAGGTGGGTGTTTTTACAATTCTACTTAAAGGTGTATTACTTTCCTTAAAGAACAACAACCTATGAATCAGACGACAGTTTGCATGTAGTAATTGTGTACAACATGTTTTTCAGCAAAGTTTTGATTTTGATAATTTGCAGATTTTGAGACCTAGGGAAAACACTAATCCTAGGGAAAACACTAATGCTTTTTTTACAGTCAGCAGAGCAGACAGTGTTAGGCATGCAAGCAGGACCACAGAGCAGTGCAGGCATGCAAGCAGGACCACAGAGCAGTGCAGGCATGCAAGCAGGACCACAGAGCAGTGCAGGCATGCAAGCAGGACCACAGAGCAGTGCAGGCATGCAAGCAGGACCACAGAGCAGTGCAGGCATGCAAGCAGGACCACAGAGCAGTGCAGGCATGCAAGCAGGACCACAGAGCAGTGCAGGCATGCAAGCAGGACCACAGAGCAGTGCAGGCATGCAAGCAGGACCACAGAGCAGTGCAGGCATGCAAGCAGGACCACAGAGCAGTGCAGGCATGCAAGCAGGACCACAGAGCAGTGCAGGCATGCAAGGAGGACCACAGAGCAGTGCAGGCATGCAAGGAGGACCACAGAGCAGTGCAGGTGCAAAACCTGCCTCATGGAGCAGTGCAGGTGCGCAGGCAAGACCAGCCTCATGGAGCAGTGCAGGTGCGCAGGCAAGACCAGCCTCATGGAGCAGTGCAGGTGCGCAGGCAAGACCAGCCTCATGGAGCAGTGCAGGTGCGCAGGCAAGACCAGCCTCATGGAGCAGTGCAGGTGCGCAGGCAAGACCAGCCTCATGGAGCAGTGCAGGTGCTCAGGCAAGACCACTGAGCAGTGCAGGCGCAAAACCAGCCCCAGAGAGCAGTGCAGGCTCAAGATCAGTCCCAGAGAGCAGTGCAGGCTCAAGATCAGTCCCAGAGAGCAGTGCAGGCTCAAGATCAGTCCCAGAGAGCAGTGCAGGCTCAAGATCAGTCCCAGAGAGCAGTGCAGGCTCAAGATCAGTCCCAGAGAGCAGTTCTTCAATAAAGTGTGGTCTTTGTGGTGAAGACATTGATGTGGACTGTTTCTCCGAACATCTGTCAGATTACCATGTCCAAGAATGTTGTGACCAGTGTGGTGCAAAAGTCTGGGGTGCGGTTGGACTTCTTCACCACATTGAAACTAATCATCCTTGTACCAGTCTTGCAGGGACAGAATCTGTGGATCCACCAACACCTTCTCCAACAACATCATTTACTGAATCACCCGCATACATTGAAGAGCAGCAAGGCGTTCCACAAACTGCACCTCAAACACCATCCCTGGAAATTAACCTGAGGCCTCCAGTAGTGAATTGGGTGAGTTTTCTCCCCAAACAGTTCTGTCGAGTTATTAAGCCAGCAGACCAGAAGTGGATCGCGCAGTGTCTATATGACGCCACAGGACGACTTAAGCAGCAGTTTTCTCAAAACTGGTTTCATCCACCAAGTCCCAGCAAGCCTACAACTTCACCTCCTGATCCTAACACCTACTTTAGACAGCGTATGTTTCTGTGGGCCCCAATGAGAATGTGGGGTATTCCTCTGAAGTGTACACAGTGCAATAGGAAGATGCACCATTCAGGAATCTACACAAAAGTGAGGGAAGTCATTGATATTGACTCGAGATATTATTTAATTGGAGTAGACTACCCTCGCTGCAGTAAGTTTAAGATTCCTGTCTGCCCTTGGAGTTCGGAGATCCTCAAACAACTAGATCCCTCCCACAGAAACAAATTCCCCGCTGTTCTTACCACTCACCTTGCACTTGACAGGAAGTGTGTGACTTTGTTGAAGCCTAGAACTGCTGGGAACAGCTCCAGTTTCTTGCAGCAGGCGCTTGAAGAAGTTCACAGCGAGGAGTGGGCAAGACGTACCATTAACTATCTGACAGACTGTGAATTTCACAAAAAGAAATGTGCCCTGACACAGGCTGAAGTGGTATATCAGCAGCCACCGCCTTTTTGCCCCCTACCTCTGGCACAGTGGTTTGAGACGGTTCATGCCAACGAGATCCTGAGTCACATTGATGAGCTAAAGGGTGTCATAACATCAACATATGGTAGCATCCGGAAGCTTGATTCTACCAAGAAGGTAAATGTATATAAAAAGAGGCAAATGCATGTTAATTTCAACTTGATGTTCAGAGATTTTTACCTGATTGTAATGTTTGTGTATTTATATAGATAACTAAAAAGCTTGCTGGTGGCATTGCGGACACTGCTACATGGATGACCAATGTTGGCAATGAGTTTGGCCAAGTCCTGAACTGTGTCCTAACCACTGGTGAGGGAGCTGGCATAGATGACTTGTGTCAGGGCATCGTAAAGCGATACAAGGATGCTGGGGAGCCAGAGCCAGCTGTGATTTACGTTGACCGGGACTGCTGCAGCGAGACAGGTTTGTTACATTAAGTCTTTACCTAATATGAATGTGTTTGTATTTCTAATTCATATTAGCAACCATTTCAGGCATGTTTCTAAATTACTAAAAACTAAATTTCATTCCTGTACATGGTTTTTCTAGGTGTTTGTTCATATTCTTTAAGAACACTCATAAAGAGAATTTTTAGAACTATTTACTATAGAAATTTATATTTTTTTAGATCTATTTACAATGGTTCTAAAATTCTTAATTTCTATTTACAGTAGCAATTTACTATGAGAACCCTGTTCAGTGTTTTCTAATCAAGTAGACAAAAGCTTATGTAAAACAGCATTATTATATTTCTTTAATGATGCAAATGTAAATCTGAGAAAACAATCACTCCTTGTTTCTCATTGGTGTAGGCGTGACTCCAGTTCTTACCTGGTTCCGACCATGGAATATCACAGTGCGACTTGATGTGTTCCACTTCATGTGGCGGTTTACTGCTGGCCTTACAACGGAGCACCATCCACTGTATGGCACTTTCTGCTCCAAGTTGTCCAGCTGTATATTTGAATGGGACAAGGATGACATCTCTCGTCTTAAAGAGGCGAAAAAGACCGTGCTTTTAAAAAAACATGGGGGTCATATTTCAACAGAGGCCCAAATCCTGTCAAGCATCACCTCCAGTGAGCTGGCCAAGCACTGCAGGAGGAGGACACGCGGAGTTGAAGAAACTCGTGTCTTGATACAAGGACTGCTGGACTCCATGTGGGAACTGACCGACACCACTGGTTTGCGCCTCATCAATCCAGAGAGCATGACACGTGTGTGGGAGGTACAGCAGAAACACTTACCTTGCATCCAAGATCCACCCGGTGTTCAGTTGTACACAAAACTGGGCTCCGGTTTACAGAAGGGTGACAAGGTTCTGGATGTACTGAGGTGTGGCAGAGGGTCCTCCTCTCTGGAAAGCTTCCATCGCCACCAGTGCACTTTTATTCCAGGTAAATTGAAATTATAAAACAATATTATGCATATATTTAAATAGTGTTGTCACAATACTGAAGTTGCTGACTTCGAAAATTAAAGGCACCAAATTGGAAACAAACCTTTTTCTTAGGCCTGGTGGTTCTGAGTGGGGGGTTATATAATAGTATTTTAATCATGTGAAACATTGTCTTTCAGGTTGGAGATGTAATGCACTACATACGCAGATGTACATGCTTGAGGGTGCATCTAGGTGGAACATCAACCGAGCTCATCAAGCTGTGGACATGAGTGGTACATCACTTACTAAAATGTATGATGTACGTTTAATGTCCCACATGAATGTCCTCAGCAACAGAGTCCTTGGATGTGCACTCCTGCCAGAATTCAAACCTCCTGGGAAACCCACTGGTAAGATTCACCATTGTACACACTATTACGATAGTGATTCCAGGCATCACTGTGTGTTTTCAAAGGCTTTGCATGCTGCCTGAACGCTAACCAATCAGACCATCGTTTTCATGACTGATCATTGCTGTAAAGGTGCTTGTTCCTAGTTATAAGATATGTCAGTTTGTGAAGTTGAAGTGTATTTGTTTTAGTTTTTCTTTTGTGATTTTTGCTTTTACATTTTTCATGTTAATCGCAAAATAGATTTTTCATTAGCAACACTACATTCATCACATGCACTGTAGCCTACTGCTTTAGCCTGATATATAGCTCTTATTACAAAATGTTTATTGCATCTTTATGGCAGATGAGCGTATAGCTGTGGAGTACTTGCTGGCACAGTCTGACAGAGGAGACCTGCTTTCTCCACTGGAGCAACATGAAATCGCCTTGCCAGAGATGGAGGTTGAAGTTCAGGAGGATGAGTGTCTGGATGTCACAATATGTGATGCGGCAGACCTCAATTTGGGCACACACACCCTTGCAAGTTCCACCAGTCATGGTGATTCATTGATCTCACCTCTGGTAATGTCAATTTTCTTGATCGTTTTGAATTAAAATTACATAGGAATGTTAATGTTTTTAGGAGCAATGAATGAGTTGCTTCATGATTAAACGTTCATTTAATTAAAAGATTAATAATAGTCAATTTGAACAGTCAATTTTGTAACTGAAGTTTATTCTTCTCTTTAAAATGTTTTTAAAAAATCTAGGAAACCAGTGTGCCAAGTGGTGGCTCTTACAGTCCTGACATTGAAGACATTTCCTGTGCTGGGCCCAGCACACCAGCTCCGGTAAAGTTTCTAATACCTGATGCTTGTAATTTGTGAATGGTTTATCAAAGTATCAAAATAATTTCCTAATCCAGTATTCTGTTTTTGTTTCCATTTCTAGGACAGTAGATGTGATTCAAGGGGTGTTCCTGGATGGGAGGCAGTGGATAACCTGGCAGGCTATCTCGTCAGTCTCAACCGCACGATCACTGGTTTATCAACTAACGAGATAGCAGAGATCTTGCGGTTGTATTCATATTTGCATACCATTGATCAGTCCCCCTCCAAGTATTCCCTTAAGTGCAAGAAAAAGACCTTGGAAGGTCCTTGGAGAGCTTCTCGGAAGCGTAGTGGCTCAGCCCCTGGTCAGCAAGCAGCTGAGAGGTGAGTTAAATTGTAGTGCACCGGTGTTAAATTTGAGTCTTGTTGAATGCTCCCTGTATAATTTAATTCCTTTCAAAGGTTAAAAATACTTTAAAAAAAACTGTTTTGATGAGATCCAGGATAGATCATAAAGTCTATCTCTCATTGCCATACAATTCCAAAACATAATCAGTCTATATGTTTACAAAGCTATAATGAACCATAGAATACTAATCATACATAATACAATCATGCATCTTTTTATTCACAGACTGTTCATGACTCATGGTCAGGCTGCCCAGAGACCTGATGCCAACAGGGTTTCAGAATGTGTTGCACTCAAGCTTCTGAAGGAATTCAGGGAAGGCAGAAATAGGCCTAAAGATAACAAGGGCAAAACCTTTCCCATTCCTCAGGCAATTGTGATGATTTATAGCCACATCAAGCAGCTGCTTGAAGACTGCAGAGAGCTACTAGACCAGACCAACTTGGTGCTAGTTACTATAAACAACACCACAGTGTCTTCATGGTGAGTTGGATTTCAGCTTCCTAAATTCACTTCAGTAATATGAAATCTATTCCTATGATGAACGACTGCACTTCTGAAATAATAAATCTTTTGAACTATTCTCTATTCCACATGTATTTGTATATAACATACATTAAATGTATACATTGTTTTCAGACACCGTCTCATTTTGAAACTTGCAACCTTTTATATGTCTGCCAAAAAAAGGATTTAAAAAATTTGGTAATAAATGCATACATTGTTTCACAAAAGCTTTTCAGAAATTCAGAATGTTACGGTTTAGAATACGTTATTGCTTATTACACAGCTTTCTGAAATGCTTGATTCTGATTTGTCAGTTGAGACATTCCACAGTCTGTTTTTCTCTGATAATGTTCACAAAGTGCGAAGTTCATCAATTATGAAATGAGGTCAATTCGGCTATAAATCAGCTGTAATGTTATCAGTTTAGTTATTGTCCAATAATGTCAGTATAGTCAAATTGATAATATTGCTGAATGTTAAAGGAACACGCTGACTTTTTGGGACTTTAGCTTATTCACCGTATCCCCCAGAGTCAGATAAGTCCATACATACCCTTCTAATCTCCGTGCGTGCTGTAACTCTATCCGACGCCCCCACCGCTGGCCTAGCTTAGCACAAATACTGGAGGTAAATGGCTCCATCTAGCATACTGCTCCCAATAAGTGACAAAATAACATCAACATTTTCCTATTTACATGTTGTGATTTGTATAGCAACAGTGTGTACAAATAACAAGGCCATATGGGACGCAGGCTTCTTCTAACCATATACATACTGGGAAGTATATTCTCAGAAGGTGAAGCACTGCTACTTGGACGGAGTGATTTACTCGCAGCACCTGAGAACTGGTGAGGAGCAGAGAGTTTGCTCAGAGTTGGAGTAAATAACTCCACAGAAGTAGCAGTGCTTCGGAGATACGGTGAATAAGCTAAAGTCCCAAAAAGTCGGCGTGTTCCTTTAATGCTGAAGTATCCAAGTGATGGATAGTTTTTGAATAGTTTAGTGTACATAGTTTATAAAAACAAATCAGTAGAGATGTTTTGTAAATGTACTGTGGGTAAAGCTAAAAATGTCTGTTATTCTTTCCCAGGCTTCTCGACAGACAGAAAAGAACTGACCGGGACACCTTGCTACAAGGAGTGGAGCTTCCCCAGCCTGTTGGTTTGGCAAAGGAGCCACTGCCAAAGCCTAGAGAACTCCCATCTGCACCTGTTGAACATGGACATGTTGCCATTGAGTTCCAGGAGCCTGAAAATCGGGAGGGTGAGGCAGTTATACGCCAACGTAAATGTGCACGAACTGGAACTGCAGTGTCTTCTATTACGCACACAGACACTGGGCTTGTAGACACATCTCCATCTGGCACAGACTGGCCTGGGGCCCAGCACTTTCCTGGGTGGCATGTCTGGCCTGGGAATTCTGATTTGTCTTTTCCACCATCGCACTCTCAGGGTTGGTCGTCTTTTCCACCAGGCCAACCGCCATCAGTTCCACCATCGCACTCTCAGGGTTGGTCGTCTTTTCCACCAGGCCAACCGCCATCAGTTCCACCATCGCACTCTCAGGGTTGGTCGTCTTTTCCACCAGGCCAACCGCCATCAGTTCCACCATCGCACTCTCAGGGTTGGTCGTCTTTTCCACCAGGCCAACAGCCATCGGTTCCACCATCGCACTCTCAGGGTTGGTCTTCTCTTCAGCCGTGCCAACAGCCATCGGTTCCACCATCGCACTCTCAGGGTTGGTCTTCTCTTCAGCCGTGCCAACAGCCATCGGTTCCACCATCGCACTCTCAGGGTTGGTCTTCTCTTCAGCCGTGCCAACAGCCATCGGTTCCACCATCGCACTCTCAGGGTTGGTCGTCTTTTCCACCAGGCCAACCGCCATCAGTTCCACCATCGCACTCTCAGGGTTGGTCGTCTTTTCCACCAGGCCAACAGCCATCGGTTCCACCATCGCACTCTCAGGGTTGGTCTTCTCTTCAGCCGTGCCAACAGCCATCGGTTCCACCATCCCACTCTCAGGGTTGGTCTTCTCTTCAGCCGTGCCAACAGCCATCGGTTCCACCATCGCACTCTCAGGGTTGGTCGTCTTTTCCACCAGGCCAACAGCCATCAGTTCCACCACCTCCTCAGAACCGACAGCGTGCATGGAGACAGCACAAGGCAGCACTTGAGGATCAAGAGCGTGTGGCAAGAGGGGAGCCACCAAAGAAGCGTCACACAAAGGAACATTACCATTATGAGTGTAAAATATGTGGCCAATCAAAAAGTAAACTCACTGGCCATTCCCAGGTTAGAGGAAAGTGGTACTGTCCAGCAGCTGGCCAGACCATTGCAGAGTGGAAAGAGTCTCTTTAGGATTTATTTTGTCTTTCATTCACAATTATATTTAATTTTTTATTTTTTATAATTGTGATAATTTTAATTTTAGAAAATTTTATATAATTTTATAAAACTTTAAATTTTACGTTAGTGCATTAAGTACATTTGAAGGAAAGCTCTTAAAAATATGTTTATGTATATATATTTTATATATAACAATTTTTTCTACATTTTTATTAAACTATTTGTGGAAGTTATATTATTACTATTATTATATCTAGCCATTGCAATTGTGTGAGTGTGTATGTGTATCTAAATGGCTAATTATTATTAATATTATTATAAAACTACCAAAAATACTAATTATATATATATTATTATTCATTTATCAAACTATTTGTAATTGTACTACGTTTTTATTATCATTACATGTAGCTATTTAAATTTGTATTTATTATAAAGTTATATAGATTTGAGCTTTTATTTGTGAATGTGTATATATTATTATTATTATATGTAATGTATATATTATTATTATGAAACCAAATTTGTGGTAGTGTTTATTATATATGAAACCATTTTAATTATATATATATATATTCCTTCTATTGTAAATGTTGGATTTGAGACTTTGTGGTAGTGATTGTATAATAAATAATTGTATTTACATATATTTGTACTTGTATATATTTTTTTATTACATATAACGTGCGTTACATTCAAGCTTTTGGAATAAACTATGTTTGTGCAAAGTATGTTGTACATTTTATTCTTGCAAATTGTTTTTTAATTGGGTAAAATAGGTCTAAAATGCGTCTAAATGTGTAAAATAGGTCTAAATATTGACTTTTCTATCATTTATTTTTAATTTTTTACATTTTTACACTTACATTCACACATTTGACAGACACTTTTATCCAAAGCAACTTAAATAGCATTTCAAGGAACACATTTTACATTATCAGTTCTTGCTTTCCCTGGGACTCGAACCCATGACTTTGGCGCCTTTTCCCCCTTCTTTGGCGTTTTTTTTCCTTCTTTCCCCCCCCCTTAGCAATCCGTTTTGCCCCCTCTTTGGCCGAGTGGTTAAGGCGATGGACTGCTAATCCATTGTGCTCTGCACGCGTGGGCTCGAATCCCATCCTCGTCGTTCGCCTGATGAAAGAAATACAGATAAGGTAGCGACGTCTCCTGTGCTTTTATCTGGACATGGAACGACAGGGTGGTATCACGTTTTAAACTGCCATGTAATCAGCCTTTTGGAACGGCTGCATGGTGTGCAAAAAGCAAAGCTTTTTGCTTCCAACTACAACGTCATCATACTAAAGATAGATGCAGAAAAACTCTACGTGCAGGCAAGTTGCTGCGTGGTTAAGGCGATGGACTGCTAATCCTTTGTGCTCTGTGCGCATGGGTTTGAGTCCCATCTTTGGTGTTTAGTTTCACAGGGAGCCTAGAGGACAGGTCAACCGCAGGGGTGCAGCTCATGGCAAGCTTTTAATTATAGCTGTATTTCAGTTATAATAGCCCCCTGGTTAATGGATATAATCATTTTAAATACAAACACACGTTCAAGGGAGGTCCAAATCCTGGCTAAACCAGCCACCTTCAAGCTTATGCTTTCAACACCACAGCGAAGACAGAATGTAAAAAAAGCAAAAGTAAAATTCATTTTTACAACAAGTCATGAAGCCTCTCAAGAGACTGTCAAAAATTGCCAAGGCTGACTGTATTTCAAGTCATCCCAGCGGGGTATTGGGTAAAGTTTTCAACCAGCAAAGATCACGTCTCGGATGAGCCTCATAGACTATGATATTGCCTCTGCGAAAGAATGCCAGACAAGGTAGCGACGTCTCCTGTGCTTATATCTGGACATGGAACGACAGGGTGGTATCACGTTTTAAACTGCCATGTAATCAGCCTTTTGGAACGGCCGGCTGCATGGTGTGTCTATGAAACAGGTGAGTGAAATGCACATAGAGGTTTATTAATTGTTCTCTCTTAGCTCAAAGAACAAAATGTGCGGTATTTTTTATGGGGTATACTTATGAGTATCCTGGTAACAAAGGGGCAGAGTTATAAGCCTCAATCTCCAAGAACATGTTTGAGTTTTGGATTGATTCGATGAGCCCCCTACCAGTTTGGGTAGGATAATGAAGATTGCAAGGACACTGCAAACATATTCTGAGAGAGGTCCAATGTAAGCTATGCTGCCATTTTCTTGACCCAGGCGTTCTCTCTAGGTTCTTACCAACAAAGCAGAAGCAGCACACAAAAGAAACATAAGCACATCTCTCTCTATCAACACAGTTGTGAGTTTCCCAACCTTCCTCCTAAAGACGTGCAGGTGAGTGACAAGGTGGCCGAATGGTTAAGGCGATGGACTGCTAATCCACTCTTTATGCGTGTGTTCAAATCCCATCGTCTTCGTTTGTTGTCTTTAGTGTTTCGAGAGAGCCATGTCGCATGGAAAAGCCGTTCAAAGTACATTGCTGCCGACTTTAACGACATCACCATTAAAATAGCTGCAGAAACACACCACACACGAGCTTCGGGCAGATGTGCAGGCGTAGTGACGAGGTGGCCGAGTGGTTAAGGCGATGGACTGCTAATCCATTGTGCTCTGCACGCGTGGGTTCGAATCCCATCCTCGTCGTTTGATGTCTTTAGTGTTTCGAGAGAGCCAAGTGCGCATGGAAAAGCCGTTCAAATGACATTGCTGCCGAACTTTAACGACTTCATCCTTAAAATAGCTGCAGAAACACACCACAGCCCAGCTTCGGCCAGATGAGCAGGTGAGTGACGAGGTGGCCTAGTGGTTAACGCGATGGACTGCTAATGCCATGTAATCAGCCTTTTGGAACGGCCGGCTGCATGGTGTGTCTATGAAACAGGTGAGTGAAATGCACATAGAGGTTTATTAATTGTTCTCTCTTAGCTCAAAGAACAAAATGTGCGGTATTTTTTATGGGATATACTTATGAGTATCCTGGTAACAAAGGGGCAGAGTTATAAGCCTCAATCTCCAAGAACATGTTTGAGTTTTGGATCGATTCGATGAGCCCCCTACCAGTTTGGGTAGGATAATGAAGATTGCAAGGACACTGCAAACATATTCTGAGAGAGGTCCAATGTAAGCTATGCTGCCATTTTCTTGACCCAGGGGTTCTCTCTAGGTTCTTACCAACAAAGCAGAAGCAGCACACAAAAGAAACATAAGCACATCTCCCTCTATCAACACAGTTGTGAGTTTCCCAACCTTCCTCCTAAAGACGTGCAGGTGAGTGACAAGGTGGCCGAATGGTTAAGGCGATGGACTGCTAATCCACTCTTTATGCGTGTGTTCGAATCCCATCGTCTTCTTTTGTTGTCTTTAGTGTTTCAAGAGAGCCATGTCGCTTGGAAAAGCCGTTCAAAGTACATTGCTGCCGACTTTAACGACATCACCATTAAAATAGCTGCAGAAACACACCACAGCCCAGCTTCGGGCAGTCGTGCTGGCGAGTGACGAGGTGGCCTAGTGGTTAACGCGATGGACTGCTAATCCATTCTGCTCTGCACGCGTTTGTTCGAATCCCATCCATGTCGTTTGATGTCTCTAGTGTTTCGAGAGAGCCAAGTGCGCATGGAAAAGCCGTTCAAATGACATTGCTGCCGACTTTAACGACATCATCCTTAAAATAGCTGCAGAAACACACCACAGCCCAGCTTCGGGCAGATGAGCAGGTGAGTGACGAGGTGGCCGAGTGGTTAAGGCGATGGACTGCTAATCCATTGTGCTCTGCACGCGTGGGTTCGAATCCCATCCTCGTCGTTTGTTGTCTTGAGTGTTTCGAGAGAGCCAAGTGCGCATGGAAAAGCCGTTCAAAGGACATTGCTGCCGACTTTAACGACATCATCATTAAAATAGCTGCAGAAACACACCAGCTTCGGGAAGTTGTGCAGGCGAGTGACAAGGTGGCCAAGTGGTTAAGGCGATGGACTGCTAATCCATTGTGCTCTGCACGCGTGGGTTCGAATCCCATCCTCGTCGTTTGATGTCTTTAGTGTTCAAGAAAGCCAATTGTGCCTGGCAAAGCTTTTTGCTTCCAACTACAACGTCATCATACTAAAGATAGATGCAGAAAAACTCTACGTGCAGGCGAGTTGCTGCGTGGTTAAGGCGATGGACTGCTAATCCTTTGTGCTCTGTGCGCATGGGTTTGAGTCCCATCTTTGGTGTTTAGTTTCACAGGGAGCCTAGAGGACAGGTCAACCGCAGGGGTGCAGCTCATGGCAAGCTTTTAATTATAGCTGTATTTCAGTTATAATAGCCCCCTGGTTAATGGATATAATCATTTTAAATACAAACACACGTTCAAGGGAGGTCCAAATCCTGGCTAAACCAGCCACCTTCAAGCTTATGCTTTCGACACCACAGCGAAGACAGAATGTAAAAAAAGCAAAAGTAAAATTCCCTTTTACAACAAGTCATGAAGCCTCTCAAGAGACTGTCAAAAATTGCCAAGGCTGACTGTATTTCAAGTCATCCCAGCGGGGTATTGGGTAAAGTTTTCAACCAGCAAAGATCACGTCTCGGATTAGTCTCATAGACTATGATATTGCCTCTGCGAAAGAATGCCAAACAAGGTAGCGACATCTCCTGTGGTTTTATCTGGACATGGAACGACAGGGTGGTATCATGTTTTAAACTGCCATGTAATCAGCCTTTTGGAACGGCCGGCTGCATGGTGTGTCTATGAAACAGGTGAGTGAAATGCACATAGAGGTTTATTAATTGTTCTCTCTTAGCTCAAAGAACAAAATGTGCTGTACTTTTGATGGGAGACACTTATGGCTATCCTGGTTACAAAGGGCCAGAGTTATAACCCTCAATCTCCAAGAACATGTTTGAGTTTGGGATCGATTCGATGAGCCCCCTACCAGTTTGGGTAGGATAATGAAGAGTGCAAGGACACTGCAAACATATTCTGAGAGAGGTCCAATGTAAGCTATGCTGCCATTTTCTTGACCCAGGCGTTCTCTCTAGGTTCTTACCAACAAAGCAGAAGCAGCACACAAAAGAAACATATGCAGATCTCCCTCTATCAACACAGTTGTGAGTTTCCCAACCTTCCTCCTAAAGACGTGTAGGTGAGTGACGAGGTGGCCGAATGGTTAAGGTGATGGACTGCTGATTCATTGTGCTCTTCATGCGTTTGTTCGAATCCCATCATAGGCGTTTGTTGTCTTTAGTGTTTCGAGAGAGCCAAGTGCGCATGGAAAAGCCGTTCAAAGTACGTTGCTGCCGACTTTAACGACATCATCATTAAAATAGCTGCAGAAACACACCAGCTTCGGGCAGTTGTGCAGCCAAGTGACGAGGTGGCCGAGTGGTTAAGGCGATGGACTGCTAAGCCATTGTGCTCTGCACGCGTGGGTTCGAATCCCATCCACGACGTTTGATGTCTTTAGTGTTTCGAGAGAGCCAAGTTCGCATGGAAAAGCTGTTCAAATGACATTGCTGCCGACTTTAACGACATCATCCTTAAAATAGCTGCAGAAACACACCACAGCCCAGCTTCGGGCAGATGAGCAGGTGAGTGACGAGGTGGCCGAGTCGTTAAGGCGATGCACTGCTAATCCATTGTGCTCTGCACGCGTGGGTTCGAATCCCATCCTCGTCGTTTGTTGTCTTTAGTGTTTCGAGAGAGCCAAGTGCGCATGGAAAAGCCGTTCAAAGGACATTGCTGCCGACTTTAACGACATCATCATTAAAATAGCTGCAGAAACACACCAGCTTCGGGAAGTTGTGCAGGCGAGTGACAAGGTGGCCGAGTGGTTAAGGCGATGGACTGCTAATCCATTGTGCTCTGCACGCGTGGGTTCGAATCCCATCCTCGTCGTTTGATGTCTTTAGTGTTCAAGAAAGCCAATTGTGCCTGGCAAAGCTTTTTGCTTCCAACTACAACGTCATCATACTAAAGATAGATGCAGAAAAACTCTACGTGCAGGTGAGTTGCTGCGTGGTTAAGGCGATGGACTGCTAATCCTTTGTGCTCTGTGCGCATGGGTTTGAGTCCCATCTTTGGTGTTTAGTTTCACAGGGAGCCTAGAGGACAGGTCAACCGCAGGGGTGCAGCTCATGGCAAGCTTTTAATTATAGCTGTATTTCAGTTATAATAGCCCCCTGGTTAATGGATATAATCATTTTAAATACAAACACACGTTCAAGGGAGGTCCAAATCCTGGCTAAACCAGCCACCTTCAAGCTTATGCTTTCGACACCACAGCGATGACAGAATGTAAAAAAAGCTAAAGTAAAATTCCCTTTTACAACAAGTCATGAAGCCCCTCAAGAGACTGTCAAAAATTGCCAAGGCTGACTGTATTTCAAGTCATCCCAGCGGGGTATTGGGTAAAGTTTTCAACCAGCAAAGATCATGTCTCGGATGAGCCTCATAGACTATGATATTGCCTCTCCGAAAGAATGCCAAACAAGGTAGCGACGTCTCCTGTGGTTTTATCTGGACATGGAACGACAGGGTGGTATCACGTTTTAAACTGCCATGTAATCAGCCTTTTGGAACGGCCGGCTGCATGGTGTGTCTATGAAACAGGTGAGTGAAATGCACATAGAGGTTTATTAATTGTTCTCTCTTAGCTCAAAGAACAAAATGTGCGGTATTTTTTATGGGATATACTTATGAGTATCCTGGTAACAAAGGGGCAGAGTTATAAGCCTCAATCTCCAAGAACATGTTTGAGTTTTGGATCGATTCGATGAGCCCCCTACCAGTTTGGGTAGGATAATGAAGATTGCAAGGACACTGCAAACATATTCTGAGAGAGGTCCAACGTAAGCTATGCTGCCATTTTCTTGACCCAGGCGTTCTCTCTAGGTTCTTACCAACAAAGCAGAAGCAGCCCACAAAAGAAACATAAGCACATCTCCCTCTATCAACACAGTTGTGAGTTTCCCAACCTTCCTCCTAAAGACGTGCAGGTGAGTGACAAGGTGGCCGAATGGTTAAGGCGATGGACTGCTAATCCACTCTTTATGCGTGTGTTCGAATCCCATCGTCTTCGTTTGTTGTCTTTAGTGTTTCGAGAGAGCCATGTCGCATGGAAAAGCCGTTCAAAGTACATTGCTGCCGACTTTAACGACATCACAATTAAAATAGCTGCAGAAACACACCACACGCCAGCTTCGGGCAGATGTGCAGGCGTAGTGACGAGGTGGCCGAGTGGTTAAGGCGATGGACTGCTAATCCATTGTGCTCTGCACACGTGGGTTCGAATCCCATCCTCGTCGTTTGATGTCTTTAGTGTTTCGAGAGAGCCAAGTGCGCATGGAAAAGCCGTTCAAATGACATTGCTGCCGACTTTAACGACTTCATCCTTAAAATAGCTGCAGAAACACACCAAAGCCCAGCTTCGGCGAGATGAGCAGGTGAGTGACGAGGTGGCCTAGTGGTTAACGCGATGGACTGCTAATCCATTCTGCTCTGCACGCGTTTGTTCGAATCCCATCCTCGTCGTTTGTTGTCTTGAGTGTTTCGAGAGAGCCAAGTGCGCATGGAAAAGCCGTTCAAAGGACATTGCTGCCGACTTTAACGACATCATCATTAAAATAGCTGCAGAAACACACCAGCTTCGGGAAGTTGTGCAGGCGAGTGACAAGGTGGCCGAGTGGTTAAGGCGATGGACTGCTAATCCATTGTGCTCTGCACGCGTGGGTTCAAATCCCATCCTCGTCGTTTGATGTCTTTAGTGTTCAAGAAAGCCAATTGTGCCTGGCAAAGCTTTTTGCTTCCAACTACAACGTCATCATACTAAAGATAGATGCAGAAAAACTCTACGTGCAGGTGAGTTGCTGCGTGGTTAAGGCGATGGACTGCTAATCCTTTGTGCTCTGTGCGCATGGGTTTGAGTCCCATCTTTGGTGTTTAGTTTCACAGGGAGCCTAGAGGACAGGTCAACCGCAGGGGTGCAGCTCATGGCAAGCTTTTAATTATAGCTGTATTTCAGTTATAATAGCCCCCTGGTTAATGGATATAATCATTTTAAATACAAACACACGTTCAAGGGAGGTCCAAATCCTGGCTAAACCAGCCACCTTCAAGCTTATGCTTTCGACACCACAGCAAAGACAGAATGTAAAAAAAGCAAAAGTAAAATTCCCTTTTACAACAAGTCATGAAGCCCCTCAAGAGACTGTCAAAAATTGCCAAGGCTGACTGTATTTCAAGTCATCCCAGCGGGGTATTGGGTAAAGTTTTCAACCAGCAAAGATCATGTCTCGGATGAGCCTCATAGACTATGATATTGCCTCTGCGAAAGAATGCCAAACAAGGTAGCGACGTCTCCTGTGGATTTATCTGGACATGGAACGACAGGGTGGTATCACGTTTTAAACTGCCATGTAATCAGCCTTTTGGAACGGCCGGCTGCATGGTGTGTCTATGAAACAGGTGAGTGAAATGCACATAGAGGTTTATTAATTGTTCTCTCTTAGCTCAAAGAACAAAATGTGCGGTACTTTTGATGGGAGATACTTATGACTTAAAGACGTGTAGGTGAGTGACGAGGTGGCCGAATGGTTAAGGTGATGGACTGCTGATTCATTGTGCTCTTCATGCGTTTGTTCGAATCCCATCATAGGCGTTTGTTGTCTTTAGTGTTTCGAGAGAGCCAAGTGCGCATGGAAAAGCCGTTCAAAGTACGTTGCTGCCGACTTTAACGACATCATCATTAAAATAGCTGCAGAAACACACCAGCTTCGGGCAGTTGTGCAGGCGAGTGACGAGGTGGCCGAGTGGTTAAGGCGATGGACTGCTAATCCATTGTGCTCTGCACGCGTGGGTTCGAATCCCATCCACGACGTTTGATGTCTTTAGTGTTTCGAGAGAGCCAAGTTCGCATGGAAAAGCTGTTCAAATGACATTGCTGCCGACTTTAACGACATCATCCTTAAAATAGCTGCAGAAACACACCACAGCCCAGCTTCGGGCAGATGAGCAGGTGAGTGACGAGGTGGCCGAGTCGTTAAGGCGATGCACTGCTAATCCATTGTGCTCTCCACGCGTGGGTTCGAATCCCATCCTCGTCGTTTGTTGTCTTTAGTGTTTCGAGAGAGCCAAGTGCGCATGGAAAAGCCGTTCAAAGGACATTGCTGCCGACTTTAACGACATCATCACTAAAATAGCTGCAGAAACACACCAGCTTCGGGCAGTTGTGCAGGCGAGTGACGAGGTGGCCGTAACCTCCACTAAATGGACTGCTCTATCAATCCTAACAAAGTCCTAACAAGTCCAAACAAAGTCCTAACAAGTCCAAACAAAGTCCTAACAACTCCTAACAAAGTCCTGACAACTCCTAACAAAGTCCTGACAACTCCTAACAGTGTCCTAACTCCTAACAACAGCGGGGCAAAAGAGCCAATCATATGCTTCGAAGCAGTTGCCGCTCCAAGGGGGGCAAAAGAGCCAATCAGATGCATCGAAACAGGGCCCCGTGCGCACAGTGTTCTCATTGGTTGACTGATGAAGACGATGTCACAGTTCATTCTGAGGTAACTTTATTTACCGGCGGCGAATATCTCTCGACACTAAAAGTAAGTAGAACTTACTAAAATTATGTAAATCACTGAATTGTAATCGTAAAAGTATGTGGTGTGTTTGTAAATACTTCTGCTGTGACAAACGTTGGATGTTTTTCGTGAAGTTTGATAAGACGGTCACAAACCTTAAGAGATAACGCTGATCGCAATGTTAATTATTTTCTTTACTGAACGTTTTTAAGTGTCTTTTGCGTGTCTTTCTTGTGTCCATCAAATTAAACTAGAACAGAGATGCTCGATTTTGTGTCTGTGTCAAGTGTTAAATGTCGCTGCTAAGTTTGATAAGACGGTCAGAAAACTGATCGCTATGTTAATTATTATTTAATATGACATTTATACTATTTTTAACAAAAGATAGAACTGACAGCCCGTTAAACTGTCAAATGGTGTAACCACAAAAAATTACCAATATCTAATATTTCACACCTCCTAGAGTTCATGCAATTGCATGAAATTAGTAGTTTATTTAGTAATATCATATGAGAATATGTTTTATTATAAATTATATGGGTTTTTCGTTGTACTGAGCAAGACCATATGCTGTAAACATCTTGTTTTATGTCTATTCTTTGACCATTTGAGTACAAATGGTTTAAACACCCATTATTACAGTGTAGTAGAGTATTAAATTATTATTCATATTAACTTTTTTGTACAATATTAGTCTTTTAGACAAAATATTGGTTACACCATCTGACCATATAACGTCTATTGCAATAGGATAAGAAATTGACACAGAAAATAGGCATCAAGGTAAACTGAATTGGATATTTTAATATATATTCATGTCATTCATCATACAATTTATGATACCAATTGTTTTCAAAGAGAGTGCTATAAAGTGTGTGTGAGAGAGAATAAGAGTGAGTGAAAGAGTGGGTATGATCATTTCTTAACAAACATGAAGAAACAGGATTGGCTTGTGTTGTGATTTCAGTTCAGTTCTCATACAATTTCAGTTTGTAAAATAACAGCCATTTTTTCAAAGAGAGAGTGAGTGAGTGAATGTGAATGTGTGTGTGTGTGTGTGAGAGAGAGAGAGAGAGAGAGAGAGAGAGAGAGAGAGAGAGAGAGAGAGAGAGAGAGAGAGAGAGAGAGAGTGAGAGAGTATCATTTTTTTCCATTTCTTTCATCACTAAACTGTTTTGATTACATTTTTAATAACCGACAACCATCAGTTCATGCCATCTGATGAGATCTGAACAAACTATTTCACATTAGCATAACAATATAAATGAAACAGTGTCTCAGAAACTTAAGACTTGAAATATTCTTGACCAAATTAGTTGAGACTGTGGAAAAAAACATACAACCTTATATTGTAGTTGCTTAATTTCCTATCTATCTGTCTGTCTGTCTGTGCATGTAGACCTACATGTTGCCTACAACAGCCTAATGACTGCCTCTTGTCCTATAGAGATGCCAAAGGAAGGAAAGCCAGATTCATTCTGGACCGGCCATTGAGCTCTGCAGGCGTGGGTTCGAATCCCATCCTCGTCGTTCGCCAGACGAAAGAAAGCCAGACAAGGTAGCGACGTCTCCTGTGCTTTTATCTGGACATGGAACGACAGGGTGGTATCACGTTTTAAACTGCCATGTAATCAGCCTTTTGAAATGGCCGGCTGCATGGTGTGTCTATGAAACAGGTGAGTGAAATGCACATAGAGGTTTATTAATTGTTCTCTCTTAGCTCAAAGAACAAAATGTGCGGTATTTTTTATGGGATATACTTATGAGTATCCTGGTAACAAAGGGGCAGAGTTATAAGCCTCAATCTCCAAGAACATGTTTGAGTTTTGGATCGATTCGATGAGCCCCCTACCAGTTTGGGTAGGATAATGAAGATTGCAAGGACACTGCAAACATATTCTGAGAGAGGTCCAATGTAAGCTATGCTGCCATTTTCTTGACCCAGGCGTTCTCTCTAGGTTCTTACCAACAAAGCAGAAGCAGCCCACAAAAGAAACATAAGCACATCTCCCTCTATCAACACAGTTGTGAGTTTCCCAACCTTCCTCCTAAAGACGTGCAGGTGAGTGACAAGGTGGCCGAATGGTTAAGGCGATGGACTGCTAATCCACTCTTTATGCGTGTGTTCGAATCCCATCGTCTTCGTTTGTTGTCTTTAGTGTTTCGAGAGAGCCATGTCGCATGGAAAAGCCGTTCAAAGTACATTGCTGCCGACTTTAACGACATCACCATTAAAATAGCTGCAGAAACACAGCACAGCCCAGCTTCGGGCAGTCGTGCAGGCGAGTGACGAGGTGGCCGACTGGTTAAACCGATGGACTGCTAATCCATTGTGCTCTTTATGTGTGGGTTCGAATCCCATCCTCGTCGTTTGATGTCTCTAGTGTTTCGAGAGAGCCAAGTGCGCATGGAAAAGCCGTTCAAATGACATTGCTGCCGACTTTAACGACATCATCCTTAAAATAGCTGCAGAAACACACCAGCTTCGGGCAGTTGTGCAGGCGAGTGACGAGGTGGCCGAGTGGTTAAGGCGATGGACTGCTAAGCCATTGTGCTCCGCACGCGTGGGTTCAAATCCCATCCACGACGTTTGATGTCTTTAGTGTTTCGAGAGAGCCAAGTTCGCATGGAAAAGCTGTTCAAATGACATTGCTGCCGACTTTAACGACATCATCCTTAAAATAGCTGCAGAAACACACCACAGCCCAGCTTCGGGCAGATGAGCAGGTGAGTGACGAGGTGGCCGAGTCGTTAAGGCGATGCACTGCTAATCCATTGTGCTCTGCACGCGTGGGTTCGAATCCCATCCTCGTCGTTTGTTGTCTTTAGTGTTTCGAGAGAGCCAAGTGCGCATGGAAAAGCCGTTCAAAGGACATTGCTGCCGACTTTAACGACATCATCATTAAAATAGCTGCAGAAACACACCAGCTTCGGGAAGTTGTGCAGGCGAGTGACAAGGTGGCCGAGTGGTTAAGGCGATGGACTGCTAATCCATTGTGCTCTGCACGCGTGGGTTCGAATCCCATCCTCGTCGTTTGATGTCTTTAGTGTTCAAGAAAGCCAATTGTGCCTGGCAAAGCTTTTTGCTTCCAACTACAACGTCATCATACTAAAGATAGATGCAGAAAAACTCTACGTGCAGGTGAGTTGCTGCGTGGTTAAGGCGATGGACTGCTAATCCTTTGTGCTCTGTGCGCATGGGTTTGAGTCCCATCTTTGGTGTTTAGTTTCACAGGGAGCCTAGAGGACAGGTCAACCGCAGGGGTGCAGCTCATGGCAAGCTTTTAATTATAGCTGTATTTCAGTTATAATAGCCCCCTGGTTAATGGATATAATCATTTTAAATACAAACACACGTTCAAGGGAGGTCCAAATCCTGGCTAAACCAGCCACCTTCAAGCTTATGCTTTCGACACCACAGCGAAGACAGAATGTAAAAAAAGCAAAAGTAAAATTCCCTTTTACAACAAGTCATGAAGCCCCTCAAGAGACTGTCAAAAATTGCCAAGGCTGACTGTATTTCAAGTCATCCCAGCGGGGTATTGGGTAAAGTTTTCAACCAGCAAAGATCATGTCTCGGATGAGCCTCATAAACTATGATATTGCCTCTGCGAAAGAATGCCAAACAAGGTAGCGACGTCTCCTGTGGATTTATCTGGACATGGAACGACAGGGTGGTATCACGTTTTAAACTGCCATGTAATCAGCCTTTTGGAACGGCCGGCTGCATGGTGTGTCTATGAAACAGGTGAGTGAAATGCACATAGAGGTTTATTAATTGTTCTCTCTTAGCTCAAAGAACAAAATGTGCGGTACTTTTGATGGGAGATACTTATGGCTATCCTGGTTACAAAGGGCCAGAGTTATAACCCTCAATCTCCAAGAACATGTTTGAGTTTGGGATCGATTCGATGAGCCCCCTACCAGTTTGGGTAGGATAATGAAGAGTGCAAGGACACTGCAAACATATTCTGAGAGAGGTCCAATGTAAGCTATGCTGCCATTTTCTTGACCCAGGCGTTCTCTCTAGGTTCTTACCAACAAAGCAGAAGCAGCACACAAAAGAAACATATGCACATCTCCCTCTATCAACACAGTTGTGAGTTTCCCAACCTTCCTCCTAAAGACGTGTAGGTGAGTGACGAGGTGGCCGAATGGTTAAGGTGATGGACTGCTGATTCATTGTGCTCTTCATGCGTTTGTTCGAATCCCATCATAGGCGTTTGTTGTCTTTAGTGTTTCGAGAGAGCCAAGTGCGCATGGAAAAGCCGTTCAAAGTACGTTGCTGCCGACTTTAACGACATCATCACTAAAATAGCTGCAGAAACACACCAGCTTCGGGCAGTTGTGCAGGCGAGTGACGAGGTGGCCGAGTGGTTAAGGCGATGGACTGCTAATCCATTGTGCTCTGCACGCGTGGGTTCGAATCCCATCCACGACGTTTGATGTCTTTAGTGTTTCGAGAGAGCCAAGTTCGCATGGAAAAGCTGTTCAAATGACATTGCTGCCGACTTTAACGACATCATCCTTAAAATAGCTGCAGAAACACACCACAGCCCAGCTTCGGGCAGATGAGCAGGTGAGTGACGAGGTGGCCGAGTCGTTAAGGCGATGCACTGCTAATCCATTGTGCTCTGCACGCGTGGGTTCGAATCCCATCCTCGTCGTTTGTTGTCTTTAGTGTTTCGAGAGAGCCAAGTGCGCATGGAAAAGCCGTTCAAAGGACATTGCTGCCGACTTTAACGACATCATCATTAAAATAGCTGCAGAAACACACCAGCTTCGGGAAGTTGTGCAGGCGAGTGACAAGGTGGCCGAGTGGTTAAGGCGATGGACTGCTAATCCATTGTGCTCTGCACGCGTGGGTTCGAATCCCATCCTCGTCGTTTGATGTCTTTAGTGTTCAAGAAAGCCAATTGTGCCTGGCAAAGCTTTTTGCTTCCAACTACAACGTCATCATACTAAAGATAGATGCAGAAAAACTCTACGTGCAGGTGAGTTGCTGCGTGGTTAAGGCGATGGACTGCTAATCCTTTGTGCTCTGTGCGCATGGGTTTGAGTCCCATCTTTGGTGTTTAGTTTCACAGGGAGCCTAGAGGACAGGTCAACCGCAGGGGTGCAGCTCATGGCAAGCTTTTAATTATAGCTGTATTTCAGTTATAATAGCCCCCTGGTTAATGGATATAATCATTTTAAATACAAACACACGTTCAAGGGAGGTCCAAATCCTGGCTAAACCAGCCACCTTCAAGCTTATGCTTTCGACACCACAGCGAAGACAGAATGTAAAAAAAGCAAAAGTAAAATTCCCTTTTACAACAAGTCATGAAGCCCCTCAAGAGACTGTCAAAAATTGCCAAGGCTGACTGTATTTCAAGTCATCCCAGCGGGGTATTGGGTAAAGTTTTCAACCAGCAAAGATCATGTCTCGGATGAGCCTCATAGACTATGATATTGCCTCTCCGAAAGAATGCCAAACAAGGTAGCGACGTCTCCTGTGGATTTATCTGGACATGGAATGACAGGGTGGTATCACGTTTTAAACTGCCATGTAATCAGCCTTTTGGAACGGCCGGCTGCATGGTGTGTCTATGAAACAGGTGAGTGAAATGCACATAGAGGTTTATTAATTGTTCTCTCTTAGCTCAAAGAACAAAATGTGCGGTACTTTTGATGGGAGATACTTATGGCTATCCTGGTTACAAAGGGCCAGAGTTATAACCCTCAATCTCCAAGAACATGTTTGAGTTTGGGATCGATTCGATGAGCCCCCTACCAGTTTGGGTAGGATAATGAAGAGTGCAAGGACACTGCAAACATATTCTGAGAGAGGTCCAATGTAAGCTATGCTGCCATTTTCTTGACCCAGGCGTTCTCTCTAGGTTCTTACCAACAAAGCAGAAGCAGCACACAAAAGAAACATATGCACATCTCCCTCTATCAACACAGTTGTGAGTTTCCCAACCTTCCTCCTAAAGACGTGTAGGTGAGTGACGAGGTGGCCGAATGGTTAAGGTGATGGACTGCTGATTCATTGTGCTCTTCATGCGTTTGTTCGAATCCCATCATAGGCGTTTGTTGTCTTTAGTGTTTCGAGAGAGCCAAGTGCGCATGGAAAAGCCGTTCAAAGTACGTTGCTGCCGACTTTAACGACATCATCATTAAAATAGCTGCAGAAACACACCAGCTTCGGGCAGTTGTGCAGGCGAGTGACGAGGTGGCCGAGTGGTTAAGGCGATGGACTGCTAATCCATTGTGCTCTGCACGCGTGGGTTCGAATCCCATCCACGACGTTTGATGTCTTTAGTGTTTCGAGAGAGCCAAGTTCGCATGGAAAAGCTGTTCAAATGACATTGCTGCCGACTTTAACGACATCATCCTTAAAATAGCTGCAGAAACACACCACAGCCCAGCTTCGGGCAGATGAGCAGGTGAGTGACGAGGTGGCCGAGTCGTTAAGGCGATGCACTGCTAATCCATTGTGCTCTCCACGCGTGGGTTCGAATCCCATCCTCGTCGTTTGTTGTCTTTAGTGTTTCGAGAGAGCCAAGTGCGCATGGAAAAGCCGTTCAAAGGACATTGCTGCCGACTTTAACGACATCATCACTAAAATAGCTGCAGAAACACACCAGCTTCGGGCAGTTGTGCAGGCGAGTGACGAGGTGGCCGTAACCTCCACTAAATGGACTGCTCTATCAATCCTAACAAAGTCCTAACAAGTCCAAGCAAAGTCCTAACAAGTCCAAACAAAGTCCTAACAACTCCTAACAAAGTCCTGACAACTCCTAACAAAGTCCTGACAACTCCTAACAGTGTCCTAACTCCTAACAACAGCGGGGCAAAAGAGCCAATCATATGCTTCGAAGCAGTTGCCGCTCCAAGGGGGGCAAAAGAGCCAATCAGATGCATCGAAACAGGGCCCCGTGCGCACAGTGTTCTCATTGGTTGACTGATGAAGACGATGTCACAGTTCATTCTGAGGTAACTTTATTTACCGGCGGCGAATATCTCTCGACACTAAAAGTAAGTAGAACTTACTAAAATTATGTAAATCACTGAATTGTAATCGTAAAAGTATGTGGTGTGTTTGTAAATACTTCTGCTGTGACAAACGTTGGATGTTTTTCGTGAAGTTTGATAAGACGGTCACAAACCTTAAGAGATAACGCTGATCGCAATGTTAATTATTTTCTTTACTGAACGTTTTTAAGTGTCTTTTGCGTGTCTTTCTTGTGTCCATCAAATTAAACTAGAACAGAGATGCTCGATTTTGTGTCTGTGTCAAGTGTTAAATGTCGCTGCTAAGTTTGATAAGACGGTCAGAAAACTGATCGCTATGTTAATTATTATTTAATATGACATTTATACTATTTTTAACAAAAGATAGAACTGACAGCCCGTTAAACTGTCAAATGGTGTAACCACAAAAAATTACCAATATCTAATATTTCACACCTCCTAGAGTTCATGCAATTGCATGAAATTAGTAGTTTATTTAGTAATATCATATGAGAATATGTTTTATTATAAATTATATGGGTTTTTCGTTGTACTGAGCAAGACCATATGCTGTAAACATCTTGTTTTATGTCTATTCTTTGACCATTTGAGTACAAATGGTTTAAACACCCATTATTACAGTGTAGTAGAGTATTAAATTATTATTCATATTAACTTTTTTGTACAATATTAGTCTTTTAGACAAAATATTGGTTACACCATCTGACCATATAACGTCTATTGCAATAGGATAAGAAATTGACACAGAAAATAGGCATCAAGGTAAACTGAATTGGATATTTTAATATATATTCATGTCATTCATCATACAATTTATGATACCAATTGTTTTCAAAGAGAGTGCTATAAAGTGTGTGTGAGAGAGAATAAGAGTGAGTGAAAGAGTGGGTATGATCATTTCTTAACAAACATGAAGAAACAGGATTGGCTTGTGTTGTGATTTCAGTTCAGTTCTCATACAATTTCAGTTTGTAAAATAACAGCCATTTTTTCAAAGAGAGAGTGAGTGAGTGAATGTGAATGTGTGTGTGTGTGTGTGAGAGAGAGAGAGAGAGAGAGAGAGAGAGAGAGAGAGAGAGAGAGAGAGAGAGAGAGAGAGAGAGAGAGAGAGAGAGTGAGAGAGTATCATTTTTTTCCATTTCTTTCATCACTAAACTGTTTTGATTACATTTTTAATAACCGACAACCATCAGTTCATGCCATCTGATGAGATCTGAACAAACTATTTCACATTAGCATAACAATATAAATGAAACAGTGTCTCAGAAACTTAAGACTTGAAATATTCTTGACCAAATTAGTTGAGACTGTGGAAAAAAACATACAACCTTATATTGTAGTTGCTTAATTTCCTATCTATCTGTCTGTCTGTCTGTGCATGTAGACCTACATGTTGCCTACAACAGCCTAATGACTGCCTCTTGTCCTATAGAGATGCCAAAGGAAGGAAAGCCAGATTCATTCTGGACCGGCCATTGAGCTCTGCAGGCGTGGGTTCGAATCCCATCCTCGTCGTTCGCCAGACGAAAGAAAGCCAGACAAGGTAGCGACGTCTCCTGTGCTTTTATCTGGACATGGAACGACAGGGTGGTATCACGTTTTAAACTGCCATGTAATCAGCCTTTTGAAATGAACGGCTGCATGGTGTGTCTATGAAACAGGTGAGTGAAATGCACATAGAGGTTTATTAATTGTTCTCTCTTAGCTCAAAGAACAAAATGTGCGGTATTTTTTATGGGATATACTTATGAGTATCCTGGTAACAAAGGGGCAGAGTTATAAGCCTCAATCTCCAAGAACATGTTTGAGTTTTGGATCGATTCGATGAGCCCCCTACCAGTTTGGGTAGGATAATGAAGATTGCAAGGACACTGCAAACATATTCTGAGAGAGGTCCAATGTAAGCTATGCTGCCATTTTCTTGACCCAGGCGTTCTCTCTAGGTTCTTACCAACAAAGCAGAAGCAGCCCACAAAAGAAACATAAGCACATCTCCCTCTATCAACACAGTTGTGAGTTTCCCAACCTTCCTCCTAAAGACGTGCAGGTGAGTGACAAGGTGGCCGAATGGTTAAGGCGATGGACTGCTAATCCACTCTTTATGCGTGTGTTCGAATCCCATCGTCTTCGTTTGTTGTCTTTAGTGTTTCGAGAGAGCCATGTCGCATGGAAAAGCCGTTCAAAGTACATTGCTGCCGACTTTAACGACATCACCATTAAAATAGCTGCAGAAACACAGCACAGCCCAGCTTCGGGCAGTCGTGCAGGCGAGTGACGAGGTGGCCGACTGGTTAAACCGATGGACTGCTAATCCATTGTGCTCTTTATGTGTGGGTTCGAATCCCATCCTCGTCGTTTGATGTCTCTAGTGTTTCGAGAGAGCCAAGTGCGCATGGAAAAGCCGTTCAAATGACATTGCTGCCGACTTTAACGACATCATCCTTAAAATAGCTGCAGAAACACACCAGCTTCGGGCAGTTGTGCAGGCGAGTGACGAGGTGGCCGAGTGGTTAAGGCGATGGACTGCTAAGCCATTGTGCTCCGCACGCGTGGGTTCAAATCCCATCCACGACGTTTGATGTCTTTAGTGTTTCGAGAGAGCCAAGTTCGCATGGAAAAGCTGTTCAAATGACATTGCTGCCGACTTTAACGACATCATCCTTAAAATAGCTGCAGAAACACACCACAGCCCAGCTTCGGGCAGATGAGCAGGTGAGTGACGAGGTGGCCGAGTCGTTAAGGCGATGCACTGCTAATCCATTGTGCTCTGCACGCGTGGGTTCGAATCCCATCCTCGTCGTTTGTTGTCTTTAGTGTTTCGAGAGAGCCAAGTGCGCATGGAAAAGCCGTTCAAAGGACATTGCTGCCGACTTTAACGACATCATCATTAAAATAGCTGCAGAAACACACCAGCTTCGGGAAGTTGTGCAGGCGAGTGACAAGGTGGCCGAGTGGTTAAGGCGATGGACTGCTAATCCATTGTGCTCTGCACGCGTGGGTTCGAATCCCATCCTCGTCGTTTGATGTCTTTAGTGTTCAAGAAAGCCAATTGTGCCTGGCAAAGCTTTTTGCTTCCAACTACAACGTCATCATACTAAAGATAGATGCAGAAAAACTCTACGTGCAGGTGAGTTGCTGCGTGGTTAAGGCGATGGACTGCTAATCCTTTGTGCTCTGTGCGCATGGGTTTGAGTCCCATCTTTGGTGTTTAGTTTCACAGGGAGCCTAGAGGACAGGTCAACCGCAGGGGTGCAGCTCATGGCAAGCTTTTAATTATAGCTGTATTTCAGTTATAATAGCCCCCTGGTTAATGGATATAATCATTTTAAATACAAACACACGTTCAAGGGAGGTCCAAATCCTGGCTAAACCAGCCACCTTCAAGCTTATGCTTTCGACACCACAGCGAAGACAGAATGTAAAAAAAGCAAAAGTAAAATTCCCTTTTACAACAAGTCATGAAGCCCCTCAAGAGACTGTCAAAAATTGCCAAGGCTGACTGTATTTCAAGTCATCCCAGCGGGGTATTGGGTAAAGTTTTCAACCAGCAAAGATCATGTCTCGGATGAGCCTCATAGACTATGATATTGCCTCTGCGAAAGAATGCCAAACAAGGTAGCGACGTCTCCTGTGGATTTATCTGGACATGGAACGACAGGGTGGTATCACGTTTTAAACTGCCATGTAATCAGCCTTTTGGAACGGCCGGCTGCATGGTGTGTCTATGAAACAGGTGAGTGAAATGCACATAGAGGTTTATTAATTGTTCTCTCTTAGCTCAAAGAACAAAATGTGCGGTACTTTTGATGGGAGATACTTATGGCTATCCTGGTTACAAAGGGCCAGAGTTATAACCCTCAATCTCCAAGAACATGTTTGAGTTTGGGATCGATTCGATGAGCCCCCTACCAGTTTGGGTAGGATAATGAAGAGTGCAAGGACACTGCAAACATATTCTGAGAGAGGTCCAATGTAAGCTATGCTGCCATTTTCTTGACCCAGGCGTTCTCTCTAGGTTCTTACCAACAAAGCAGAAGCAGCACACAAAAGAAACATATGCACATCTCCCTCTATCAACACAGTTGTGAGTTTCCCAACCTTCCTCCTAAAGACGTGTAGGTGAGTGACGAGGTGGCCGAATGGTTAAGGTGATGGACTGCTGATTCATTGTGCTCTTCATGCGTTTGTTCGAATCCCATCATAGGCGTTTGTTGTGTTTCGAGAGAGCCAAGTGCGCATGGAAAAGCCGTTCAAAGTACGTTGCTGCCGACTTTAACGACATCATCATTAAAATAGCTGCAGAAACACACCAGCTTCGGGCAGTTGTGCAGGCGAGTGACGAGGTGGCCGAGTGGTTAAGGCGATGGACTGCTAATCCATTGTGCTCTGCACGCGTGGGTTCGAATCCCATCCACGACGTTTGATGTCTTTAGTGTTTCGAGAGAGCCAAGTTCGCATGGAAAAGCTGTTCAAATGACATTGCTGCCGACTTTAACGACATCATCCTTAAAATAGCTGCAGAAACACACCACAGCCCAGCTTCGGGCAGATGACGAGGTGGCCGAGTCGTTAAGGCGATGCACTGCTAATCCATTGTGCTCTCCACGCGTGGGTTCGAATCCCATCCTCGTCGTTTGTTGTCTTTAGTGTTTCGAGAGAGCCAAGTGCGCATGGAAAAGCCGTTCAAAGGACATTGCTGCCGACTTTAACGACATCATCATTAAAATAGCTGCAGAAACACACCAGCTTCGGGCAGTTGTGCAGGCGAGTGACGAGGTGGCCGTAACCTCCACTAAATGGACTGCTCTATCAATCCTAACAAAGTCCTAACAAGTCCAAACAAAGTCCTAACAACTCCTAACAAAGTCCTGACAACTCCTAACAAAGTCCTGACAACTCCTAACAGTGTCCTAACTCCTAACAACAGCGGGGCAAAAGAGCCAATCATATGCTTCGAAGCAGTTGCCGCTCCAAGGGGGGCAAAAGAGCCAATCAGATGCATCGAAACAGGGCCCCGTGCGCACAGTGTTCTCATTGGTTGACTGATGAAGACGATGTCACAGTTCATTCTGAGGTAACTTTATTTACCGGCGGCGAATATCTCTCGACACTAAAAGTAAGTAGAACTTACTAAAATTATGTAAATCACTGAATTGTAATCGTAAAAGTATGTGGTGTGTTTGTAAATACTTCTGCTGTGACAAACGTTGGATGTTTTTCGTGAAGTTTGATAAGACGGTCACAAACCTTAAGAGATAACGCTGATCGCAATGTTAATTATTTTCTTTACTGAACGTTTTTAAGTGTCTTTTGCGTGTCTTTCTTGTGTCCATCAAATTAAACTAGAACAGAGATGCTCGATTTTGTGTCTGTGTCAAGTGTTAAATGTCGCTGCTAAGTTTGATAAGACGGTCAGAAAACTGATCGCTATGTTAATTATTATTTAATATGACATTTATACTATTTTTAACAAAAGATAGAACTGACAGCCCGTTAAACTGTCAAATGGTGTAACCACAAAAAATTACCAATATCTAATATTTCACACCTCCTAGAGTTCATGCAATTGCATGAAATTAGTAGTTTATTTAGTAATATCATATGAGAATATGTTTTATTATAAATTATATGGGTTTTTCGTTGTACTGAGCAAGACCATATGCTGTAAACATCTTGTTTTATGTCTATTCTTTGACCATTTGAGTACAAATGGTTTAAACACCCATTATTACAGTGTAGTAGAGTATTAAATTATTATTCATATTAACTTTTTTGTACAATATTAGTCTTTTAGACAAAATATTGGTTACACCATCTGACCATATAACGTCTATTGCAATAGGATAAGAAATTGACACAGAAAATAGGCATCAAGGTAAACTGAATTGGATATTTTAATATATATTCATGTCATTCATCATACAATTTATGATACCAATTGTTTTCAAAGAGAGTGCTATAAAGTGTGTGTGAGAGAGAATAAGAGTGAGTGAAAGAGTGGGTATGATCATTTCTTAACAAACATGAAGAAACAGGATTGGCTTGTGTTGTGATTTCAGTTCAGTTCTCATACAATTTCAGTTTGTAAAATAACAGCCATTTTTTCAAAGAGAGAGTGAGTGAGTGAATGTGAATGTGTGTGTGTGTGTGTGAGAGAGAGAGAGAGAGAGAGAGAGAGAGAGAGAGAGAGAGAGAGAGAGAGAGAGAGTGAGAGAGTATCATTTTTTTCCATTTCTTTCATCACTAAACTGTTTTGATTACATTTTTAATAACCGACAACCATCAGTTCATGCCATCTGATGAGATCTGAACAAACTATTTCACATTAGCATAACAATATAAATGAAACAGTGTCTCAGAAACTTAAGACTTGAAATATTCTTGACCAAATTAGTTGAGACTGTGGAAAAAAACATACAACCTTATATTGTAGTTGCTTAATTTCCTATCTATCTGTCTGTCTGTCTGTGCATGTAGACCTACATGTTGCCTACAACAGCCTAATGACTGCCTCTTGTCCTATAGAGATGCCAAAGGAAGGAAAGCCAGATTCATTCTGGACCGGCCATTGAGCTCTGCAGGCGTGGGTTCGAATCCCATCCTCGTCGTTCGCCAGACGAAAGAAAGCCAGACAAGGTAGCGACGTCTCCTGTGCTTTTATCTGGACATGGAACGACAGGGTGGTATCACGTTTTAAACTGCCATGTAATCAGCCTTTTGAAATGGCCGGCTGCATGGTGTGTCTATGAAACAGGTGAGTGAAATGCACATAGAGGTTTATTAATTGTTCTCTCTTAGCTCAAAGAACAAAATGTGCGGTATTTTTTATGGGATATACTTATGAGTATCCTGGTAACAAAGGGGCAGAGTTATAAGCCTCAATCTCCAAGAACATGTTTGAGTTTTGGATCGATTCGATGAGCCCCCTACCAGTTTGGGTAGGATAATGAAGATTGCAAGGACACTGCAAACATATTCTGAGAGAGGTCCAATGTAAGCTATGCTGCCATTTTCTTGACCCAGGCGTTCTCTCTAGGTTCTTACCAACAAAGCAGAAGCAGCCCACAAAAGAAACATAAGCACATCTCCCTCTATCAACACAGTTGTGAGTTTCCCAACCTTCCTCCTAAAGACGTGCAGGTGAGTGACAAGGTGGCCGAATGGTTAAGGCGATGGACTGCTAATCCACTCTTTATGCGTGTGTTCGAATCCCATCGTCTTCGTTTGTTGTCTTTAGTGTTTCGAGAGAGCCATGTCGCATGGAAAAGCCGTTCAAAGTACATTGCTGCCGACTTTAACGACATCACCATTAAAACAGCTGCAGAAACACAGCACAGCCCAGCTTCGGGCAGTCGTGCAGGCGAGTGACGAGGTGGCCGACTGGTTAAACCGATGGACTGCTAATCCATTGTGCTCTTTATGTGTGGGTTCGAATCCCATCCTCGTCGTTTGATGTCTCTAGTGTTTCGAGAGAGCCAAGTGCGCATGGAAAAGCCGTTCAAATGACATTGCTGCCGACTTTAACGACATCATCCTTAAAATAGCTGCAGAAACACACCAGCTTCGGGCAGTTGTGCAGGCGAGTGACGAGGTGGCCGAGTGGTTAAGGCGATGGACTGCTAAGCCATTGTGCTCCGCACGCGTGGGTTCAAATCCCATCCACGACGTTTGATGTCTTTAGTGTTTCGAGAGAGCCAAGTTCGCATGGAAAAGCTGTTCAAATGACATTGCTGCCGACTTTAACGACATCATCCTTAAAATAGCTGCAGAAACACACCACAGCCCAGCTTCGGGCAGATGAGCAGGTGAGTGACGAGGTGGCCGAGTCGTTAAGGCGATGCACTGCTAATCCATTGTGCTCTGCACGCGTGGGTTCGAATCCCATCCTCGTCGTTTGTTGTCTTTAGTGTTTCGAGAGAGCCAAGTGCGCATGGAAAAGCCGTTCAAAGGACATTGCTGCCGACTTTAACGACATCATCATTAAAATAGCTGCAGAAACACACCAGCTTCGGGAAGTTGTGCAGGCGAGTGACAAGGTGGCCGAGTGGTTAAGGCGATGGACTGCTAATCCATTGTGCTCTGCACGCGTGGGTTCGAATCCCATCCTCGTCGTTTGATGTCTTTAGTGTTCAAGAAAGCCAATTGTGCCTGGCAAAGCTTTTTGCTTCCAACTACAACGTCATCATACTAAAGATAGATGCAGAAAAACTCTACGTGCAGGTGAGTTGCTGCGTGGTTAAGGCGATGGACTGCTAATCCTTTGTGCTCTGTGCGCATGGGTTTGAGTCCCATCTTTGGTGTTTAGTTTCACAGGGAGCCTAGAGGACAGGTCAACCGCAGGGGTGCAGCTCATGGCAAGCTTTTAATTATAGCTGTATTTCAGTTATAATAGCCCCCTGGTTAATGGATATAATCATTTTAAATACAAACACACGTTCAAGGGAGGTCCAAATCCTGGCTAAACCAGCCACCTTCAAGCTTATGCTTTCGACACCACAGCGAAGACAGAATGTAAAAAAAGCAAAAGTAAAATTCCCTTTTACAACAAGTCATGAAGCCCCTCAAGAGACTGTCAAAAATTGCCAAGGCTGACTGTATTTCAAGTCATCCCAGCGGGGTATTGGGTAAAGTTTTCAACCAGCAAAGATCATGTCTCGGATGAGCCTCATAGACTATGATATTGCCTCTGCGAAAGAATGCCAAACAAGGTAGCGACGTCTCCTGTGGATTTATCTGGACATGGAACGACAGGGTGGTATCACGTTTTAAACTGCCATGTAATCAGCCTTTTGGAACGGCCGGCTGCATGGTGTGTCTATGAAACAGGTGAGTGAAATGCACATAGAGGTTTATTAATTGTTCTCTCTTAGCTCAAAGAACAAAATGTGCGGTACTTTTGATGGGAGATACTTATGGCTATCCTGGTTACAAAGGGCCAGAGTTATAACCCTCAATCTCCAAGAACATGTTTGAGTTTGGGATCGATTCGATGAGCCCCCTACCAGTTTGGGTAGGATAATGAAGAGTGCAAGGACACTGCAAACATATTCTGAGAGAGGTCCAATGTAAGCTATGCTGCCATTTTCTTGACCCAGGCGTTCTCTCTAGGTTCTTACCAACAAAGCAGAAGCAGCACACAAAAGAAACATATGCACATCTCCCTCTATCAACACAGTTGTGAGTTTCCCAACCTTCCTCCTAAAGACGTGTAGGTGAGTGACGAGGTGGCCGAATGGTTAAGGTGATGGACTGCTGATTCATTGTGCTCTTCATGCGTTTGTTCGAATCCCATCATAGGCGTTTGTTGTGTTTCGAGAGAGCCAAGTGCGCATGGAAAAGCCGTTCAAAGTACGTTGCTGCCGACTTTAACGACATCATCATTAAAATAGCTGCAGAAACACACCAGCTTCGGGCAGTTGTGCAGGCGAGTGACGAGGTGGCCGAGTGGTTAAGGCGATGGACTGCTAATCCATTGTGCTCTGCACGCGTGGGTTCGAATCCCATCCACGACGTTTGATGTCTTTAGTGTTTCGAGAGAGCCAAGTTCGCATGGAAAAGCTGTTCAAATGACATTGCTGCCGACTTTAACGACATCATCCTTAAAATAGCTGCAGAAACACACCACAGCCCAGCTTCGGGCAGATGACGAGGTGGCCGAGTCGTTAAGGCGATGCACTGCTAATCCATTGTGCTCTCCACGCGTGGGTTCGAATCCCATCCTCGTCGTTTGTTGTCTTTAGTGTTTCGAGAGAGCCAAGTGCGCATGGAAAAGCCGTTCAAAGGACATTGCTGCCGACTTTAACGACATCATCATTAAAATAGCTGCAGAAACACACCAGCTTCGGGCAGTTGTGCAGGCGAGTGACGAGGTGGCCGTAACCTCCACTAAATGGACTGCTCTATCAATCCTAACAAAGTCCTAACAAGTCCAAACAAAGTCCTAACAACTCCTAACAAAGTCCTGACAACTCCTAACAAAGTCCTGACAACTCCTAACAGTGTCCTAACTCCTAACAACAGCGGGGCAAAAGAGCCAATCATATGCTTCGAAGCAGTTGCCGCTCCAAGGGGGGCAAAAGAGCCAATCAGATGCATCGAAACAGGGCCCCGTGCGCACAGTGTTCTCATTGGTTGACTGATGAAGACGATGTCACAGTTCATTCTGAGGTAACTTTATTTACCGGCGGCGAATATCTCTCGACACTAAAAGTAAGTAGAACTTACTAAAATTATGTAAATCACTGAATTGTAATCGTAAAAGTATGTGGTGTGTTTGTAAATACTTCTGCTGTGACAAACGTTGGATGTTTTTCGTGAAGTTTGATAAGACGGTCACAAACCTTAAGAGATAACGCTGATCGCAATGTTAATTATTTTCTTTACTGAACGTTTTTAAGTGTCTTTTGCGTGTCTTTCTTGTGTCCATCAAATTAAACTAGAACAGAGATGCTCGATTTTGTGTCTGTGTCAAGTGTTAAATGTCGCTGCTAAGTTTGATAAGACGGTCAGAAAACTGATCGCTATGTTAATTAGTATTTAATATGACATTTATACTATTTTTAACAAAAGATAGAACTGACAGCCCGTTAAACTGTCAAATGGTGTAACCACAAAAAATGACCAATATCTAATATTTCACACCTCCTAGAGTTCATGCAATTGCATGAAATTAGTAGTTTATTTAGTAATATCATATGAGAATATGTTTTATTATAAATTATATGGGTTTTTCGTTGTACTGAGCAAGACCATATGCTGTAAACATCTTGTTTTATGTCTATTCTTTGACCTTTTGAGTACAAATGGTTTAAACACCCATTATTACAGTGTAGTAGAGTATTAAATTATTATTCATATTAACTTTTTTGTACAATATTAGTCTTTTAGACAAAATATTGGTTACACCATCTGACCATATAACGTCTATTGCAATAGGATAAGAAATTGACACAGAAAATAGGCATCAAGGTAAACTGAATTGGATATTTTAATATATATTCATGTCATTCATCATACAATTTATGATACCAATTGTTTTCAAAGAGAGTGCTATAAAGTGTGTGTGAGAGAGAATAAGAGTGAGTGAAAGAGTGGGTATGATCATTTCTTAACAAACATGAAGAAACAGGATTGGCTTGTGTTGTGATTTCAGTTCAGTTCTCATACAATTTCAGTTTGTAAAATAACAGCCATTTTTTCAAAGAGAGAGTGAGTGAGTGAATGTGAATGTGTGTGTGTGTGTGAGAGAGAGAGAGAGAGAGAGAGAGAGAGAGAGAGAGATTGTGAGTGAGAGAGTATCATTTTTTTCCATTTCTTTCATCACTAAACTGTTTTGATTACATTTTTAATAACCGACAACCATCAGTTCATGCCATCTGATGAGATCTGAACAAACTATTTCACATTAGCATAACAATATAAATGAAACAGTGTCTCAGAAACTTAAGACTTGAAATATTCTTGACCAAATTAGTTGAGACTGTGGAAAAAAACATACAACCTTATATTGTAGTTGCTTAATTTCCTATCTATCTGTCTGTCTGTCTGTGCATGTAGACCTACATGTTGCCTACAACAGCCTAATGACTGCCTCTTGTCCTATAGAGATGCCAAAGGAAGGAAAGCCAGATTCATTCTGGACCGGCCATTGAGCTCTGCAGGCGTGGGTTCGAATCCCATCCTCGTCGTTCGCCAGACGAAAGAAAGCCAGACAAGGTAGCGAAGTCTCCTGTGCTTTTATCTGGACATGGAACGACAGGGTGGTATCACGTTTTAAACTGCCATGTAATCAGCCTTTTGGAATGGCCGGCTGCATGGTGTGTCTATGAAACAGGTGAGTGAAATGCACATAGAGGTTTATTAATTGTTCTCTCTTAGCTCAAAGAACAAAATGTGCGGTATTTTTTATGGGATATACTTATGAGTATCCTGGTAACAAAGGGGCAGAGTTATAAGCTTCAATCTCCAAGAACATGTTTGAGTTTTGGATCGATTCGATGAGCCCCCTACCAGTTTGGGTAGGATAATGAAGATTGCAAGGACACTGCAAACATATTCTGAGAGAGGTCCAATGTAAGCTATGCTGCCATTTTCTTGACCCAGGCGTTCTCTCTAGGTTCTTACCAACAAAGCAGAAGCAGCCCACAAAAGAAACATAAGCACATCTCCCTCTATCAACACAGTTGTGAGTTTCCCAACCTTCCTCCTAAAGACGTGCAGGTGAGTGACAAGGTGGCCGAATGGTTAAGGCGATGGACTGCTAATCCACTCTTTATGCGTGTGTTCTAATCCCATCGTCTTCGTTTGTTGTCTTTAGTGTTTCGAGAGAGCCATGTCGCATGGAAAAGCCGTTCAAAGTACATTGCTGCCGACTTTAACGACATCACCATTAAAATAGCTGCAGAAACACAGCACAGCCCAGCTTCGGGCAGTCGTGCAGGCGAGTGACGAGGTGGCCGACTGGTTAAACCGATGGACTGCTAATCCATTGTGCTCTTTATGTGTGGGTTCGAATCCCATCCTCGTCGTTTGATGTCTCTAGTGTTTCGAGAGAGCCAAGTGCGCATGGAAAAGCCGTTCAAATGACATTGCTGCCGACTTTAACGACATCATCCTTAAAATAGCTGCAGAAACACACCACACCCCAGCTTCGGGCAGATGTGCAGGCGTAGTGACGAGGTGGCCGAGTGGTTAAGCGATGGACTGCTAATCCATTGTGCTCTGCACGCGTGGGTTCGAATCCCATCCACGACGTTTGATGTCTTTAGTGTTTCGAGAGAGCCAAGTTCGCATGGAAAAGCTGTTCAAATGACATTGCTGCCGACTTTAACGACATCATCCTTAAAATAGCTGCAGAAACACACCACAGCCCAGCTTCGGGCAGATGAGCAGGTGAGTGACGAGGTGGCCGAGTGGTTAAGGCGATGGACTGCTAATCCATTTTGCTCTGCACGCGTGGGTTAGCATCCCATCCTCGTCGTTTGTTGTCTTTAGTGTTTCGAGAGAGCCAAGTGCGCATGGAAAAGCCGTTCAAAGGACATTGCTGCCGACTTTAACGACATCATCATTAAAATAGCTGCAGAAACACACCACAGCCCAGCTTCGGGCAGATGAGCAGGTGAGTGACGAGGTGGCCGAGTGGTTAAGGCGATGGACTGCTAATCCATTGTGCTCTGCACGCGTGGGTTCGAATCCCATCCTCGTCGTTCGCCAGACGAAAGAAAGCCAGACAAAGTAGCGACGTCTCCTCTGCTTATATCTGGACATGGAACGACAGGGTGGTATCACGTTTTAAACTGCCATGTAATCAGCCTTTTGGAACGGCCGGCTGCATGGTGTGTCTATGAAACAGGTGAGTGAAATGCACATAGAGGTTTATTAATTGTTCTCTCTTAGCTCAAAGAACAAAATGTGCGGTATTTTTTATGGGATATACTTATGAGTATCCTGGTAACAAAGGGGCAGAGTTATAAGCCTCAATCTCCAAGAACATGTTTGAGTTTTGGATCGATTCGATGAGCCCCCTACCAGTTTCGTCTTCGTTTGTTGTCTTTAGTGTTTCGAGAGAGCCATGTCGCATGGAAAAGCCGTTCAAAGTACATTGCTGCCGACTTTAACGACATCACCATTAAAATAGCTGCAGAAACACACCACACGCCAGCTTCGGGCAGATGTGCAGGCGTAGTGACGAGGTGGCCGAGTGGTTAAGGCGATAGACTGCTAATCCATTGTGCTCTGCACGCGTGGGTTCGAATCCCATCCTCGTCGTTTGATGTCTTTAGTGTTTCGAGAGAGCCAAGTGCGCATGGAAAAGCCGTTCAAATGACATTGCTGCCGACTTTAACGACTTCATCCTTAAAATAGCTGCAGAAACACACCAAAGCCCAGCTTCGGCGAGATGAGCAGGTGAGTGACGAGGTGGCCTAGTGGTTAACGCGATGGACTGCTAATCCATTCTGCTCTGCACGCGTTTGTTCGAATCCCATCCATGTCGTTTGATGTCTCTAGTGTTTCGAGAGAGCCAAGTGCGCATGGAAAAGCCGTTCAAATGACATTGCTGCCGACTTTAACGACATCATCCTTAAAATAGCTGCAGAAACACCACACAGCCCAGCTTCGGGCAGATGAGCAGGTGAGTGACGAGGTGGCCGAGTGGTTAAGGCGATGGACTGCTAATCCATTGTGCTCTGCACGCGTGGGTTCGAATCCCATCCTCGTCATTTGTTGTCTTTAGTGTTTCGAGAGAGCCAAGTGCGCATGGAAAAGCCGTTCAAAGGACATTGCTGCCGACTTTAACGACATCATCATTAAAATAGCTGCAGAAACACACCAGCTTCGGGAAGTTGTGCAGGCGAGTGACAAGGTGGCCGAGTGGTTAAGGCGATGGACTGCTAATCCATTGTGCTCTGCACGCGTGGGTTCGAATCCCATCCTCGTCGTTTAATGTCTTTAGTGTTCAAGAAAGCCAATTGTGCCTGGCAAAGCTTTTTGCTTCCAACTACAACGTCATCATACTAAAGATAGATGCAGAAAAACTCTACGTGCAGGCGAGTTGCTGCGTGGTTAAGGCGATGGACTGCTAATCCTTTGTGCTCTGTGCGCATGGGTTTGAGTCCCATCTTTGGTGTTTAGTTTCACAGGGAGCCTAGAGGACAGGTCAACCGCAGGGGTGCAGCTCATGGCAAGCTTTTAATTATAGCTGTATTTCAGTTATAATAGCCCCCTGGTTAATGGATATAATCATTTTAAATACAAACACACGTTCAAGGGAGGTCCAAATCCTGGCTAAACCAGCCACCTTCAAGCTTATGCTTTCGACACCACAGCGAAGACAGAATGTAAAAAAAGCAAAAGTAAAATTTCCTTTTACAACAAGTCATGAAGCCTCTCAAGAGACTTTCAAAAATTGCCAAGGCTGACTGTATTTCAAGTCATCCCAGCGGGGTATTGGGTAAAGTTTTCAACCAGCAAAGATCACGTCTCGGATGAGCCTCATAGACTATGATATTGCCTCTGCGAAAGAATGCCAAACAAGGTAGCGACATCTCCTGTGGTTTTATCTGGACATGGAACGACAGGGTGGTATCACGTTTTAAACTGCCATGTAATCAGCCTTTTGGAACGGCCGGCTGCATGGTGTGTCTATGAAACAGGTGAGTGAAATGCACATAGAGGTTTATTAATTGTTCTCTCTTAGCTCAAAGAACAAAATGTGCGGTACTTTTGATGGGAGATACTTATGGCTATCCTGGTTACAAAGGGCCAGAGTTATAACCCTCAATCTCCAAGAACATGTTTGAGTTTGGGATCGATTCGATGAGCCCCCTACCAGTTTGGGTAGGATAATGAAGAGTGCAAGGACACTGCAAACATATTCTGAGAGAGGTCCAATGTAAGCTATGCTGCCATTTTCTTGACCCAGGCGTTCTCTCTAGGTTCTTACCAACAAAGCAGAAGCAGCACACAAAAGAAACATATGCAGATCTCCCTCTATCAACACAGTTGTGAGTTTCCCAACCTTCCTCCTAAAGACGTGTAGGTGAGTGACGAGGTGGCCAAATGGTTAAGGTGATGGACTGCTGATTCATTGTGCTCTTCATGCGTTTGTTCGAATCCCATCATAGGCGTTTGTTGTCTTTAGTGTTTCGAGAGAGCCAAGTGCGCATGGAAAAGCCGTTCAAAGTACGTTGCTGCCAACTTTAACGACATCATCATTAAAATAGCTGCAGAAACACACCAGCTTCGGGCAGTTGTGCAGGCGAGTGACGAGGTGGCCGAGTGGTTAAGGCGATGGACTGCTAAGCCATTGTGCTCTGCACGCGTGGGTTCGAATCCCATCCACGACGTTTGATGTCTTTAGTGTTTCGAGAGAGCCAAGTTCGCATGGAAAAGCTGTTCAAATGACATTGCTGCCGACTTTAACGACATCATCCTTAAAATAGCTGCAGAAACACACCACAGCCCAGCTTCGGGCAGATGAGCAGGTGAGTGACGAGGTGGCCGAGTCGTTAAGGCGATGCACTGCTAATCCATTGTGCTCTGCACGCGTGGGTTCGAATCCCATCCTCGTCGTTTGTTGTCTTTAGTGTTTCGAGAGAGCCAAGTGCGCATGGAAAAGCCGTTCAAAGGACATTGCTGCCGACTTTAACGACATCATCATTAAAATAGCTGCAGAAACACACCAGCTTCGGGAAGTTGTGCAGGCGAGTGACAAGGTGGCCGAGTGGTTAAGGCGATGGACTGCTAATCCATTGTGCTCTGCACGCGTGGGTTCGAATCCCATCCTCGTAGTTTAATGTCTTTAGTGTTCAAGAAAGCCAATTGTGCCTGGCAAAGCTTTTTGCTTCCAACTACAACGTCATCATACTAAAGATAGATGCAGAAAAACTCTACGTGCAGGCGAGTTGCTGCGTGGTTAAGGCGATGGACTGCTAATCCTTTGTGCTCTGTGCGCATGGGTTTGAGTCCCATCTTTGGTGTTTAGTTTCACAGGGAGCCTAGAGGACAGGTCAACCGCAGGGGTGCAGCTCATGGCAAGCTTTTAATTATAGCTGTATTTCAGTTATAATAGCCCCCTGGTTAATGGATATAATCATTTTAAATACAAACACACGTTCAAGGGAGGTCCAAATCCTGGCTAAACCAGCCACCTTCAAGCTTATGCTTTCGACACCACAGCGAAGACAGAATGTAAAAAAAGCAAAAGTAAAATTTCCTTTTACAACAAGTCATGAAGCCTCTCAAGAGACTTTCAAAAATTGCCAAGGCTGACTGTATTTCAAGTCATCCCAGCGGGGTATTGGGTAAAGTTTTCAACCAGCAAAGATCACGTCTCGGATGAGCCTCATAGACTATGATATTGCCTCTGCGAAAGAATGCCAAACAAGATAGCGACATCTCCTGTGGTTTTATCTGGACATGGAACGACAGGGTGGTATCACGTTTTAAACTGCCATGTAATCAGCCTTTTGGAACGGCCGGCTGCATGGTGTGTCTATGAAACAGGTGAGTGAAATGCACATAGAGGTTTATTAATTGTTCTCTCTTAGCTCAAAGAACAAAATGTGCGGTACTTTTGATGGGAGATACTTATGGCTATCCTGGTTACAAAGGGCCAGAGTTATAACCCTCAATCTCCAAGAACATGTTTGAGTTTGGGATCGATTCGATGAGCCCCCTACCAGTTTGGGTAGGATAATGAAGAGTGCAAGGACACTGCAAACATATTCTGAGAGAGGTCCAATGTAAGCTATGCTGCCATTTTCTTGACCCAGGCGTTCTCTCTAGGTTCTTACCAACAAAGCAGAAGCAGCACACAAAAGAAACATATGCAGATCTCCCTCTATCAACACAGTTGTGAGTTTCCCAACCTTCCTCCTAAAGACGTGTAGGTGAGTGACGAGGTGGCCAAATGGTTAAGGTGATGGACTGCTGATTCATTGTGCTCTTCATGCGTTTGTTCGAATCCCATCATAGGCGTTTGTTGTCTTTAGTGTTTCGAGAGAGCCAAGTGCGCATGGAAAAGCCGTTCAAAGTACGTTGCTGCCAACTTTAACGACATCATCATTAAAATAGCTGCAGAAACACACCAGCTTCGGGCAGTTGTGCAGGCGAGTGACGAGGTGGCCGAGTGGTTAAGGCGATGGACTGCTAAGCCATTGTGCTCTGCACGCGTGGGTTCGAATCCCATCCACGACGTTTGATGTCTTTAGTGTTTCGAGAGAGCCAAGTTCGCATGGAAAAGCTGTTCAAATGACATTGCTGCCGACTTTAACGACATCATCCTTAAAATAGCTGCAGAAACACACCACAGCCCAGCTTCGGGCAGATGAGCAGGTGAGTGACGAGGTGGCCGAGTCGTTAAGGCGATGCACTGCTAATCCATTGTGCTCTGCACGCGTGGGTTCGAATCCCATCCTCGTCGTTTGTTGTCTTTAGTGTTTCGAGAGAGCCAAGTGCGCATGGAAAAGCCGTTCAAAGGACATTGCTGCCGACTTTAACGACATCATCATTAAAATAGCTGCAGAAACACACCAGCTTCGGGCAGTTGTGCAGGCGAGTGACGAGGTGGCCGTAACCTCCACTAAATGGACTGCTCTATCAATCCTAACAAAGTCCTAACAAGTCCAAACAAAGTCCTAACAAGTCCAAACAAAGTCCTAACAACTCCTAACAAAGTCCTGACAACTCCTAACAAAGTCCTGACAACTCCTAACAGTGTCCTAACTCCTAACAACAGCGGGGCAAAAGAGCCAATCATATGCTTCGAAACAGTTGCCGCTCCAAGGGGGGCAAAAGAGCCAATCAGATGCGTCGAAACAGGGCCCCGTGCGCACAGTGTTCTCATTGGTTGACTGATGAAGACGATGTCACAGTTCATTCTGAGGTAACTTTATTTACCGGCGGCGAATATCTCTCGACACTAAAAGTAAGTAGAACTTACTAAAATTATGTAAATCACTGAATTGTAATCGTAAAAGTATGTGGTGTGTTTGTAAATACTTCTGCTGTGACAAACGTTGGATGTTTTTCGTGAAGTTTGATAAGACGGTCACAAACCTTAAGAGATAACGCTGATCGCAATGTTAATTATTTTCTTTACTGAACGTTTTTAAGTGTCTTTTGCGTGTCTTTCTTGTGTCCATCAAATTAAACTAGAACAGAGATGCTCGATTTTGTGTCTGTGTCAAGTGTTAAATGTCGCTGCTAAGTTTGATAAGACGGTCAGAAAACTGATCGCTATGTTAATTATTATTTAATATGACATTTATACTATTTTTAACAAAAGATAGAACTGACAGCCCGTTAAACTGTCAAATGGTGTAACCACAAAAAATGACCAATATCTAATATTTCACACCTCCTAGAGTTCATGCAATTGCATGAAATTAGTAGTTTATTTAGTAATATCATATGAGAATATGTTTTATTATAAATTATATGGGTTTTTCGTTGTACTGAGCAAGACCATATGCTGTAAACATCTTGTTTTATGTCTATTCTTTGACCATTTGAGTACAAATGGTTTAAACACCCATTATTACAGTGTAGTAGAGTATTAAATTATTATTCATATTAACTTTTTTGTACAATATTAGTCTTTTAGACAAAATATTGGTTACACCATCTGACCATATAACGTCTATTGCAATAGGATAAGAAATTGACACAGAAAATAGGCATCAAGGTAAACTGAATTGGATATTTTAATATATATTCATGTCATTCATCATACAATTTATGATACCAATTGTTTTCAAAGAGAGTGCTATAAAGTGTGTGTGAGAGAGAATAAGAGTGAGTGAAAGAGTGGGTATGATCATTTCTTAACAAACATGAAGAAACAGGATTGGCTTGTGTTGTGATTTCAGTTCAGTTCTCATACAATTTCAGTTTGTAAAATAACAGCCATTTTTTCAAAGAGAGAGTGAGTGAGTGAATGTGAATGTGTGTGTGTGTGTGTGTGTGTGAGAGAGAGAGAGAGAGAGAGAGAGATTGTGAGTGAGAGAGTATCATTTTTTTCCATTTCTTTCATCACTAAACTGTTTTGATTACATTTTTAATAACCGACAACCATCAGTTCATGCCATCTGATGAGATCTGAACAAACTATTTCACATTAGCATAACAATATAAATGAAACAGTGTCTCAGAAACTTAAGACTTGAAATATTCTTGACCAAATTAGTTGAGACTGTGGAAAAAAACATACAACCTTATATTGTAGTTGCTTAATTTCCTATCTATCTGTCTGTCTGTCTGTGCATGTAGACCTACATGTTGCCTACAACAGCCTAATGACTGCCTCTTGTCCTATAGAGATGCCAAAGGAAGGAAAGCCAGATTCATTCTGGACCGGCCATTGAGCTCTGCAGGCGTGGGTTCGAATCCCATCCTCGTCGTTCGCCAGACGAAAGAAAGCCAGACAAGGTAGCGACGTCTCCTGTGCTTTTATCTGGACATGGAACGACAGGGTGGTATCACGTTTTAAACTGCCATGTAATCAGCCTTTTGGAATGGCCGGCTGCATGGTGTGTCTATGAAACAGGTGAGTGAAATGCACATAGAGGTTTATTAATTGTTCTCTCTTAGCTCAAAGAACAAAATGTGCGGTATTTTTTATGGGATATACTTATGAGTATCCTGGTAACAAAGGGGCAGAGTTATAAGCCTCAATCTCCAAGAACATGTTTGAGTTTTGGATCGATTCGATGAGCCCCCTACCAGTTTGGGTAGGATAATGAAGATTGCAAGGACACTGCAAACATATTCTGAGAGAGGTCCAATGTAAGCTATGCTGCCATTTTCTTGACCCAGGCGTTCTCTCTAGGTTCTTACCAACAAAGCAGAAGCAGCCCACAAAAGAAACATAAGCACATCTCCCTCTATCAACACAGTTGTGAGTTTCCCAACCTTCCTCCTAAAGACGTGCAGGTGAGTGACAAGGTGGCCGAATGGTTAAGGCGATGGACTGCTAATCCACTCTTTATGCGTGTGTTCGAATCCCATCGTCTTCGTTTGTTGTCTTTAGTGTTTCGAGAGAGCATGTCGCATGGAAAAGCCGTTCAAAGTACATTGCTGCCGACTTTAACGACATCACCATTAAAATAGCTGCAGAAACACAGCACAGCCCAGCTTCGGGCAGTCGTGCAGGCGAGTGACGAGGTGGCCGACTGGTTAAAGCGATGGACTGCTAATCCATTGTGCTCTTTATGTGTGGGTTCGAATCCCATCCTCGTCGTTTGATGTCTCTAGTGTTTCGAGAGAGCCAAGTGCGCATGGAAAAGCCGTTCAAATGACATTGCTGCCGACTTTAACGACATCATCCTTAAAATAGCTGCAGAAACACACCACAGCTCAGCTTCGGGCAGCTGAGCAGGCGAGTGACAAGGTGGCCGAGTGGTTAAGGCGATGGACTGCTAATCCATTGTGCTCTTTATGTGTGGGTTCGAATCCCATCCTCGTCGTTTGATGTCTCTAGTGTTTCGAGAGAGCCAAGTGCGCATGGAAAAGCCGTTCAAAGTACATTGCTGCCGACTTTAACGACATCACCATTAAAATAGCTGCAGAAACACAGCACAGCCCAGCTTCGGGCAGTCGTGCAGGCGAGTGACGAGGTGGCCGACTGGTTAAAGCGATGGACTGCTAATCCATTGTGCTCTTTATGTGTGGGTTCGAATCCCATCCTCGTCGTTTGATGTCTCTAGTGTTTCGAGAGAGCCAAGTGCGCATGGAAAAGCCGTTCAAATGACATTGCTGCCGACTTTAACGACATCATCCTTAAAATAGCTGCAGAAACACCACACAGCCCAGCTTCGGGCAGATGAGCAGGTGAGTGACGAGGTGGCCGAGTGGTTAAGGCGATGGACTGCTAATCCATTGTGCTCTGCACGCGTGGGTTCGAATCCCATCCTCGTCATTTGTTGTCTTTAGTGTTTCGAGAGAGCCAAGTGCGCATGGAAAAGCCGTTCAAAGGACATTGCTGCCGACTTTAACGACATCATCATTAAAATAGCTGCAGAAACACACCAGCTTCGGGAAGTTGTGCAGGCGAGTGACAAGGTGGCCGAGTGGTTAAGGCGATGGACTGCTAATCCATTGTGCTCTGCACGCGTGGGTTCGAATCCCATCCTCGTCGTTTAATGTCTTTAGTGTTCAAGAAAGCCAATTGTGCCTGGCAAAGCTTTTTGCTTCCAACTACAACGTCATCATACTAAAGATAGATGCAGAAAAACTCTACGTGCAGGCGAGTTGCTGCGTGGTTAAGGCGATGGACTGCTAATCCTTTGTGCTCTGTGCGCATGGGTTTGAGTCCCATCTTTGGTGTTTAGTTTCACAGGGAGCCTAGAGGACAGGTCAACCGCAGGGGTGCAGCTCATGGCAAGCTTTTAATTATAGCTGTATTTCAGTTATAATAGCCCCCTGGTTAATGGATATAATCATTTTAAATACAAACACACGTTCAAGGGAGGTCCAAATCCTGGCTAAACCAGCCACCTTCAAGCTTATGCTTTCGACACCACAGCGAAGACAGAATGTAAAAAAAGCAAAAGTAAAATTTCCTTTTACAACAAGTCATGAAGCCTCTCAAGAGACTTTCAAAAATTGCCAAGGCTGACTGTATTTCAAGTCATCCCAGCGGGGTATTGGGTAAAGTTTTCAACCAGCAAAGATCACGTCTCGGATGAGCCTCATAGACTATGATATTGCCTCTGCGAAAGAATGCCAAACAAGGTAGCGACATCTCCTGTGGTTTTATCTGGACATGGAACGACAGGGTGGTATCACGTTTTAAACTGCCATGTAATCAGCCTTTTGGAACGGCCGGCTGCATGGTGTGTCTATGAAACAGGTGAGTGAAATGCACATAGAGGTTTATTAATTGTTCTCTCTTAGCTCAAAGAACAAAATGTGCGGTACTTTTGATGGGAGATACTTATGGCTATCCTGGTTACAAAGGGCCAGAGTTATAACCCTCAATCTCCAAGAACATGTTTGAGTTTGGGATCGATTCGATGAGCCCCCTACCAGTTTGGGTAGGATAATGAAGAGTGCAAGGACACTGCAAACATATTCTGAGAGAGGTCCAATGTAAGCTATGCTGCCATTTTCTTGACCCAGGCGTTCTCTCTAGGTTCTTACCAACAAAGCAGAAGCAGCACACAAAAGAAACATATGCAGATCTCCCTCTATCAACACAGTTGTGAGTTTCCCAACCTTCCTCCTAAAGACGTGTAGGTGAGTGACGAGGTGGCCAAATGGTTAAGGTGATGGACTGCTGATTCATTGTGCTCTTCATGCGTTTGTTCGAATCCCATCATAGGCGTTTGTTGTCTTTAGTGTTTCGAGAGAGCCAAGTGCGCATGGAAAAGCCGTTCAAAGTACGTTGCTGCCAACTTTAACGACATCATCATTAAAATAGCTGCAGAAACACACCAGCTTCGGGCAGTTGAGCAGGCGAGTGACGAGGTGGCCGAGTGGTTAAGGCGATGGACTGCTAAGCCATTGTGCTCTGCACGCGTGGGTTCGAATCCCATCCACGACGTTTGATGTCTTTAGTGTTTCGAGAGAGCCAAGTTCGCATGGAAAAGCTGTTCAAATGACATTGCTGCCGACTTTAACGACATCATCCTTAAAATAGCTGCAGAAACACACCACAGCCCAGCTTCGGGCAGATGAGCAGGTGAGTGACGAGGTGGCCGAGTCGTTAAGGCGATGCACTGCTAATCCATTGTGCTCTGCACGCGTGGGTTCGAATCCCATCCTCGTCGTTTGTTGTCTTTAGTGTTTCGAGAGAGCCAAGTGCGCATGGAAAAGCCGTTCAAAGGACATTGCTGCCGACTTTAACGACATCATCATTAAAATAGCTGCAGAAACACACCAGCTTCGGGAAGTTGTGCAGGCGAGTGACAAGGTGGCCGAGTGGTTAAGGCGATGGACTGCTAATCCATTGTGCTCTGCACGCGTGGGTTCGAATCCCATCCTCGTAGTTTAATGTCTTTAGTGTTCAAGAAAGCCAATTGTGCCTGGCAAAGCTTTTTGCTTCCAACTACAACGTCATCATACTAAAGATAGATGCAGAAAAACTCTACGTGCAGGCGAGTTGCTGCGTGGTTAAGGCGATGGACTGCTAATCCTTTGTGCTCTGTGCGCATGGGTTTGAGTCCCATCTTTGGTGTTTAGTTTCACAGGGAGCCTAGAGGACAGGTCAACCGCAGGGGTGCAGCTCATGGCAAGCTTTTAATTATAGCTGTATTTCAGTTATAATAGCCCCCTGGTTAATGGATATAATCATTTTAAATACAAACACACGTTCAAGGGAGGTCCAAATCCTGGCTAAACCAGCCACCTTCAAGCTTATGCTTTCGACACCACAGCGAAGACAGAATGTAAAAAAAGCAAAAGTAAAATTTCCTTTTACAACAAGTCATGAAGCCTCTCAAGAGACTTTCAAAAATTGCCAAGGCTGACTGTATTTCAAGTCATCCCAGCGGGGTATTGGGTAAAGTTTTCAACCAGCAAAGATCACGTCTCGGATGAGCCTCATAGACTATGATATTGCCTCTGCGAAAGAATGCCAAACAAGATAGCGACATCTCCTGTGGTTTTATCTGGACATGGAACGACAGGGTGGTATCACGTTTTAAACTGCCATGTAATCAGCCTTTTGGAACGGCCGGCTGCATGGTGTGTCTATGAAACAGGTGAGTGAAATGCACATAGAGGTTTATTAATTGTTCTCTCTTAGCTCAAAGAACAAAATGTGCGGTACTTTTGATGGGAGATACTTATGGCTATCCTGGTTACAAAGGGCCAGAGTTATAACCCTCAATCTCCAAGAACATGTTTGAGTTTGGGATCGATTCGATGAGCCCCCTACCAGTTTGGGTAGGATAATGAAGAGTGCAAGGACACTGCAAACATATTCTGAGAGAGGTCCAATGTAAGCTATGCTGCCATTTTCTTGACCCAGGCGTTCTCTCTAGGTTCTTACCAACAAAGCAGAAGCAGCACACAAAAGAAACATATGCAGATCTCCCTCTATCAACACAGTTGTGAGTTTCCCAACCTTCCTCCTAAAGACGTGTAGGTGAGTGACGAGGTGGCCAAATGGTTAAGGTGATGGACTGCTGATTCATTGTGCTCTTCATGCGTTTGTTCGAATCCCATCATAGGCGTTTGTTGTCTTTAGTGTTTCGAGAGAGCCAAGTGCGCATGGAAAAGCCGTTCAAAGTACGTTGCTGCCAACTTTAACGACATCATCATTAAAATAGCTGCAGAAACACACCAGCTTCGGGCAGTTGTGCAGGCGAGTGACGAGGTGGCCGAGTGGTTAAGGCGATGGACTGCTAAGCCATTGTGCTCTGCACGCGTGGGTTCGAATCCCATCCACGACGTTTGATGTCTTTAGTGTTTCGAGAGAGCCAAGTTCGCATGGAAAAGCTGTTCAAATGACATTGCTGCCGACTTTAACGACATCATCCTTAAAATAGCTGCAGAAACACACCACAGCCCAGCTTCGGGCAGATGAGCAGGTGAGTGACGAGGTGGCCGAGTCGTTAAGGCGATGCACTGCTAATCCATTGTGCTCTGCACGCGTGGGTTCGAATCCCATCCTCGTCGTTTGTTGTCTTTAGTGTTTCGAGAGAGCCAAGTGCGCATGGAAAAGCCGTTCAAAGGACATTGCTGCCGACTTTAACGACATCATCATTAAAATAGCTGCAGAAACACACCAGCTTCGGGCAGTTGTGCAGGCGAGTGACGAGGTGGCCGTAACCTCCACTAAATGGACTGCTCTATCAATCCTAACAAAGTCCTAACAAGTCCAAACAAAGTCCTAACAAGTCCAAACAAAGTCCTAACAACTCCTAACAAAGTCCTGACAACTCCTAACAAAGTCCTGACAACTCCTAACAGTGTCCTAACTCCTAACAACAGCGGGGCAAAAGAGCCAATCATATGCTTCGAAACAGTTGCCGCTCCAAGGGGGGCAAAAGAGCCAATCAGATGCGTCGAAACAGGGCCCCGTGCGCACAGTGTTCTCATTGGTTGACTGATGAAGACGATGTCACAGTTCATTCTGAGGTAACTTTATTTACCGGCGGCGAATATCTCTCGACACTAAAAGTAAGTAGAACTTACTAAAATTATGTAAATCACTGAATTGTAATCGTAAAAGTATGTGGTGTGTTTGTAAATACTTCTGCTGTGACAAACGTTGGATGTTTTTCGTGAAGTTTGATAAGACGGTCACAAACCTTAAGAGATAACGCTGATCGCAATGTTAATTATTTTCTTTACTGAACGTTTTTAAGTGTCTTTTGCGTGTCTTTCTTGTGTCCATCAAATTAAACTAGAACAGAGATGCTCGATTTTGTGTCTGTGTCAACTGTTAAATGTCGCTGCTAAGTTTGATAAGACGGTCAGAAAACTGATCGCTATGTTAATTATTATTTAATATGACATTTATACTATTTTTAACAAAACATAGAACTGACAGCCCGTTAAACTGTCAAATGGTGTAACCACAAAAAATGACCAATATCTAATATTTCACACCTCCTAGAGTTCATGCAATTGCATGAAATTAGTAGTTTATTTAGTAATATCATATGAGAATATGTTTTATTATAAATTATATGGGTTTTTCGTTGTACTGACCAAGACCATATCCTGGCTAAACCAGCCACCTTCAAGCTTATGCTTTCGACACCACAGCGAAGACAGAATGTAAAAAAAGCAAAAGTAAAATTCCCTTTTACAACAAGTCATGAAGCCTCTCAAGAGACTGTCAAAAATTGCCAAGGCTGACTGTATTTCAAGTCATCCCAGCGGGTATTGGGTAAAGTTTTCAACCAGCAAAGATCACGTCTCGGATGAGCCTCATAGACTATGATATTGCCTCTGCGAAAGAATGCCAAACAAGGTAGCGACATCTCCTGTGGTTTTATCTGGACATGGAACGACAGGGTGGTATCACGTTTTAAACTGCCATGTAATCAGCCTTTTGGAACGGCCGGCTGCATGGTGTGTCTATGAAACAGGTGAGTGAAATGCACATATAGGTTTATTAATTGTTCTCTCTTAGCTCAAAGAACAAAATGTGCGGTACTTTTGATGGGAGATACTTATGGCTATCCTGGTTACAAAGGGCCAGAGTTATAACCCTCAATCTCCAAGAACATGTTTGAGTTTGGGATCGATTCGATGAGCCCCCTACCAGTTTGGGTAGGATAATGAAGAGTGCAAGGACACTGCAAACATATTCTGAGAGAGGTCCAATGTAAGCTATGCTGCCATTTTCTTGACCCAGGCGTTCTCTCTAGGTTCTTACCAACAAAGCAGAAGCAGCACACAAAAGAAACATATGCAGATCTCCCTCTATCAACACAGTTGTGAGTTTCCCAACCTTCCTCCTAAAGACGTGTAGGTGAGTGACGAGGTGGCCGAATGGTTAAGGTGATGGACTGCTGATTCATTGTGCTCTTCATGCGTTTGTTCGAATCCCATCATAGGCGTTTGTTGTCTTTAGTGTTTCGAGAGAGCCAAGTGCGCATGGAAAAGCCGTTCAAAGTACGTTGCTGCCGACTTTAACGACATCATCATTAAAATAGCTGCAGAAACACACCAGCTTCGGGCAGTTGTGCAGGCGAGTGACGAGGTGGCCGAGTGGTTAAGGCGATGGACTGCTAAGCCATTGTGCTCTGCACGCGTGGGTTCGAATCCCATCCACGACGTTTGATGTCTTTAGTGTTTCGAGAGAGCCAAGTTCGCATGGAAAAGCTGTTCAAATGACATTGCTGCCGACTTTAACGACATCATCCTTAAAATAGCTGCAGAAACACACCACAGCCCAGCTTCGGGCAGATGAGCAGGTGAGTGACGAGGTGGCCGAGTCGTTAAGGCGATGCACTGCTAATCCATTGTGCTCTGCACGCGTGGGTTCGAATCCCATCCTCGTCGTTTGTTGTCTTTAGTGTTTCGAGAGAGCCAAGTGCGCATGGAAAAGCCGTTCAAAGGACATTGCTGCCGACTTTAACGACATCATCATTAAAATAGCTGCAGAAACACACCAGCTTCGGGCAGTTGTGCAGGCGAGTGACGAGGTGGCCGTAACCTCCACTAAATGGACTGCTCTATCAATCCTAACAAAGTCCTAACAAGTCCAAACAAAGTCCTAACAAGTCCAAACAAAGTCCTAACAACTCCTAACAAAGTCCTGACAACTCCTAACAAAGTCCTGACAACTCCTAACAGTGTCCTAACTCCTAACAACAGCGGGGCAAAAGAGCCAATCATATGCTTCGAAACAGTTGCCGCTCCAAGGGGGGCAAAAGAGCCAATCAGATGCGTCGAAACAGGGCCCCGTGCGCACAGTGTTCTCATTGGTTGACTGATGAAGACGATGTCACAGTTCATTCTGAGGTAACTTTATTTACCGGCGGCGAATATCTCTCGACACTAAAAGTAAGTAGAACTTACTAAAATTATGTAAATCACTGAATTGTAATCGTAAAAGTATGTGGTGTGTTTGTAAATACTTCTGCTGTGACAAACGTTGGATGTTTTTCGTGAAGTTTGATAAGACGGTCACAAACCTTAAGAGATAACGCTGATCGCAATGTTAATTATTTTCTTTACTGAACGTTTTTAAGTGTCTTTTGCGTGTCTTTCTTGTGTCCATCAAATTAAACTAGAACAGAGATGCTCGATTTTGTGTCTGTGTCAACTGTTAAATGTCGCTGCTAAGTTTGATAAGACGGTCAGAAAACTGATCGCTATGTTAATTATTATTTAATATGACATTTATACTATTTTTAACAAAACATAGAACTGACAGCCCGTTAAACTGTCAAATGGTGTAACCACAAAAAATGACCAATATCTAATATTTCACACCTCCTAGAGTTCATGCAATTGCATGAAATTAGTAGTTTATTTAGTAATATCATATGAGAATATGTTTTATTATAAATTATATGGGTTTTTCGTTGTACTGACCAAGACCATATCCTGGCTAAACCAGCCACCTTCAAGCTTATGCTTTCGACACCACAGCGAAGACAGAATGTAAAAAAAGCAAAAGTAAAATTCCCTTTTACAACAAGTCATGAAGCCTCTCAAGAGACTGTCAAAAATTGCCAAGGCTGACTGTATTTCAAGTCATCCCAGCGGGTATTGGGTAAAGTTTTCAACCAGCAAAGATCACGTCTCGGATGAGCCTCATAGACTATGATATTGCCTCTGCGAAAGAATGCCAAACAAGGTAGCGACATCTCCTGTGGTTTTATCTGGACATGGAACGACAGGGTGGTATCACGTTTTAAACTGCCATGTAATCAGCCTTTTGGAACGGCCGGCTGCATGGTGTGTCTATGAAACAGGTGAGTGAAATGCACATATAGGTTTATTAATTGTTCTCTCTTAGCTCAAAGAACAAAATGTGCGGTACTTTTGATGGGAGATACTTATGGCTATCCTGGTTACAAAGGGCCAGAGTTATAACCCTCAATCTCCAAGAACATGTTTGAGTTTGGGATCGATTCGATGAGCCCCCTACCAGTTTGGGTAGGATAATGAAGAGTGCAAGGACACTGCAAACATATTCTGAGAGAGGTCCAATGTAAGCTATGCTGCCATTTTCTTGACCCAGGCGTTCTCTCTAGGTTCTTACCAACAAAGCAGAAGCAGCACACAAAAGAAACATATGCAGATCTCCCTCTATCAACACAGTTGTGAGTTTCCCAACCTTCCTCCTAAAGACGTGTAGGTGAGTGACGAGGTGGCCGAATGGTTAAGGTGATGGACTGCTGATTCATTGTGCTCTTCATGCGTTTGTTCGAATCCCATCATAGGCGTTTGTTGTCTTTAGTGTTTCGAGAGAGCCAAGTGCGCATGGAAAAGCCGTTCAAAGTACGTTGCTGCCGACTTTAACGACATCATCATTAAAATAGCTGCAGAAACACACCAGCTTCGGGCAGTTGTGCAGGTGAGTGACGAGGTGGCCGAGTGGTTAAGGCGATGGACTGCTAATCCATTGTGCTCTGCACGCGTGGGTTCGAATCCCATCCACGACGTTTGATGTCTTTAGTGTTTCGAGAGAGCCAAGTTCGCATGGAAAAGCTGTTCAAATGACATTGCTGCCGACTTTAACGACATCATCCTTAAAATAGCTGCAGAAACACACCACAGCCCAGCTTCGGGCAGATGAGCAGGTGAGTGACGAGGTGGCCGAGTCGTTAAGGCGATGCACTGCTAATCCATTGTGCTCTGCACGCGTGGGTTCGAATCCCATCCTCGTCGTTTGTTGTCTTTAGTGTTTCGAGAGAGCCAAGTGCGCATGGAAAAGCCGTTCAAAGGACATTGCTGCCGACTTTAACGACATCATCATTAAAATAGCTGCAGAAACACACCAGCTTCGGGCAGTTGTGCAGGCGAGTGACGAGGTGGCCGTAACCTCCACTAAATGGACTGCTCTATCAATCCTAACAAAGTCCTAACAAGTCCAAACAAAGTCCTAACAAGTCCAAACAAAGTCCTAACAACTCCTAACAAAGTCCTGACAACTCCTAACAAAGTCCTGACAACTCCTAACAGTGTCCTAACTCCTAACAACAGCGGGGCAAAAGAGCCAATCATATGCTTCGAAACAGTTGCCGCTCCAAGGGGGGCAAAAGAGCCAATCAGATGCGTCGAAACAGGGCCCCGTGCGCACAGTGTTCTCATTGGTTGACTGATGAAGACGATGTCACAGTTCATTCTGAGGTAACTTTATTTACCGGCGGCGAATATCTCTCGACACTAAAAGTAAGTAGAACTTACTAAAATTATGTAAATCACTGAATTGTAATCGTAAAAGTATGTGGTGTGTTTGTAAATACTTCTGCTGTGACAAACGTTGGATGTTTTTCGTGAAGTTTGATAAGACGGTCACAAACCTTAAGAGATAACGCTGATCGCAATGTTAATTATTTTCTTTACTGAACGTTTTTAAGTGTCTTTTGCGTGTCTTTCTTGTGTCCATCAAATTAAACTAGAACAGAGATGCTCGATTTTGTGTCTGTGTCAAGTGTTAAATGTCGCTGCTAAGTTTGATAAGACGGTCAGAAAACTGATCGCTATGTTAATTATTATTTAATATGACATTTATACTATTTTTAACAAAAGATAGAACTGACAGCCCGTTAAACTGTCAAATGGTGTAACCACAAAAAATGACCAATATCTAATATTTCACACCTCCTAGAGTTCATGCAATTGCATGAAATTAGTAGTTTATTTAGTAATATCATATGAGAATATGTTTTATTATAAATTATATGGGTTTTTCGTTGTACTGAGCAAGACCATATGCTGTAAACATCTTGTTTTATGTCTATTCTTTGACCATTTGAGTACAAATGGTTTAAACACCCATTATTACAGTGTAGTAGAGTATTAAATTATTATTCATATTAACTTTTTTGTACAATATTAGTCTTTTAGACAAAATATTGGTTACACCATCTGACCATATAACGTCTATTGCAATAGGATAAGAAATTGACACAGAAAATAGGCATCAAGGTAAACTGAATTGGATATTTTAATATATATTCATGTCATTCATCATACAATTTATGATACCAATTGTTTTCAAAGAGAGTGCTATAAAGTGTGTGTGAGAGAGAATAAGAGTGAGTGAAAGAGTGGGTATGATCATTTCTTAACAAACATGAAGAAACAGGATTGGCTTGTGTTGTGATTTCAGTTCAGTTCTCATACAATTTCAGTTTGTAAAATAACAGCCATTTTTTCAAAGAGAGAGTGAGTGAGTGAATGTGAATGTGTGTGTGTGTGTGTGTGTGTGAGAGAGAGAGAGAGAGAGAGAGAGATTGTGAGTGAGAGAGTATCATTTTTTTCCATTTCTTTCATCACTAAACTGTTTTGATTACATTTTTAATAACCGACAACCATCAGTTCATGCCATCTGATGAGATCTGAACAAACTATTTCACATTAGCATAACAATATAAATGAAACAGTGTCTCAGAAACTTAAGACTTGAAATATTCTTGACCAAATTAGTTGAGACTGTGGAAAAAAACATACAACCTTATATTGTAGTTGCTTAATTTCCTATCTATCTGTCTGTCTGTCTGTGCATGTAGACCTACATGTTGCCTACAACAGCCTAATGACTGCCTCTTGTCCTATAGAGATGCCAAAGGAAGGAAAGCCAGATTCATTCTGGACCGGCCATTGAGCTCTGCAGGCGTGGGTTCGAATCCCATCCTCGTCGTTCGCCAGACGAAAGAAAGCCAGACAAGGTAGCGACGTCTCCTGTGCTTTTATCTGGACATGGAACGACAGGGTGGTATCACGTTTTAAACTGCCATGTAATCAGCCTTTTGGAATGGCCGGCTGCATGGTGTGTCTATGAAACAGGTGAGTGAAATGCACATAGAGGTTTATTAATTGTTCTCTCTTAGCTCAAAGAACAAAATGTGCGGTATTTTTTATGGGATATACTTATGAGTATCCTGGTAACAAAGGGGCAGAGTTATAAGCCTCAATCTCCAAGAACATGTTTGAGTTTTGGATCGATTCGATGAGCCCCCTACCAGTTTGGGTAGGATAATGAAGATTGCAAGGACACTGCAAACATATTCTGAGAGAGGTCCAATGTAAGCTATGCTGCCATTTTCTTGACCCAGGCGTTCTCTCTAGGTTCTTACCAACAAAGCAGAAGCAGCCCACAAAAGAAACATAAGCACATCTCCCTCTATCAACACAGTTGTGAGTTTCCCAACCTTCCTCCTAAAGACGTGCAGGTGAGTGACAAGGTGGCCGAATGGTTAAGGCGATGGACTGCTAATCCACTCTTTATGCGTGTGTTCGAATCCCATCGTCTTCGTTTGTTGTCTTTAGTGTTTCGAGAGAGCATGTCGCATGGAAAAGCCGTTCAAAGTACATTGCTGCCGACTTTAACGACATCACCATTAAAATAGCTGCAGAAACACAGCACAGCCCAGCTTCGGGCAGTCGTGCAGGCGAGTGACGAGGTGGCCGACTGGTTAAAGCGATGGACTGCTAATCCATTGTGCTCTTTATGTGTGGGTTCGAATCCCATCCTCGTCGTTTGATGTCTCTAGTGTTTCGAGAGAGCCAAGTGCGCATGGAAAAGCCGTTCAAATGACATTGCTGCCGACTTTAACGACATCATCCTTAAAATAGCTGCAGAAACACACCACAGCTCAGCTTCGGGCAGCTGAGCAGGTGAGTGACGAGGTGGCCGAGTGGTTAAGGCGATGGACTGCTAATCCATTGTGCTCTGCACGCGTGGGTTCGATTCCCATCCTCGTCGTTTGTTGTCTTTAGTGTTTCGAGAGAGCCAAGTGCGCATGGAAAAGCCGTTCAAAGGACATTGCTGCCGACTTTAACGACATCATCATTAAAATAGCTGCAGAAACACACCAGCTTCAGGAAGTTGTGCAGGCGAGTGACAAGGTGGCCGAGTGGTTAAGGCGATGGACTGCTAATCCATTGTGCTCTGCACGCGTGGGTTCGAATCCCATCCTCGTCGTTTGATGTCTTTAGTGTTCAAGAAAGCCAATTGTGCCTGGCAAAGCTTTTTGCTTCCAACTACAACGTCATCATACTAAAGATAGATGCAGAAAAACTCTACGTGCAGGCGAGTTGCTGCGTGGTTAAGGCGATGGACTGCTAATCCTTTGTGCTCTGTGCGCATGGGTTTGAGTCCCATCTTTGGTGTTTAGTTTCACAGGGAGCCTAGAGGACAGGTCAACCGCAGGGGTGCAGCTCATGGCAAGCTTTTAATTATAGCTGTATTTCAGTTATAATAGCCCCCTGGTTAATGGATATAATCATTTTAAATACAAACACACGTTCAAGGGAGGTCCAAATCCTGGCTAAACCAGCCACCTTCAAGCTTATGCTTTCGACACCACAGCGAAGACAGAATGTAAAAAAAGCAAAAGTAAAATTCCCTTTTACAACAAGTCATGAAGCCTCTCAAGAGACTGTCAAAAATTGCCAAGGCTGACTGTATTTCAAGTCATCCCAGCGGGGTATTGGGTAAAGTTTTCAACCAGCAAAGATCACGTCTCGGATGAGCCTCATAGGCTATGATATTGCCTCTGCGAAAGAATGCCAAACTAGGTAGCGACGTCTCCTGTGGTTTTATCTGGACATGGAACGACAGGGTGGTATCACGTTTTAAACTGCCATGTAATCAGCCTTTTGGAACGGCCGGCTGCATGGTGTGTCTATTAAACAGGTGAGTGAAATGCACATAGAGGTTTATTAATTGTTCTCTCTTAGCTCAAAGAACAAAATGTGCGGTACTTTTGATGGGAGATACTTATGGCTATCCTGGTTACAAAGGGCCAGAGTTATAACCCTCAATCTCCAAGAACATGTTTGAGTTTGGGATCGATTCGATGAGCCCCCTACCAGTTTGGGTAGGATAATGAAGAGTGCAAGGACACTGCAAACATATTCTGAGAGAGGTCCAATGTAAGCTATGCTGCCATTTTCTTGACCCAGGCGTTCTCTCTAGGTTCTTACCAACAAAGCAGAAGCAGCACACAAAAGAAACATATGCACATCTCCCTCTATCAACACAGTTGTGAGTTTCCCAACCTTCCTCCTAAAGACGTGTAGGTGAGTGACGAGGTGGCCGAATGGTTAAGGTGATGGACTGCTGATTCATTGTGCTCTTCATGCGTTTGTTCGAATCCCATCATAGGCGTTTGTTGTCTTTAGTGTTTCGAGAGAGCCATGTGCGCATGGAAAAGCCGTTCAAAGTATGTTGCTGCCGACTTTAACGACATCATCATTAAAATAGCTGCAGAAACACACCAGCTTCGGGCAGCTGTGCAGGCGAGTGACGAGGTGGCCGAGTGGTTAAGGCGATGGACTGCTAATCCATTGTGCTCTGCACGCGTGGGTTCGAATCCCATCCACGACGTTTGATGTCTTTAGTGTTTCGAGAGAGCCAAGTTCGCATGGAAAAGCTGTTCAAATGACATTGCTGCCGACTTTAACGACATCATCCTTAAAATAGCTGCAGAAACACACCACAGCCCAGCTTCGGGCAGATGAGCAGGTGAGTGACGAGGTGGCCGAGTGGTTAAGGCGATGGACTGCTAATCCATTTTGCTCTGCACGCGTGGGTTAGCATCCCATCCTCGTCGTTTGTTGTCTTTAGTGTTTCGAGAGAGCCAAGTGCGCATGGAAAAGCCGTTCAAAGGACATTGCTGCCGACTTTAACGACATCATCATTAAAATAGCTGCAGAAACACACCAGCTTCGGGCAGTTGTGCAGGCGAGTGACGAGGTGGCCGTAACCTCCACTAAATGGACTGCTCTATCAATCCTAACAAAGTCCTAACAAGTCCAAACAAAGTCCTAACAAGTCCAAACAAAGTCCTAACAACTCCTAACAAAGTCCTGACAACTCCTAACAAAGTCCTGACAACTCCTAACAGTGTCCTAACTCCTAACAACAGCGGGGCAAAAGAGCCAATCATATGCTTCGAAACAGTTGCCGCTCCAAGGGGGGCAAAAGAGCCAATCAGATGCGTCGAAACAGGGCCCCGTGCGCACAGTGTTCTCATTGGTTGACTGATGAAGACGATGTCACAGTTCATTCTGAGGTAACTTTATTTACCGGCGGCGAATATCTCTCGACACTAAAAGTAAGTAGAACTTACTAAAATTATGTAAATCACTGAATTGTAATCGTAAAAGTATGTGGTGTGTTTGTAAATACTTCTGCTGTGACAAACGTTGGATGTTTTTCGTGAAGTTTGATAAGACGGTCACAAACCTTAAGAGATAACGCTGATCGCAATGTTAATTATTTTCTTTACTGAACGTTTTTAAGTGTCTTTTGCGTGTCTTTCTTGTGTCCATCAAATTAAACTAGAACAGAGATGCTCGATTTTGTGTCTGTGTCAAGTGTTAAATGTCGCTGCTAAGTTTGATAAGACGGTCAGAAAACTGATCGCTATGTTAATTATTATTTAATATGACATTTATACTATTTTTAACAAAAGATAGAACTGACAGCCCGTTAAACTGTCAAATGGTGTAACCACAAAAAATGACCAATATCTAATATTTCACACCTCCTAGAGTTCATGCAATTGCATGAAATTAGTAGTTTATTTAGTAATATCCTATGAGAATATGTTTTATTATAAATTATATGGGTTTTTCGTTGTACTGAGCAAGACCATATGCTGTAAACATCTTGTTTTATGTTTATTCTTTGACCATTTGAGTACAAATGGTTTAAACACCCATTATTACAGTGTAGTAGAGTATTAAATTATTATTCATATTAAGTTTTTTGTACAATATTAGTCTTTTAGACAAAATATTGGTTACACCATCTGACCATATAACGTCTATTGCAATAGGATAAGAAATTGACACAGAAAATAGGCATCAAGGTAAACTGAATTGGATATTTTAATATATATTCATGTCATTCATCATACAATTTATGATACCAATTGTTTTCAAAGAGAGTGCTATAAAGTGTGTGTGAGAGAGAATAAGAGTGAGTGAAAGAGTGGGTATGATCATTTCTTAACAAACATGAAGAAACAGGATTGGCTTGTGTTGTGATTTCAGTTCAGTTCTCATACAATTTCAGTTTGTAAAATAACAGCCATTTTTTCAAAGAGAGAGTGAGTGAGTGAATGTGAATGTGTGTGTGTGTGTGTGTGTGAGAGAGAGAGAGAGAGAGAGAGAGAGAGAGATTGTGAGTGAGAGGGTATCATTTTTTTCCATTTCTTTCATCACTAAACTGTTTTGATTACATTTTTAATAACCGACAACCATCAGTTCATGCCATCTGATGAGATCTGAACAAACTATTTCACATTAGCATAACAATATAAATGAAACAGTGTCTCAGAAACTTAAGACTTGAAATATTCTTGACCAAATTAGTTGAGACTGTGGAAAAAAACATACAACCTTATATTGTAGTTGCTTAATTTCCTATCTATCTGTCTGTCTGTCTGTGCATGTAGACCTACATGTTGCCTACAACAGCCTAATGACTGCCTCTTGTCCTATAGAGATGCCAAAGGAAGGAAAGCCAGATTCATTCTGGACCGGCCATTGAGCTCTGCAGGCGTGGGTTCGAATCCCATCCTCGTCGTTCGCCAGACGAAAGAAAGCCAGACAAGGTAGCGACGTCTCCTGTGCTTTTATCTGGACATGGAACGACAGGGTGGTATCACGTTTTAAACGTTAAAGTCGGCAGCAATGTCATTTGAACGGCTTTTCCATGCGCACTTGGCTCTCTCGAAACACTAGAGACATCAAACGACATGGATGGGATTCGAACAAACGCGTGCAGATCAGAATGGATTAGCAGTCCATCGCGTTAACCACTAGGCCACCTCGTCACTCACCTGCTCATCTGGGCAGATGTGCAGGCGTAGTGACGAGGTGGCCGAGTGGTTAAGGCGATGGACTGCTAATCCATTGTGCTCTGCACGCGTGGGTTAGAATCCCATCCTCGTCGTTTGATGTCTTTAGTGTTTCGAGAGAGCCAAGTGCGCATGGAAAAGCCGTTCAAAGGACATTGCTTCCGACTTTAACGACATCATCATTAAAATAGCTGCAGAAACACACCAGCTTCGGGCAGTTGTGCAGGCGAGTGACGAGGTGGCCGTAACCTCCACTAAATGGACTGCTCTATCAATCCTAACAAAGTCCTAACAAGTCCAAACAAAGTCCTAACAAGTCCAAACAAAGTCCTAACAACTCCTAACAAAGTCCTGACAACTCCTAACAAAGTCCTGACAACTCCTAACAGTGTCCTAACTCCTAACAACAGCGGGGCAAAAGAGCCAATCATATGCTTCGAAGCAGTTGCCGCTCCAAGGGGGGCAAAAGAGCCAATCAGATGCATCGAAACAGGGCCCCGTGCGCACAGTGTTCTCATTGGTTGACTGATGAAGACGATGTCACAGTTCATTCTGAGGTAACTTTATTTACCGGCGGCGAATATCTCTCGACACTAAAAGTAAGTAGAACTTACTAAAATTATGTAAATCACTGAATTGTAATCGTAAAAGTATGTGGTGTGTTTGTAAATACTTCTGCTGTGACAAACGTTGGATGTTTTTCGTGAAGTTTGATAAGACGGTCACAAACCTTAAGAGATAACGCTGATCGCAATGTTAATTATTTTCTTTACTGAACGTTTTTAAGTGTCTTTTGCGTGTCTTTCTTGTGTCCATCAAATTAAACTAGAACAGAGATGCTCGATTTTGTGTCTGTGTCAAGTGTTAAATGTCGCTGCTAAGTTTGATAAGACGGTCAGAAAACTGATCGCTATGTTAATTATTATTTAATATGACATTTATACTATTTTTAACAAAAGATAGAACTGACAGCCCGTTAAACTGTCAAATGGTGTAACCACAAAAAATGACCAATATCTAATATTTCACACCTCCTAGAGTTCATGCAATTGCATGAAATTAGTAGTTTATTTAGTAATATCATATGAGAATATGTTTTATTATAAATTATATGGGTTTTTCGTTGTACTGAGCAAGACCATATGCTGTAAACATCTTGTTTTATGTCTATTCTTTGACCTTTTGAGTACAAATGGTTTAAACACCCATTATTACAGTGTAGTAGAGTATTAAATTATTATTCATATTAACTTTTTTGTACAATATTAGTCTTTTAGACAAAATATTGGTTACACCATCTGACCATATAACGTCTATTGCAATAGGATAAGAAATTGACACAGAAAATAGGCATCAAGGTAAACTGAATTGGATATTTTAATATATATTCATGTCATTCATCATACAATTTATGATACCAATTGTTTTCAAAGAGAGTGCTATAAAGTGTGTGTGAGAGAGAATAAGAGTGAGTGAAAGAGTGGGTATGATCATTTCTTAACAAACATGAAGAAACAGGATTGGCTTGTGTTGTGATTTCAGTTCAGTTCTCATACAATTTCAGTTTGTAAAATAACAGCCATTTTTTCAAAGAGAGAGTGAGTGAGTGAATGTGAATGTGTGTGTGTGTGTGTGAGAGAGAGAGAGAGAGAGAGAGAGAGAGAGAGAGAGATTGTGAGTGAGAGAGTATCATTTTTTTCCATTTCTTTCATCACTAAACTGTTTTGATTACATTTTTAATAACCGACAACCATCAGTTCATGCCATCTGATGAGATCTGAACAAACTATTTCACATTAGCATAACAATATAAATGAAACAGTGTCTCAGAAACTTAAGACTTGAAATATTCTTGACCAAATTAGTTGAGACTGTGGAAAAAAACATACAACCTTATATTGTAGTTGCTTAATTTCCTATCTATCTGTCTGTCTGTCTGTGCATGTAGACCTACATGTTGCCTACAACAGCCTAATGACTGCCTGTTATCCTATAGAGATGCCAAAGGAAGGAAAGCCAGATTCATTCTGGACCGGCCATTGAGCTCTGCAGGCGTGGGTTCGAATCCCATCCTCGTCGTTCGCCAGACGAAAGAAAGCCAGACAAGGTAGCGACGTCTCCTGTGCTTTTATCTGGACATGGAACGACAGGGTGGTATCACGTTTTAAACTGCCATGTAATCAGCCTTTTGGAATGGCCGGCTGCATGGTGTGTCTATGAAACAGGTGAGTGAAATGCACATAGAGGTTTATTAATTGTTCTCTCTTAGCTCAAAGAACAAAATGTGCGGTATTTTTTATGGGATATACTTATGAGTATCCTGGTAACAAAGGGGCGGAGTTATAAGCTTCAATCTCCAAGAACATGTTTGAGTTTTGGATCGATTCGATGAGCCCCCTACCAGTTTGGGTAGGATAATGAAGATTGCAAGGACACTGCAAACATATTCTGAGAGAGGTCCAATGTAAGCTATGCTGCCATTTTCTTGACCCAGGCGTTCTCTCTAGGTTCTTACCAACAAAGCAGAAGCAGCCCACAAAAGAAACATAAGCACATCTCCCTCTATCAACACAGTTGTGAGTTTCCCAACCTTCCTCCTAAAGACGTGCAGGTGAGTGACAAGGTGGCCAAATGGTTAAGGCGATGGACTGCTAATCCACTCTTTATGCGTGTGTTCGAATCCCATCGTCTTCGTTTGTTGTCTTTAGTGTTTCGAGAGAGCCATGTCGCATGGAAAAGCCGTTCAAAGTACATTGCTGCCGACTTTAACGACATCATCATTAAAATAGCTGCAGAAACACACCAGCTTCGGGCAGTTGTGCAGGCGAGTGACGAGGTGGCCGTAACCTCCACTAAATGGACTGCTCTATCAATCCTAACAAAGTCCTAACAAGTTCAAACAAAGTCCTAACAAGTCCAAACAAAGTCCTAACAACTCCTAACAAAGTCCTGACAACTCCTAACAAAGTCCTGACAACTCCTAACAGTGTCCTAACTCCTAACAACAGCGGGGCAAAAGAGCCAATCATATGCTTCGAAACAGTTGCCGCTCCAAGGGGGGCAAAAGAGCCAATCAGATGCGTCGAAACAGGGCCCCGTGCGCACAGTGTTCTCATTGGTTGACTGATGAAGACGATGTCACAGTTCATTCTGAGGTAACTTTATTTACCGGCGGCGAATATCTCTCGACACTAAAAGTAAGTAGAACTTACTAAAATTATGTAAATCACTGAATTGTAATCGTAAAAGTATGTGGTGTGTTTGTAAATACTTCTGCTGTGACAAACGTTGGATGTTTTTCGTGAAGTTTGATAAGACGGTCACAAACCTTAAGAGATAACGCTGATCGCAATGTTAATTATTTTCTTTACTGAACGTTTTTAAGTGTCTTTTGCGTGTCTTTCTTGTGTCCATCAAATTAAACTAGAACAGAGATGCTCGATTTTGTGTCTGTGTCAAGTGTTAAATGTCGCTGCTAAGTTTGATAAGACGGTCAGAAAACTGATCGCTATGTTAATTATTATTTAATATGACATTTATACTATTTTTAACAAAAGATAGAACTGACAGCCCGTTAAACTGTCAAATGGTGTAACCACAAAAAATGACCAATATCTAATATTTCACACCTCCTAGAGTTCATGCAATTGCATGAAATTAGTAGTTTATTTAGTAATATCATATGAGAATATGTTTTATTATAAATTATATGGGTTTTTCGTTGTACTGAGCAAGACCATATGCTGTAAACATCTTGTTTTATGTCTATTCTTTGACCATTTGAGTACAAATGGTTTAAACACCCATTATTACAGTGTAGTAGAGTATTAAATTATTATTCATATTAACTTTTTTGTACAATATTAGTCTTTTAGACAAAATATTGGTTACACCATCTGACCATATAACGTCTATTGCAATAGGATAAGAAATTGACACAGAAAATAGGCATCAAGGTAAACTGAATTGGATATTTTAATATATATTCATGTCATTCATCATACAATTTATGATACCAATTGTTTTCAAAGAGAGTGCTATAAAGTGTGTGTGAGAGAGAATAAGAGTGAGTGAAAGAGTGGGTATGATCATTTCTTAACAAACATGAAGAAACAGGATTGGCTTGTGTTGTGATTTCAGTTCAGTTCTCATACAATTTCAGTTTGTAAAATAACAGCCATTTTTTCAAAGAGAGAGTGAGTGAGTGAATGTGAATGTGTGTGTGTGTGTGTGTGTGTGTGTGTGAGAGAGAGAGAGAGAGAGAGAGAGATTGTGAGTGAGAGAGTATCATTTTTTTCCATTTCTTTCATCACTAAACTGTTTTGATTACATTTTTAATAACCGACAACCATCAGTTCATGCCATCTGATGAGATCTGAACAAACTATTTCACATTAGCATAACAATATAAATGAAACAGTGTCTCAGAAACTTAAGACTTGAAATATTCTTGACCAAATTAGTTGAGACTGTGGAAAAAAACATACAACCTTATATTGTAGTTGCTTAATTTCCTATCTATCTGTCTGTCTGTCTGTGCATGTAGACCTACATGTTGCCTACAACAGCCTAATGACTGCCTCTTGTCCTATAGAGATGCCAAAGGAAGGAAAGCCAGATTCATTCTGGACCGGCCATTGAGCTCTGCAGGCGTGGGTTCGAATCCCATCCTCGTCGTTCGCCAGACGAAAGAAAGCCAGACAAGGTAGCGACGTCTCCTGTGCTTTTATCTGGACATGGAACGACAGGGTGGTATCACGTTTTAAACTGCCATGTAATCAGCCTTTTGGAATGGCCGGCTGCATGGTGTGTCTATGAAACAGGTGAGTGAAATGCACATAGAGGTTTATTAATTGTTCTCTCTTAGCTCAAAGAACAAAATGTGCGGTATTTTTTATGGGATATACTTATGAGTATCCTGGTAACAAAGGGGCAGAGTTATAAGCCTCAATCTCCAAGAACATGTTTGAGTTTTGGATCGATTCGATGAGCCCCCTACCAGTTTGGGTAGGATAATGAAGATTGCAAGGACACTGCAAACATATTCTGAGAGAGGTCCAATGTAAGCTATGCTGCCATTTTCTTGACCCAGGCGTTCTCTCTAGGTTCTTACCAACAAAGCAGAAGCAGCCCACAAAAGAAACATAAGCACATCTCCCTCTATCAACACAGTTGTGAGTTTCCCAACCTTCCTCCTAAAGACGTGCAGGTGAGTGACAAGGTGGCCGAATGGTTAAGGCGATGGACTGCTAATCCACTCTTTATGCGTGTGTTCGAATCCCATCGTCTTCGTTTGTTGTCTTTAGTGTTTCGAGAGAGCCATGTCGCATGGAAAAGCCGTTCAAAGTACATTGCTGCCGACTTTAACGACATCACCATTAAAATAGCTGCAGAAACACAGCACAGCCCAGCTTCGGGCAGTCGTGCAGGCGAGTGACGAGGTGGCCGACTGGTTAAAGCGATGGACTGCTAATCCATTGTGCTCTTTATGTGTGGGTTCGAATCCCATCCTCGTCGTTTGATGTCTCTAGTGTTTCGAGAGAGCCAAGTGCGCATGGAAAAGCCGTTCAAATGACATTGCTGCCGACTTTAACGACATCATCCTTAAAATAGCTGCAGAAACACACCACAGCTCAGCTTCGGGCAGCTGAGCAGGTGAGTGACGAGGTGGCCGAGTGGTTAAGGCGATGGACTGCTAATCCATTGTGCTCTGCACGCGTGGGTTCGATTCCCATCCTCGTCGTTTGTTGTCTTTAGTGTTTCGAGAGAGCCAAGTGCGCATGGAAAAGCCGTTCAAAGGACATTGCTGCCGACTTTAACGACATCATCATTAAAATAGCTGCAGAAACACACCAGCTTCAGGAAGTTGTGCAGGCGAGTGACAAGGTGGCCGAGTGGTTAAGGCGATGGACTGCTAATCCATTGTGCTCTGCACGCGTGGGTTCGAATCCCATCCTCGTCGTTTGATGTCTTTAGTGTTCAAGAAAGCCAATTGTGCCTGGCAAAGCTTTTTGCTTCCAACTACAACGTCATCATACTAAAGATAGATGCAGAAAAACTCTACGTGCAGGCGAGTTGCTGCGTGGTTAAGGCGATGGACTGCTAATCCTTTGTGCTCTGTGCGCATGGGTTTGAGTCCCATCTTTGGTGTTTAGTTTCACAGGGAGCCTAGAGGACAGGTCAACCGCAGGGGTGCAGCTCATGGCAAGCTTTTAATTATAGCTGTATTTCAGTTATAATAGCCCCCTGGTTAATGGATATAATCATTTTAAATACAAACACACGTTCAAGGGAGGTCCAAATCCTGGCTAAACCAGCCACCTTCAAGCTTATGCTTTCGACACCACAGCGAAGACAGAATGTAAAAAAAGCAAAAGTAAAATTCCCTTTTACAACAAGTCATGAAGCCTCTCAAGAGACTGTCAAAAATTGCCAAGGCTGACTGTATTTCAAGTCATCCCAGCGGGGTATTGGGTAAAGTTTTCAACCAGCAAAGATCACGTCTCGGATGAGCCTCATAGACTATGATATTGCCTCTGCGAAAGAATGCCAAACTAGGTAGCGACGTCTCCTGTGGTTTTATCTGGACATGGAACGACAGGGTGGTATCACGTTTTAAACTGCCATGTAATCAGCCTTTTGGAACGGCCGGCTGCATGGTGTGTCTATTAAACAGGTGAGTGAAATGCACATAGAGGTTTATTAATTGTTCTCTCTTAGCTCAAAGAACAAAATGTGCGGTACTTTTGATGGGAGATACTTATGGCTATCCTGGTTACAAAGGGCCAGAGTTATAACCCTCAATCTCCAAGAACATGTTTGAGTTTGGGATCGATTCGATGAGCCCCCTACCAGTTTGGGTAGGATAATGAAGAGTGCAAGGACACTGCAAACATATTCTGAGAGAGGTCCAATGTAAGCTATGCTGCCATTTTCTTGACCCAGGCGTTCTCTCTAGGTTCTTACCAACAAAGCAGAAGCAGCACACAAAAGAAACATATGCACATCTCCCTCTATCAACACAGTTGTGAGTTTCCCAACCTTCCTCCTAAAGACGTGTAGGTGAGTGACGAGGTGGCCGAATGGTTAAGGTGATGGACTGCTGATTCATTGTGCTCTTCATGCGTTTGTTCGAATCCCATCATAGGCGTTTGTTGTCTTTAGTGTTTCGAGAGAGCCATGTGCGCATGGAAAAGCCGTTCAAAGTATGTTGCTGCCGACTTTAACGACATCATCATTAAAATAGCTGCAGAAACACACCAGCTTCGGGCAGCTGTGCAGGCGAGTGACGAGGTGGCCGAGTGGTTAAGGCGATGGACTGCTAATCCATTGTGTTCTGCACGCGTGGGTTCGAATCCCATCCACGACGTTTGATGTCTTTAGTGTTTCGAGAGAGCCAAGTTCGCATGGAAAAGCTGTTCAAATGACATTGCTGCCGACTTTAACGACATCATCCTTAAAATAGCTGCAGAAACACACCACAGCCCAGCTTCGGGCAGATGAGCAGGTGAGTGACGAGGTGGCCGAGTGGTTAAGGCGATGGACTGCTAATCCATTTTGCTCTGCACGCGTGGGTTAGCATCCCATCCTCGTCGTTTGTTGTCTTTAGTGTTTCGAGAGAGCCAAGTGCGCATGGAAAAGCCGTTCAAAGGACATTGCTGCCGACTTTAACGACATCATCATTAAAATAGCTGCAGAAACACACCAGCTTCGGGCAGTTGTGCAGGCGAGTGACGAGGTGGCCGTAACCTCCACTAAATGGACTGCTCTATCAATCCTAACAAAGTCCTAACAAGTCCAAACAAAGTCCTAACAAGTCCAAACAAAGTCCTAACAACTCCTAACAAAGTCCTGACAACTCCTAACAAAGTCCTGACAACTCCTAACAGTGTCCTAACTCCTAACAACAGCGGGGCAAAAGAGCCAATCATATGCTTCGAAACAGTTGCCGCTCCAAGGGGGGCAAAAGAGCCAATCAGATGCGTCGAAACAGGGCCCCGTGCGCACAGTGTTCTCATTGGTTGACTGATGAAGACGATGTCACAGTTCATTCTGAGGTAACTTTATTTACCGGCGGCGAATATCTCTCGACACTAAAAGTAAGTAGAACTTACTAAAATTATGTAAATCACTGAATTGTAATCGTAAAAGTATGTGGTGTGTTTGTAAATACTTCTGCTGTGACAAACGTTGGATGTTTTTCGTGAAGTTTGATAAGACGGTCACAAACCTTAAGAGATAACGCTGATCGCAATGTTAATTATTTTCTTTACTGAACGTTTTTAAGTGTCTTTTGCGTGTCTTTCTTGTGTCCATCAAATTAAACTAGAACAGAGATGCTCGATTTTGTGTCTGTGTCAAGTGTTAAATGTCGCTGCTAAGTTTGATAAGACGGTCAGAAAACTGATCGCTATGTTAATTATTATTTAATATGACATTTATACTATTTTTAACAAAAGATAGAACTGACAGCCCGTTAAACTGTCAAATGGTGTAACCACAAAAAATGACCAATATCTAATATTTCACACCTCCTAGAGTTCATGCAATTGCATGAAATTAGTAGTTTATTTAGTAATATCCTATGAGAATATGTTTTATTATAAATTATATGGGTTTTTCGTTGTACTGAGCAAGACCATATGCTGTAAACATCTTGTTTTATGTTTATTCTTTGACCATTTGAGTACAAATGGTTTAAACACCCATTATTACAGTGTAGTAGAGTATTAAATTATTATTCATATTAAGTTTTTTGTACAATATTAGTCTTTTAGACAAAATATTGGTTACACCATCTGACCATATAACGTCTATTGCAATAGGATAAGAAATTGACACAGAAAATAGGCATCAAGGTAAACTGAATTGGATATTTTAATATATATTCATGTCATTCATCATACAATTTATGATACCAATTGTTTTCAAAGAGAGTGCTATAAAGTGTGTGTGAGAGAGAATAAGAGTGAGTGAAAGAGTGGGTATGATCATTTCTTAACAAACATGAAGAAACAGGATTGGCTTGTGTTGTGATTTCAGTTCAGTTCTCATACAATTTCAGTTTGTAAAATAACAGCCATTTTTTCAAAGAGAGAGTGAGTGAGTGAATGTGAATGTGTGTGTGTGTGTGTGTGTGAGAGAGAGAGAGAGAGAGAGAGAGAGAGAGAGAGAGAGAGAGAGAGAGAGAGAGAGAGAGAGAGAGATTGTGAGTGAGAGGGTATCATTTTTTTCCATTTCTTTCATCACTAAACTGTTTTGATTACATTTTTAATAACCGACAACCATCAGTTCATGCCATCTGATGAGATCTGAACAAACTATTTCACATTAGCATAACAATATAAATGAAACAGTGTCTCAGAAACTTAAGACTTGAAATATTCTTGACCAAATTAGTTGAGACTGTGGAAAAAAACATACAACCTTATATTGTAGTTGCTTAATTTCCTATCTATCTATCTGTCTGTCTGTGCATGTAGACCTACATGTTGCCTACAACAGCCTAATGACTGCCTCTTGTCCTATAGAGATGCCAAAGGAAGGAAACCCAGATTCATTCTGGACCGGCCATTGAGCTCTGCAGGCGTGGGTTCGAATCCCATCCTCGTCGTTCGCCAGACGAAAGAAAGCCAGACAAGGTAGCGACGTCTCCTGTGCTTTTATCTGGACATGGAACGACAGGGTGGTATCACGTTTTAAACGTTAAAGTCGGCAGCAATGTCATTTGAACGGCTTTTCCATGCGCACTTGGCTCTCTCGAAACACTAGAGACATCAAACGACATGGATGGGATTCGAACAAACGCGTGCAGATCAGAATGGATTAGCAGTCCATCGCGTTAACCACTAGGCCACCTCGTCACTCACCTGCTCATCTGGGCAGATGTGCAGGCGTAGTGACGAGGTGGCCGAGTGGTTAAGGCGATGGACTGCTAATCCATTGTGCTCTGCACGCGTGGGTTCGAATCCCATCCTCGTCGTTTGATGTCTTTAGTGTTTCGAGAGAGCCAAGTGCGCATGGAAAAGCCGTTCAAATGACATTGCTGCCGACTTTAACGACTTCATCCTTAAAATAGCTGCAGAAACACACCAAAGCCCAGCTTCGGCGAGATGAGCAGGTGAGTGACGAGGTGGCCTAGTGGTTAACGCGATGGACTGCTAATCCATTCTGCTCTGCACGCGTTTGTTCGAATCCCATCCATGTCGTTTGATGTCTCTAGTGTTTCGAGAGAGCCAAGTGCGCATGGAAAAGCCGTTCAAATGACATTGCTGCCGACTTTAACGACATCATCCTTAAAATAGCTGCAGAAACACCACACAGCCCAGCTTCGGGCAGATGAGCAGGTGAGTGACGAGGTGGCCGAGTGGTTAAGGCGATGGACTGCTAATCCATTGTGCTCTGCACGCGTGGGTTCGAATCCCATCCTCGTCATTTGTTGTCTTTAGTGTTTCGAGAGAGCCAAGTGCGCATGGAAAAGCCGTTCAAAGGACATTGCTGCCGACTTTAACGACATCATCATTAAAATAGCTGCAGAAACACACCAGCTTCGGGAAGTTGTGCAGGCGAGTGACAAGGTGGCCGAGTGGTTAAGGCGATGGACTGCTAATCCATTGTGCTCTGCACGCGTGGGTTCGAATCCCATCCTCGTCGTTTAATGTCTTTAGTGTTCAAGAAAGCCAATTGTGCCTGGCAAAGCTTTTTGCTTCCAACTACAACGTCATCATACTAAAGATAGATGCAGAAAAACTCTACGTGCAGGCGAGTTGCTGCGTGGTTAAGGCGATGGACTGCTAATCCTTTGTGCTCTGTGCGCATGGGTTTGAGTCCCATCTTTGGTGTTTAGTTTCACAGGGAGCCTAGAGGACAGGTCAACCGCAGGGGTGCAGCTCATGGCAAGCTTTTAATTATAGCTGTATTTCAGTTATAATAGCCCCCTGGTTAATGGATATAATCATTTTAAATACAAACACACGTTCAAGGGAGGTCCAAATCCTGGCTAAACCAGCCACCTTCAAGCTTATGCTTTCGACACCACAGCGAAGACAGAATGTAAAAAAAGCAAAAGTAAAATTTCCTTTTACAACAAGTCATGAAGCCTCTCAAGAGACTGTCAAAAATTGCCAAGGCTGACTGTATTTCAAGTCATCCCAGCGGGGTATTGGGTAAAGTTTTCAACCAGCAAAGATCACGTCTCGGATGAGCCTCATAGACTATGATATTGCCTCTGCGAAAGAATGCCAAACAAGGTAGCGACATCTCCTTTGGTTTTATCTGGACATGGAACGACAGGGTGGTATCACGTTTTAAACTGCCATGTAATCAGCCTTTTGGAACGGCCGGCTGCATGGTGTGTCTATGAAACAGGTGAGTGAAATGCACATAGAGGTTTATTAATTGTTCTCTCTTAGCTCAAAGAACAAAATGTGCGGTATTTTTTATGGGATGTACTTATGAGTATCCTGGTAACAAAGGGGCAGAGTTATAAGCCTCAATCTCCAAGAACATGTTTGAGTTTTGGATCGATTCGATGAGCCCCCTACCAGTTTGGGTAGGATAATGAAGAGTGCTAGGACACTGCAAACATATTCTGAGAGAGGTCCAATGTAAGCTATGCTGCCATTTTCTTGACCCAGGCGTTCTCTCTAGGTTCTTACCAACAAAGCAGAAGCAGCCCACAAAAGAAACATAAGCACATCTCCCTCTATCAACACAGTTGTGAGTTTCCCAACCGTCCTCCTAAAGACGTGCAGGTGAGTGACAAGGTGGCCGAATGGTTAAGGCGATGGACTGCTAATCCACTCTTTATGCGTGTGTTCGAATCCCATCGTCTTCGTTTGTTGTCTTTAGTGTTTCGAGAGAGCCATGTCGCATGGAAAAGCCGTTCAAAGTACATTGCTGCCGACTTTAACGACATCACCATTAAAATAGCTGCAGAAACACACCACAGCCCAGCTTCGGGCAGTCGTGCTGGCGAGTGACGAGGTGGCCGACTGGTTAAAGCGATGGACTGCTAATCCATTGTGCTCTTTATGTGTGGGTTCGAATCCCATCCTCGTCGTTTGATGTCTCTAGTGTTTCGAGAGAGCCAAGTGCGCATGGAAAAGCCGTTCAAATGACATTGCTGCCGACTTTAACGACATCATCCTTAAAATAGCTGCAAAAACACACCACACCCCAGCTTCGGGCAGATGTGCAGGCGTAGTGACGAGGTGGCCGAGTGGTTAAGGCGATGGACTGCTAATCCATTGTGCTCTTTATGTGTGGGTTCGAATCCCATCCACGACGTTTGATGTATTTAGTGTTTCGAGAGAGCCAAGTTCGCATGGAAAAGCTGTTCAAATGACATTGCTGCCGACTTTAACGACATCATCCTTAAAATAGCTGCAGAAACACACGACAGCCCAGCTTCGGGCAGATGAGCAGTTGAGTGACGAGGTGGCCGAGTGGTTAAGGCGATGGACTGCTAATCCATTGTGCTCTGCACGCGTGGGTTCGAATCCCATCCTCGTCGTTTGTTGTCTTTAGTGTTTCGAGAGAGCCAAGTGCGCATGGAAAAGCCGTTCAAAGGACATTGCTGCCGACTTTAACGACATCATCATTAAAATAGCTACAGAAACACACCACAGCCCAGCTTCGGGCAGATGAGCAGGTGAGTGACGAGGTGGCCGAGTGGTTAAGGCGATGGACTGCTAATCCATTGTGCTCTGCACGCGTGGGGAGGTCCAAATCCTGGCTAAACCAGCCACCTTCAAGCTTATGCTTTCGACACCACAGCGAAGACAGAATGTAAAAAAAGCAAAAGTAAAATTCCCTTTTACAACAAGTCATGAAGCCTCTCAAGAGACTGTCAAAAATTGCCAAGGCTGACTGTATTTCAAGTCATCCCAGCGGGGTATTGGGTAAAGTTTTCAACCAGCAAAGATCACGTCTCGGATTAGCCTCATAGACTATGATATTGCCTCTGCGAAAGAATGTCAAACAAGGTAGCGACGTCTCCTGTGGTTTTAGCTGGACATGGAACGACAGGGTGGTATCACGTTTTAAACTGCCATGTAATCAGCCTTTTGGAACGGCCGGCTGCATGGTGTGTCTATGAAACAGGTGAGTGAAATGCACATAGAGGTTTATTAATTGTTCTCTCTTAGCTCAAAGAACAAAATGTGCGGTACTTTTGATGGGAGATACTTATGGCTATCCTGGTTACAAAGGGCCAGAGTTATAACCCTCAATCTCCAAGAACATGTTTGAGTTTGGGATCGATTCGATGAGCCCCCTACCAGTTTGGGTAGGATAATGAAGAGTGCAAGGACACTGCAAACATATTCTGAGAGAGGTCCAATGTAAGCTATGCTGCCATTTTCTTGACCCAGGCGTTCTCTCTAGGTTCTTACCAACAAAGCAGAAGCAGCACACAAAAGAAACATATGCACATCTCCCTCTATCAACACAGTTGTGAGTTTCCCAACCTTCCTCCTAAAGACGTGTAGGTGAGTGACGAGGTGGCCGAATGGTTAAGGTGATGGACTGCTGATTCATTGTGCTCTTCATGCGTTTGTTCGAATCCCATCATAGGCGTTTGTTGTCTTTAGTGTTTCGAGAGAGCCAAGTGCGCATGGAAAAGCCGTTCAAAGTACGTTGCTGCCGACTTTAACGACATCATCATTAAAATAGCTGCAGAAACACACCAGCTTCGGGCAGTTGTGCAGGCGAGTGACGAGGTGGCCGAGTGGTTAAGGCGATGGACTGCTAATCCATTGTGCTCTGCACGCGTGGGTTCGAATCCCATCCACGACGTTTGATGTCTTTAGTGTTTCGAGAGAGCCAAGTTCGCATGGAAAAGCTGTTCAAATGACATTGCTGCCGACTTTAACGACATCATCCTTAAAATAGCTGCAGAAACACACCACAGCCCAGCTTCGGGCAGATGAGCAGGTGAGTGACGAGGTGGCCGAGTCGTTAAGGCGATGCACTGCTAATCCATTGTGCTCTGCACGCGTGGGTTCGAATCCCATCCTCGTCGTTTGTTGTCTTTAGTGTTTCGAGAGAGCCAAGTGCGCATGGAAAAGCCGTTCAAAGGACATTGCTGCCGACTTTAACGACATCATCATTAAAATAGCTGCAGAAACACACCAGCTTCGGGCAGTTGTGCAGGCGAGTGACGAGGTGGCCGTAACCTCCACTAAATGGACTGCTCTATCAATCCTAACAAAGTCCTAACAAGTCCAAACAAAGTCCTAACAACTCCTAACAAAGTCCTGACAACTCCTAACAAAGTCCTGACAACTCCTAACAGTGTCCTAACTCCTAACAACAGTGGGGCAAAAGAGCCAATCATATGCTTCGAAACAGTTGCCGCTCCAAGGGGGGCAAAAGAGCCAATCAGATGCGTCGAAACAGGGCCCCGTGCGCACAGTGTTCTCATTGGTTGACTGATGAAGACGATGTCACAGTTCATTCTGAGGTAACTTTATTTACCGGCGGCGAATATCTCTCGACACTAAAAGTAAGTAGAACTTACTAAAATTATGTAAATCACTGAATTGTAATCGTAAAAGTATGTGGTGTGTTTGTAAATACTTCTGCTGTGACAAACGTTGGATGTTTTTCGTGAAGTTTGATAAGACGGTCACAAACCTTAAGAGATAACGCTGATCGCAATGTTAATTATTTTCTTTACTGAACGTTTTTAAGTGTCTTTTGCGTGTCTTTCTTGTGTCCATCAAATTAAACTAGAACAGAGATGCTCGATTTTGTGTCTGTGTCAAGTGTTAAATGTCGCTGCTAAGTTTGATAAGACGGTCAGAAAACTGATCGCTATGTCAATTATTATTTAATATGACATTTATACTATTTTTAACAAAAGATAGAACTGACAGCCCGTTAAACTGTCAAATGGTGTAACCACAAAAAATGACCAATATCTAATATTTCACACCTCCTAGAGTTCATGCAATTGCATGAAATTAGTAGTTTATTTAGTAATATCCTATGAGAATATGTTTTATTATAAATTATATGGGTTTTTCGTTGTACTGAGCAAGACCATATGCTGTAAACATCTTGTTTTATGTCTATTCTTTGACCATTTGAGTACAAATGGTTTAAACACCCATTATTACAGTGTAGTAGAGTATTAAATTATTATTCATATTAACTTTTTTGTACAATATTAGTCTTTTAGACAAAATATTGGTTACACCATCTGACCATATAACGTCTATTGCAATAGGATAAGAAATTGACACAGAAAATAGGCATCAAGGTAAACTGAATTGGATATTTTAATATATATTCATGTCATTCATCATACAATTTATGATACCAATCGTTTTCAAAGAGAGTGCTATAAAGTGTGTGTGAGAGAGAATAAGAGTGAGTGAAAGAGTGGGTATGATCATTTCTTAACAAACATGAAGAAACAGGATTGGCTTGTGTTGTGATTTCAGTTCGGTTCTCATACAATTTCAGTTTGTAAAATAACAGCCATTTTTTCAAAGAGAGAGTGAGTGAGTGAATGTGAATGTGTGTGTGTGTGTGTGTGTGTGTGTGTGTGTGTGTGTGTGTGTGTGTGTGTGTGAGAGAGAGAGAGAGAGAGAGAGAGATTGTGAGTGAGAGAGTATCATTTTTTTCCATTTCTTTCATCACTAAACTGTTTTGATTACATTTTTAATAACCGACAACCATCAGTTCATGCCATCTGATGAGATCTGAACAAACTATTTCACATTAGCATAACAATATAAATGAAACAGTGTCTCAGAAACTTAAGACTTGAAATATTCTTGACCAAATTAGTTGAGACTGTGGAAAAAAACATACAACCTTATATTGTAGTTGCTTAATTTCCTATCTTTCTGTCTGTCTGTCTGTGCATGTAGACCTACATGTTGCCTACAACAGCCTAATGACTGCCTCTTGTCCTATAGAGATGCCAAAGGAAGGAAAGCCAGATTCATTCTGGACCGGCCATTGAGCTCTGCAGGCGTGGGTTCGAATCCCATCCTCGTCGTTCGCCAGACGAAAGAAAGCCAGACAAGATAGCGACGTCTCCTGTGCTTTTATCTGGACATGGAACGACAGGGTGGTATCACGTTTTAAACTGCCATGTAATCAGCCTTTTGGAACGGCCGGCTGCATGGTGTGTCTATGAAACAGGTGAGTGAAATGCACATAGAGGTTTATTAATTGCTCTCTCTTAGCTCAAAGAACAAAATGTGCGGTATTTTTTATGGGATATACTTATGAGTATCCTGGTAACAAAGGGGCAGAGTTATAAGCCTCAATCTCCAAGAACATGTTTGAGTTTTGGATCGATTCGATGAGCCCCCTACCAGTTTGGGTAGGATAATGAAGATTGCAAGGACACTGCAAACATATTCTGAGAGAGGTCCAATGTAAGCTATGCTGCCATTTTCTTGACCCAGGCGTTCTCTCTAGGTTCTTACCAACAAAGCAGAAGCAGCACACAAAAGAAACATAAGCACATCTCCCTCTATCAACACAGTTGTATGTTTCCCAACCTTCCTCCTAAAGACGTGCAGGTGAGTGACAAGGTGGCCGAATGGTTAAGGCGATGGACTGCTAATCCACTCTTTATGCGTGTGTTCGAATCCCATCGTCTTCGTTTGTTGTCTTTAGTGTTTCGAGAGAGCCATGTCGCATGGAAAAGCCGTTCAAAGTACATTGCTGCCGACTTTAACGACATCACCATTAAAATAGCTGCAGAAACACACCACACGCCAGCTTCGGGCAGATGTGCAGGCGTAGTGACGAGGTGGCCGAGTGGTTAAGGCGATGGACTGCTAATCCATTGTGCTCTGCACGCGTGGGTTCGAATCCCATCCTCGTCGTTTGTTGTCTTTAGTGTTTCGAGAGAGCCAAGTGCGCATGGAAAAGCCGTTCAAAGGACATTGCTGCCGACTTTAACGACATCATCATTAAAATAGCTGCAGAAACACACCAGCTTCGGGAAGTTGTGCAGGCGAGTGACGAGGTGGCCGAGTGGTTAAGGCGATGGACTGCTAATCCATTGTGCTCTGCACGCGTGGGTTCGAATCCCATCCTCGTCGTTTGATGTCTTTAGTGTTCAAGAAAGCCAAGTGTGCCTGTCAAAGCTTTTTGCTTCCAACTACAACGTCATCATACTAAAGATAGATGCAGAAAAACTCTACGTGCAGGCGAGTTGCTGCATGGTTAAGGCGATGGACTGCTAATCCTTTGTGCTCTGTGCGCATGGGTTTGAGTCCCATCTTTGGTGTTTAGTTTCACAGGGAGCCTAGAGGACAGGTCAACCGCAGGGGTGCAGCTCATGGCAAGCTTTTAATTATAGCTGTATTTCAGTTATAATAGCCCCCTGGTTAATGGATATAATCATTTTAAATACAAACACACGTTCAAGGGAGGTCCAAATCCTGGCTAAACCAGCCACCTTCAAGCTTATGCTTTCAACACCACAGCGAAGACAGAATGTAAAAAAAGCAAAAGTAAAATTCCCTTTTACAACAAGTCATGAAGCCTCTCAAGAGACTGTCAAAAATTGCCAAGGCTGACTGTATTTCAAGTCATCCCAGCGGGGTATTGGGTAAAGTTTTCAACCAGCAAAGATCACGTCTCGGATAAGCCTCATAGACTATGATATTGCCTCTGCAAAAGAATGCCAGACAAGGTAGCGACGTCTCCTGTGCTTTTATCTGGACATGGAACGACAGGGTGGTATCACGTTTTACACTGCCATGTAATCAGCCTTTTGGAACGGCCGGCTGCATGGTGTGTCTATGAAACAGGTGAGTGAAATGCACATAGAGGTTTATTAATTGTTCTCTCTTAGCTCAAAGAACAAAATGTGCGGTACTTTTGATGGGAGATACTTATGGCTATCCTGGTTACAAAGGGCCAGAGTTATAACCCTCAATCTCCAAGAACATGTTTGAGTTTGGGATCGATTCGATGAGCCCCCTACCAGTTTGGGTAGGATAATGAAGAGTGCAAGGACACTGCAAACATATTCTGAGAGAGGTCCAATGTAAGCTATGCTGCCATTTTCTTGACCCAGGCGTTCTCTCTAGGTTCTTACCAACAAAGCAGAAGCAACACACAAAAGAAACATATGCACATCTCCCTCTATCAACACAGTTGTGAGTTTCCCAACCTTCCTCCTAAAGACGTGTAGGTGAGTGACGAGGTGGCCGAATGGTTAAGGTGATGGACTGCTGATTCATTGTGCTCTTCATGCGTTTGTTCGAATCCCATCATAGGCGTTTGTTGTCTTTAGTGTTTCGAGAGAGCCAAGTGCGCATGGAAAAGCCGTTCAAAGTACGTTGCTGCCGACTTTAACGACATCATCATTAAAATAGCTGCAGAAACACACCAGCTTCGGGCAGTTGTGCAGGCGAGTGATGAGGTGGCCGAGTGGTTAAGGCGATGGACTGCTAATCCATTGTGCTCTGCACGTGTGGGTTCGAATCCCTTCCACGACGTTTGATGTCTTTAGTGTTTCGAGAGAGCCAAGTTCGCATGGAAAAGCTGTTCAAATGACATATTTGCCGACTTTAACGACATCATCCTTAAAATAGCTGCAGAAACACACCACAGCCCAGCTTCGGGCAGATGAGCAGGTGAGTGACGAGGTGGCCGAGTCGTTAAGGCGATGCACTGCTAATCCATTGTGCTCTGCACGCGTGGGTTCGAATCCCATCCTCGTCGTTTGTTGTCTTTAGTGTTTCGAGAGAGCCAAGTGCGCATGGAAAAGCCGTTCAAAGGACATTGCTGCCGACTTTAACGACATCATCATTAAAATAGCTGCAGAAACACACCAGCTTCGGGCAGTTGTGCAGGCGAGTGACGAGGTGGCCGTAACCTCCACTAAATGGACTGCTCTATCAATCCTAACAAAGTCCTAACAAGTCCAAACAAAGTCCTAACAAGTCCTAACAAGTCCAAACAAAGTCCTAACAAGTCCAAACAAAGTCCTAACAACTCCTAACAAAGTCCTGACAACTCCTAACAAAGTCCTGACAACTCCTAACAGTGTCCTAACTCCTAACAACAGCGGGGCAAAAGAGCCAATCATATGCTTCGAAACAGTTGCCGCTCCAAGGGGGGCAAAAGAGCCAATCAGATGCGTCGAAACAGGGCCCTGTGCGCACAGTGTTCTCATTGGTTGACTGATGAAGACGATGTCACAGTTCATTCTGAGGTAACTTTATTTACCGGCGGCGAATATCTCTCGACACTAAAAGTAAGTAGAACTTACTAAAATTATGTAAATCACTGAATTGAAATCGTAAAAGTATGTGGTGTGTTTGTAAATACTTCTGCTGTGACAAACGTTGGATGTTTTTCGTGAAGTTTGATAAGACGGTCACAAACCTTAAGAGATAACGCTGATCGCAATGTTAATTATTTTCTTTACTGAACGTTTTTAAGTGTCTTTTGCGTGTCTTTCTTGTGTCCATCAAATTAAACTAGAACAGAGATGCTCGATTTTGTGTCTGTGTCAAGTGTTAAATGTCGCTGCTAAGTTTGATAAGACGGTCAGAAAACTGATCGCTATGTTAATTATTATTTAATATGACATTTATACTATTTTTAACAAAAGATAGAACTGACAGCCCGTTAAACTGTCAAATGGTGTAACCACAAAAAATGACCAATATCTAATATTTCACACCTCCTAGAGTTCATGCAATTGCATGAAATTAGTAGTTTATTTAGTAATATCCTATGAGAATATGTTTTATTATAAATTATATGGGTTTTTCGTTGTACTGAGCAAGACCATATGCTGTAAACATCTTGTTTTATGTCTATTCTTTGACCATTTGAGTACAAATGGTTTAAACACCCATTATTACAGTGTAGTAGAGTATTAAATTATTATTCATATTAACTTTTTTGTACAATATTAGTCTTTTAGACAAAATATTGGTTACACCATCTGACCATATAACGTCTATTGCAATAGGATAAGTAATTGACACAGAAAATAGGCATCAAGGTAAACTGAATTGGATATTTTAATATATATTCATGTCATTCATCATACAATTTATGATACCAATCGTTTTCAAAGAGAGTGCTATAAAGTGTGTGTGAGAGAGAATAAGAGTGAGTGAAAGAGTGGGTATGATCATTTCTTAACAAACATGAAGAAACAGGATTGGCTTGTGTTGTGATTTCAGTTCAGTTCTCATACAATTTCAGTTTGTAAAATAACAGCCATTTTTTCAAAGAGAGAGTGAGTGAGTGAATGTGAATGTGTGTGTGTGTGTGTGTGTGTGTGTGAGAGAGAGAGAGAGAGAGAGAGAGAGAGAGATTGTGAGTGAGAGAGTATCATTTTTTTCCATTTCTTTCATCACTAAACTGTTTTGATTACATTTTTAATAACCGACAACCATATGTTCATGCCATCTGATGAGATCTGAACAAACTATTTCACATTAGCATAACAATATAAATGAAACAGTGTCTCAGAAACTTAAGACTTGAAATATTCTTGACCAAATTAGTTGAGACTGTGGAAAAAAACATACAACCTTATATTGTAGTTGCTTAATTTCCTATCTATCTGTCTGTCTGTCTGTGCATGTAGACCTACATGTTGCCTACAACAGCCTAATGACTGCCTCTTGTCCTATAGAGATGCCAAAGGAAGGAAAGCCAGATTCATTCTGGACCGGCGTCATGATGCTGTTTGCCCAGGGGAAATATAAATTTTCCACTGGTCAGAGACCTGGGAGCAGACGTTGGAAGGCAGTGTTAGAGAGGATAAAGAATTGTCCCCTGACCCCTGCATTTGGCCTAACGGTCAGAAAAAAAGACATTTTTGGGAAAAAGATCCCCTGCAAATGTGGCTACCATGATGTAAGTTATGTCATTGAATCCTTAAACATATGATGTGAGACAAAGATGCTGACAAATGCTTCCTCTACAGCTGTTTCCCATGGCTGGTTCTTCGTTGTGCTTGATTCTCCAAATCACTGTTTTGATGCAGAGTTTTGTGTGATTTAGAGGATAAGAGGATATAGAGAGTAAATACAAAATATTGTTTCCCTCAGTCAGGACAGCAGACAGGGACCGCAGCAGGTCCACAGCAGACAAGGACCGCAGCAGGTCCACAGCAGACAAGGACCGCAGCAGGTCCACAGCAGACAGGGACCGCAGCAGGTCCACAGCAGACAAGGACCGCAGCAGGTCCACAGCAGACAGGGACCGCAGCAGGTCCACAGCAGACAGGGAGCGGTGATAATACCATGACATGCTCCCTTTGTGCTCAGGAAGTGCTCTTTGACCAGTTTACTCAGCACCTGTCAGACTTCCACACTGTAAAAAAAGATTAGTTGACTCAACTTAACTAAGTCAAGTAATCTTGTTGCTTTGACTGAGTTAAGTTGAGTCAACTTATAGTGTCAAGTTTATTGCACTTCAAAACACGAGTTGACTCAACTTCCTGTATCAAGTAATGTGGACTGGAAAACATTAGTTAAGAGAACTAAAAAAAAGATGTTGGTTGAACTTATGTTGGTAAATGGACTGCATTTATATAGTGCCATCCAGCTCGTCAGGAGCAGCTGGGGTTAGGTGTCTTGCTCATGGACACCTCGACACTTGGTCAGGTGGAACCGGGGATTGAACAACCAACCTTCTGGTTTGTAGACTACCTACATGAACCACTGAGCCACTGCCGCTCAGATTTTATCAAGTTAGTTTACAGAAATTACTAGATTTCAAAAATTTAAGCAAACTAATATCTACAAAGTATCTACATGAGAATTGAGAATTGGCCAGTCAAACTTAACACTGACACTCTGGCGGCGCTAGCCAGCTGAATTAACAGCGCTCGAAGTCGACACTCAGAGGCTGTGTTCAAAATCATATCCTATACCCCCATTCACTATTCCCTACATTAGATCACTAATATAGTCCACTTGACTGAGTGAATAATTCAGTTAATTTTCAGTTAATTAAGTTAATTGAGACCTTGATAAACACCTGCTGTTAACAATCAGAATCACTGAAGGAGATAGGAACAAGAAGAACAGAAAAAAAGACGAAATCAAGATAAAAGACATTAAATCTTAGCAAAAGATCTCAGCAGATGAGGATTAAACATCTCCACAAACAGCAATACCAGCTTCACTTATTACTAACCAGACTGACTTTATTTCTGTCAGACGTCTACAGAAGTTCTTATTAAAAGGTGACAGAGGTTTAGATGTCATTTTATTTTTATTTGATGTTACCATAATGGTGATCAGTGATTGCTTTAGTTGGGCTCTTGACACTTGACTTTTGAACATTAGTTGTTCTTTGGCTGCTGTAGCTGTGTCTTTAAAATACATCAGCTATGGCACAAAGCTGAAGACAACAGGATGACAATGACTGTTTGTTAATAGTCACAATCATCATATTATGGCCTGATTTACTGATCTCATTTTCTGTCTAAAGTTGATAAATGGTGATGTCTTGTAGTTTTGATTTTGTTGTCATTGTGATTTTCCACGTTGTTCAATCCCCGGTTCCAAGTGGCGAGGTGTCCATGAGCAAGACACCTAACCCCAGCTGCTCATGACAAGCTGGATGGCACTATATAAATGCAGTCCATTTACCAACATAAGTTCAACCAACATTTTTTTTTAGTTCTCTTAACTAATGTTTTCCAGTCCACATTACTTGATACAGGAAGTTGAGTCAACTCGTGTTTTGAAGTGCAATAAACTTGACACTATAAGTTGACTCAACTTAACTCAGTCAAAGCAACAAGATTACTTGACTTAGTTAAGTTGAGTCAACTAATCTTTTTTTACAGTGATGTGGCACCTTGTGGACGGCACTGGGCTGCACCTTATAAACCATGAACGCATGTCTCAAGTGTGGGAGGTACAGCAAAAGCACCTTGCCTGCATTCAGGATCCACCAGGAGTGCAGCTTTACACAAACATTGGGTCAGGGCTGGAGAAAGGAGAGAAGACACTGGATGTGCTAAGATGCAGCAGAGGGTCCTCCTCTCTGGAAAGCTTACATAAGCACCAGTGTGCTTTCATTCCAGGCATGTTAAAACCTTAAACACATATGGTATATTTTGCTATTGAATGTTGACATAATATTGTTGTAATTTGTTGTAATCAGTGATCCTGTTTTTTGTCTCATCAGGGTGGAGATGCAATGCATTGCACACTCAGATGTACATGCTTGAGGGTGTGTCAAGGTGGAATTTAAACCGGTCAGCACAAGCACTTTCTATGACTGAGACATCCAGGACAAAGCTGTATAACATTCGTTTGATGTCCAATGTGAATGCGCTCAGCAACAAAGTGTTGGGAAAACCTCTTCTTCCAGAGTTTATCCCCCCTGGGAAACCTACCGGTAAGAAAAGTCTGCTGTTGATGATGATCAGACCTATATTGTGACATGGTAGGCAAGTAAACAATACATTTCCCTTGGTGAATACTTATTGCAGGAGAGCGTATTGCTGTAGAATATCTTCTGGCACAGTCCAACAGAGGAGATCTTCTGAGCCAGCAGATTGGTATTGGTGACATCCTGCCTGAGATCTTGGATGAAGACATCGAGGACGAATGTCCTGATGTGACCATACCACAGGCTCATGACCTCACATTGCAGGTAATATTATGTCAAGAGTATATCAGACATCAAAAAAATATTGGAAAACTAATAAACAGTTCATTTTTAATGTAGAACAGACACAAAAAAATGTAAAAGATTGTTTATTCTTTATTTATTCTTTATTCTGTGTATACTTTTATTAATCACCTCAGCAATTTGGAAGCGGTGGCCCTAGGCCCGGGCCAGATCCCAGGTCCCCATTGGAGGAGAGTGATGCCTCTGCTGGGCCCATCTACTCCCCATTGGAGGAGAGTAATGCCTCTGCTGGGCCCATCTACTCCCCATTGGAGGAGAGTAATGCCTCTGCTGGGCCCGTCTACTCCCCATTAGAGGTGAGTGATGCCTCTGCTGGGCCCATCTACTCCCCATTGGAGGAGAGTAATGCCTCTGCTGGGCCCGTCTACTCCCCATTAGAGGTGAGTGATGCCTCTGCTGGGCCCATCTACTCCCCATTGGAGGAGAGTAATGCCTCTGCTGGGCCCGTCTACTCCCCATTAGAGGTGAGTGATGCCTCTTCTGGGCCTGTCCTCACCCGATTTGATGAGAGAGATGCCTCCGCAAGTCCCGTCCTCGACCCATTTGAGGAGAGTGTGCTCGTGACTCCAGCTACGGTAAAGTGGATATTGTTTCACCATCAGAAATGTGGGCTTCTTTATATTTACTCTTGTACCAGATGTTTAAAATGTTATGGTGTTTATTGGTTCAATTCTTGTAACAGGACACTAGGTGTGATGCCAGAGGGATTCCTGGATGGGAGGCAGTTGATGCCTTGGCAGGTTACCTGGTTGGGCTTAACCGAACTATAACAGCACTCTCCAATGCTGAAGTGGCAGAGATTTTGAGGTTATACTCACATCTAAGTGTCTTTGACCAGACCCCCACCAGATACACCCTCAAGAGCAAAAAAAACAACTTTGCCAGGACCTTGGAGGGCTTCAAGAAAGCGCAGTGGCTCTGCTCCAGGCCAGCAAGCAGCTGAGAGGTATCTACATCTCATATAGCTATATTCTTTAGTATTTGTATCAATATATTTATGTCAATATGTGAACATGCATATATAATGAGCACTATGTGATCTGCTCATCTATTTGCAGATTGTTCATGGTCCATGGTCAGGCTGCTCACAGACCAGACCAAAACAGAATTTCAGAGTGTGTTGCTCTCAAGCTGTACAAAGAGTACAAGGAAGCCAGAAATAGGCCAAAGGACAATAAAGGGAGGACATTTGCCATACCCCAGTCCATTGTCATGGCATACTCTCACATCAAGCAGCTAGTTGAGGACTGCAGAGAGATCATGGACAGGAGTGACCTGGTACTGGTAAACATTAACAACACCACTGTGTCCTCCTGGTGAGTTCATCTTTAATATCTTCATAAATTGATTGAATTGCATATTTGAACAAAATTTTTAACAATTAACACACTGAAAAATGTTCTGAAAAACTCTTGTGTGTGTTTTGTTTTCTGTCTCTGCAGGCTGCATGATCGCCAAAAGAGAACTGAACGGGGCTCTTTACTTCAGGGTGTGCAGCTTCCACAGCAGATTGCCGTGGCAAAAAAATCCCTCCTGGAGGTTCGTGACCTACCATCACAGCCAGTTCAGCATGGACACACTCTTTTGGAGTTCCAGGAGCCTGAGAACCGTGAGGGCGAGGCAAAAATCCGCCAGCGACACAGTTCCAGAATACCTGCTATTCCACACACAGGTGGGGGAGACGCAGCTATTGCCAAACACGATGCTGCTTCCTCTCAAAACAGCTGTATGGAGGGCTGGTCCTCTGCCTACCAGCCATCCCCAACACACTACCAGAGCTGGTCTTCTTACCAGGCACCCCTGGCACACTCTCATGTTTGGTCCTCCACCCACCCACAACCCTCAGCATCCACCCAGGGCTGGTCTGCAACCCACCCACCAACCTCAGCATCCAGCCAGGGCTGGTCTACAACCCACCCACCACCCTCAGCATCCATCCAGGGCTGGCCTGCCACCCAACCACCACCCTCAGCATCCACCCAGGGCTGGTCCTCCAACCAGGGCTGGTCTGCAACCCACCCACCACCCTCAGCATCCACCCAGGGCTGGTCCTCCAACCAGGGCTGGTCTGCAACCCACCCACCACCCTCAGCATCCACCCAGGGCTGGTCTGCAACCCACCCACCACCCTCAGCATCCATCCAGGGCTGGCCTGCCACCCAACCACCACCCTCAGCATCCACCCAGGGCTGTTCATCCACCTCCTACTGTCCTGACCAACCTAGGTTCCCTCACCAAGCACTAGATCCCTTTAATCGCCAGCGTGAATGGCGATTACGCAAGGCAGCTCTTGAGAACCAGGAGCGACTGAGGAAAGGTGAGCCCCCAAAGATGAGAAAGGCAAAAGAGAGCTACCACTATGAGTGTAAGCTGTGTGGTCAACCTAAATCAAAGCAAACTGGACACTCACAGGTACGTGGCAAATGGTACTGCCCTGCATCTGGACAGACCCTTGAGGAGTGGAGAAGCTCTTTGTAAATGCACCTAAAACATTCTTTTTTATAAATATTTTTAATAATAATATGTTTTATTTATTTTAAGAAAATGTTCACATTCACTGTTCAAACCATCTGCAAAGAAAAAACAAGCAAGAAAATAAAGTAGAAAAAAGTATATTTGCTGTTGCAAATAGAAAAAAAAATATTAGTTGCTGTTGCAACTATTTTCAAAAAACAAAATACATAGGATAGTTACTGATGCAACTATTTCCAAAAAAAACAAAACAAAAAAAACTCTTGTGATGTAATAGTAACACGTCCATCCTTTGGGTGGGAGACTCCAGGTGCAAATCCTGGCAAGAGTGTGCAACTTGTTGGGCCAATCAGTATTTAATAAAAAAATAATTTATGACATAATTTAATCTGCATTTTCTCCTTCTTTTCTCATTATTATTACAAGATGTAGCGGCGGTCATAATTATTATCCTAACATTTTGTTAATAACAAAGCATTATTATTCATACCAATCCTATTTGTATCTGTTTACGTTTATTGAGACATGTTCCAATAGCTGAAAAGAGCTGCCCAGGAGGATGAGGAGCTAGTGTCAAAGGGGGAACCGCCACGGAAGAGGCTGACAAACGAAAAGTACCACTACACCTGCAAGGGGTGTGGACAGGACAAAATAAAAGGACTGGACACACCCAGCTGAAGGGGCAGTGGTACTGTCCAGCATCAGGACTGACCCTGGATGACTGGAGGAAGAGTGTATAATTGCTGTCACCATTACTTGTCTGTCTGTTACAATAAAGTTTAATAATTTTATTGGAGCCAATAACAGCCTTCACGTTTTTATTTAATTTCCTCTTGAATACCAGGACAGTGAGTGTCATCCATTGAATGTAATTGTTAAAACTAAAGCCAGAATTACTTGCAGAATCATTTTACATTTATTCACAAAACCCAACACTCTATGCTCAATTTGGAATATGTTTTATTCACTTGTGCTGCACAGATGTAGTCTTTCAAATAATTGAGTTTACAAAAAAAGGAGGGGAAACATGATGGGAGAGTTATTTACATTTACATTTATACACTGTTAATACTGTTCTAGCTTTAAAAGTAGCATGTGACATTTTGAGTTAATTATTTGAATATTGATTTGTTAACATCACAAAATATGTTTACTTACAAGAGCGTTTGCTTTAGATGCATTCATGTGCATAATTGCATAATCACAGGGTTACTACTGTAGGGATTTATATGGAAAAGAGTTCCTGTGTTAAAAATGACTACGTTGCCCACAATGCATTGCATGTAGTACTTCCGGAATGCACTACGAGACTAGAGAACAAGCGAAGATGCAAGCGATATTGCCACGACATAGGTTCGAATCCCGCAAGAGACATGAAATTAAAGTGATGATAAACCTTGCAATAAGTGCAGAACTGTGTGTAAACAATGTTGAGAAGATAAGAAAGTAGATAAAAATTGATACATTGTACGTTTTGCTCCTTTTTTCTCCTCTTCTTTTTCTCCCTTTCCCCCCTCTTCCTCCCTCTTTTCTTCTCTCCCCCCCTCCCAAGCCGAGTGGTTAAGGCGATGGACTGCTAATCCATTGTGTGCTGCACGCTTGGGTTCGAATCCCATCCACGTCGTTTGATGTCTTTAGTCTTTCGAGAGAGCCAAGTGCGCATGGAAAAGCTGTTCAAATGACATTGCTGCCGACTTTAACGACATCATCCTTAAAATAGCTGCAGAAACACACCACAGCCCAGCTTCGGGCAGACGAGCAGGTGAGTGACGAGGTTCGCCGAGTGGTTAAGGTGATGGACTGCTAATCCATTGTGCTCTGCACGCGTGGGTTCGAATCCCATCCTCGTCGTTTCTTGTCTTTAGTGTTTCGAGAGAGCCAAGTGCGCATGGAAAAGCCGTTCAAAGTACATTGCTGCCGACTTTAACGACATCATCATTAAAATAGCTGCAGAAACACACCAGCTTCGGGCAATTGTGCAGGCGAGTGATGAGGTGGCCGAGTGGTTAAGGCGATGGACTGCTAATCCATTGTGCTCTGCACGCATGGGTTCTAATCCCATCCTCGTCGTTTGATTTCTTTAGTGTTCAAGAAAGCCAAGTGTGCCTGGCAAAGCTTTTTGCTTCCGAATACAACGTCATCATACTAAAGATAGATGCAGAAAAACTCTACGTGCAGGCAAGTTGCTGCGTGGTTAAGGCGATGGACTGCTAATCCTTTGTGCTCTGTGCGCATGGGTTTGAGTCCCATCTTTGGTGTTTAGTTTCACAGGGAGCCTAGAGGACAGGTCAACCGCAGGGGTGCAGCTCATGGCAAGCTTTTAATTATAGCTGTATTTCAGTTATAATAGCCCCCTGGTTAATGGATATAATCATTTTAAATACAAAAACACGTTCAAGGGAGGTCCAAATCCTGGCTAAACCAGCCACCTTCAAGCTTATGCTTTCGACACGACAGCGAAAACAGAATGTAAAAAAATCAAAAGTAAAATTCCCTTTTACAACAAGTCATGAAGCCTCTCAAGAGACTGTTAAAAATTGCCAAGGCTGACTGTATTTCAAGTCATCCCAGTAGGGTATAGGGTAAAGTTTTCAACCAGCAAAGATCACGTCTCGGATGAGCCTCATGGACTATGATATTGCCTCTGCGAAAGAATGCCAGACAAGGTAGCGACGTCTCGTGTGCTTTTATCTGGACATGGAACGACAGGGTGGTATCACGTTTTAAACTGCCATGTAATCAGCCTTTTGGAACGGCCGCCTGCATGGTGTGTCTATGAAATACACATAGAGGTTTATTAATTGTTCTCTCTGAGCAAAATGTGCGGTACTTTTGATGGGAGATACTTATGGCTATCCTGGTTACAAAGGGCCAGGGTTATAACCCTCAATCTCCAAGAACATGTTTGAGTTTGGGATCGATTTGATGAGCCCCCTACCAGTTTGGGTAGGATAATGAAGAGTGCAAGGACACTGCAAACATATTCTGAGAGAGGTCCAATGTAAGCTATGCTGCCATTTTCTTGACCCAGGCGTTCTCTCTAGGTTCTTACCAACAAAGCAGGAGCAGCACACAAAAGAAACATATGCACATCTCCCTCTATCAACACAGTTGTGAGTTTCCCAACCTTCCTCCTAAAGACGTGTAGGTGAGTGATGAGGTGGCCGAATGGTTAAGGCGATGGACTGCTAATCCATTGTGCTCTTCATGCCTGTGTTCGAATCCCATCATAGGTGTTTGTTGTCTTTAGTGTTTCGAGAGAGCCAAGTGCGCATGGAAAAGCCGTTCAAAGTACATTGCTGCCGACTTTAACGACATCATCATTAAAATAGCTGCAGAAACACACCAGCTTCGGCCAGTTGTGCAGGCAAGTGAAGAGGTGGCCGAGTGGTTAAGGCGATGGACTGCTAATCCATTGTGCTCTGCACGCGTGGGTTTGAATCCCATCCATGTCGTTTGATGTCTTTAGTGTTTCGAGAGAGCCAAGTGCGCATGGAAAAGCTGTTCAAATGACATTGCAGCCGACTTTAACGACATCATCCTTAAAATAGCTGCAGAAACACACCACAGCCCAGCTTCGGGCAGATGAGCAGGTGAGTGACGAGGTGACACATACTAACATTATAAGGGTAACCCAGGAAACATTATAAAATAATAAAAAAAAACCTTCTAGGGCACCTTTAAAAACTAATGGAAAACAGAGAAACAAAAACCATAAAAAACCCCACTTCTAACTAAAAGCCTGTTTGAATAGCAGCGTCTTCAGTTGCTTTTTAAAAGAATCAACAGAATTCACACACATAGAAAGGGAGGCAAAGCATTCCAGAGCCTAGTTGCCACTGCTTGGATTGAACGATCCCCACTGGATTTAAAATGAGTGTAGGGAACCACTAACAGCCTCTGACCTGATGACCTCAAACTACGGGTCGGAGTATGAAGCTGTATTAACTCAGAGATGTAGGGAGGAACTTGACCGTGCAGGGCTCTAAAAGTAAGGACCAGGATTTTAAATTGAATTCTATACTGGACTGGTAACAAGTGAAGTGCTGCTAAAACAGGTGTGATGTTTGTTAATGTGGGTTAAAAGCCTTGCAGCAGAGTTCTGATCAGCCTGGAGACGGTGAAGCTCCTTCTTGCTCAAACAAGTAAAAAGACTGTTACATTAATCTAAACGAGAGGAAATAAAAGCATGAATGATCATCTCCAACTCACCCTTTGACACCAGTGTTCTTAATTTGGATATATTCATTAGTTGGAAGAAAGAGTTTCTGACTACTTGTTTAGAGTGGTACTCTAAGCCCAAACACAGTTTATCTTTCTTGCAATAATGACTTATGTGACTGTGTCACCTGTCTACATACTCTGTTTAAAGTACGATGACATTTGTTAAATGCAGCAACACTGCACCCAAAATAAATCCCCCTAAGAGGACTATTAAGTACAAAGTAAGTTATTTCTTCAACAGCTGTTTTTCATTTTTCAGGAAAGCCGATGTGATTTAAGAGGTTTTCCTGGCTGGGAGGCGGTTGATAACCTGGCGGAGTACCTCGTGAACCTCAACCGCACAATAACTGCTTTGTCAGCCACAGAAACCGCTGAGATTGTGCGAGTGTATTCTAGATGCATAAAATGGACAAGTCTCCCTCCAAATATTCCCTGAATTTTTTTTTTTTTTTTTGATTTATTCAACAATGATAACAAACACATATACAAACTTGCCGGAGGCGATTCATATACATTTCCATACAATTGTTGAGGATAAAAAACACAATAAAGCCACAGGCTTATTTCCATTGTGGTCCTCTACATGCATAAAATGAGCGAACAGTTCCAGTGGGAATAAAACCAAAACAAGCAACTCATACCCTACAAATTCATATGGCATCTCAAATGGAAAGCCATTTTTTAACTTCTCTTTTAAAGGGCCCTGCTTCTTGTATTTGCTTTAAATTATCTGGCAATCCATTCCAAGCAATTGCACTCGAATACAAAAACGAATTCCTCCCAACTACACTTTTAAACCGGTACAGATATATATTATTCATCCTTGCCCTTGTAGAAATACAGTGAAAAGCAAGAAGAAGACCTTGCCAGGGCCATGGAGAGCTTCCAGGAAACACAGTGGCTCTGCACCTGGTCAACAAGCAGCTGAAAGGTGAACTGAACAATAGTTGATGCACACATTATGTAATTCATATTTATCATAATTATCATTAATAACACTTAAGCTGTATTACACAAGCAACAAATTCAGACAAGTGGACTGCTATAAATAGTCAAATCGTAAAGTGGAATTATACAATGCCTCATAAAACGCCTCTTCAATCATAGTAGCGAACCAAAACCACCTGTTGTATAATATTGATTATATATATCTAGATAGATATAGATATTTATTATATACAAATATTGTCTTTTTCTTTCAGACTATTCATGACCCATGGCCAGGCTGCCCAGAGACCTGATTCCAACAGGACTTCAGAATGTGTTTCCCTCATGCTTTTGAAGGAGTTTGCCCAAGCTAGAAATAGGCCAAGAGACTGCAAGGGTAAAACTCTGCCCATTCCACAGTCTATTGTACAAGCTTACCGTCACATTAAGCAACTTCTTGAAGACAGCCGGGTGATACAGGAGCAGACCAACTTGGTGCTAGTTATTATCAACAACACCACAGTGTCAGTGTCTTTTTGGTGAGACACCACAGTGTCTTTTTGGTGAGATATCTTTTTTGGCTTTCTAGATTCACTTTAACATCTGCATTTGAGAAGTGTAAATATATTGCATTGTTTTTAATTTAACCAGGAAGGATTTGATTAACCTACAACCTTTGCAATTGTGCTTCTATGAAATGGTAAACATTTTGTTTTGTACTTTTTCCAGGTTGCATGACAGGCAGAAAAGAACTGACCGGGACTCATTGCTGCAAGGCGTACAGCTACCCCAGAAGGTCTCTGTGGCTAAGGATCCTCTGCCACAAGCAAGAGCACTTCCTTCTGCACCCGTGGAACATGGACAGGCAAAAATACAGTTTCAGGAGCCAGAAAATCATGAAGGTGAGGCAGTGATACGCCTGCGCCACAGCTTTAGAAGTGGAACGGCACTGGCACAGCACTATCCTCTTAGGCCATATGCATGGCCTGCCTCTTCTGCCTTGTTGTCCTCACATCAGCAGGAAAACACTTCCCCAGCCCCATCGCCTGCCTGGTCGTTTTACCAACAGGGCCATACCTCACTAACCCCACCTCCTGTCTGGCCTTCTTACCAGCAGGGTCATCTGCCACCAGTCCAACCTCCTGCCTGGTCCTCTGTAAGGAACTCAGCTTTTTGGAAATATTAATAATCAATAATATCTTGTTATTATTAATTATAAATATTTGGGTCAGTTAATTGGATTAACTTGATGTGGCTGAATTAATATTACAATCAATTAATCAGTTCTTCCAATGAACTCTTTTGATTATTAATTTATTCTAAGAAAAGGGTATCTTCCCTGGATGAAAGAACTAAGAGAGGGAGGTCACATGTGGACTGTCTCTAATAAGGCCTGGAGAAGATCCTCCCCTAAGGGTTGAACTCGACCAATCAGAAAGGGGACATGTCTGGGAGGGAAAGTGGCTCTTAGTTGATTTACGGATCTTTGTCCCTAGCAAGATTATACCTTCATTAATGCTAAAATAGCTATAACACATCCACACTGCATTCTAGAAGAAGGTGATGTACATCAAAGTGTGAGTCATTAAATGAGGATTAGTTAGGTAGGAGGCATTATACAGGTGAGGTTACATTGATCGTTAGTTGGTTGTATACCAGGATACATACCATAATATATACCTAATAGTACACGAGACAGTAAACCATTTACACTGTTTCTTTCACAGTTTTATGCATGTTCATTTATAGATCAGTTAGTCTATGATTAATGCAGCAAAGTCTGTTTTAAAGAGGGTTTCTGTTTCATAGTCTCTCTCTTGAGTATGTGGCCGCATTCCTCGGAGGTCGTAAAATCTCCTTATCATGCCCTGTAACATGACACTGTTTCTGCCCTTGTGTTTGTTCATTTGGGCTGTGTGAGGAGTTTCATAAACCTTTGTATATAATGAATAATTAGTATGTGTCTGATTGGTCCATACCCTACAGATCACCCCTCTCGATCGTTGTTGTCCCCCCTCAAGGACAACCACGAGCGAAGTTGGAAGTGCAGAGAGATCGGACACACACTTGTCAAAGAAGGCTGGAAGGCCATGGTGGCCTCTGGTTGCTCGTGTCTTCTGGAGCGGTGGTCGTTCCACGGCTGGTGATGTGGACAGTAGCCAAGTCCAGGTCTCTGCAGCAGGTGTTGAGGCAGCAGGTGTTGGGGCATTCTGAAGTTCATTAGTTTTGGGGCAGGTGTTTCCTTGTGGTTGCAGGAAGTGGTTAGGCCTCTATGTAGCATAGAGAGGTTTTCAAGCTGACCTGGTGCTGGTGGCCGGAGGTCAGAAGGTGGTTGTTAGCCTCTCAGTCACGAGAGGTCTGAAGGATTGAAGTGTTGTTCTGTCCTTATGGTGGTGCCGACGCAAGCTTGCCTAAGCTGGGGTGGGCAAGGAGTCGGAAGCTTGTACCTTACAGGACTCCTCGGGTGAGTCCTGTGCAGGGAGCTATTTTGCGTGTGTCAGCGGCTCCAGTAACTCTGAGGCAGGTGCGTCCAGCTGTCCTTGCGGAGCCTCAGATTGACACCTGTGTGAAGGGTATGGAAGAGGATGCTGTCGTTGACAGCCGTTGGTCTTCCTGTGGTGTTTGCAGGTTGAGGGTGCTGTCCTCCTTGGCTTCTCCAAGGGGCTTGGCTGGTACCTGGGTTGTTGCCATGGTGACAGTTCTGTGCTGGTCCTGGGCATGCTCAGTCCAGCTGCATTGAATCTGGTTCGAACCTCAGTGTCTAGCTGGTCTGTAAGGCTTTGGGCACAGGTCCGCTCCTTGTGGGACGCTGTGATCTATTATGTGAGGTTGTTTACCTTCTGTTTTATACCCATAAGGTGGGGTAAGGAGATGAGAATCTTGATCACCCCGGTGTGGCTGTAACTCGGGCTTGGGTCATGGGTCGTTTGTCCTCTTCTCTCATGGTGCAGTTCCGTTGGCTCCGGTGCCGTCGGATGTCAGCAGCCATGGGTGGAACAGTGTTCCTCCCGATGGTTTGTCAGTCTTTTCGTTCTCCTAACCGTTTAAGGTCAGGTTAAGCAGAGGATCTGCAACATTTTTGGCACACCTGTGGTGAGAGACTAATGCATGACCCTAGAAAGTTCAGAGCCCCGGTTTAATGGGTTCGCTAGATATGTAGCATAAAGCTAGGTATTTCATGTGTAGCTAGCTAGTGAAGTGTGTATTGTATCCTTATCATCTTACCTGTGGATGTTAGGAGGCTAAGACTTGTGTGGTTCCGAGAGTATTTCCTGGAAAGGGCATAGCCGAGATGAAATAAATGACTTAAGATGGTTCTTATGACTAAAATATTTCTCTGGACTTAACTGGTGGTTCACTACGGCTTGACGAAGTGAAGAATAGGAGGAAAAAGGACAGCTTTCCTATTCAAATTATGCTTATTATCAATCCTCAGGACTATAGTTATGCCCTAGTAATCGTTGAAGTTACTTGTGTTGCAGGGTCATAAAAATTAGTGCACTTGTTGAAAATAAACAAAATCACAAATAAAGGTGTCTCTGGTTCCTTTCTGGGCCCTATGGGAAATGGAACCACATTTGAACAAGAGAAGAAATGGAAATAAATCATATACATGACAGAATAGACAAGTGAATGGCTGGGTCACAACACTCCATAGTGGGTCACAGCTGTTGCGTGTTTAAGACCACACCGTGTGTGTCCCTCCAAAGGTTTAGTCAACATGCTGATGAAAATTCTCATAACTATAAGAATTCTTCTCTAGCTACACAGCTTACATGTAATTAAACTTGGGTTTAATTGACAGGGCATCTGCAAATTTAGCCTACAGCGCTCAGCAAGGACTATGCCTAAACTAGTGAAGGTGAAATTCAGCTGAGAAGAATTGAAAGTAAGGAAAGAGAAAAATTAGAAACCCTAAATAGGGTTAAAGAAAGTATTTTAGAATACGTTGCGCTGTATACATAAAAGCTGTAATTAAGGCTTCAAGTAAATGATGTTAACCGCTAACTGTAGAAGTTATTATGTAGCTTAGCCTAAGCTGGATGGATGCTAGGTTAGCTTAGCTTAGCCTAAGCTGGATGGACGCTAGGTTAAGTTAGCTTAGCCACCTAGGCTGGTTTGTTTACAAGATGACGTTACAAGTTAGCACTTCCTGTGACAAGTCGTTGTCGAGGGAACCAGTGCATGTCAGAACAATTCAACAGTCCATGAAGAATGTCTGCACATTTTAAATGAGTTATGCATGTTTAAACGGGTTAAAAGGGGGCGCCTATACTTTAAGTCTTTCAAGAACTTGATGTTACATTCAGTAAAATGCAAATGTGGTTTGGCATTTGCAAATTTTACTCATGGAACTCTTCTCTTTACTGTACGCAACTTATTCTATTTGTTTACAGAGTAAGGTGTCAGGGGTGTACAGTTAAAGACCCAGAACCAGATATGAAGAATGAAGACCCAGAGTCAGAATTATAAAAAATTAAAGAAAATATTTACTGAAGATAGTTTGCAGTTTCATCAGCAGAAGTCAGCTTCAATACTCGCACAGGAGTTCGTAGGCCGCCCCGCTTACAGTTACAAAGATCACAGCAGTAATACGATTTCCAAGGTCTAAGCTACGTCATTGCTTACAGGATGAATGATTCTCATTGGCTATGAAATAGATAAACACAGTAATTTTCCACACATATACAGATAGACTGAAGCATATCTCCATCGATTATGCAGCTGAAGTTAGGCACGTCATGACCTTCCAGGTCGCAGATTTGGGTTGCTGGGCGCCAGCATGTCCAGAACAACAACTCAGTCAATCTCCAATAATGCCAGTGGTTCCTTAACCTGTAACCAAGAAGACTAACACACACACCGACACACAGCTTTTCCAAGGTTGGATTTGGCCAGGCTCTCACTATAAACAGGAGAGTCCTCTCCAAACATCAAGATAATGCGTTCTTTCTCTCAAGGATAGCTAAACTTTAGTCTAACTGGAAAGAAAGACTTTAACAAAGAAATGGCCCCTTAAACTATTGGCTTCAATGACCCCTATATGTTTAAACACATTGAAGACCTTTCTCAAACACAAAACAAGTCCCTATTTCATTTCTGGAAGCTGGGTTAAATAAGCAAGCACTGCATTCAGATATCAAATACAGACATTAAAGAATACATGAAAAGAACATTTCAGTAATCACAATGGTAACTTATATAAATAAAGTAAAATCTCCAGAGAGGTCATTCAACTCATTTGATATTTAGAAGGAAAAATATTGATTAATACCTTAATTATAATCAATCATTACATATACATTGAAGCAGCAGTGGATTCCAATCCACCCCCTTCAGTCCCCCGTTTTAGACCAATGTGGAGTCCTAAACACCACATCTGGTCTATCCATAAAGAGGCTGCTTCAAAATGTTAGGTTTCTGACCCATGCTCCTCTGTCAGGTTAATTTTTATAAAACAAACAATATATTTTTCCTTCAATGACTTAATATCAACAAAATATCCCACATACTATAATATTGATCTCCAGAACCTTTGGACATAGCTGTCTTTACATGTCTTACACAGCTATTATTCATCTTGGCTAATTTGGTTTCATCATCAAATTAACTGATACAATACAAGTACATATTTATTCTCTGGAAGCCGGCTAAATAAGCAAGCACTGTTGCTGTATTCCTAGCATGGGCTAGACCCGCAGTCACTACTCAGATCCCAAATACAGACATTGTCTATAATCATAAATACCAGGATATATGCACTAGTTTTTATAATTTCCAATTCATTTTATAATAAACTAAGAAGAATAGTTAATCCATTCTTTTCACTACTCCCATTTATAGACCCAAAAGGTTCAAAACACTGGTTGAAAACACAAAGGTTGTCAAACTGAAAATAAACAACATAAAAAATAAAATAAAAATAAGACCCATAATAATCCACTTTAAGTGTCTCCATGAATTCATCCTTCAGTTTACAGTCACCATCTTAATTATATAACATCTTATACTTTTTTTTTACTCTTTTCAAAAATAGAAATAAAATAAAACAAATTCACATAATCATTTCAGTCATTATTTTACCACTAAAATATAGGATCGTTCCCCATTCTGCTTAATAAAGCTTTTGTTCATTCCTTATCCTTATATCACTTTAATCCCTGTCAATCATACGTCTTATTGTTTTTATTTTGAAACTCACTTTTCCATACCATTTAAACTTAATTTGACTTCCATAAATTCTATCAGAAATTGTATTTTCATAACATTCATTTTTTTTTCTACTATATTTCTTCCATCTTGCCCTACATGCCAGTTCCTTCTGCATCCGAGTCTCTCACCACTGTCAGCCTAGTGACACTTAAAGTTCCCTCGTTAGGGATATCAATGGTATTTTATTAATTCTTCAATACTCTTGTTTTCTTATCATTAACTTCAACTTTATTTTTCATTATAACTACTTCTCACAGTATTTGTCTCAGTTCCACTTATCTTTACAGTTTTACAGAAACCAAAATATTATGTTACTCAGATCCCAGCCCACAGCCATATAGTTGCTTTCTCTTTTTACCTTTATTAAATTGTAGTTTTCTTAGACATCTAATGTCATACATACATTTAATGGATTGAGAAATACAACCTTTTCTTTTTAGAAGTTATATTCACTCCTCCTTTGTTCGCCCTCCGGCCTTTCAATAAAAATGAGGGAGCTCACTCTGGATAATTTGGATAGTGACTTAGCCAATGTGTCACTTTGTCTCTCTGCCGTCAAGTCTATATATATATATATATATATATATTTTTTTTTTCCTACGTTTATCCTTATGATCCCACCTAGTTGTCTATTTAAATTTAGACCCTCAGTTGAATTTAGACAAGAGTTTTACCCCAGAATGGACGGCAATCTTCTTTACAATTCCAATTTATATAAAATACTAATCCAGAGAGTAATTCAGTTCAATATCATAAATGACAAAAGCATTCATAATTACCGGTAGCAGACAGAGCTGGAGAACCACTCCAATTAAAGCTCGTCCCATGTTCTGCCTTGTCTTTTCATCAGATTGACTCAAAACTATTAGCTTCCTTAAAACTTGTCATTAGCCTTAACCCATCTGTAATGATAAAACCCTCATTCCAGAGGTTAATGACACAATATACACACTATTCAGACGCAGTATTCGTACCCCAAACTAACACATACAAGACATAGAGTGCAGTCACCATCACACACACACATATTAGACACATATTTTAACTGTTCATCTTCAATGTTCGCTTTTCATTATATCATCTCTAAAAAGATTTAAATTTTAAGTAAGATTTTAAACTTCACATTTTACTGTAGCTTTTACCTAATTTTACATGGTTTCTTAACTAGTTTCAAAGCATGCCTGTTCATTATTCATTAGAATTTAACAAGGTCAGCTGGGTTGTTTTGTTTCATTATCATTATTTTGCTTCAGCTTGCTCTAGCAGGCCGATGACAGAAAGACAGACACAGTTACCATCCCTTCCTCCGCTCAAGCAGTCTCTCTCACTATAAATAAATTTCTAAGACTGTAACTTATATAAAATGTAATATTAAATTCGTTACAATAATCTTTGACCATTCACCTTTGTTATCCAGACTTTTCTTAAATCAAAAGCTGTCTTCATCTTTAGCCACCACCATGTCTAACGACCTTCAAGAGTTAAAACTATGTTATAGACATATTAGTTCAAAATCAACTCTTCTATACATTTTACTTGCCCATATGGCAACCAACATCATGTCCCTCATATAATTAAGTTTTGTTACTGTCTCCGCAGCAAATAATGGCAATCACCTCATGGAATCAGCTGGCTCCTGAAAGCCCTCTCCCGTTATCTCTTTATCTCTAATTTTCTTCTCTTCAGGGTGTCGTCCCCTGGCATAGTTGCAGACACTTGTCACAATGAAAAACAAGCCATACAATCAATGCGGTTTCTGGTGAGTGGTATAGAGGAACTCACATTTCTGGGTCAGACTGCCGTAACTTCTCACAGCCCATCTCACCTCTCAATGCTCTGCTGACCCCGGTGGCCTCCAGTAATCAGCGCTCAACTCTCATACCTTTCTCACAAATAACACCTGCATCCGGAGGTGCCCAGTGTTCGTGACCCCCTGCGTTGGGCTGTCCCCTGGCCAGGAAGATCATCCCGTCATTGAGTAGCCACTCATACACACGTACACACTGGTGACCGCTCTTTCCCAATACAATCAGTTTTCTTCAACAGAACTCAGCTGTTTTCTGGAGCTTAGGAAAGGCACGTTCAAGAGTCACCAGGGCCATTCGGATTGCCTAATAGTGTTCACAGGGAGACAGGTTAATAACAACAGTATTTAATCACTTAAATCCATTAACTATCTTAAAAGCACCAACTTAGCTACTTAGACTATACTCAGTGAATTTAGATCACAACCGTACATTCAGTGTACTTCATCTGTAGCCGGAGCCATCGGTCCTGAATGGTGGAGACTAAAATGAGACAAAGTTGTTACTGGTCCTAAAATACGCTAATCAAAATGTCACCTCTATCGTTTAAGGTCTGTATTATTATTTTAAAGACTTCTTTAAAGTCATTCAGTTTTACATTTAAAACATTTTTAACATTTAAATACAAATTGCCCTCTGAATGGTAATGATTTCTTTTAACATCTCTGTGTCTCTGGTTTTCAACTGAAACACTGTGCTTTACTATCAATAACTTATTTTCATTTATGACACAGGCTCAGATAACAGCTTTTAGCTGACATTGAATGAGAGAGAGACTCTGAGGCATTCAAGACTGGTACACTGCATTGTCATAAAACTTTTAACATTAGACTTTATCTACCATCTTTTAACTCTAGCCCAGCTTAAGGCATCTTTGCCAGAAATTACATGTGTTTTCAAATAAACATAGTTTTACAGTCTTTTGCCCACGTCAGGGAATCTAGACATTAAAAATTTCCATTCAGATTGAGTCTCTGTCGCACTGGCTGTTTCAGCCACAGCACACATCAGATTTAGATAAGCGAACTGTTTGATTACAGCCAATAGCAGACTTATCTTTTGAAAGCAAAACATCAGCTTCTAGCTCTTTCATGGTCAACTTTTCAAGCTGTTTGTTTAATCAGCATTTAGCAACTGTTAATCCAGTACTGCTTCTGCTTATTTGTTCTTACATAAAAAAATAATTATTCTAGTTCTCAATAACGTTTCACATTTCTCAATCTCAATTTTAATTGTCAAGTTCTCAACCATAGTTTAATATTTGACTTTAGTTTTCTCTTGGAGTTTATCAATCTCCAATTAGGATTCACACTATAAGTTTGACGAGGCAAGCACTCTCTGCTTGTGATACTTTTGCAGTTATTGTAAATCATCTGTAAATCATTAGTCTCTCTATATCATCTAAACCTTTTTAAAATGTTTAATTACAACACAATCATCCTTTTAGTTACTTTGATATATTTTGCAACTCACATCTGTTGGAGTCATTCATTTTACATCAACCTGTATTCATCAATTCACTTATAAAAATTACTATTATAGAAATTACTATTATAGATATTTTCTTCAAAAGGATTCACTTTAAGACTTCAATCTTTTGACCTTTTTATCTCTTATTTCTCAGACGAAAAATGTCACTGTCGTCATTTAAACACTGATCTACTTTCAAACCAATATTATTACCAAAAATGTGTTGTCATTTTATCACATTTTAAACACCTTCTCGGTGGGCATTTACAGTTACGTATTAAATGGTCCTGATGACCACCATTAAAACACTCCCGGCTCCAAATTACAGCACACTCTTGAAGCAGTGTGTCCCAAACAGGAATGCAAACCGAGCTGATAAGCAGTTCTCTGTATTCTTTTACAGTCCACCAGTGGCGGGTTCAATCACAATAGCCGAATCATAAACTTCATCATTATTATTGGCAGAACATTAATTTTCATAAGCTGCAAAATATTCTAAGTTGTTTTCACAAAGTGTCTGTTTAACTTCAGTCACACTTGTCCAAGGAAATGATCTTCGACCCATAATTTAATATACTTGCTTTTTGTAATCATCGTAAGCAATACAAGGCTAAACATTTTAATTTTTCAGTTTCTTTGTTTGTTTGTAGCCAGTCAAGTTGTTGTTTAAATTTCCAAACAGAAGCAAAACTTATCAAGACAACCATTTACTTAATAATTTCTGCAAATTTCTCTGAAGTGAGGGATTCAGAGCACAGCTGCTTACAGCGTTCGCTCTTTTCTGTTTCACTATTAGTTTCAGGACTGTTCAGGTTACTGATCAAGTTACTCAGTTTGTCTGCCATATCTTAATAATAGTTCAAACTCACCTGAAGTCATTGCAGAAATGGAGGCGGCGATCTTTGAACAACACAGCTTGGCTTCTCCGTGATGAAACTGCAGAGTATACTCCAAAATCACAGTTACATATACTGGTCCATGCCAATTTGGGTCACAACTTTTTTTCTTTCTTTTTTTTTTTTTTCTCGGGATCGTTCCTGATGCATCCCTGGCAAACAACCCTATTTTTATTAGTATCCCTAACTGCCTGATTCACTAAATTCGGGGATCCCCTATCTGAGATGGAAGAGATTGGGCAGGTTTACGGTGCCACTGGACCTCCCGTCCAGGGACGTACTCTGCTGGGGTGGTGCTACACCATTAATGCCCAGCAAGGCCCCCACAGAGCACGCTTCGCTTGCGCTGTCTGCTGCCGTTACCCTTAACGACGCTCTCAGCGACTTCTTATCCTCTCAGCAGTACAACTTACTCCTTCACTCGCCTCATCGGAGTGAAGGCTACTTACTCCTTCACTCGCCTCATCGGAGTGAAGGCTCTCCCGCTCTCCTTCAAAATCTCTTCCAGTCAGACAGCCCTAACAATTAATAAAAGCTTACTACCTTGTGTGTTGATTTGCCAGAGATGTCACCACGGAATGATTGCCCGCCGCATCCTCCACCAAACTGTCAGGGGTGTACAGTTAAAGACCCAGAACCAGATATGAAGAATGAAGACCCAGAGTCAGAATTATAAAAAATTAAAGAAAATATTTACTGAAGATAGTTTGCAGTTTCATCAGCAGAAGTCAGCTTCAATACTCGCACAGGAGTTCGTAGGCCGCCCCGCTTACAGTTACAAAGATCACAGCAGTAATACGATTTCCAAGGTCTAAGCTACGTCATTGCTTACAGGATGAATGATTCTCATTGGCTATGAAATAGATAAACACAGTAATTTTCCACACATATACAGATAGACTGAAGCATATCTCCATCGATTATGCAGCTGAAGTTAGGCACGTCATGACCTTCCAGGTCGCAGATTTGGGTTGCTGGGCGCCAGCATGTCCAGAACAACAACTCAGTCAATCTCCAATAATGCCAGTGGTTCCTTAACCTGTAACCAAGAAGACTAACACACACACCGACACACAGCTTTTCCAAGGTTGGATTTGGCCAGGCTCTCACTATAAACAGGAGAGTCCTCTCCAAACATCAAGATAATGCGTTCTTTCTCTCAAGGATAGCTAAACTTTAGTCTAACTGGAAAGAAAGACTTTAACAAAGAAATGGCCCCTTAAACTATTGGCTTCAATGACCCCTATATGTTTAAACACATTGAAGACCTTTCTCAAACACAAAACAAGTCCCTATTTCATTTCTGGAAGCTGGGTTAAATAAGCAAGCACTGCATTCAGATATCAAATACAGACATTAAAGAATACATGAAAAGAACATTTCAGTAATCACAATGGTAACTTATATAAATAAAGTAAAATCTCCAGAGAGGTCATTCAACTCATTTGATATTTAGAAGGAAAAATATTGATTAATACCTTAATTATAATCAATCATTACATATACATTGAAGCAGCAGTGGATTCCAATCCACCCCCTTCAAAGGAAATAGATTTGCTGTAAGTCAAAGCTTGTCTAAGCCTATATAGTTACGTCCATCTCGTGCATAAATACTGACTTTTCAGCGAGTAAACAGTTTTGATCGCTAGGTAGCTCTCTGCTTGTAGATGCAGCCAAAATTTAGGTGAATTTACATCAACCTAACAATAATTTGTAAGGTCTTTACTTTGTAGAAAGGGGAGCATCACCCAAGTCTACGTGTATATAACACTGTACTGAGATTCCTTCGTCAGAAACAGATTAAGCAATACTGCAATTTGGATTCCTTCAACCAAAGCAGACTAATAAATACCGGTACAGTTTGCATGCCGCTGAGATGAGATTCCTTTGTCAAACAGACTTACGCTTTAATGCTGAAATTACCGATACCAGTTAAGACCCTTTTTTTATTTTATTATTATTATTATTATTTTAAGTAGAGATGTCAATTCCAGCTATCGTTTTATCTGCATTTAGACAAGCCAGCAGCTAGTGATCAAAATGTGTATCGCATATCATGTCCCGTTTGGATCGGAATGATCAAATAAGCACTTTTAGGATAACAGTAGTTACGAAGGGGCTCTAGGTCATGCTAGTTTTCCCAGCTTAGGTGGTTTGTTTACTATCTGGCATTAGGGGGACGAATGCCCTATTTGGAGTTTGTATTTCCTGTAACAAGTCATTGTCATGGAAACTAATGTGCAGCAGTGTATATTTCAACCAGCGGGTGGCACAATGTCTGTATGTTTCAAAAAGCAGTGCATAGTCTGTTGGCACATGAGGCTTACACCTACATTCAAGATTTTCTTTAAATCAGTAAAATTCAAATTTTACTAATGCAAACTCTTGCTTCCTTTTGAGCACACATTTTCATCTACTTTAAAAGTTTTATGTCCTATGCTGACTAGGAACTTTGTAGCAGAGTCGTGCATTGTGGTCATGCCGTGTGTCTTCTGGGTTTTGAAGTTCAGAGTCAAAAGGTTCTTGAAGCTGGTGTCTTCCTCCATCACAGGTTTGTTGCACGCTCCGAGGTAGCTCGCTTGATGTCTGTGGTAGTAGCACAGGGACTTTCAGGGTTACCCTGGTTGGTGTCTGGGACCGCGCCCAGTCTACATTCAGACTCTTAAGTTTGAGAATCCTGTTGTGATGGCTTGTTCCAGCTGCTGGTAGTTAGACTGGATGTTTTCTGGCTGCCGAGCCAGAAAGCGTCGCAACTCTGGGCTGGATGTGATCCAGATCAGATAGAGTCTAGCAAGCTCTGGTGTAAATGCAGGGATATGTCTGGCCATTCGGTTGAGGTCTTATGTGTCACTACAAGCGTCGTTTCAAGATTATTCTGAATCAATCCTTTTCCTTCCACGGCTGCAGAAGCTTTAAGGAAATTGTCTGATGACATGTTAAGCAGAGGGGTTTGTCCCCCCCCCCCCCTTTTTGTGCAGGGCTGGGGAAGCCTACGCTGCTGATGCGAAGTTCAGCAGGGTACATCTTTCTCGTGGGGTCCATTTGCAGTTGGTTGGACTGTTTCAGTTCTATTTGGACCACATCGAGCTGGTCTATAATGTTGCAGCATCGCTGAGTCAGTGTTGGGACTTCAGCTCTGGCTGCAAGCCGATGGCTTCAGCGTCTCTCTCTTTGAGTTCAACCAGTTCCTCTCTCGTCTGTTGGCAGGTGCTCAGCAGCTGTCAGAGCCGCTTGAAAACTGGTGATCTCTTTCAGTTGCTCCACGCTGTCAGGGTCCCTGCATCTGTCCTGTGCCTTCTCCCGTTAAGCAGGGTTCGTTCTCTGTGGAGTCCTGTGGCTGGCAGCATTAGTTCATTTACCTCCTGTTTGGGGCCTGCGGGAGCATGGCCAAGGAGAAGATAATGCTGGTCAGCTCTTGGTGGCTCAGGCTGGGTGTCAGACGTCTGCTGTCGTTGTTGCCTAACTGTTCCTTCCTCTGCCGTGGCAGGTCGTTGCCTGCTTCAGGCTGAAGGATGTCCATGACACTGCTCTGCCGGGTCTTCAGGTGGTCCTGGTGGCAGGGCCGGGTGTCTGAGGCCTACTGGCACACTTGTGGGAACACGAGAGAGAAATGGCACAGGCAAATGCAAGTTTCTACAGAGGTGGTGAGCTATCTGTGTGGGAGAATGGCTATGTGGAGCAGCTAAAATTTAGTGTTGGTGAGCACACACAACATCAAAAAAAAAGTTTTGAGTATCTTAGTTGACGTGCTTTAAGAAGCATCGACTGATGACTGGGCTCTTACATGTCATAATCTATTACTCAAAAATGCTGATGGTTCTTCTCATGTTGTGCTACGAGAGTAACAGATAGAGCAAAACAAAAATAAAACAATAGGATGAAACCAGAAAAGAAGAGGAAGAAAGGAGTGTTTTACCTATTTAGGTTTAGCTAGGAGACATAGGTAAACAGGAGTCACTTATGGGTTATGCTGCTGTTAGACTAAGCTACCAGGGACACATCAGACATCTCAAGGTCCAAAAGAAGAAGAAGAAACAATGGGAAGTGTTTCCAGTTCTGTCTGGGGCCTACTGTGCGTTTGTGTTTAGCCGTACTTCATGTATTTAGCTTGGTGCTAAGGAGTGAGGATGGGTAAAACACAGACAGGAAGTAGGATATTAATGACCTGTGTAACTCACTATGGAAACAACAGTCGCTAGATATTGTAATCCTATAGAGAGAGAGAAGATGAGGATAGTGACTAGTGATCTAAAATAAGGTAAAGGTAAAGTTAGAACGTCCTTATAGCTCTAAGAAAACTAAAAGGAAAGGGAAGCGTATCAAGTAATTTAATTAAATTTCAAATTTAGTTAAGCCCTTTTTTTTTCTTTAGCTGAATATAAGAATTCAGGCTGAAACCAAAGTAAATAACTAAATTGAAATAAAATAAAAAAAAAATTATGTAAACATTGTGTGTTCTCATAGCTCTGGTAACTATGGGGGAACTTGAATAAGCAAATTCATTTAATTAAATTCCCAATTTAATTAAATTCAACTTAACTGAATAGGATGATTCAGGCTCAACAGGTGTAAATACACAAAATAAAATAGGGGTAGATTTAAGTAAAAATAAAAGAAACACAATTAAAACCCCAAAGTATCTGGGTTTCAATCTGAAAGTGAAACCAAAAGGAAGGGGTCGAGAGAGAGAAAGAGAGAGAGAAGAGGGTGGTTTAACCCTCTTATGAGACGTGCTTCGTGAAGCTCTGACACCAGGGTGAATCATTCGTCTCAAATCATTCGGAGTGTGTAATGTGTATCACTGCTAAGGTCACGTGATTTTATTAAACTGGGCTTCGTTACGCGTCATAGCTGTTTCGAAATTGTTTTAAATTTCAACGGTTCGTGAACCAGTGTGTATCTGGTCTCTATGTGATCTCGTATCACTTTATAGATTCGTACACATTTAATGACGCATTTGATTTAGGGTCTGATTGACTTTCAAGTCAAGCTTTCATAAAACGAGCCCTACAGTTTACTAAGATATTGTGCCTTGAAAGACACCTCATATTAAACGATATTAGGTAGCTCGCGGATTGCCATTACCTGATTACACCTTTTGATAAAACGTTTGCGATTGGTTTGTAAAAGGTGTTCCGTTGATTTGAGTTTCCTCTACACTTACACTGTTCTGACCAGCAGGGCTCGCCAGCGAGGGCGCTTCAAACAAAGAATCATTTGTGACGCAGTTGACTCCTTTGATTCAAAGCCTCGAAGAGCTTTGACTCTCATTACTCGTGTTCAAATCACTCAGTTCATATCACGCAAAATCTATAGTCTTTGGTTTAAGGTTACACTTTACGCTCTAACGTGTCTAAGTTTTTAGGCGGTGCTAAAACTATCACTCGAGGTAAGTTAGAGGGTTTTACTTGTAAGTTAGGATTGAGGGAGCTGTTGGCTACAACCGTCGCTTGTTTACACGAGGGTCTGTGAGATTGGTGCTGTTGTCAGAAAAACTAGATAGGAACGCCTGCTCGCGTTCCGGACGCAATGCCAACCAACAACACAGATCGTTCGGAGCAGCGTACGAGCTGTGCTGACAGTTTGCACTGAGTCTCTCGCTTAGACACGACGTTGCGTGTGAGTGAATCTTTTTAACAAATCAAAACAGCACCGTTCTTTCACAAACAATGGCACATTAATAGTTAGCTGATTGTTCTAATACGAATTCGACGCGATTGTTTCATATGAGCGCTTCAGCGGTTTAATATGAATACAATGACGTAACGCATAATAAGGCCTTAATCGGTGATTGAGGAACATCGCTCAGATCACATTAAAAAATGCTGAAAATGGAGATTTCTTCGTCCATATCAGGTTAATTTGTTGTGGTACCATTTATGCGCGCGGCTAATCTGAGATTTCTTCGTCAGAGAAGGCTTATGCTCGATTTATATCTGAAATTAGGCTTTCTTCGCTAATATCAGGAGTTTCTTATCGTACGATTTAAATATGCATTATAGCATTTATGAACTTTCTGCCATTCGTAGGAAGGCATATTCAAGCTATAGTTTTGCTGATTTACCTAGAAACTTGTACGTGCATGTATGAGATGTTAATAAAAACTTATGGGACAACATATGATTGATTACTGTCTGCTTGCATACAATGTTTAATACGATGCCTTAAAATTCTCCACCATATATGTAAGGAACTCAGCTTTTTGGAAATATTAATAATCAATAATATCTTGTTATTATTAATTATAAATATTTGGGTCAGTTAATTGGATTAACTTGATGTGGCTGAATTAATATTACAATCAATTAATCAGTTCTTCCAATGAACTCTTTTGATTATTAATTTATTCTAAGAAAAGGGTATCTTCCCTGGCCACAGAAGAATAATAATTTTTCGCCTGTAGTACTTTGAGCCAGTAGCAAAAACCGTGATCGTAAAGTGACTTGTATTGCAAACAAAACAGAACCAAATACATATTACGTACAAGTTTTATTAACTAAATATAGATATTTATATGAATATAAATAAACTAAACAACATACACACATGAATACATAAATAGGTTAGTGATAGGATAAAATTGGAAACCGGAAGAGGGTCTATGAGAAGAACCATCAGAATTTCATTTTCACATTTCATTGAATTGAATACTTGCATTTGTAATGGGAACAATTCTTGAAGTTGTTGAAAATTGAAGTCGTTGATGGTTCCGGCAGTGTCAAGTGGAAGTTGGTTGAGCGTTCTCTTTCTCCAGGAACGCATCGCTGGTTTGGTCAAGGCCTGGGACTCTGTTGAGGCCACGCCGAGCACCCAGGAGAAGTGAGGAAGTAGGAAGGATGGGTGATTGGAGTCGTTGTTGGTTGGAGCCTTTGTTCCAAAACTTTTGAGATTGTCCTTGGTTCTTTGTGAGAGAGTCATCTCTCTCCTGCCTGAGCCCATATCTGGTTGGAATCGAGGCCTGCTGGGCCCTGGGGCCCCCGTGGAGGGGGAGGGGGTTCCCCAGAATCACCAGAACAGTGTTGCGGCTGGATGAAAGAACTAAGAGAGGGAGGTCACATGTGGACTGTCTCTAATAAGGCCTGGAGAAGATCCTCCCCTAAGGGTTGAACTCGACCAATCAGAAAGGGGACATGTCTGAGAGGGAAAGTGGCTCTTAGTTGATTTACGGATCTTTGTCCCAAGCAAGATTATACCTTCATTAATGCTAAAATAGCTATAACACATCCACACTGCATTCTAGAAGAAGGTGATATACATCAAAGTGTGAGTCATTAAATGAGGATTAGTTAGGTAGGAGGCATTATACAGGTGAGGTTACATTGATCGTTAGTTGGTTGTATACCAGGATACATACCATAATATATACCTAATAGTACACGAGACAGTAAACCATTTACACTGTTTCTTTCACAGTTTTATGCATGTTCATTTATAGATCAGTTAGTCTATGATTAATGCAGCAAAGTCTGTTTTAAAGAGGGTTTCTGTTTCATAGTCTCTCTCTTGAGTATGTGGCCACATTCCTCGGAGGTCGTAAAATCTCCTTATCATGCCCTGTAACATGACACTGTTTCTGCCCTTGTGTTTGTTCATTTGGGCTGTGTGAGGAGTTTCATAAACCTTTGTATATAATGAATAATTAGTATGTGTCTGATTGGTCCATACCCTACACCTCCCACCAGCAGGAACACACTTCCCCAGCCCCATTGCCTGCCTGTTCCTCTTACCAGCTGGGCCATATCTCACCAGCCCAACCTCTTGTCTGGCCCACTTACCAGCAGGGTCATCCGCCACCAGTCCCATCTCCTGGCTGGTATCAGCAGGGTCATCTGCCACCTGCCACTTCTCCTGCCTTTTCCTTACAATCACCTCTTCAGCAGTACACTATCAGATCAGTCTTTAGTCATTTTCAATCGACACCGACAGTGGAGACAGCAAAAGGCAGCACTTGAAGACGAGGAGCGTTTGGCAAGAGGGGAGCCACCAAAGAAGCGTCAGTGCAAAGTCGACTACCATTACCAGTGTAAAACATGTGGTCAGTCAAAAAGTAAGCGTACTGGCCACACCCAGATTAAGGGGAAGTGGTACTGTCCATCATCTGGACACACTATCCTTGAATGGAAAGAGACTCTCAATAATTAAAAAAAACATTTGCCTGAAGTATTTTTAGTTTAGTATCTTTGTTTAACTCATTGTATCCCACTACTGTTCTATTGAGGTTCAAAAAAAGTTAATTGACTTCAAAAGATTTGTGAATATGTAAAAAAAAAAAAAAGAGAGAGAGAGAGAGAATAATTAGGAAATGTATTTATTAATCTGTTGAAGTTTGTGAAGTATCTTAATTGTTGCACAATTGTGTTCTAAAGATGTTTATCGGTTGGGATAACAAAAGCTCCAACTTTGTGAAAGCAATGTTGGAAAGGTCTTCCAGAAATAATAAAAATAATCTGAGAAGTAACTTTACCTCACAATGTTTTATTTCTGTGAAAACTAGTCATATTTGATGAGGAAAGGATGATAGTGAATGAAAAGATGGCATTGTGTTGAAATATAACAGTGTTATGGCCATAAACTCTCTCCTTTTCTAATGGCTAATATAATGGTATTTATAACTACATGGTTACTTATTATTATTATTATTATTATTATTATATCTAGCCATTGAATTGTGTATGTATGTATGTATGTATATATAATGGCATTTATAACTAAATGGTTACTTATTATTATTAATTATAAATACTAGTTTTATTATTATTCATAATTTATCAAACTATTTGTAATGGTAGTAGGTGTTTATTATTAGCATTACATGTAGGGGTGGTGATGGCGCAGTGGATAGTAAAGACACATGCCTTTGGTGTGAGAGACCCGGGTTCGAATCCACTGTGAAACACCGATGTGTCCCTGAGCAAGACACTTAACCCCTAGTTGCTCCAGAGGCGTGCGACCTCTGACATATAGCAATTGTAAGTCGCTTTGGATAAAAGCGTCAGATAAATGTAAATGTAATGTAGCTATTTAAAAAAAAATATTATAAAGATTATATAGATTTGAGCTTTTATTTTTGAAAGTGTTTTATTATTATTATTATTGCATGTAATGTGTATTTATTATTATTATTATTATTATTATTATATCTAGCCATTGAATTGTGTATGTATATATATATATATATATTAAGATTAAACCATATGTGTGGTAGTAAGTGTATAATAAATAATTGTATTTACATATATTTGTACGTGTATATTTATTTTTTATTATTGGAATATAACACGCTACATTTGAGCTTTTGGAATAAACTATATTTGTGGAAAGTATGTGTTGTACACTTCTATTATTTCACATTGTGATAGATAAAATAGGTCTAAATATTGACTTGTAAATCATTTAAATATTTTTACATTTACATTTGGCAGACGCTTTTATTATCCAAAGTGACTAATATTGCATTTAAGGTACACATTTTACATTCTTATCAGTTCTTGCTTTCCCTGGGAATCGAACCCATGAATTCCCCCTTCTTTCCCCCTTCTTTCCCCCTTCTTTCCAACCTGGCCCTAGCCAGATGAATTTCGCTCCGCCTAGCTTCACTCACATCCATCTGGAACCTCTTCCATTGAGAGTGATTTCTCCAACCAACTTTATGGTTTAGCCAATCTGGACGCAGGGCGGGAGTTTCATAGATGTGACGTAGTGGAGAAGCGACCGTTTTGTTTTTGTTTGTGGCAAGCTTTTCCAAGTGTGGCGACCCGAGTAAAGATGTACTAAGATTTAGAAAATTTCGCTCAACCTACACGTTAGCCCAGACAACTGGGCCACAAGTGAGATGGGCGGTTATAAAGTTACCGACTACGCCACCCCGGGGCCTACTTCCGGGGAATTTCCCTTCGCACTAGAGCAAGGCTCACAGGCTCGTTTTAACAGAGTCAGGTATCAGACTTGGGTTGAGTACAAACAATAAAAACTTTATTTTTTTCATCAAAAGTCTTCCAATTTTATTTAAGACACCAATAAATCAAAAAGACGAATCCATACAAATAACACACAGACCTTGCTTCAGAATTGGGCGCTGGCTTCCCGTGGCAGCAATGACACGGCAATCATACGTGCACACTCACATCACACCTCAATATGAGCACAGCATTCGGAGCACAGCATTCAGGCAAAAGAACCCACCACCACAATCGGGAAGAGACGCTTATCTTTCTGCCACTGATCGCCCCAATTCTGAAGGAAGAGAAAACAAAATTGTTTTTTCCTGCGTCGCTCTCATCAGCGTCACGGGTTGGCTTCGGTGTTAGTGGTTGAAATAGCACGTCGATAAAGATGACAGACAAGTAGCTTATCCAATCATATGCAAGGATTTTTGATAAGGCCCAGCCTTCTGAAACGCCATTTCAATGGATCGGTTCCAGATGGATGAGTGAAGCTAGGCGGAGCGAAATTCATCTGGCTAGGGCCAAGTTACCTTCTTTCCCCCTTCTTTCTCCTTCTGTGCTCTGCACGCGTGGGTTCGAATCCCATCTTTGTCGTTTGATGTCTTTAGTGTTCAAGGAAGCCAAGTGTGCTTGGCAAAGCTCTTTGCTTCCAACTACAACGTCATCATACTAAAGATAGATGCAGAAAAACTCCACGTGCAGGCGAGTGGTTGCGTGGTTAAGGTGATGGACTACTAATCCATTGTCCTCTGCACGCGTGGGGGGGAAACACGTTCTGAGGGAAGTCCAAATCTTGGCTAAACCAGCCTCCTTCAAGCTCATGCTTTCAACACCACAACTAAATAGAACGTAAAAAAGCAAAAGCACAATTCCTTTTTACAACAAGTCACGAAACTTCTTAAGAGACTATCAAAAATTGCCAAGGCTGACTGTATTTCAAGTCATCCCAGCGGGGTATTTGGTAAAGTTTTCAAGCAGCAAAGATCAAGTCTCGGATGAGCCTTACAGACTATGATACTTCCTCTGGGAAAGAATGCCAGTCAATCTTCTTCTTCTTCTTCTTCTGATTAATGGCGGATCATATCTTTACGATATATACCGCCACCTACTGGACTACTACACAGGAGTGTGTAAAAAGGACATTGGCAAATGATACATCAAATCATACAAATAAAAAAAATAAAAAAATAAAAAAATAAAATAAAAAAAACCCCACTAAATTCTTCTACTTAAACCAGTATCATTAAGATATATAATTAAATATTTGCTTCTTTGTCCCTGCATTCCTTGTTCCTGTAAAATATTATGAATATCATTTTCTGCATCAGCGTCTTTCCATTTCTGTCTAAATTTGTCAAATTTCTTACATTTAAATAAAACATGGGTGACATCCTCCAATACTTTACATTCAGAGCATATGCCATTACTTTTACCTATTAAGAATAAAGTGGAATTAAGGCCTGTGTGACCCAACCTCAATCTGGTTATCATACCTTCTTCATGCCTATTAAGACCCAATGAGGTGATTCTTTTCCCTCCAATACAGTTCTGGTTCCTATGATAATGTCTGGCATTCTTCTCTAACTCCCATTCATCTTGCCACTTTAGTGTAATCTGTGATTTAATTAAAGCTTTAGCATCTCCTTTACCCAATGGAATGTGAATTTGCACTTGGTCTAATTCCAGAGCTTTTTTAGCTAACTTATCAGCAATTTCATTGCCATCAATTCCATAATGTCCTGGAATCCAACAGAACTGTAGCACTAACCCAAGGCTTATAAGATTTAAAAGAAGATGCTTTACTTCTAATACTAAATCTTCACGTATTGCATTATCTGTTATAAAACTTTGTAATACTGCCATAGAGTCAGTACATATAACAGATCTCAGAGGTTTAGTCTCTTCAACCCACCTAAGGGCAGTAATTATTGCAGTCATCTCTATTGAATATATTGATAAATGGTCACTCACTCTATACCCATATCTTTTTCCAAATTCTGGAATGTAAATTCCAATACCACAATGACCCTTGGATTCTTTAGAGCCATCTGTAAATATTTCCAAATATCCATAATATGAAGTTTTTAAATAACTTAAGCAGGCTTCAGTAAAACTTTGCTTAGTGTGATGCTCACCTTTTCTCGCTAATAAATTAATATTTACCTCTGGTACAGGAAGCAGCCATGTAGGAACACAACTTAACGCTAATGCTGGGCCATACTTCAACTCTTTTAATCCATAATGGTTTACTATATTGCCAATATTCCAACCAAACCCACTGGACTTTTTACAATATTCCCAACAATCACTAAGTACTGACAGAGCTGGGTTGTTGAAACTTCCTTTTAACCTTACCCAATAAGTTAGTGATAATTTCTCATACCTTAAATTAATAGGGGTTTCCTTTGTTTTAAAAGCACCAAGGGCAATCCTCAAAGCCTTAAATTGCATTCTTTCAATTTTCTTGAGGGATGTCTTACAAGCTGAGCTATATATTATACAGCCATAATCAATATTTGATCTTATCAAAGCTTTATATATGTTCATCAGAGACAGCCTGTCAGCTCCCCAATTATGCCCAGTGACCATTCTCATAAGGTTAATTACCTTTTTACACTTTGTTTCAACATATTTTATGTGAAATTTCCATGTAAGTTTGGCATCCAACCATATTCCTAGGTACTTATATTTTTCACTTCTTTCAAGTTGCTGATTATAAAGCATAATTTTATAAGTTTCAGGGACTTTTTTCCTAGTAAAATAAACAACCTGTGACTTTGAAATAGAAAATTTAAAACCCCAATCAACTCCCCACTGTTCAAGTACATGAATGTCACATATGAAATGTTACGTCCTCTTCTCCAAATGACAGCATCATCTGCATATAATAGACCTTCGTTACTATCTCCCAGTTTTTCATATATGTCATTAATCATTATGTTGAACAATAAAGGACTGATAACACTCCCCTGAGGAAATCCATTTTCAACAATAAACTCATCAGACACTGCATCTCCCACTTTGACCCTAATGGAACGTTTAGAAAGAAAATCAAGTATATAATTATACATTTTCCCATTAATTCCCAATTTTCCTAATTTAATCAACAAACCTTCTCTCCACATAGTATCATAGGCTTTCTCAATATCCAGAAAAACTGCCGCCATTACTTCTTTCATTATTAAAGTCTTTTCAATTTCATTGCATACTTTAACCAGAGCATCAGTTGTTGACTTACCCCTCCTAAATCCAGTTTGATACCCTTTAATTGGATTTATGTATTCTAGAAAATAATTTAAACGTCCAACTATAATTTTTTCCATTAATTTTCCAAAATGTGAAGTGAGTGAAATAGGCCTATAATTTCCTGGATCACTTGAGTCTTTACCTGGTTTAGGAAATGGAAGAATTCTTGCCACTTTCCACATGCTTGATAATTTACCTTCATTCCATACTTTGTTAAACAGTTTAAGAACTTTCTCCAATATATTATCAGGTAGTTTTCTAAACATAGCATAACACAGGTTGTCCGTCCCTGGTGCAGAGTATGCAGAATTACTCAATGCCCTTTTAAGTTCTGACATATTAATTTCAGCATCCATAATAGACATATTTGACTCTTTGGTATTTAAGATATTCCTATTTATTTCCAATACCTCTTCTTTCCTTTTCATATACCGCTCCTCCAGGTGGCTACCCTTGTGTATGTCTGCAAAAGCTCTAGCAAGCATATTGGCTTTTTCCAAATCTGAGATTGCAGGGGTCCCATCTTTAATTAAAACAGCAACCTGAGGAGGCTTAAATTTGCCTATCATCTTCTTAATCATCATCCATACTTTATTTAAAGTGGTCTCTCTTCCTATTGTTGAGCAAAACTGTCTCCATGAATCTCTCTAAGCCTCTTTAATAACCTTCCTGGCTAATGCCTTCTTCCTTTGGTAGTTAATAAGATTGTCCATTGTTAATGTTCTACGCAAGTTCTTAAACGCTCTATACCTGTCCTTGATAGCCTCTGAACACTTATCATTCCACCATGGAACATTGATTTGCTTCTTTTGATTTTGACTAATAGGAACGCTTTGACTGGCAGCAACCAATATAAAAGAACTGACAATACCATTCATTTCATCAACTGTCTGATCATTATTAATTAATATACTTTCCCCATTCCCACAGCTTTCTACAAATTTCTCCCAATCTGCTTTTTTAAAATTCCATCTTTGGGGCACATAACTCTGTTCAATCATAAATTCAATATCAACTGCACATGTAATTGGGAAGTGATCACTACCCATGCTTGTGCTTTGATCTATTTCCCATTCACAGCTACTGGCAATTTTCCTATCAACTATAGTTAAATCTATACAAGAAGTTTCATTTTTATAAACATTAATTCTAGTACCATAATTATTATTTAAACACACTAACATTCTATCATTCATCATTTCTTCCACTGCCTCACCATTCAGATCTGTCTGTACCCCATAAACTGTTGTGAGCATTGAAGTCCCCACACCAAATCTCTCTGTGACTTCTCTTAACAATACTTTTCAATAACTCACTATTTAATGCTTTACATGGATTATAATAATTAATGATAGTAAAATTACCACTACCTTTGTTAAATATTTCAGTTACCACACATTCGTGGGCCTTGGAATTAATAGACCTATACGGTATTCCTAATTTAATTAATGTCATTCACCCTCCTCCTCTGCCTTTTTCTCTATCACATCTAATACCATTATATCCTTTCAATACAAAATCAAGGTGTGGTTTTAACCATGTTTCTTGAATGCATATGACCTCAGGTTTTTCTTTCAAATTGTGTATATATCTCTTAAATTCTTGACCATTTGTTATTAGACTTCTGGCATTCCATTGAAGAATGAAAAATACCATAAGGCTTTTAATCACTATTTTGACCCTCATATTTACAATTCAGTATCTCTTGAATTTTACTAGCTTGTGAGCTAAATCCTAAAAAGTCATTTGCAATATCCACAATTGATTTTACCTTATTACTTCCCTGATGAGGTTCAGTTGCTTTACTGATCACTGCGCAAATGAAGGCAAGGAAGTCATTTTTCTTGACCAACATTATTTCTTCTGACATTTTCTTTTTGAATTCACAGTATTCTGACTGTTGAGAGTTACATTTAGGCCTACTGACCTGTTGGACTCTCTCATTATGATGGCTCCTGTGGTTTACTCTGCTTATTGGGTTGCTAGCATTTGTTTCCCGAGCTTGCTCTGGTGTATACTGGGGAACAATTAAGCTAGCACCTTTCTTTTCCATTTCAATTTTCTTAACCGCCTCAGCATAGGAAACTTTATGAATCATTTTGCATTTCTGGACTTCTTTTGCCTCTTTGTGCTTCTCACAACCTCCATAAGCTGCACTATGATTGCCACCACAATTACAACATTTTAATACAGCATCTTGCTCACATTCACCATACTTGTGTTCTCCTCCACATTTCGCACATCTAATTTTTCCTCGACATTGGCTAGCAGCATGACCATACCGTTGGCAATTAAAACATCTTAACGGCGGCGGGATATATTCTCTCACTGAGTATGACATGTATCCCATTTGAACCCTGCTAGGTAGTTCTTTCTTGAAGCCTAATAAAATAGACAGGCTTTCTATTTTATCTTTACCTTTTGTCAACCGCTTAGCTTCACTTAAATCATAATCTTTTAAACTTTCCATGATCTCCTCTATTGAAACTGAAGTTGGGATTCCAGATATTACTCCTCTGACCTTAGATGTTGCACCCGGAATATGTGACGTTACTTTAAGTTTGTTGAGTGTGGTTTTCTTGAGAATATTACTTTGTTGTTCCTTAGAATTTGCAAAGATCAGCATTCTCCCATTACCCATGAAACGTGCGTGATTAATCTTGCCTATTTCCTTCTCTATTGCTTTCGTGATATGTATTGGATGTAAATCTGGTCCTCCCTTTTTATCAAATACCAAAATAACTTTCCAAACATCAACCTGAGGCCTCAAGGACCTGTTACCATCTGTTTTGGTCTTTTTCGCCATAACTACTGATTCTATGGAATCCCCTTCACTCTCTGACCTTTGTCGTACCTTCTGCTTGTTGCCATTAACAACCTCATACCAAAACATTTCACCTTCATCAAGCATGTTATCTAGGTTTAACGATCCAAAAGATCCACCAGATGTCTCAGTCATTGTCCAAATTACATTCACTGTGAGTAATTTATTTGATTTTAGCGGTGGTCTTATTTTTCTCTACGTTGCTGTTTTTGTTTGTCTTGTGTCAGTTCTTCTTCCCTCCGTCCGAAAACAAGCCCACTCTACCGAATGCCAGTCAAGGTAGCGACATCTCCTGTGCTTTTATCTGGACATGGAACGACAGGGTGGTATCACGTTTTAAACTGCCATGTAATCAGCCTTTTGGAACGGCCGGCTGCATGGTGTGTCTATGAAACAGGTTAGTGAAATGCACATAGAGGTTTATTAATTGTTCTCTCTTAGCTCAAAGAACAAAATGTGAGGTATTTTTGATGGGAGATACTTATGGGTATCCTGGTAGCAGAGGGGCAGAGTTATAACCCTCAATCTCCAAGAACATGTTTGAGTTTGGGATCGATTCGACGAGCCCCCTACCAGTTTGGGTAGGATAATGAAGAGTGCAAGGACACTGCAAACATATTCTGAGAGAGGTCCAATGTAAGCTATGCTGCCATTTTCTTGACCCAGGCGTTCTCTCTAGGTTCTTACCAACAAAGCAGAAGCAGCACACAAAAGAAACATAAGCACATCTCCCTCTATCAACACAGTTGTGAGTTTCCGAACCTTCCTCCTAAAGACGTGCAGGTGAGTGATGAGGTGGCCGAATGGTTAAGTCGATGGACTGCTAATCCATTGTGCTCTTCATGCGTGGGTTCGTATCCCATCGTTGTCGTTTGTTGTCTTTAGTGTTTCGAGAGAGCCAAGTGCGCATGAAAAAGCAGTTCAAAGTACATTGCTGCCGACTTTAACGACATCATCCTTAAAATAGCTGCAGAAACACACCATAAGCCAGCTTATCGCATCCCATCCTTGTCGTTTGATGTCTTTAGTGTTCAAGGAAGGTCCCGGGTTCAAATCCCGGACGAGCCCGGGGATTTCAGAACAAGCAGCAAGGTTGGATCCTTCCTATTGCAGCACTGAGCCAAACTCAAAACTGTCATGTTTTTGAAACCCTTATTACTGCTTGTGTTCATCTGTACTACAACATAGCCAAGATTCAGCCAGATGACAAGCGCTTATTTCCTTGCACAGAACGTACTCAGAATCGCTGCCTGCCAGGGAGTATGGCTCCCTAACGACAAACGCTGTCTATTAAAACTAGTGCCTTCCCATTCTGTAAGAGGCCAGCATTCAGTGACTCTACAAGTGTACGCAAGTAGCTGAAGCTGTTGTCAGTCAGGATTGTTGGTCTAGGGGTATGATTCTCGCTCTGGGTGCGTGAGGTCCCGGCTTCAAATCCCGGACGAGCCCAGCAGTTTCAGAACAAGCAGCCAGTCCTATGACAAGCGTTTATTTCCTGCACAGGATGTACTCTGAATTGCTCCCTGCCAGAGAGTGCAGCTCCCTAAGGACAAATGCTAGTCTACTAGTGTCTACTCATTCTGTTTGAGGCCAGTGTTCGGTGACTGTACAAGTGTACGCAAGTAGCCCCAAGGCAGGCTCGTTGGACTAGGGGTATGATTCTCGCTTCGGGTGCGAGAGTTCCCGGGTTCAAATCCCGGATGAGCCCTCTCACCTTTAGTATGAGTACAAGGGTTCTCTGACTCTGTATGCAATTGCATGTGATACCAGAGGAAATCTTCTTCATTTTTTCTTCTTTTTTTAAGCTCGGTGATAAAACAAATTGTGCTCTTCCTGGTGTATGAAAGGCATTGTTTTCCCTTAGAAGTTGACGCAGAAGAAAGCTCATTCTGACGGAGAAGAAAGCTCATTCAGAAGCTCAAGCCCGCTTGAATGAGTCCCGTCAGAAGCGAGACTTGCTGAAGTTCTCTCTGGAGCAGAGACTCAGTGAGTTGCCCAAAAATCACCCGAAGGGCAATCTGATTTTGGAGGAGTTAGTCATGTTTTCCTCCCCACCTCTCAGCCCCTGCCCAAGCATCATGTTTTCAACCACTTCATAGTCTGGCCATTTACTTTTCTTTATCAACCACTTCATAGTCCGGCCATTTACTGCAACCCACATAGTACTTGACGTCACGTTCTGCAGCATCAGAGGCACAACACGATTGTTAGCACAACACGCTAGCAACTCGCTAGCCTGTTAACGCGCCACCCGTGCGCTCAGTTATTTATTTATTTTTCTCTCGCGCGCCCGCGCCTTTGAGTTCATAAAAAGCCCAGGTGAGTAAGAGTCAGTCAACAAATACGGTGAGTAATGTCTTGTCTTGTTATTGTAACCTGCACTTCATGTTACATGTTTAGCATAGCCTTCCCCGTCGGCAACATAGGGTTTATATGTGATAAATGCAAGGAGACAGTGAGGCTGACGGAGAAGATTTCAGAATTAGAAACACGGATCCAAACTTTAATTGAGGATAGTAAGTGTGCTAGAGCTTTAGATACTATTTTGGATGCGCCTAGCATAGTGAACCCTTTACATGATTCGGTTCCCGGCTGAATTATTGCCTGTGCAGCCAGGCAGATGGGTGACAGTGAGGGATCGCTCAAGTCGCGGATCAAAAAACCACTCTTCCGTTCCGATTACCACAACAAATCGATTTGCCCCACTCAGTGAAACACCCACTGAGAATTCTGTTGATTGTGCCCTGGTAATTGGCGATTATATTACACGGAACGTGAAAATAGGGACACCAGCCAACATAGTCACATGTTTGCCGGGAGCCAGAGCGCCTGACATCAAAGCAAATTTAAAAGTGCTGGCTAATGCTAATCGTAAATTCTCTAAGATTATTATTCACGTCGGCACTAATGATGTTCGACTTCGCCAGTCGGAGATCACCAAAATTAACATTAAAGAGGTTTTTGAACTCGCAAGTACGATGTCAGGCACTGTAATTTGCTCTGGCCCCCTTCCTGTTCGAAGGAGTGATGAGATAGTTAGTAGATTGTGTTCCCTCAATGGCTGGCTGTCTAAGTGGTGTCCGCAAAATAATATAGAATTCGTAGACAATTGGAAAAGTTTTTGGGGCAAACCTGGCCTGTTGAAAAGAGATGGTATTCATCCCTTCTGGGATGGTGCTGCTCTTCTCTCTAGTAATTTGGCTCATAGTCTTAGAGATAAAACATGACAATCTGGGGCTCAGGTCAGGAAACAGACAAACTGGCTAAACCGACCGTCTGCTAGCGCCCTCGCGTCACCAAGGTCAGATAAATCCCATCACATAGAGGCTCTTTCACCTAGATATCATCCTATAGAGACTGTGTCTGTTCCCCGAATTTGGAAATACAAAAAACTTCCAAACCTATCTAAGGTTAAAAATGTTATTGATGTTCAACAAGTAAAAAACAGATATAATACAGATGAGCAAACGATAAAGCTTGGGTTGCTGAATATTCGATCCCTTACTTCAAAAGCACTTATTGTCAATGATATGATTTCAGATTATAACCTAGATGTGCTGTGTTTGACAGAAACCTGGCTAAAACCAAACGATTACATTACTTTAAATGAGTCCACCCCGCAAGATTACTGTTATAAACATGAACCTCGTCCGAAAGGCAAAGGGGGAGGTGTTGCTGTAATTTATAGTAATATTTTCAAAACCACTAAGAAATCTAGTTTTAAATATAATTCTTTTGAAGTGTTGGTGCTTAATGTAAAAATATATAGTGTAAACGATAAATCACGTTTGAGAATTCTGCTGGCTGCTGTATACAGGCCACCAGGGCACCATAAAGACTTTATCAAAGAATTTGCTGACTTTCTATCAGAATTAGTATTGGCTGCAGATAAAGTACTAATTGTTGGTGATTTTAATATACATGTAGATAATGAAAAAGATGGATTGGGATTGGCATTTAAAGACATTGTAAACTCAATTGGAGTTAGACAACACGTGTCAGGACCTACTCATTGCCGTAATCATACTCTAGATCTAATATTATCACATGGAATAGATGTTGATGCCATTGAAATACTGGAGCAGAGCGATGAGTTCTCAGATCATTATCTAGTCTCATGTAAATTACATTTAGCCAAGGCTGCAAAGCCGACTCCGTGTTATAAATATGTTAGACCTATCACTTCTGCCAAGAAAGATTGCTTTATCAATAATCTTCCTTATCAGTTTCATCATCTCAGCATCCCAGATAGCTTAGAAGAACTCGATATTGCAACAGAAACTTTTAACTCTCTATTTCCCAGCACTTTAGACACAGTTGCTCGGCTGCGCTTAAAGAAGATTAAAGAAAATAGTCCAACACCGTGGTACAATGAGCACACCTGGGCCCTTAAGAGAGCAGCCAGAAAAATGGAGCGCAACTGGAAGAAAACAAAACTAGAGGTATTTCGGATTGCATGGAAGGAGAGCTCGATTGCTTACAGAGAGGCTTTAAAAGCTGCTAGATCTGCTTATTTTTCAACCCTATTAGAAGAAAATAAACATAATCCTAGGTATTTATTTGAAAAAGTGGCTAAACTAACGAAAAAGAAAGCTTCAAGCACAGAAGTTTCCAAGAAACACAGCAGTAATGACTTTATGAATTTCTTCACTTATAAGATTGATAATATCAGGGACAAAATTATAACTATGCAACCGTCTACTACAGTATCGCATCAGGGAGTGAATTGTAGTCTCCCTGAGGAAAAATTTTATTCATTTGTTGCTATAGGAGAAGAAGAATTTTGCAAAATCGTTAACTGATCTAAATCAACAACATGTATGTTAGACCCTATACCGACTAAACTATTGAAAGAGATGCTTCCAGAAGTCATAGATCCTCTTCTTAACATCATTAATTCATCTTTGTCTCTAGGATACGTACCAAAACCCTTTAAGCTGTCTATGATTAAACCGCTTGTTAAAAAAATGCAACTTGATCCTACAGAATTAGTCAATTACAGGCCGATCTCGAATTTGCCTTTTCTGTCAAAGATATTAGAAAATGCAGTATCCTCACAACTGTGTTCCTTTCTTGAAGGAAATGCTATCTGCGAGGATTTTCAGTCCGGATTTAGACCGTACCATAGTACTGAGACTGCTCTCATTAAAGTCACAAATGATTTGCTTTTATCATCCGATCGTGGTTGTATCTCTCTATTAGTGTTACTTGATCTTAGTGCTGCATTTGACACCATTGACCACAACATTCTATTAAATAGACTAGAAAACTATGTTGGCATTAGTGGAATTGCACTAGCATGGTTTAAATCATACTTATCAGACCGTTGTCAGTTTGTAGCATTAAATGAAGAGATGTCTTATCGGTCAAAAGTTCAGTATGGCGTACCAATTCACAAAATTAACGGGATGCATAGCTGACATAAAAAACTGGATGACTAGTAATTTCCTACTACTAAATTCTGAAAAAACAGAGATTCTAATTATTAGACAAAAAACTTCCACACGCAATAACCTAGAATACTGTTTAACACTTGATGGCTGCTCTGTCAAGTCTTCGTCGTCAGTTAGGAACCTGGGTGTGCTCTTTGATACCAATCTCTCATTTGAAAGTCACGTGTCTAGTATCTGTAAAAGCGCATTTTTCCATCTTAAAAATATATCTAAATTACGTCATATGCTCTCATTGACAAATGCGGAACAATTAGTTCATGCGTTCATGACCTCAAGGCTAGATTATTTAATGCTCTACTGGGTGGTTGCCCTGTACGCTTAATAAACAAACTACAGCTGGTCCAAAACGCAGCCGCTAGAGTTCTTACCAGAACCAGGAAATATGACCATATTAGCCCGGTTCTGTCAACAATGCATTGGCTCCCTATTAAACATCGTATACATTTTAAAATATTGCTGATTACTTACAAAGCACTAAATGGTTTGGCTCCGCAGTACTTGAGCGAGCTCTTAAACCATTATAGTCATTATAGAGTTCACGTCTATTGCGATCTCAAAATTCTGGCCAGTTGATAATACCTAGAATATCAAAATCAACTGCTGGCGGTAGATCCTTTTCCTACTTGGCACCAGAACTTTGGAACAATCTTCCTAACATTGTCCGGGAAGCAGACACAGTCTGTCAGTTCAAATCTAGACTAAAAACACATCTCTTTGGCTTAGCATACACATAACACATTATAGATTGCTATAATTCAATGTTAGGCTGCATAGTTTAGATCAGCCGGAACCGGGAACACTTCCCATAAATCCTGATGTACTTTGAGATAAGAAGGATGGCGTCTACGCTAATATTAGTCTCTCTGTTTATCCCGAGGTTTACCGCAAACCGTCGGATCCAGGCCATATCTAGATCTGAGGAAGGACCATCACATGGACACGACGACAACGCATCCCTGAAGTGCCAGCCTCATCAACACTGTGAAGGCCTCATGGACACCTCAACAAACTCATCTCCATACCGGCGTGATGACTCCGAACCCTAACAAGATGAACTGGATAAATATTGTGAAAGTTCTGATCCAATCTGACTTCTGACCTATTATGCCGCCTAAATCATAATCATACACTGTTCGTTTGTTGGCCAAAGGAGGACTGGCCCCCCGACTGAGCCTGGGTTCTCCCAAGGTTTTTTTCTCCATTCTGTCACCTGATGGAGTTTTGGTTCCTTGCCACTGTCGCCATTTTTTTCGCCTTCATTCGCCATTGGCTTTTGGCTTGCTTATTTGGGGACATTTAACATTTAATTTTGAATTTAACAATACTATTACAACTTTACTTTCCTGTTATCTCTGTAAAGCTGCTTTGAAACTATTTGTATTGTTAAAGCGCTATATAAATAAAGGTGACTTGACTTGACTTGATAATTTGGCAAAATTTAACTTTTTTTGCAGGTCTGTAGATGCTTCAGTGGGATTCAAAGCATTTTAAATCGCTCTTAACTGAATTACCCGTGGCTCTTTTGCAGAAACGCTAAGCACAGGTATACTTGTTGTTCTGTGGAGTTTCTTTGAACAACTTTTCATTGACTTTTTGCAGCATCGGCTTAGAGCTAGCACAACAAGCACGCCCTAGTAAAAGCCTCCCTAGGTGGGAGGCTGATGCCTTTTAGTTCAAAGTCAAGCCTACGGCATAGCCTATATGCGGCTGTTTACATTTAGAGCCCGCCATTTCTGTTCCGTGTGTTTTTCTCTTTGTGTAATTTCAGCCTGAAAGGGCACATGCACGGGCACGCAATAATGATTCAATGACAGTCTGATGCACACAGAAACCCACCACCACAGCTATCCAAAGTTTTTCCGTTCTATGCTAACTCAGATCTTGTGGTCATTATTGCTTTGAACAAACCATCCTTGAATTTGAGGAACATCCAACTTAAACATAGCCCATTGAAGATGACCCAGGTGGGACTTGAAGCCACAATCTCCAGCGCCAGAGGCTGATGCCTTATCCATTAAGCCACTGGGCCTTCTCTGGCATCCTTTTCCTTTGATCACTAATATGCCTTCAAGGGGTTTCTAACGCTCAAACAACTACACTTTCGTAACTCGACGCCAGGTCGTGGTCCGTCTTTGAGATGGGCTTCACTGAATTTGTGGCGCCCTCCCAAAAGTCTTAATGTAGAAGAGGCTCGTTGGACTAGGGGTATGATTCTCGCTTTGGGTGCGAGAGGTCCCGTGTTCAAATCCCTGACGAGCCAGGGGATTTCAGAAAGAGCAGCAAGGTTGGATCCTTCCTTTTGCAGCACTGAGCCAAACTCAAAACTGTCATGTTTTTGAAACCCTTATTACTGCTCATTATTGCTTTGAACAAACCATCCTTGAATTTGTGGAACATCCAACTTAAACATAGCCCATTGAAGATGACCCAGGTGGGACTTGAAACCACAACCTCCAGCTCCGGAGGAGGCTGATGCCTTATCCATTAGGCCACTGGGCCTTGTCTAGCATGCTTTTCCTTTGATAAGTAATATGCCTTCAAGGGATTTCTAACGCTCGAACAACTACACTTTCGTATCTCGACGCCAGGTCGTGCTCCGTCTTTGAGATGGGCTTCACTGAATTTGTGGCGCCCTCCCGAAAGACTTATTGTAGAAGAGGCTCGTTGGTCTAGGGGTATGATTCTCGCTTTGGGTGCGAGAGGTCCTGGGTTCAAATTCCGGGCGAGCCCGGGGATTTCAGAACGAGCAGCAAGGTTGGATCCTTCCTTTTGCAGCACTGAGCCAAACTCAAAACTGTCATGTTTTTGAAACCCTTATTACTGCTTTTGTTCATCTGTACTACAACATATCCAAGATTCAGCCAGATGACAAGCGCTTATTTCCTTGCACAGAACGTACTCAAAATCGCTGCCTGCCAGGGAGTGTGGCTCCCTAACGACAAACGCTTTCTATTAAAACAAGTGCCTTCCCATTCTGTAAGAGGCCAGCATTCAGTGACTCTACAAGTATACGCAAGTAGCCAAATCTCTTGTCAGTCAGGCTCGTTGGTCGTATGATTCTCCCTTTGGGTGCGAGAGGTCCCGGGTTCAAATCCCGGACGAGCCCAGCAGTTTCAGAACAAGCAGCCAGTCAAATGACAAGCGTTTATTTCCTGCACAGAAAGTACTCTGAATCGCTGCCTGCCAGAGAGTGCAGCTCCCTAAGGACAAACGCTCTTATTAAAAATAGTGTCTGCTCATTCTGTTTAAGGCCAGTGTTCGGTGACTGTACAACTGTACGCAAGTAGCCCCATTCAGCGTCAGGCAGGCTCGTTGGTCTAGGGGTATGATTCTCGCTTCGGGTGCGAGAGGTCCCAGGTTCAAATCCCGGACGAGCCCTCTCACCTTTAGTATGAGTTCAAGGGTTCTCTGACTCTGTATGCAATTGCATGTGATACCACTGGAAATCTTCAACAAGCACGCCCTAGTAACAGCCTCCCTAGGTAGGAGGCTGATGCCTTTTAGTTCAAAGTCAAGCCTACGGCATAGCCTATATGCTGCGGTTTACATTTAGAGCCCGCCATTTCTGTTCCATGTGTTTTTCTCCAATTACACAGCCATTTTGGTTGTATGGACAAAACAAACGTATCAATGATGTTTTTCGTTGACTAGATTCATTTATAGTTCATGACTCTTTCCCACCTGTTTTGTTTGTAGTCTGCCTCTCTGCTTTCGTACGCAAAGCCTTCGTCGTAGGTCCAGTGCAAAAGCAAGAAGTGGCTTTTTCCCCTTAGGCCACTGGGCCTCTTGCGCACAGTGCTTTGTGTAATTTCAGCCTGAAAGGGCACATGCACGGGCAGGCAAGTATGATTCACTGACAGTCTGATGCACACAAAAACCCACCACTACAGCTATCCGAGGTTTGTCCGTACTATGCTAACTCAGATCTTGTGGTCATTATTGCTTTGAACAAACCATCCCTGAATTTGTGGAACATCCACAGGCCACTGGGCCTTGTCTGGCATGCTTTTCCTTTGATCAGTAATATGCCTTCAAGGGGTTTCTAACGCTCGAACAACTACACTTTCGTATCACTTTCGTTCAAATCCCGGACGAGCCCAGCAGTTTCAGAACAAGCATCCAGTCCGATGACAAGCGTTTATTTCCTGCACAGAAAGTACTCTGAATCGCCGCCTGCCAGAGAGTGCAGCTCCCTAAGGAGAAACGCTCTTATTAAAACTAGTGTCTGCTCATTCTGTGTAAGGCCAGTGTTCGGTGACTGTACAACTGTATGCAAGTAGCCCCATCCAGCGTAAGGCAGGCTCGTTGGTCTAGGGGTATGATTCTCGCTTTGGGTGCGAGAGGTCCCGGGTTCAAATCCCGTACGAGCCCGGGGATTTCAGAACGAGCAGCAAGGTTGGATCCTTCCTTTTGCAGCACTGAGCAAAACTCAAAACTGTCATGCTTTTGAAACCCTTATTACTGCTTGTGTTCATCTATACTACACCATAGCCAAGATTCAGCCAGATGACAAGCGCTTATTTCCTTGCACAGAACGTACTCAGAATCGCTGCCTGCCAGGGAGTGTGGCTCCCTAACGACAAAACGCTTTCTATTAAAACTAGTGCCTTCCCATTCTGTAAGAGGCCAGCATTCAGTGACTCTACAAGTGTACTCTACAAGTTTCCAAATCTATTGTCAGTCAGGCTTGTTGGTCTAGGGGTATGATTCTCGCTTTGGGTGCGAGAGGTCCGGGGTTCAAATCCTGGACGAGCCCAGCAGTTTCTGAACAAACAGCCAGTCTGATGACAAGCCTTTGTTTCCTGCACAGAAAGTACTCTGAATCGCCGCCTGCCAGAGAGTGCAGCTCCCTAAGGAGAAACGCTCTTATTAAAACTAGTGTCTGCTCATTCTGTGTAAGGCCAGTGTTCGGTGACTGTACAACTGTATGCAAGTAGCCCCATCCAGCATCAGGCAGGCTCGTTGGTCTAGGGGTATGATTCTCGCTTCGGGTGCGAGAGGTCCCGGGTTCAAATCCTGGACGAGCCCTCTCACCTTCAAGGGTTCAAGGGTTCTCTGACTCTGTATGCAATTGCATGTGATACCACAGGAAATCTTCTTCATTTTTTTTCTTTTTTTAAGCTGGGTGATAAAACAAATTGTGCTCTTCTTGGTGTATGAAAGCATTGTTTTCCCTTAGAAGTTGACGGAGAAGAAAGCTCATTCTGATGGAGAAGAAAGCTCTTTCAGAAGCTCAAGCCCGCTTGAATGAGTCCAGTCAGAAGCGAAACTTGCTGAAGTTCTCTCTGGAGCAGAGACTCAGTGAGTTGCCCAAAAATCAACCGAAGGGCAATCTGATTATGGTGGAGTTAGTCATGTTGTCCTCCCCACCTCTCAGCTGGTGCCCAAGCATCATGTTTTCAACCACTTCATAGTCTCGCCATTTACTTTTCTTTATGCAATTGCATGTGATACCACAGGAAATCTTCTTCATTTTTTTTTCTTTTTTTAAGCTGGGTGATAAAACAAATTGTGCTCTTCTTGGTGCATGAAAGCATTGTTTTCCCTTAGAAGTTGACGGAGAAGAAAGCTCATTCTGACGGAGAAGAAAGCTCTTTCAGAAGCTCAAGCCCGCTTGAATGAGTCCAGTCAGAAGCGAGACTTGCTGAAGTTCTCTCTGGAGCAGAGACTCAGTGAGTTGCCCAAAAATCAACCGAAGGCCAATCTGATTATGGTGGAGTTAGTCATGTTGTCCTCCCCACCTCTCAGCCCCTGCCCAAGCATCATGTTTTCAACCACTTCAAAGTCTGGCCATTTACTTTTCTTTATGCAATTGCATGTGATACCACAGGAAATCTTCTTCATTTTTTTTTTTTTAAGCTGGGTGATAAAACAAATTGTGCTCTTCCTGGTGTATGAAAGGCATTGTTTTCCCTTAGAAGTTGACGGAGAAGAAAGCTCATTCTGACGCAGAAGAAAGCTCATTCAGAAGCTCAAGCCCACTTGAATGAGTCCAGTCAGAAGCGAGACTTGCTGAAGTTCTCTCTGGAGCAGAGACTCAGTGAGTTGCCCAAAAATCACCCGAAGGGCAATCTGATTTTGGAGGAGTTAGTCATGTTGTCCTCCCCACCTCTCAGCCCCTGCCCAAGCATCATGTTTTCAACCACTTCATAGTCTGGCCATTTACTTTTCTTTATGCAATTGCATGTGATACCACAGGAAATCTTCTTAATTTTTTGTTCTTTTTTTAAGCTGGGTGATAAAACAAATTGTGCTCTTCCTGGTTTATGAAAGGCATTGTTTTCCCTTAGAAGTTGACGGAGAAGAAAGCTCATTCTGACGGAGAAGAAAGCTCATTCAGAAGCTCAAGCCCGCTTGAATGAGTCCAGTCAGAAGCGAGACTTGCTGAAGTTCTCTCTGGAGCAGAGACTCAGTGAGTTGCCCAAAAATCACCCGAAGGGCAATCTGATTTTGGAGGAGTTAGTCATGTTGTCCTCCCCACCTCTCAGCCCCTGCCCAAGCATCATGTTTTCAACCACTTCATAGTCTGGCCATTTACTTTTCTTTATGCAATTGCATGTGATACCACAGGAAATCTTCTTCATTTTTTTTATTTTTTTAAGCTGGGTGATAAAACAAATTGTGCTCTTCCTGGTTTATGAAAGGCATTGTTTTCCCTTAGAAGTTGACGGAGAAGAAAGCTCATTCTGACGGAGAAGAAATCTCATTCAGAAGCTCAAGCCCGCTTGAATGAGTCCAGTAAGAAGCGAGACTTGCTGAAGTTCTCTCTGGAGCAGAGACTCAGTGAGTTGCCCAAAAATCACCCGAAGGGCAATCTGATTTTGGAGGAGTTAGTCATGTTGTCCTCCCCACCTCTCAGCTGGTGCCCAAGCATCATGTTTTCAACCACTTCATAGTCTCGCCATTTACTTTTCTTTATGCAATTGCATGTGATACCACAGGAAATCTTCTTCATTTTTTTTTCTTTTTTTAAGCTGGGTGATAAAACAAATTGTGCTCTTCTTGGTGCATGACAGCATTGTTTTCCCTTAGAAGTTGACGGAGAAGAAAGCTCATTCTGACGGAGAAGAAAGCTCTTTCAGAAGCTCAAGCCCGCTTGAATGAGTCCAGTCAGAAGCGAGACTTGCTGAAGTTCTCTCTGGAGCAGAGACTCAGTGAGTTGCCCAAAAATCAACCGAAGGCCAATCTGATTATGGTGGAGTTAGTCATGTTGTCCTCCCCACCTCTCAGCCCCTGCCCAAGCATCATGTTTTCAACCACTTAAAAGTCTGGCCATTTACTTTTCTTTATGCAATTGCATGTGATACCACAGGAAATCTTCTTCATTTTTTTTTTTTAAGCTGGGTGATAAAACAAATTGTGCTCTTCCTGGTGTATGAAAGGCATTGTTTTCCCTTAGAAGTTGACGGAGAAGAAAGCTCATTCTGACGCAGAAGAAAGCTCATTCAGAAGCTCAAGCCCACTTGAATGAGTCCAGTCAGAAGCGAGACTTGCTGAAGTTCTCTCTGGAGCAGAGACTCAGTGAGTTGCCCAAAAATCACCCGAAGGGCAATCTGATTTTGGAGGAGTTAGTCATGTTGTCCTCCCCACCTCTCAGCCCCTGCCCAAGCATCATGTTTTCAACCACTTCATAGTCTGGCCATTTACTTTTCTTTATGCAATTGCATGTGATACCACAGGAAATCTTCTTAATTTTTTGTTCTTTTTTTAAGCTGGGTGATAAAACAAATTGTGCTCTTCCTGGTTTATGAAAGGCATTGTTTTCCCTTAGAAGTTGACGGAGAAGAAAGCTCATTCTGACGGAGAAGAAAGCTCATTCAGAAGCTCAAGCCCGCTTGAATGAGTCCAGTCAGAAGCGAGACTTGCTGAAGTTCTCTCTGGAGCAGAGACTCAGTGAGTTGCCCAAAAATCACCCGAAGGGCAATCTGATTTTGGAGGAGTTAGTCATGTTGTCCTCCCCACCTCTCAGCCCCTGCCCAAGCATCATGTTTTCAACCACTTCAAAGTCTTGCCATTTACTTTTCTTTATGCAATTCCATGTGATACCACAGGAAATCTTCTTCATTTTTTTTTTCTTTTTTTAAGCTGGGTGATAAAACAAATTGTGCTCTTCCTGGTTTATGAAAGGCATTGTTTTCCCTTAGAAGTTGACGGAGAAGAAAGCTCATTCTGACGGAGAAGAAAGCTCATTCAGAAGCTCAAGCCCGCTTGAATGAGTCCAGTCAGAAGCGAGACTTGCTGAAGTTCTCTCTGGAGCAGAGACTCAGTGAGATGGTCCGTCTTTGAGATGGGCTTCACTGAATTTGTGGCGCCCTCCCGAAAAACTTAATGTAGAAGAGGCTCGTTGGTCTAGGGGAATGATTCTCGCTTTGGGTGCGAGAGGTCCTGGGTTCAAATCCCGGACGAGCCCGGGGATTTCAGAACGAGCAGCAAGGTTGGATCCTTCCTTTTGCAGCACTGAGCCAAACTCAAAACTGTCATGTTTTTGAAACCCTTATTACTGCTTGTGTTCATCTGTACTACAACATAGCCAAGATTCAGCCAGATAACAAGCGCTTATTTTCTTGCACAGAACGTACTCAGAATCGCTGCCTGCCAGGGACTGTGGCTCCCTAACGACAAACGCTTTCTATTAAAACTAGTGCCTTCCCATTCTGTAAGAGGCCAGCATTCAGTGACTCTACAAGTGTACGCAAGTAGCCAAATCTCTTGTCAGTCAGGCTCGTTGGTTTAGGGGTATGATTCTCACTTTGGGTGCGAGAGGTCCCGGGTTCAAATCCCGGACGAGCCCAGCAGTTTCAGAACAAGCAGCCAGTCCGATGACAAGCGTTTATTTCCTGCACAGAAAGTTCTCTGAATCGCCGCCTGCCAGAAAGTGCAGATCCCTAAGGACAAACGCTCTTATTAAAACTAGTGTCTGCTCATTCTGTTTAAGGCCAGTGTTCGGTGACTGTACAACTGTATGCAAGTAGCCCCATTCAGCGTCAGGCAGGCTCGTTGGTCTAGGGGTATGATTCTCGCTTTGGGTGCGAGAGGTCCCAGGTTCAAATCCCGGACGAGCTCTCTCACCTTTAGTATGAGTTCAAGGGTTCTCTGACTCTGTATGCAATTGCATGTGATACCACAGGAAATCTTCTTCATTTTTTTTCTTTTTTTAAGCTGGGTGATAAAACAAATTGTGCTCTTCCTGGTTTATGAAAGGCATTGTTTTCCCTTAGAAGTTGACGGAGAAGAAAGCTCATTCTGACGGAGAAGAAAGCTCATTCAGAAGCTCAAGCCCGCTTGAATGAGTCCAGTCAGAAGCGAGACTTGCTGAAGTTCTCTCTGGAGCAGAGACTCAGTGAGTTGCCCAAAAATCACCCGAAGGGCAATCTGATTTTGGAGGAGTTAGTCATGTTGTCCTCCCCACCTCTCAGCCCCTGCCCAAGCATCATGTTTTCAACCACTTCATAGTCTTGCCATTTACTTTTCTTTATGCAATTCCATGTGATACCACAGGAAATCTTCTTCATTTTTTTTTCTTTTTTTAAACTGGGTGATAAAACAAATTGTGCTCTTCCTGGTTTATGAAAGGCATTGTTTTCCCTTAGAAGTTGACGGAGAAGAAAGCTCATTCTGACGGAGAAGAAAGCTCATTCAGAAGCTCAAGCCCGCTTGAATGAGTCCAGTCAGAAGCGAGACTTGCTGAAGTTCTCTCTGGAGCAGAGACTCAGTGAGTTGCCCAAAAATCACCCGAAGGGCAATCTGATTTTGGAGGAGTTAGTCATGTTGTCCTCCCCACCTCTCAGCCCCTGCCCAAGCATCATGTTTTCAACCACTTCATAGTCTGGCCATTTACTTTTCTTTATCAACCACTTCATAGTCTGGCCATTTACTGCAACCCACATAGTATTTGACGTCACGTTCTGCAGCATCAGAGGCTGATGCTTTGGCAAAATTGAACTTTTTTCGCAGGTCTGTAGATGCTGTAGTGGGATTCAAAGCATTTTAAATCGCTCTTAACTGAATTACCCGTGGCTCTTTTGCAGAAACGCTAAGCACAGGTATACTTGTTGTTCTGTGGAGTTTCTTTGAACAACTTTTCATTGACTTTTTGCAGCATCGGCTTAGAGCTAGCGCAACAAGCACGCCCTAGTAAAAGCCTCCCTAGGTGGGAGGCTGATGCCTTTTAGTTCAAAGTCAAGCCTACGGCATAGCCTATATGCGGCGGTTTACATTTAGAGCCCGCCATTTCTGTTCCATGTGTTTTTCTCCAATTACACAGCTATTTTGGTTGTATGGACAAAACAAACGTATCAATGATGTTTTTCGTTGACTAGATTCATTTATAGTTCATCACTCTTTCCCACCTGTTTTTTGTGTAGTCTGCCTCTCTGCTTTCGTACGCAAAGCCTTCGTCGTAGGTCCAGTGCAAAAGTAAGAAGTGGCTTTTTTTCCCTTAGGCCACTGGGCCTCTTGCGCACAGTGCTTTGTGTAATTTCAGCCTGAAAGGGCACATGCACGGGCAGGCAAGAATGATTCACTGACAGTCTGATGCACACAAAAACCCACCACTACAGCTATCCGAGGTTTGTTCGTACTATGCTAACTCAGAACTTGTGGTCATTATTGCTTTGAACAAACCATCCTTGAATTTGTGGAACATCCACAGGCCACTGGGCCTTGTCTGGCATGTTTTTCCTTTGATCAGTAATATGCCTTCAAGGGGTTTCTAATGCTCGAACAACTACACTTTCGTATCTCGACGCCAGGGCGTGGTCCGTCTTTGAGATGGGCTTCACTGAATTTGTGGCGCCCTCCCGAAAGACTTATTGTAGAAGAGGCTCGTTGGTCTAGGGGTATGATTCTCGCTTTGGGTGCGAGAAGTCCCGGGTTCAAATCCCGGACGAGCCCGGGGATTTCAGAATGAGCAGCAAGGTTGGATCCTTCCTTTTGCAGCACTGAGCCAAACTCAAAACTGTCATGCTTTTGAAATGTTTTGGGTGCGAGAGGTCCCGGGTTCAAATCCCGGACGAGCCTAGCAGTTTCAGAACAAGCAGCCAGTCCGATGACAAGCGTTTATTTCCTGCACAGAAAGTACTCTGAATCGCCGCCTGCCCGAGAGTGCAGCTCCCTAAGGAGAAACGCTCTTATTAAAACTAGTGTCTGCTCATTCTGTGTAAGGCCAGTGTTCGGTGACTGTACAACTCTATGCAAGTAGCCCCGTCCAGCGTCAGGCAGGCTCGTTGGTTTAGGGGTATGATTCTCGCTTTGGGTGCGAGAGGTCCCGGGTTCAAGTCCCGGACGAGCCCTCTCACCTTTAGTATGAGTTCAAGGGTTCTCTGACTCTGTATGCAATTGCATGTGATACCACAGGAAATCTTCTTCATTTTTTTTTCTTTTTTTAAGCTGGGTGATAAAACAAATTGTGCTCTTCTTGGTGTATGAAAGCATTGTTTTCCGTTAGAAGTTGACGGAGAAGAAAGCTCATTCTGACGGAGAAGAAAGCTCTTTCAGAAGCTCAAGCCCGCTTGAATGAGTCCAGTCAGAAGCGAGACTTGCTGAAGTTCTCTCTGGAGCAGAGACTCAGTGAGTTGCCCAAAAACCAACCGAAGGCCAATCTGATTATGGTGGAGTTAGTCATGTTGTCCTCCCCACCTCTCAGCCCCTGCAAAAGCATCATGTTTTCAACCACTTCAAAGTCTGGCCATTTACTTTTCTTTATGCAATTGCATGTGATACCACAGGAAATCTTCTTCATTTTTTTTTTTTAAGCTGGGTGATAAAACAAATTGTGCTCTTCTTGGTGTATGAAAGCATTGTTTTCCCTTAGAAGTTGACGGAGAAGAAAGCTCATTCTGACGGAGAAGAAAGCTCTTTCAGAAGCTCAAGCCCGCTTGAATGAGTCCAGTCAGAAGCGAGACTTGCTGAAGTTCTCTCTGGAGCAGAGACTCAGTGAGTTGCCCAAAAATCAACCGAAGGCCAATCTGATTATGGTGGAGTTAGTCATGTTGTCCTCCCCACCTCTCAGCCCCTGCAAAAGCATCATGTTTTCAACCACTTCAAAGTCTGGCCATTTACTTTTCTTTATGCAATTGCATGTGATACCACAGGAAATCTTCTTCATTTTTTTTTTTTAAGCTGGGTGATAAAACAAATTGTGCTCTTCCTGGTGTATGAAAGGCATTGTTTTCCCTTAGAAGTTGACGGAGAAGAAAGCTCATTCTGACGCAGAAGAAAGCTCATTCAGAAGCTCAAGCCCGCTTGAATGAGTCCAGTCAGAAGCGAGACTTGCTGAAGTTCTCTCTGGAGCAGAGACTCAGTGAGTTGCCCAAAAATCACCCGAAGGGCAATCTGATTTTGGAGGAGTTAGTCATGTTGTCCTCCCCACCTCTCAGCCCCTGCCCAAGCATCATGTTTTCAACCACTTCATAGTCTGGCCATTTACTTTTCTTTATGCAATTGCATGTGATACCACAGGAAATCTTCTTAATTTTTTGTTCTTTTTTTAAGCTGGGTGATAAAACAAATTGTGCTCTTCCTGGTTTATGAAAGGCATTGTTTTCCCTTAGAAGTTGACGGAGAAGAAAGCTCATTCTGACGGAGAAGAAAGCTCATTCAGAAGCTCAAGCCCGCTTGAATGAGTCCAGTCAGAAGCGAGACTTGCTGAAGTTCTCTCTGGAGCAGAGACTCAGTGAGTTGCCCAAAAATCACCCGAAGGGCAATCTGATTTTGGAGGAGTTAGTCATGTTGTCCTCCCCACCTCTCAGCCCCTGCCCAAGCATCATGTTTTCAACCACTTCATAGTCTTGCCATTTACTTTTCTTTATGCAATTCCATGTGATACCACAGGAAATCTTCTTCATTTTTTTTTCTTTTTTTAAACTGGGTGATAAAACAAATTGTGCTCTTCCTGGTTTATGAAAGGCATTGTTTTCCCTTAGAAGTTGACGGAGAAGAAAGCTCATTCAGAAGCTCAAGCCCGCTTGAATGAGTCCAGTCAGAAGCGAGACTTGCTGAAGTTCTCTCTGGAGCAGAGACTCAGTGAGTTGCCCAAAAATCACCCGAAGGGCAATCTGATTTTGGAGGAGTTAGTCATGTTGTCCTCCCCACCTCTCAGCCCCTGCCCAAGCATCATGTTTTCAACCACTTCATAGTCTGGCCATTTACTTTTCTTTATCAACCACTTCATAGTCTGGCCATTTACTGCAACCCACATAGTATTTGACGTCACGTTCTGCAGCATCAGAGGCTGATGCTTTGGCAAAATTGAACTTTTTTCGCAGGTCTGTAGATGCTGTAGTGGGATTCAAAGCATTTTAAATCGCTCTTAACTGAATTACCCGTGGCTCTCTTGCAGAAACGCTAAGCACAGGTATACTTGTTGCTCTGTGGAGTTTCTTTGAACAACTTGTCATTGACTTTTTGCAGCATCGGCTTAGAGCTAGCGCAACAAGCACGCCCTAGTAACAGCCTCCCTAGGTGGGAGGCTGATGCCTTTTAGTTCAAAGTCAAGCCTACGGCATAGCCTATATGCGGCGGTTTACATTTAGAGCCCGCCATTTCTGTTCCATGTGTTTTTCTCCAATTACACAGCCATTTTGGTTGTATGGACAAAACAAACGTATCAATGATGTTTTTCGTTGACTAGATTCATTTATAGTTCATGACTCTTTCCCACCTGTTTTTTTGTGTAGTCTGCCTCTCTGCTTTCGTACGCAAAGCCTTCGTCGTAGGTCCAGTGCAAAAGCAAGAAGTGGCTTTTTTCCCTTAGGCCACTGGGCCTCTTGCGCACAGTGCTTTGTGTAATTTCAGCCTGAAAGGGCACATGCACGGGCAGGCAAGAATGATTCACTGACAGTCTGATGCACACAAAAACCCACCACTACAGCTATCCGAGGTTTGTCCGTACTATGCTAACTCAGAACTTGTGGTCATTATTGCTTTGAACAAACCATCCTTGAATTTGTGGAACATCCACAGGCCACTGGGCCTTGTCTGGCATGTTTTTCCTTTGATCAGTAATATGCCTTCAAGGGGTTTCTAACGCTCGAACAACTACACTTTCGTATATCGACGCCAGGGCGTGGTCCGTCTTTGAGATGGGCTTCACTGAATTTGTGGCGCCCTCCCGAAAGACTTATTGTAGAAGAGGCTCGTTGGTCTAGGGGTATGATTCTCGCTTTGGGTGCGAGAGGTCCCGGGTTCAAATCCCGGACGAGCCCGGGGATTTCAGAACGAGCAGCAAGGTTGGATCCTTCCTTTTGCAGCACTGAGCCAAACTCAAAACTGTCATGCTTTTGAAATGTTTTGGGTGCGAGAGGTCCCGGGTTCAAATCCCGGACGAGCCCAGCACTTTCAGAACAAGCAGCCAGTCCGATGACAAGCGTTTATTTCCTGCACAGAAAGTTCTCTGAATCGCCGCCTGCCAGAGAGTGCAGCTCCCTAAGGACAAACGCTCATATTAAAACTAGTGTCTGCTCATTCTGTTTAAGGCCAGTGTTCGGTGACTGTACAACTGTACGCAAGTAGCCCCATTCAGCGTCAGGCAGGCTCGTTGGTCTAGGGGTATGATTCTCGCTTTGGGTGCGAGAGGTCCCGGGTTCAAATCCCGGACGAGCTCTCTCACCTTTAGTATGAGTTCAAGGGTTCTCTGACTCTGTATGCAATTGCATGTGATACCACAGGAAATCTTCTTCATTTTTTTTCTTTTTTTAAGCTGGGTGATAAAACAAATTGTGCTCTTCCTGGTTTATGAAAGGCATTGTTTTCCCTTAGAAGTTGACGGAGAAGAAAGCTCATTCTGACGGAGAAGAAAGCTCATTCAGAAGCTCAAGCCCGCTTGAATGAGTCCAGTCAGAAGCGAGACTTGCTGAAGTTCTCTCTGGAGCAGAGACTCAGTGAGTTGCCCAAAAATCACCCGAAGGGCAATCTGATTTTGGAGGAGTTAGTCATGTTGTCCTCCCGACCTCTCAGCCCCTGCCCAAGCATCATGTTTTCAACCACTTCATAGTCTGGCCATTTACTTTTCTTTATGCAATTGCATGTGATACCACAGGAAATCTTCTTCATTTTTGTTTTCTTTTTTTAAGCTGGGTGATAAAACAAATTGTGCTCTTCCTGGTTTATGAAAGGCATTGTTTTCCCTTAGAAGTTGACGGAGAAGAAAGCTCATTCTGACGGAGAAGAAAGCTCATTCAGAAGCTCAAGCCCGCTTGAATGAGTCCAGTAAGAAGTGAGACTTGCTGAAGTTCTCTCTGGAGCAGAGACTCAGTGAGTTGCCCAAAAATCAGCCGAAGGGCAATCTGATTTTGGAGGAGTTAGTCATGTTGTCCTCCCCACCTCTCAGCCCCTGCCCAAGCATCATGTTTTCAACCACTTCATAGTCTGGCCATTTACTTTTCTTTAACAACCACTTCATAGTCTGGCCATTTACTGCAACCCACATAGTATTTGACGTCACGTTCTGCAGCATCAGAGGCTGATGCTTTGGCAAAATTGAACTTTTTTCGCAGGTCTGTAGATAATGTAGTGGGATTCAAAGCATTTTAAATCGCTCTTAACTGAATTACCCGTGGCTCTTTTGCAGAAACGCTAAGCACAGGTATACTTGTTGCTCTGTGGAGTTTCTTTGAACAACTTGTCATTGACTTTTTGCAGCATCGGCTTAGAGCTAGCGCAACAAGCACGCCCTAGTAACAGCCTCCCTAGGTGGGAGGCTGATGCCTTTTAGTTCAAAGTCAAGCCTACGGCATAGCCTATATGCGGCGGTTTACATTTAGAGCCCGCCATTTCTGTTCCATGTGTTTTTCTCCAATTACACAGCCATTTTGGTTGTATGGACAAAACAAACGTATCAATGATGTTTTTCGTTGACTAGATTCATTTATAGTTCATGACTCTTTCCCACCTGTTTTGTGTGTAGCCTGCCTCTCTGCTTTCGTACGCAAAGCCTTCGTCGTAGGTCCAGTGCAAAAGCAAGAAGTGGCTTTTTCCCCTTAGGCCACTGGGCCTCTTGCGCACAGTGCTTTGTGTAATTTTTTTCAGCCTGAAAGGGCACATGCACGGGCAGGCAAGAATGATTCACTGACAGTCTGATGCACACAAAAACCCACCACTACAGCTATCCGAGGTTTGTCCGTACTATGCTAACTCAGAACTTGTGGTCATTATTGCTTTGAACAAACCATCCTTGAATTTGTGGAACATCCACAGGCCACTGGGCCTTGTCTGGCATGCTTTTCCTTTGATCAGCAATATGCCTTCAAGGGGTTTCTAACGCTCGAACAACTACACTTTCGTATCTCGACGCCAGGGCGTGGTCCGTCTTTGAGATGGGCTTCACTGAATTTGTGGCGCCCTCCCGAAAGACTTATTGTAGAAGAGGCTCGTTGGTCTAGGGGTATGATTCTCGCTTTGGGTGCGAGAGGTCCCGGGTTCAAATCCCAGACGAGCCCGGGGATTTCAGAACGAGCAGCAAGGTTGTATCCTTCCTTTTGCAGCACTGAGCCAAACTCAAAACTGTCATGCTTTTGAAATGTTTTGGGTGCGAGAGGTCCCGGGTTCAAATCCCGGACGAGCCCAGCACTTTCAGAACAAGCAGCCAGTCCGATGACAAGCGTTTATTTCCTGCACAGAAAGTTCTCTGAATCGCCGCCTGCCAGAGAGTGCAGCTCCCTAAGGACAAACGCTCTTATTAAAACTAGTGTCTGCTCATTCTGTTTAAGGCCAGTGTTCGGTGACTGTACAATTGTACGCAAGTAGCCCCACTCAGCGTCAGGCAGGCTCGTTGGTCTAGGGGTATGATTCTCGCTTTGGGTGCGAGAGGTCCCGGGTGCAAATCCCGGACGAGCTCTCTCACCTTTAGTATGAGTTCAAGGGTTCTCTGACTCTGTATGCAATTGCATGTGATACCACAGGAAATCTTCTTCATTTTTTTTCTTTTTTTAAGCTGGGTGATAAAACAAATTGTGCTCTTCCTGGTTTATGAAAGGCATTGTTTTCCCTTAGAAGTTGACGGAGAAGAAAGCTCATTCTGACGGAGAAGAAAGCTCATTCAGAAGCTCAAGCCCGCTTGAATGAGTCCAGTCAGAAGTGAGACTTGCTGAAGTTCTCTCTGGAGCAGAGACTCAGTGAGTTGCCCAAAAATCAGCCGAAGGGCAATCTGATTTTGGAGGAGTTAGTCATGTTGTCCTCCCCACCTCTCAGCCCCTGCCCAAGCATCATGTTTTCAACCACTTCATAGTCTGGCCATTTACTTTTCTTTATCAACCACTTCATAGTCTGGCCATTTACTGCAACCCACATAGTATTTGACGTCACGTTCTGCAGCATCAGAGGCTGATGCTTTGGCAAAATTGAACTTTTTTCGCAGGTCTGTAGATGCTGTAGTGGGATTCAAAGCATTTTAAATCGCTCTTAACTGAATTACCCGTGGCTCTTTTGCAGAAACGCTAAGCACAGGTATACTTGTTGCTCTGTGGAGTTTCTTTGAACAACTTGTCATTGACTTTTTGCAGCATCGGCTTAGAGCTAGCGCAACAAGCACGCCCTAGTAACAGCCTCCCTAGGTGGGAGGCTGATGCCTTTTAGTTCAAAGTCAAGCCTACGGCATAGCCTATATGCGGCGGTTTACATTTAGAGCCCGCCATTTCTGTTCCATGTGTTTTTCTCCAATTACACAGCCATTTTGGTTGTATGGACAAAACAAACGTATCAATGATGTTTTTCGTTGACTAGATTCATTTATAGTTCATGACTCTTTCCCACCTGTTTTGTGTGTAGCCTGCCTCTCTGCTTTCGTACGCAAAGCCTTCGTCGTAGGTCCAGTGCAAAAGCAAGAAGTGGCTTTTTCCCCTTAGGCCACTGGGCCTCTTGCGCACAGTGCTTTGTGTAATTTGTTTCAGCCTGAAAGGGCACATGCACGGGCAGGCAAGAATGATTCACTGACAGTCTGATGCACACAAAAACCCACCACTACAGCTATCCGAGGTTTGTCCGTACTATGCTAACTCAGAACTTGTGGTCATTATTGCTTTGAACAAACCATCCTTGAATTTGTGGAACATCCACAGGCCACTGGGCCTTGTCTGGCATGCTTTTCCTTTGATCAGTAATATGCCTTCAAGGGGTTTCTAACGCTCGAACAACTACACTTTCGTATCTCGACGCCAGGGCGTGGTCCGTCTTTGAGATGGGCTTCACTGAATTTGTGGCGCCCTCCCGAAAGACTTATTGTAGAAAAGGCTCGTTGGTCTAGGGGTATGATTCTCGCTTTGGGTGCGAGAGGTCCCGGGTTCAAATCCCGGACGAGCCCGGGGATTTCAGAACGAGCAGCAAGGTTGTATCCTTCCTTTTGCAGCACTGAGCCAAACTCAAAACTGTCATGCTTTTGAAATGTTTTGGGTGCGAGAGGTCCCGGGTTCAAATCCCGGACGAGCCCAGCACTTTCAGAACAAGCAGCCAGTCCGATGACAAGCGTTTATTTCCTGCACAGAAAGTTCTCTGAATCGCCGCCTGCCAGGGAGTGCAGCTCCCTAAGGACAAACGCTCTTATTAAAACTAGTGTCTGCTCATTCTGTTTAAGGCCAGTGTTCGGTGACTGTACAATTGTACGCAAGTAGCCCCACTCAGCGTCAGGCAGGCTCGTTGGTCTAGGGGTATGATTCTCGCTTTGGGTGCGAGAGGTCCCGGGTGCAAATCCCGGACGAGCTCTCTCACCTTTAGTATGAGTTCAAGGGTTCTCTGACTCTGTATGCAATTGCATGTGATACCACAGGAAATCTTCTTCATTTTTTTTCTTTTTTTAAGCTGGGTGATAAAACAAATTGTGCTCTTCCTGGTTTATGAAAGGCATTGTTTTCCCTTAGAAGTTGACGGAGAAGAAAGCTCATTCTGACGGAGAAGAAAGCTCATTCAGAAGCTCAAGCCCGCTTGAATGAGTCCAGTCAGAAGCGAGACTTGCTGAAGTTCTCTCTGGAGCAGAGACTCAGTGAGTTGCCCAAAAATCACCCGAAGGGCAATCTGATTTTGGAGGAGTTAGTCATGTTGTCCTCCCCACCTCTCAGCCCCTGCCCAAGCATCATGTTTTCAACCACTTCATAGTCTCGCCATTTACTTTTCTTTATGCAATTGCATGTGATACCACAGGAAATCTTCTTCATTTTTTTTTTCTTTTTTTAAGCTGGGTGATAAAACAAATTGTGCTCTTCCTGGTTTATGAAAGGCATTGTTTTCCCTTAGAAGTTGACGGAGAAGAAAGCTCATTCTGACGGAGAAGAAAGCTCATTCAGAAGCTCAAGCCCGCTTGAATGAGTCCAGTAAGAAGTGAGACTTGCTGAAGTTCTCTCTGGAGCAGAGACTCAGTGAGTTGCCCAAAAATCAGCCGAAGGGCAATCTGATTTTGGAGGAGTTAGTCATGTTGTCCTCCCCACCTCTCAGCCCCTGCCCAAGCATCATGTTTTCAACCACTTCATAGTCTGGCCATTTACTTTTCTTTATCAACCACTTCATAGTCTGGCCATTTACTGCAACCCACATAGTATTTGACGTCACGTTCTGCAGCATCAGAGGCTGATGCTTTGGCAAAATTGAACTTTTTTCGCAGGTCTGTAGATGCTGTAGTGGGATTCAAAGCATTTTAAATCGCTCTTAACTGAATTACCCGTGGCTCTTTTGCAGAAACGCTAAGCACAGGTATACTTGTTGCTCTGTGGAGTTTCTTTGAACAACTTGTCATTGACTTTTTGCAGCATCGGCTTAGAGCTAGCGCAACAAGCACGCCCTAGTAACAGCCTCCCTAGGTGGGAGGCTGATGCCTTTTAGTTCAAAGTCAAGCCTACGGCATAGCCTATATGCGGCGGTTTACATTTAGAGCCCGCCATTTCTGTTCCATGTGTTTTTCTCCAATTACACAGCCATTTTGGTTGTATGGACAAAACAAATGTATCAATGATGTTTTTCGTTGACTAGATTCATTTATAGTTCATGACTCTTTCCCACCTGTTTTGTGTGTAGTCTGCCTCTCTGCTTTCGTACGCAAAGCCTTCGTCGTAGGTCCAGTGCAAAAGCAAGAAGTGGCTTTTTCCCCTTAGGCCACTGGGCCTCTTGCGCACAGTGCTTTGTGTAATTTTTTTCAGCCTGAAAGGGCACATGCACGGGCAGGCAAGAATGATTCACTGACAGTCTGATGCACACAAAAACCCACCACTACAGCTATCCGAGGTTTGTCCGTACTATGCTAACTCAGAACTTGTGGTCATTATTGCTTTGAACAAACCATCCTTGAATTTGTGGAACATCCACAGGCCACTGGGCCTTGTCTGGCATGCTTTTCCTTTGATCAGTAATATGCCTTCAAGGGGTTTCTAATGCTCGAACAACTACACTTTCGTATCTCGACGCCAGGTCGTGGTCCGTCTTTGAGATGGGCTTCACTGAATTTGTCACGCCCTCCCGAAAGACTCACTGTAGAAGAGGCTCGTTGGTCTAGGGGTATGATTCTCGCTTTGGGTGCGAGAGGTCCTGGGTTCAAATCCCGGACGAGTCCGTGTATTTCAGAATGAGCAGAAAGGTTGGATCCTTCCTTTTGCAGCACTGAGCCAAACTCAAATCTGTCATGTTTTTGAAACCCTTATTACTGCTTGTGTTCATCTGTACTACAACATAGCCAAGATTCAGCCAGATGACAAGCGCTTATTTCCTTGCACAGAACGTACTCAGAATCGCTGCCTGCCAGGGAGTGTGGCTCCCTAACGACAAACGCTTTCTATTAAAACTAGTGCCTTCCCATTCTGTAAGAGGCCAGCATTCAGTGACTCTACAACTGTACGCAAGTAGCCAAATCTTTTGTCAGTCAGGCTCGTTGGTCTAGGGGTATGATTCTCGCTTTGGGTGCGAGAGGTCCCGGGTTCAAATCCCGGACGAGCCCAGCAGTTTCAGAACAAGCAGCCAGTGCGATGACAAGCGTTTATTTCCTGCACAGAAAGTACTCTGAATCGACGCCTGCCAGAGAGTGCAGCTCCCTAAGGACAAATGCTCTTATTAAAACTAGTGTCTGCTCATTCTGTTTGAGGCCAGTGTTCGGTGACTGTACAACTGTATTCAAATAGCCCCATCACGCGTCAGGCAGGCTCGTTGGTCTAGGGGTATGATTCTTGCTTCGGGTGCGAGAGGTCCCGGGTTCAAATCCCGGACGAGCCCTCTCACCTTTAGTATGAGTTCAAGGGTTTTCTGACTCTGTATGCAATTGCATGTGATACCACAGGAAATCTTCTTCAGTTTTTTTCTTTTTTTAAGCTGGGTGATAAAACAAATTGTGCTCTTCTTGGTGTATGAAAGCATTGTTTTCCCTTAGAAGCTGACGGAGAAGAAAGCTCATTCTGACGGAGAAGAAAGCTCTTTCAGAAGCTCAAGCCCGCTTGAATGAGTCCAGTCAGAAGCAAGACTTGCTGAAGTTCTCTCTGGAGCAGAGACTCAGTGAGTTGCCCAAAAATCAACCAAAGGGCAATCTGATTATGGTGGAGTTAGTCATGTTGTCCTCCCCACCTCTCAGCCCCTGCAAAAGCATCATGTTTTCAACCACTTCAAAGTCTGGCCATTTACTTTTCTTTATCAACCACTTCATAGTCTGGCCATTTACTACAACCCACATAGTACTTGACGTCACGTTCTGCAGCATCAGAGGCTGATGCTTGGCAAAATTGAACTTTTTTCGCAGGTCTGTAGATGCTGTAGTGGGATTCAAAGCATTTTAAATCGCTCTAGACTGAATTACCCGTGGCTCTTTTGCAGAAACGCTAAGATCAGGTATACTTGTTGTTCTGTGGAGTTTCTTTGAACAACTTTTCATTGACTTTTTGCAGCATTGGCTTAGAGCTAGCGCAACAAGCACGTCCTATTAACAGCCTACCTAGGTGGCATAGCCTATATGCGGCTGTTTACATTTAGACCCCACCATTTCTGTTCCATGTGTTTTTCTCCAATTACACAGCCATGTTGGTTGTATGGACAAAACAAACGTATCAATGAGGTTTTTCGATGACTAGATTAATTTTTAGTTCATGACTCTTTCCCACCTGTTTCCTGTGTAGTCTGCCTCTCTGCTTTCGTACGCAAAGCCTTCGTCGTAGGTCCAGTACAAAAGCAAGAAGTGGCTTTTTCCCCTTAGGCCACTGGGCCTCTTGCGCACAGTGCTTTGTGTAATTTCAGCCTGAAAGGGCACATGCACGGGCAGGCAAGAATGATTCACTGACAGTCTGATGCACACAAAAACCCACCACCCCAGCTATCCGAAGTTTGTCCGTTCTACGCTGACTCAGATCTTGTAGTCATTATTGCTTTGAACAAACCATCCTTGAAGTTGCCAAACATTCAACTCGTTGGTCTAGGGGTATGATTCTCGCTTTGGTTGCGAGACGTCCCGGGTTCAAATCCCGGATGAGCCCAGGGATTTCAGAACGAGCAGCAAGGTTGGATCCTTCCTTTTGCAGCACTGAGCCAAACTAAAAACTGTCATGTTTTTCAAACCCTTATTACTGCTTGTGTTCATCTGTACTACAACATAGCCAAGATTCAGCCAGATGACAAGCGCTTATTTTACTTGCACAGAACGTACTCAGAATCGCTGCCTGCCAGGGAGTGTGGCTCCCTAACGACAAACGCTTTCTATTAAAACTAGTGCCTTCCCCTTCTGTAAGAGGCCAGCATTCAGTGACTCTACAAGTGTGCGCAAGTAGCCGAATCTGTTGTCAGTCAGGCTCATTGGTCTAGGGGTATGATTCTCGCTGATGATAATCGTGTCTTAAAAAATGGCTTTCTGTAACACAGATTAAGTACAGATTAGTTACACCTGGACTATGGAGTCCTGAACTAAAATAAACCAGATTAATTTAAAACCAACTGTACTAATCTGAATTAGCATGACAGAGGTTGCCTATAAAACATGGAATGAACCAAGTAAAGCTAAAAATTGCATGGAACTGAGAGAAGCAAATACAAGGAAAACAATGGCATCAGAAAAATACTGCAATCAAAAAAAACTTTACTAAACAAGAGAAAATTATTTTCAAGCAAGCTACATAAACTGCACACATCAGCTATGGAATAAAAGAAAAGAAATGTAAATACATTTTTTACAAACATTTTTGATCATATTTACCAGGGGTGCCATTAATATATATATATATATATATATATATATATATATATATATATATATATATATATATATATAAACATAAACTAGTAATATATGTGTCTTCTTTGTTAAACCTGCCTCCTGGTAGGTTTAATTTAAGCCTCAAATAAACTATGGACTAAACTAAATCTAGGACTATTTAAAGCCATGACAGAGAAAGCGGATTTCTGTTAATCTGGTTTAAAGGGCCATTTAAGTCTAGGACTAGGTTTTATCTCTGTCCGGAAAACCGCCCCTCAGAGTTGATCTGAATTTTCGTTTAATTGTCACCATTGTTGAGATTCATATGCTGATTCTTGATGTCTGTGTGAGTATACATGATTGTGTCTGCATAATGACTTCATAAAATCTTACAGAGTATCACAGCAGAACAGATGTTTCTGCAGCAGGATTGGCATATAAAATAACCAATTTAGTATTTAAACAACTTAATCAGAGTTTAGACTCTGGTATCAATGAATTGCTATAATAAACACATATCGGAAACATACAGTTAAATCAGCAAAAGAAAAACTTTAGTTAAAGAGTCCAGAGACTAACTAAACCATGATACTGGTTCCCTTGCACATGATCACCATAACGATGACCTCAAACTTTATTATTTTCAATAAAACATCAACATCTAAACCTCTGTTAATTCTCAATAAATACCTCAATAAATACGAGAGAAATAAAGTCTGGATTGTAATAAGTGAAAATGCTGAGATCTTGAGAGATCTGGTACCAACACTGAGAATAAGTACCAACACTAAAACCTATTCAGACCCAGTGCAGGGCCAGTTATAGGTTAGTAGCCTAATTAAAAATCCATGAACATTCAAATGTGTGTGGAATTAATGAAATATTAAGCTATAATCTAAGCGTTCTGCTGACAAAAACAGTTTGGGAACCTCTGGTCTAATTGAAGTCGAGGAAAGGAGCGGGTTACAAAAGAGCAAGCACTCAGAGTTGTGTGTTGCTTGTAGACTGAGAGAGAAAAGCCTGTCGATCGCCCCCTGGAGGAGAAAGACAGAATGACAAGGCTGAGCTGTCCTTTACCACACCGAAAGCAGACAGAAGGCAGAGAGAAAGCAACATGAAAGACAAATAAATGAAGCAATTGAATTGAAAAGGATAAAGGAAAAACGGTGGGACCCGAGCCATGAAGTGTATTAGTGAATCGATAAAGCAAAAGCTTACACCACCTGGTATTCCCAGGCGGTCTCCCATCCAAGTACTAACCAGGCACGACCCTGCTTAGCTTCCGAGATCGGACGAGATGGGGCGTGTTTTTTAAAAAAAAATTAAAATTTTTTATTATAAAATATTTACATTACATTACATTTAAGAACAATCTGAATCACATGCAGGCAATTTTACATTGAAATGAAACCATGTTTTTTCCACAAACGGGTTATTCTGTACAAAATTCTTGTCAAAAACCTCTTCTTTCACTTCCATTTTAAAATAATCATATAATGCTTGAAGAATAAAAAGCATCCTTTGCTTGAAAAGTATACATACTGAAACACTCCCCTTTTTTTCTTTTACTATATTCCTTCTTTTCCAAACTATTAGGGGCGGTTTCCCGGACAGAGATTAAGCCTAGTGCTAGACTAAAATGGCCCTTTAAACCAGTTTAACAGAAATCTGCTTTCTCTGTCATGGCTTTAAATAGTCCTAGATTTAGTTTAGTCCAGAGTTTAATAAACTGATTTCCTGGAGGAAGATTAGAGTTACCCCAAGACTAAATTGAGTCTTAAATTAAACCTACCAGGAGGCAGGTTTAACTTCAGACTAACAATGTGTTTCAAAGAAGACACATGTATTACTAGTATATATATACAGTTGTGGTCATAATTAATGGCACCCCTGGTAAATATGATCAACATTTTTCTTTTGATCTTCCATTTAAAACAAATTGCAAAAATCTAACCTTTCATTGAAGTAAAATAATTGAAAGTGGGGGGGAAATCACATTATGAAATAAATGTTTTTCTCCAAAGCACGTTGGCCACAATTATTGGCACCCCTAGAATTTTTTTACGAGTGAAATATTTCTGAAGTATATTTCCATTAATATTTACCTTTTTTTTTTAGCACACCAGGGTGACTAGGAACATAAAATTGTCTTCTTGACTTTTCAAGAATGACTTCTTGTTTCACAGGAGTTTAAATATGAGGAAACACAAAGGCCAAATTCCCTCAATCATCCACCACAATGAGTAAAACCAAAGAATATAGTTCTGATGTGCATTAAAAGATTGTTGAGCATCACAAAATAGAAAGTGGCTGTAAGAAAATAGCTAAAGAATTGAAAATCCCCATTTTGACCATCAGGGCAATAATTATGAAGTTCCAATCAACTAAAGATGTTACGAATCTTTCAAGTGACAAGTTTCGCACGCTCTCCCTTTTGCACCATATATCTCGTTAAATGTGGAGCAAAACTGACTTGTGCATCTGTAGAGGCCGTGGGCGGAGCCAACATGAATATTCATGAGTTTCCCGGGCATGCTCGTGGAACTGCTCATTTTAGTTCACTCAGAGGTTCCCTCCTCGTTTCTCAGCAGGTTTAATGGGTTATATATATATTTTTTATAAGGTAAATATAGTTTCAGCGCGAACTTAAACTACAATTGTGTATCGTTTCGTAATGTTCATAATGCTTTTATTAATTTGCACATTTTGTGCATTCGTCAATGACTGAATGATTGCAGGCATTCACTTCGTGTAGGCCTATATAAAGTATTTAGATTCTTGTGTGAGTTTGGGAGATCTCACCACGAGTGGGAGGGAGTGGGGGTCGAGGGAAAGCACGAGAGTGAGTTCAAATGGTTCAATTTCAAAAGAAATGCCTGGAAGTCTGTTTGTAATTAATTATATATATATATATATATATATATATATATATATATATATATATATATATATATATATATATATATATATAATTAATTACAAACAGACTTGCAGGCATTTCTTTTCTTTTCTTCCATAGCTGATGTGTGCTGTTCCATATCTGATGTTTATTTAGCTTGCTTAAAAATAATTTTCTCTTGTTTAGTAAAACTTTTTTTCTGATTCCATTGTTTTCCTTGTATTTGCTTCTCAGTTCCATGCAATTTTTTGCTTTTCTTGGTTCATTCCATGTTTTATAGGCTACCTCTGTCATGCTAATTCAGATTAGTACAGTTGGTTTTAAATTAATCTGGTTTTTTTTAGTTCAGGGCTCCATAGTCCAGGTGTAACTAATCTGTACTTAATCTGTGTCACAGAAAGCCATTTTTTAAGACACGATTAACTATTCTAGAATAAGGCCTACTCCAGGCTTAATTTAAACCCTGTCCGGGAAACCGCCCCTTAATCTTGAAACTGCCAATATCATATTTAAAAAGCTAACATTATTGGCTTTACCTTTAAACCCAAACAAAAATAATGTTTCCCAATTCTCATCAATTACTTTGTCTTCTACTCCCAATTTTCTAACCATTCCTTTCAATTTTTTAATAAAGCATTTCAACTTTATACATTTAAAAAATAAATGTAATACTCCTTCATCTTCTATTGTACAAACTTTGCATTTTGCATCCATTGCTGCACCAATCTTACACAGTCTCATTTCATTCCACAAACAATTATGTCTTAACAAAAAATCAAAATTCTCTAAAATAGGACTTTTCCACCATGATCTTAGAGTTTGCCATAATTCTTTTGTTTCCAAATTAGGATATAGTCTATGCCAATACTCTTCTGCTTTTGGCTTCTTAAAAACATCTTTACAAAAACAGGAATAAAAAAAACTTAATTTTAATTCATTAAAAGCATGTTGTTCGTTATTGATTTCAACACTAACCTCCATTCTATCACCTGCACTTGTTCCTGGTTTCCCTTCCAAAACCTTCATCCATTCTTTTGGTATTATCTCTTTCATTTTCCCATATTGATCTTCTAAAACTACATTACTTTCTTCTTCATAATTTTCTTCAATTGCATCTCTTATCCCTTGTGTCGGCAGAAAACCAGGTACCACTTCATACATGATATCTTTAATTTGTCTCAACCCTGCATTATACCACTATTTAAAAAATGTTGTGTGACCAACTACCTTAAGTGATTTGTTTAAAAACAGTGGTTGTCTTAAAATCTCATCTTTATTCAAAGATGTACAAACAACATGCTTTCCATACTCTCCCCATGCTCTTAAGACTTCTTTATAATATTCTGGAATTCTATGCATCATATGTTCTTTTAATTTCATCCATAAAACATCATCTCCTATTTGGCCACATTGGTTTAAAAAGAAACTCATTACTTCTTTCCAAGCATATTTATCATCATTCCAATATTTTTTAATTAATTTTATTCTTATGCTCTTCATTCTCATTAAAGGATCCAACAGTCCTAGCCCTCCTTCCTCAACTTTCCCAATTAGAGTATCATATGCAATTTTTGCCGGTTTGCTTTCCCATAAGAAATTAAGCATTAAACTTTTTATTTTTTTATATACTTCTAATGGCATGCTTACAGATCCCAAAACATACCACATTTTAGATAAAAACAAAGAATTCAAAACCAAAACCTTCCCTTTTAAAAACAATCCTCTTAATCGCCAAAAATTCAACCTTTTTTCCATTCCTTGTATAACCTCCTCCCATACCAACTTCCTTAATACACATTCATTTTCTCCAACTCTTATCCCTAAAATTTTCATACTTTCTTTCTGTTCTTTAAATGGAATTTTGACTGGTAACTCGTTCATTTCCCCAATCCTCATATATGTCGTTTTTTCTTTATTAACTTCTGCCCCGGTTCCCCCACAATATTTCCCAAAAACCTCCATCACTTTTTCTACACTTTTAATGTCTTTAATAAACAACGTTGTATCATCAGCATACTGATATATCTTGTGTTCTGTTTTTTCTCCTTTTATCACTATTCCTTTTATACTTTTTTCCATTTCTATTGCCTGTCCCAAAGTTTCAGACACTATAGTATATAACAATGGCGACATAGGACATCCTTGTCGGATAGATCTCATTACTTTAAAATCTTCAGTTAAAAACCCATTCACTTTAACACAACTTGTAATGTCTGTATATATACATTTTATCCATTTAATAAAATTCTTACCAAATCCAAACCTCTCCATTGCATGCATTAAATATTTATGCTCCACCCTATCAAACGCTTTTTCCAAATCTACACTTATTATATAACCATTTTCTTTTGCATCCCTCATATACCATATCAAATCTCTTATACTATTAGTTATATCAGAAATATCTCTATTTAAAACAGCATATGCTTGATTAGTTGTGATTATATTAGGCACAACTTTTTTTAATCTATTGGCTAATACTTTCGTTAATATTTTATAATCGGTGTTCAACATACTAAGTGGTCTGTAATTTTTTTAATCCCCTCTTTCCCCCTTTCTTTTGTATATTAACTTAACTACTCCCCTCTTCATACTTTGCGTTAATTCACCCTTCTCCATAATATCAATAAATATTTCATTTAATATTGGACATAGGATATTTTTAAAAACCTTATAAAATTCCGCTGATAAACCATCTATTCCTGGAGTTTTACCATTCCTGAACTGATCAATTGCTGTTTCTATTTCCTCCTCCGTAATATTGCTCTCACACATTTCTCTGTCTTCCTTGTTCACTTTACTTTTGATTTTGTCTAATAAGAAACCCAGATCCTCTGCACTTTCCTCATTTTCCGTAAATAGATCATTGTAAAATCTTTTAATTTCATTTAATATTCCTTCTTTATCTTCCACTGTCCTTCCATCTTGTGTGTTAATATTTTTAATGATGTCTGCTTTCTGCCTATTTTTCTCTAATTCATAAAAATATTTAGTACTTCTTTCTCCTATTATGTTTTTGGCTCTGCTCCTTATTATTGCACCCTTACACTTTTCTCCCTCTATATTCTTCATTTTTTCTTGTAGTTCTATTATCTTATCAATGTTTTTCTCTCCACCAGTTATTTTCCTCATTTCTTCATCCCATTCTTTTTTTAACTTTGTTTTCTGTCAATCTTTTAGCTCTCTGTACTTTTTTAATGTATCGAAAACCTCTTTATTCTGTTTTTCAAGCAATCCCACCAAAAACGTTTCTCCTTTTCATACATCTCATAGTTTATACTACTTATTATTATACTTTCTATTTCTATTCTGTAAGTTCCCATTTTTAAAAGTGCGGTATTTAACATCCATGTCCCCTTCCCTTTGATAACCTCATTAAAATCCATCGTTATCCATAAAAAATCATGATCACTTTCACTATACATTTTATACACTGCTTTTGATACATTGTATAGGTCTTTTCTCTCGCATAATAATAAATCTATTCTACTTTGCTTTAAGTCTCCCTCAACAATTTGCCTTCGTGAGTAATCCCTTTTAAAACCATTCCTCTCTCTCCACACATCAACCAAATCGTATTTCCTCATCATATTATATAATTCATTTCGCCCTCTATCAGCTCTAAAAACCATTGACTCATCTATATCCATTCTCTGCAGCACTGTATTAAAATCCCCTACCAGGAAAATATTTTCTTGTTTCTCCATTATAATACTTAGTCTTTTATAGAAATCAAACTTTTCACTTTCCTCATTCGGTGCATGAATGTTACACATTTTTATTTCTCTCCCTTTGTATACTAATTTAATCATTATTATTCGACACCTTGTGTCTTTATATTCTATTTTGTTTTCCTCAAATATCCCTCTTTTAATTAATATTGCTACACCCCTCTTCCTCGACAAATCACAATTCATATATATTTCACCATCCCATAATTTCCTCATTTCATTACCTATTTCATCATCCCAATACGTCTCTTGTAAACATAATACAATCACACTTTTTGGTCAAAACCATCAAATTCTCCATTTTCTGAATTTTTGTTAAACCCCTTGCATTCAATGATACAAAACATAATGAACTCATTTGCACAAAAAATAATAATAAAAAAAATACAAAATAAACAAGAAAATACAAAAATCCAGCCATCAATCAATTGTTAATTTCCTCTAGTAATGCAAGTCTTAATTCTCTTTTCTTCTCTTTTTCCTTCTCCATCTTCCCCATTAATTTTTCTCTTCTTATCTTTTGTTTTTTCAGTACCTGTTCAATGTTTATATTTGATGTAACCGTTTCCCAAAGCCAAGGGTTAATAACCACACTCCGGAGGAGCCGACACCAAAGGCACCAATCAGGCAAGACAGCAAGTAATGTAAAAACTCTTCTTTTTATTTATTAATTAATAACACTTAAAACAGCAACGGAATGACTTTGGGTTCCTTTTTTTCACTCCCGGATGTCCCAGCTCGTAGAATAGCTGCGGATCGAGCGCAACAGTCAGCAGTTTCTCCTTCAGAATGATGATTCACAGTATCTCTCGGTTCACAGAACGACAGCAGATTGAACACAGCAGTCAGCAGACTCATTCAGAAGGATGATTCACAGGGTCTCTCCGTTCACAGAACGACAGCAGATAGAACACGGCAGTCAGCAGACTCACTTCAGAAGGATGATTCACAGGAACTCTCAGTCCACAGAACGACAGCAGATTGAACACGGCAGTCAGCAGACTCACTTCAGAAGGATGATTCACAGGATCTCTCCGTTCACAGAATGACAGCAGATTGAACACAGGAGTCAGCAGACTCACTACAGAATGATGATTTACAGTATTTCTCAGTTCACAGAACGACAGCAGATTGAACACAGCAGATCGAACACAGCAGTCAGCAGGCTCACTTCGGAGGGATGATTCACAGGATCTCTCCGTTCACAGAATGACAGCAGATTGAACACAGTAGTCGGCAGACTCACTCCAGAATGATGATTCACAGGATCTCTCCGTTCACAGAACGACAGCCGATCGAACACAGCAGTCAGCAGACTCACTTCGGAAGGATGATGCACAGGATCTCTCCGTTCTCAGAATGACAGCAGATTGAACACAGTAGTCAGCAGACTCACTTCAGAATGATGATTCACAGTATCTCTCAGTTCACAGAACGACAGCAGATGGAACACAGTAGTCAGCAGACTCACTTCAGAAGGATGATGCACAGGATCTCTCCGTTCTCAGAATGACAGCAGATTGAACAGTAGTCAGCAGACTCACTTCAGAATGATGATTCACAGTATCTCTCAGTTCACAGAACGACGGCAGATTGAACACAGCAGTCAGCAGACTCACTTCGGAAGGATGATTCACAGGATCTCTCCGTTCTCAGAATGACAGCAGATTGAACAGTAGTCAGCAGACTCACTTCAGAATGATGATTCACAGTATCTCTCAGTTCACAGAACGACGGCAGATTGAACACAGCAGTCAGCAGACTCACTTCGGAAGGATGATTCACAGGATCTCTCCGTTCTCAGAATGACAGCAGATTGAACACAGTAGTCAGCAGACTCACTTCAGAATGATGATTCACACATCTCTCAGTTCACAGAACGACAGCAGATTGAACACAGCAGTCAGCAGACTCACTTCAGAAGGACGATTCACAAGATCTCTCCGTTCTCAGCACGACAGCAGATCGAACACAGTAGTCAGCAGACTATCTTCAGAAGGATGATTCACAAGATCTCTCCGTTCACAGCACGACAGCAGATCGAACACAGTAGTCAGCAGACTCACTTCAGAAGGATGATTCGCAGGATCTCTCCGTTCACAGAACGACAGCAGATGGAACACAGTAGTCAGCAGACTCACTTCAGAATGATGATTCACAGGATCTCTCCGTTCACAGAACGACAGCAGATCGCACACAGCAGTCAGCAGACTCACTTAGAAGCATGATTCGCAGGATCTCTCCGTTCACAGAACGACAGCAAGTTGAACACAGCAGTCAGCAGACTCACTTCAGAATGATGATTCCGGAACCTGGACACAACTTCACAATCGACAGATCAGGTTTAACTCTTGATGTCCCACTGGTTAGGCTTCCCCGAACAAAGATGATAGAGTGAGGGTAATGATTTGGTCTCCCACACTCGTGCATGCATCAATACTATAACTCTTTACACGTGCTCACTTCACACTTTCAGACACTGCAATGCCACATCACCTCTCGTGAACAACAGGCCTTCACTCCATCTTTGCAGGGTCAGACACTCCACAGATGGCTTTTCGCATGGGGGTATCAGGTTTCAAGAAAGATCCTATAAAGCCCAGTTCTTCTTTGGATCTCTGAGACTCACAATGAGAGAAACACCACACACTGCCAGCGCAAGTCAGTATTCAAAAATGTTCTTGGTAGGTATTCATAACATCACCCTTTCGTACGTTGATGAAAAGTGCACTTAACTTCTCTCCTTGATAACAGCATAGATCCTCAGTGCGGCCCTTAATCACTCTGTCCTCTCAGTCCCATGTATCAATCACTCACCCGTCTTCAATGCAAAAACATCCCCACAATTTATATTCGCTGCGGTTGCTGCTTTCTGTTGTCTGCTGACAAGAACGCCAAGGGGAACCCAACGTGAAAACTAAGCACCAAGAACCACACCCCATGTTCTTCTTCTTCTTCTTCTTCTTTTTTGTTTTATTGGCAGCCGCACTTTACAGTGCATTACTGCCATCATCAGGTAGCTTGGATCAGAAACACCTCCTATTTTCTTAACATTTCTACCCCTCCCCACCCCTAAAGAGAGGAGGAGAGAGAAAAAAAAAAAAAAAAATTTATATATATATATTTTAACCCACTGACGCTGCTTGTTCAGCTCCTCCAGTTTCCACCCCACTTCCCTTTAACTCCCACTTCTCACCAAACCTTACTTAACCTTCGGATTAACTTTTTCCTTGTCCCACACTTTACTTCATACACATCTCTCTACAAGCCTATACTTATTAATCCTACACTCTTTTCATTAAACCTGTATTGTTCAGAAACTGAACAACACATTGACTGTACTATTTCCTACATTTGAGTCTAATATATTCTTTAATGTTAACTCTTTCCCTTCATTTTTCCATACTTCTTCTCTTAGCACTTCTCTTTCTTCTTCATAACCCTTACAATTAACAATCACATGTTCCACAGATTCACTCTGTCCGCATTTATCACATAATCCTGTTGGATGCTTAGATATTAAATGTAATGTTTTATTCAAACCTGTATGTCCCTCTCTTAGTCTTGTAATTATACTTTCCTCCCTTCTATTTCTCCCTTTTTTCCTCCCTTCTCCCACTTTCTTTTGTATTGCATATAAATGTCTCCCTTTACTCTCATTATCCCAATATTGTTGCCACTTTTTAATCACTTTCTCTTTTATCGCTGATTTTATTTCTTTTATACTATGTGGTATCTCAATTTCTACCATTTCCTCATCTACTGCTTGTTTAGCCAATTTATCTGCTTCTTCATTTCCTTTAAGTCCCACATGAGCTGGCACCCACATAAATTGTACTTGTATTTTATTTTGCTTCAACTCAAAGAGATTTTGCAGGATTTCCATCATTAAATCTGGTCTTGATTCTGATTTTTGATTATCAATACTGACTATTGCTGAATATGAATCTGAACATATGATCGCATTATTAATTCTCCTTTCTTTAACTAATTGCACTGCTAACAAAATAGCCATCAGCTCACAGGTATATACTAACCACACCCCATGTCTTCAAACTTCTCCTTATATATCCCTCTTCCCGCATGTGCTCACTGATAACGGCCTGATTGGTGTCCGCAGCTGGCGCTCGTCAATGCCGGCGGCCATGACATGTCACCGGAACCGGCCCGGTGTTACACCGGAAGTCGCTCCCCCGTGCAACAAATCCCGGTTCTAAAGTTCCTATTTCTCACCCGGTGACACTTGCATCTTTAAGTTTTGATTTTGTACCTCTGCTCAAGTTTACTTTCCCTTTACTTTTAACTCCATTGCTCCTTTCACCCATTTCTCCTTCTCTTACCTCACTCAATATCTTGGTTTCTTTGTCTTCCGGTCCTTCTTCACTTTGTCCTTTTTTATCATATTGTTCACTGTCCTCCGCATGCTCTCGATTTTCAAGTAAATCCACCTTAGTTAGGTTTTCGTCCTCTTTCGTCTCTTCATCCTGACTTTCATCTTCATCTTCATTTTGTTCAACTTCAACTCTTTTTTCCTGCTCCGACGCTTCATTACTCCCTTCACTTGCAGCGTCTCCACTCTCCTCCTGTATCTCCATTCCTTCTTCTTCACTTCTTTCTTCATCCTTCTCACATGTGCATCTCTTTATTGCCTTTCTGCAGCCTTGGCACCGCGGTGCTTTACAGTCCCGCGCATAATGCCCCTGCTCAAGACAATCTCTGCACGTGTATAAAGTGCAATCCTTCTTCTGGTGTTCCGTGCTTGCACAAATCCTGCACGTCTTTACTTGATGGTCATGTATTACTCTAAGAAACTGTGCTCCTTCCTCAGTCATAAATTTGGTGTTGTACGGTAAAGATGTCACCTCCTTCGGAAACTTAACTTTTAAAAAACGCGTTCCATCTGCTACCGTAGTACCTGGATAGTACCTTCTTCTTATAGGAAGGATGGGAGTAACACCCCACATGATCAGCTTATTAACGATGTCTTCATCTTCAATATAACTTGGCATATTCAAAAAAGACACCATTCTTTCCATCGCACACAGCTTCCTCACTTTGCATTTTTGTCCATTAATCATCATCCCATCCAGCAAACCTTCACAGTCTCTCTCATCTTCCATGGTCATTTCAAATTCATTGTTTAGTTTTCTCCTTAACCCAATGAGTTTGCCAATTCCAGCTTCATTTTCCACTGCCTTGATTATCATCGCTATTGTTGTATTTTCAATGTCTTCCAAAATCAGGGTTAATGTTGCTTCTTTCTTATATTGTCTTTGATATCTTACTTGTTTTTTAAGTCTGTTAACCATTTCTTGTCTTTGTGAAATCCTCAATCTGCTTTCCTCTGTTCCTTTTGCACTTTCTGTACCTTTAGTTGATTGCAGATCCATTGTCCTTTCTAAATTACTAATGTTCCTTTGCTGCTTCCCTCTTGAAACCACTGTTGCCCATGATGTCTCCCCACAGTCCTCCTTTGTGTTTCTTTCATCAATATTTGTAATCCTTTCATCGTCGTCCTTGTCATCCATCTTGACTCGTTTGCCTTGTCCGTGTGTTTGTATCATTAAATCCATCCTTCCCAAAGTCTTAAACTTGTTCAGTAAAACTTCTCAGCAAAGGATAATACTACTTCACCACTTTTCCAGTTAAATCAAAATAAATAAAACAAAATAATGCTTGAAGAGCCTCTCTCTTCTACTACCTTGAATCACTTCCTGGACTGTACCAAAATCGGGCGTGACCAAGGTGGTATGGCCGTAAGCGAGAGTCTCAGCCGATAGAGGCATATTTAAAGAAGGCACACGAGTCTCGGCCCGCATTCACACACACTGCAGCTGCAAGACAAACAGCATCCACAAAGCGTATTCATGTCTTTATACAGCTGTTCAAAATATTCATTCATTAGACCTCTATACGGATTAAATTAATAATAAATAATATATTTTTGGGATTTTATAGACTATTCTAAGACATAAAGTGAGCAGGATATTAAAATATAGCACATGCATTTATGTACATAAGCATGTATTTATGATAATAAGCAGAAGCCTTCTCAGCTCGACAGCGCCCCACAATTTCTCATATGTAAATCTTTGGTGAAAAATGGAACTGCAGTTTTCTAAACAACTTTAGTTCTTTTCTAATGTTAGGCATGCAGAGACATCAAGAATCAACAAATGAATCCCAACAATGGTGACAATCAAGAAAGCTTTTTTGTGACTATTAGCTTGTTTTGTGACATTCAGGGGCGGTTTCCCGGACAGGGTTTAAATTAAGACAGGAGTAGGCCTTAATCTAGAATAGTTAACCGTGACTTAAAAAATGGCTTTCTGTAGCACAGATTAAGTACAGATTAGTTACACCTGGACTATGGAGTCCTGAACTAAAATAAACCAGATTAATTTAAAACCAACTGTACTAATCTGAATTAGCATGACAGAGGTTGCCTATAAAACATGGAATGAACCAAGAAAAGCTAAAAATTGCATGGAACTGAGAGAAGCAAATACAAGGAAAACAATGGCATCAGAAAAATACTGCAATCAAAAAAACTTTACTAAACAAGAGAAAATTATTTTCAAGCAAGCTACATAAACTGCACAGATCAGCTATGGAATAAAAGAAAAGAAATGTAAATACATTTTTTACAAACATTTTTGATCATATTTACCAGGGGTGCCATTAATATATATATATATATATATATATATATATATATATATATATATATATACACACAAGTAATATATGTGTCTTCTTTGAAACACACTGTTAATCTGAAGTTAAACCTGCCTTCTGGTAGGTTTAAGTTAAGCCTCAATTTAGTCCTGGGGTAACTCCAATCTTCCTCTAGGAAATCAGTTTATTAAACTCTGGACTAAACTAAATCTAGGACTATTTAAAGCCATGACAGAGAAAGCGGATTTCTGTTAATCTGGTTTAAAGGGCCATTTAAGTCTAGGACTAGGTTTTATCTCTGTCCGGGAAACCGACCCTCAGAGTTGATCTGAATTTTCGTTTAATTGTCACCATTGTTGAGATTCATATGCTGATTCTTGATGTCTGTGTGAGTATACATGATTGTGTCTGCATAATGACTTCATAAAATCTTTCAGAGTATCACAGCAGAACAGATGTTTCTGCAGCATGATTGGCTTAAAAAATAACCAATTTAGTATTTAAACAGAGAATAGACTCTGGTATCAATGAATTGCTATAATAAACATAAATCGGAAACATACAGTTAAATCAGCAAAAGAAAAACTTCAGTTAAAGAGTCAAGAGACTAACTAAACCATGATACTGGTTCCCTGGCGCATGATCACCGTAACGATGACCTCAAACTTTATTATTTTCAATAAAACATCAACATCTAAACCTCTGTTAATTCTCAATAAATACCTTAGTACGAGATAAATAAAGTCTGGATTGTAATAAGTGAAAATGCTGAGATCTTGAGAGATCTGGTACCAACACTGAGAATAAGTACCAACACTAAAACCTATTCAGACCCAGTGCAGGGCCAGTTATAGGTTAGTAGCCTAATTAAAAATCCATGAACATGCAAATGTGTGTGGAATTAATGAAATATTAAGCTTTAATCTTATCGTTCTACTGACAAAAACAGTTTGGGAACCTCTGGTCTAATTGAAGTCGAGGAAAGGAGCGGGTTACAAAAGAACAAGCGCTCAGAGTTGTGTGTTGGTTGTAGACTGAGAGAGAAAAGCCTGTCGATCGCCCCCTGGAGGAGAAACACAGAATGACGAGGCTGAGCTGTCCTTTACCACACCGAAAGCAGACAGAAGCCAGAGAGAAAGCAACATGAAATACAAATAAATGAAGCAATTGAATTGAAAAGGATAAAGGAAAAACCGTGGGACCCGAGCCATGAAGTGTATTAGTGAATTGATAAAGCAAAATCTTACAGCTCCTGGTATTCCCAGGCGGTCTCCCATCCAAATACTAACCAGGCCCGACCCTGCTTAGCTTCCGAGATCGGACGAGATCGGGCGTGTTCAGGGTGGTATGGCCGTAAGCGAGAGTCTCAGCCGATAGAGGGATATTTAAAGAAGGCACACGAGTCTCGGCCCGCATTCACACACACTGCAGCTGCAAGACAAACAGCATCCACAAAGCGTTTTCATGTCTTTATACAGCTGCTCAAAATATTCATTCATTAGACCTCTATACGCATTAAATTAATAATAAATTATATATATATTTTTGGGATTTTATAGACTTTATAAGATTATCAGCTCACATCTAAAGACTTGGGTTCACAGTTTTTAGTCTCAGACTAAAGACTTGTGAATAATATCAAACATGTTTGATATGAAAGACTAGAGAAAGACTGGCATAAATCGGGTCGCCGACTGCAGATTATCACTTTCTATTCCTAAATACTGCCGGTCTTTAGTCTGGGACTGTGAAAATCCTTTGGTGTACGCCCGGCATTAGATGAAATCAACTGAAGATAAAAGACGTTAAAGCTCTCCTGATCTAAGCAGAGGAGGATTAAACAACTCCACAAACAGCATTACCAGCTTCCCTTAATACTAACAAGTTGGACTTTATTACTGCCATTCATCTACAGAAGTTCTTATTAGAATTAACAGAGGTTTAGAAGTTGATGAATTAAGCTTCGTTTAAGGTCACCATAATGAAAATCAGCATCTGCTTTAGTTGTGCTTTCGTCCTTTGACTTTTGCATACACGTTTTTCTTTGGCTGCTTTAACTGACTGTTTATAAAATAAGTATGTTATTGCTCAAAAGTCGAGGAAAAGTATAAATGGGTGTTGATTGTTAAAGATTTATGATGACAATCATCATTTAGAGACAATCATCATTAAATGACTTGATTCACTGATCTCATTAAGAGACTGATCTCATTAAGAGTCTAACCTCTGATTAAAAGTGCAACATGTCATTTGTTTTATTCAAAACTGTGATCCTACAAGTGCCAGCAATATTGCGACCGTCAGATATTATGAAAGACTTTACAAGCAGTTTGTACAGAAAAAGCTTCAAAGAAAATGTAACAAGTTACCAAGACTCACAAAGACATCAAGAATCATCATATGAATCTCAACAATGGTGACCATTAAAAAAATTACTCATGCTGCAATGCATGCTGGGTACTAGCTTTATACAAAACTTATCCATGGCTCCCAGCACGAATCATTTTTTAATGGTCACCATTGTTGAGATTCATATGATGATTCTTGATGTCTGTGTAAGTCTGCATAAATGCGTTTAAAATGTAATTGTTTCAACAAAATACCTTACAATAGATTCAAATTTCTAATATAATGTGTAATACATCACCTTTTTAATCAGAAACTAGGCTCTGAAAAAAGCAGTGAATCAAGTCACTAACTGATTATTTTCATCATCAAAACACAACCATTAATACCTGCCAGTTGAACAAAGAAAAAAAATGATCTAATGGTGTTGGTTATATTATGACGTTCATCATTTGAACTGAATGTTTGTGATTTATGCTGTTGGTTACAGCATAACAGATTCTGCATAAATATCCAGAATTTGAGATATAATATAAAGGATTTCTTAAAAGTTGTAAAATAAAATAAAAATATAGACGAGCAGAATATTCAATAAGGAGAAGTAAATTACAAAGACAATTCAGATCATAGTTTATTCATACCGCAATGCATGATGAGAGCCATTAATGAGTTGTGATTAGCGGCAACAAGGATTATTATTGACCACGGTTGAGATTCACAGGCTGATTATTGATGTCTGTGTTTCTAAATAATTGAATTTGAAAGTGATTTGATCAGAATTTTTTTTAATAAATGTTTGGGATTATAAGAAAAATACAATTATCATATGCTGTAGAACCACTAAACTGTTGCTATCAATTTAAACCAGATCATCTGAATGAGTTTCATTTTTCAGATAACAGCATGATTATGTCAAATCATAACCAACACTATCAGATCAAACTTGTCTTTGTTCATTTGACTGTAATAAATCAATAAAAGCAGACCACCAAAATTTAAACTTAAACTTTAAGGATCAAGACCCCAACTAAAGCAAACACTGATCGACATAACGGTGGCTTACAATTTGTGATTTTCGCCTTCAATGATTCTGCTTGTTAACATCAGGTGTCTTCAATAATGCTCAATGATCACTAAATTAATCACTTAATTATCTAATTAACTTTAACACTCGTGAGTGTTAATTTAACACTCATATCTGGATCATTTCGTCCATCTGAAAGCAGGTGAAGGTGATTTACTACTAATCAAGGAACCGGCTTTACTGATTAGATGCGCATAACAATATCGTGCGATTAATCGTGCAGCCCTACATCTAATCCTCTGTTCATTCTTAACAACAACTTATGTAGATGTCTGATAGAAATAAAGTAAATCTGGTTAGTGATAAGTGAAGCTGGTAATGCTGTTTGTGGAGTTGTTTAATCATCATCTGCAGAGATGTGATGTTGTCTTTTATCTTCCTTTGATTTCATTTAAGGATGTGGCTGAAGACAGTTGTAGTTCTTGTGTTTCTCTTTCCTTCTGTGATTCTGCTTGTTAACAACTGGTGTTCATCACTAATGCTCAATAATCACTTAATTAATCACTTAATTAATCACTTAATTCTTGACTGCAATGCATATCTACTTTTAGTGAACTCAACTGAAATAAGTTCAGAGTACTCATAACTATTGTTTTTTATAAACTTAATTGAATTGAGGCAATCGGTTTCCTCAAATGAAATGAGTTAGCTTAACTCGTTGGGTTTTACAGAATCAGTGTCCTCAAATGTAACGAGTTAGCTTAAGTTATTGGATTTGACTTTGTGTGTGATATTGTGAGCTAGCAGTAACTCCAAGTGCTCTGAGTTCATTTAAAGTTTGTCATTTCACTGTTTTTACTCAATATAGTGAAGTTTCAGCTATATAAAGTATTTAAATGCATTGTAAAGTTTAATTGTGTAGAAAGAAATATCATCATAACTATTGTTTTTATAGACTTAATTTAATTGAGGCAATCAGTTTCCTCAAATGAAATGAGTTAACTTAACTTTTTGGGTTTTACAGTGAGCCTATGCAAATTTATGAATATTGCTGAAAATAAACAAAACTTGATAAGCATGTCAAACAATTTACCATCAAGGCTTGCTGTGGCTGGGATGAAAATTTCTAGGACACCAATGTCTGGTCGTGTCAGCAGATATTCAAATGCTTCCTCATCAACCTCTGTCTTTGAGTCATCAAAAACCAATGGCACATCCATTGAAGGAAGACAAACCATTGGGAAATAATATGTTATATAATGGTATAACAGATTACTTGCATAAAATGCATATAAATGTCAATTTAACACAGTAAAAAGATAACTGCACAAGATACCTGCTGAAGGTGGGTGTTTTTACAATTCTACTAAAAGGTGTATTACTTTCCTTAAAAAAACAACAACCTATGAATCAGACGACAGTTTGCATGTAGTAATTGTGTACAACATGTTTTTCAGCAAAGTTTTGATTTTGATGATTTGCAGATTTTGAGACATAGGGAAAACTAATGCTTTTTTTACAGTCAGCAGAGCAGACAGTGTTAGGCATGCACGCAGGACAACAGAGCAGTGCAGGCATGCAAGCAGGACCACAGAGCAGTGCAGGCATGCAAGCAGGACCACAGAGCAGTGCAGGCGTCCAAGCAGGACCACAGAGCAGTGCAGGCGTGCAAGTAGGGCCACAGAGCAGTGCAGGTGCACAGGCAAGACCAGCGAGCAGTGCAGGTGCAAAACCTGCCTCATGGACCAGTGCTGGTGCGCAGGCAAGACCACTGAGCAGTGCAGGTGCAAAATCAGCCTCATGGAGCAGTGCAGGTGCGCAGACAAGACCAGCGAGCAGTGCAGGTGCAAAACCTGCCTCATGGAGCAGTGCAGGTGCGCAGGCAAGACCTGCGAGCAGTGCAGGTGCGCAGGCAAGACCACTGAGCAGTGCAGGTGCAAAATCAGCCTCATGGAGCAGTGCAGGTGCGCAGACAAGACCACTGAGCAGTGCAGGTGCAAAATCAGCCTCATGGAGCAGTGCAGGAGCGCAGACAAGACCAGCGAGCAGTGCAGGTGCAAAACCTGCCTCATGGAGCAATGCAGGTGTGCAGGCAAAACCAGCGAGCAGTGCAGGTGCGCAGGCAAGACCAGCCTCATGGAGCAGTGCAGGTGCGCAGGCAAGACCAGCCTCATGGAGCAGTACAGGTGCGCAGGCAAAACCAGCGAGCAGTGCAGGTGCGAAACCAGCCCCAGAGAGCAGTGCAGGCTCAAGATCAGTCCCAGAGAGCAGTTCTTCAATTAAGTGTGGTCTTTGTGGTGAAGACATTGATGTGGAGTGTTTCACCGAACATCTGTCAGACTACCATGTCCAAGAATGTTGTGACCAGTGTGGTGCAAAAGTCTGGGGTGCGGTTGGACTTCTTCACCACATTGAAAGTAATCATCCTTGTAACAGTCTTGCAGGGACAGAATCTGTGGATCCACCAACATCTTCTCCAACAACATAATTTACTGAATCACCCGCATACATTGAAGAGCAGCAAGGCGTTCCACAAACTGCACCTCAAACACCAAACCTGGAAATTAATCTGAGGCCTCCAGAAGTGAATTGGGTAAATTTTCTCCCCAAACAGTTCTGTCGAGTTATTAAGCCAGCAGACCAGAAGTGGATAGCGCAGTGTCTATATGACGCCACAGGACGACTTAAGCAGCAGTTTTCTCAAAACTGGTTTCATCCACCAAGTCCCAGCAAGCCTACAACTTCACCTCCTGATCCTAACACCTACTTATGACAGCGTATGTTTCTGTGGGCCCTAATGAGAATGTGGGGTATTCCTCTGAAGTGCACACAGTGCAATAGGAAGATGCACCATTCAGGAATCTACACAAAAGTGAGGGAAGTCATTGATATTGACTCGAGATATTTTTTAATTGGAGTAGACTACCCTCGCTGCAGTAAGTGTATGATTCCTGTCTGCCCTTGGAGTTCGGAGATCCTCAAACAACTAGATCCCTCCCACAGAAACAAATTCCCTGCTGTTCTCACCACTCACCTTGCACTTGACAGGAAGTGTGTGACTTTGCTGGAACCTAGAGCTGCAGGGAACCGCTTCAGTTTTTTGCAGCAGGCACTTGAAGAAGTTAACAGCGAGGAGTGGGCAAGGTGTACCATAAACTATCTGTCGGACTGTGAGTTTCACAAAAAGAGATGTGCCCTGATACAAGCTGAAGTGATATATCAGCAGCCACCGCCTTTTTGCCCCCTACCTCTGGCACAGTGGTTTGAGACAGTTCATGCAATCGAGATCCTGAGTCACATTGATGAGCTAATGGTTGTCATAACATTGACATATGGTAGCATCCTGAAGCTTGATTCTACCAAGACGGTAAATGTATATAAAAAGAGGCAAATGCATTTATATAGATAACTAAAAAGCTTGCTGGTGGCATTGCGGTACACTGCTACATGGATGACCAATGTTGGCAATGAGTTTGGCCAAGTCCTGAACTGTGTCCTAACCACTGGTGAGGGAGCTCATCAGTCCAGAGAGCATGACACGCGTGTGGGAGGTACAGCAGAAACACTTACCTTGCATCCAAGATCCACCCCGTGTTCAGTTGTACACAAAACTGGGCTCCAGTTTACAGAAGGGTGACAAGATTCTGCATGTACTGAGGTGTGGCAGAGGGTCCTCCTCTCTGGAAAGCTTCCATCGCCACCAGTGCACTTTTGTTCAAGATAAATTTAAATTGTAAGACAATATCATGTGTATATTTAAATAGTGTATATTTAAATAGTGTTGTAAATAGTATTTAAATCATTTAAAACATTGTCTTTCAGGGTGGATATGTAATACACTAAATACTCAAATGTAAATGCTTGAGGGTGCATCTAGGTGGAACATCAACTGAGCGGTTGATGTTCCACCTAGATGCATGAGTGGTACATCACTAACTAAAATTTATGATGTACGTTTAATGTCCCACATGAATGTCCTCAGCAACAGAGTCCTTGGATGTGCACTCCTGCCAGAATTCAAACCTCCTAGGAGACCCACTGGTAAGATTCAACATTCTACAATCTATTACGATAGTGATTCCAGGCATCACTGTGTGTTTTCAAAGGCTTTGCATGCTGCCTGAACGCTAACCAATCAGACCATCCGTTTCATAAATGATCATTGCTGTAAAGGTGCCCGTTCCGAGTTGTGATGTGTCAGTTTGTTAAGTTGAAATGTATTTGTTTTAGTTTCTCTTTTGTGATGTTTGCTTTTAATTTAATACAATTTTTCATGTGTTAATCGCAAAATTGATTTTTCGTTAGCACCACTACATTCGTCACATGCACTGTACTGCTTTAGCCTGATATATAGCTCTTAATGCAAAATGTTTATTGAATCTTTATGGCAGATGAGCGTATAGCTGTGGAGTACTTGCTGGCACAGTCTGACAGAGGAGACCTGCTTTCTCTACTGGAGCAACGTGAAATCGCCTTGCCAGAGATGCAGGCAATTGAATTTCAGGAGGATGAGTGTCTGGATGTCATAATATGTGATGCAGCAGCCATCAATTTGGGCACACACACCCTTGGAAGTTCCAGTAGTCATGGTGATTCATTGATCTCACCTATGGTAATGTCAAATTTCTTGATCATTTTTAATCAAAATTGCATAGGAATGTCAGTTTTTAGGAGCAATGAATGAGTTGCTTCATGATTAAACTTTAATTTAATTAAAAGATTAATAATAGTAAACATTTGTTTAGCATACATTTTGAACTGTTAATTTTGTAACTGAAGCTTATTCTTCTCTTAAAAATGTTTTAAAATAATCTAGGAAACCAGTGTGCCAACTGGTGGCTCTTACAGTCCTGACATTGAAGACATTTCCTGTGCTGGGCCCAGCACACCAGCTCCGGTAAAGTTTTTAATACTAATATGCTTGTAATTTGAGAAGAATGGTTTACCAAAGAACTGTTAATAAATTATTTCTTAATGCAGGATTCTGTTTTTGTTTCCATTTTCAGGACAGTATAGATGTGATTCAAGGGGTGTTCCTGGATGGGAGGCAGTGGATAACCTGGCAGGGTACCTCGTCAGTATCAACCGCACCATCACTGGTTTATCAACCAACGAGATAACAGAGATCCTTGGAGAGTTTCTCAGAAGCGTAGTGGCTCAGCCCTGGTCAGCAAGCATCTGTGAGTTAAATTGTAGTGCAATGGTGTTAAATTTGAGTCTTGTTGAATGCTTCCTGTGTAATTGAATTCCTTTCAAAGGCTAAAAATACTTTAGAAAACTGTTTTGATGAGATCCAGGATAGATCATAAAGTCTATCCCTCATTGCCATACAATTCAAAAACATAATCAGTCTATATGTTTACAAAACTATAATGAACCATAGAATACTAATCATACATAATATAATCTTAATAACTAAACATAATACATATTTTTATTCACAGACTGTTCATGACTCATGGTCAGGCTGGAGGGTAGGCTGTTTAGGCTGTCAGGCTGTTTACTTCAGTTATACAGCGCGTGTCTGTGCCATTCATTCACTCTAGCACATACATTAGTAAACATGTCCATGAACACATCCAAACTATATTGCCATCCTACTAAGATGAGTAAAAATAGACTGAAATATGTTGAAATAAAATGTCTGTATAAGCAACAAACTGCAAATTAACATGCTAATATAATATCATAAACACGGTATGTTACAGACTAAATATGAATGTTTAGACAAGATTTCATGATTAGTTTTGGATAGATTATAAAGTTTTGACTGTAAAAAAGACTACGGTCACATTAGGCTTTTGTTTGCCAATTTATGCTCATATGTTAAATATACTATAGTATGGGATGTTTTGTCAAAAATAAAGTAGGTATATTGAATTATCAACAAAGATGTTATTTAGTGTTTGTTCCAATATTCAAACCAATGAATCCTTACCTTTTTTAATACGCATGATAAAATGTATACTTTTTACAAAGAAAGAATACACTTGAAATATTGTTAAAATTGTTGTTGTAATTGTAACCTATTTGTAATTGGTTACAATTTCTAATTGTAAATATATATATATATATATATATATATATATATATATATATATATATATATATATAATTTATTTTGTCCGAGGTCGCATTCTTTGGTACCCAGTGACACAGTGTGACACACTGTGTGAAAGGCTAATTAATATGCAGCTCATTATAGGGCTCATTATCCGGCCTTTGTCTTCTCAGGTGTAACACGCCTCCACGCATATTGCCTTTCCAAACAAAAGGTGTCTTATAAAATTTAAATCAATGTATTGTTTTGTGTAAATGATTAGGCAGGATGATTTTCAGATCATTTTGAAGCAAAAATTCTACTCATTAGTCTACTCAATAACACTCATTAGTCAAAAGTCTTGTGGACACATATTTAGTATTTGTTTCTTGGCCTTATTTAAGACACTTTAAGTTTTAGTTTTTTCAATAACCATGCATAAACAATATTCTCTCAAAAATACAAACATGTACATACATCTTGCTTACATATTATGGTAGCCCTGTTTGTGCTAATAGAGTGTAATTACACCTTTGCAATTAATATGTTTATAAGCAACTGAAAAAAAGCACAAATTTCAGGGCATGTCAAAACATATCAAGGACCCTAAAAACACCTTAGACCTCAGAGAGTTAAATGTCTTCTTTTATTTGTGTACACTAATGATAAAAACAAAAAGTTGTGTTTTTCGTAAAATAAAGAAAAAAAAAACATGATGCACGTTCTGTCTTCTCTCTCAATGTGAAGGTCATTCTGAAACGCGACAGAAAATGATCTGTAACTCATCCAATACGTGCCACCCACACATGAAAGTAATGTCTTTACAAAGCTTGAAGTCTCCTTTTTTAAATGAAGTAAATCATATCAAAAACAAATATTCTCTGTTTAAGAAATCCGTATGAAAGCAACGACATGTACAGTTTCTCCAGCCCGAGCTCATTAACTTTAATGTGACCACACCCCCACGAGCGCGAGCTGTTCTCATTCAAATGATCCACGTGAAGGAACTGAAGGAGCTGTTAACGCCTTCATCAGCTCTAAACAAAGAATCAGCGACTCCAGTATTTCTCTGCTTTTCATCAGTTTGGAAGACTGTTTGTGCAGATGCCACTGGATGAGTCCTGCTGACTTCAACATTCACATGAGTCTCTGTACATGAACATGGTCAAATGAAAAGTCAAACACCTTGGACATGACAGGTATGTAGGCTACTATGTTTCAGGAATGGCACAAAGGTGTGTGACTGTTTAAGTCTTTGTCTTTAGATCAGTGTGTTTACTAATGTTCTTTTTGTCCTTTGTTGTGTATCTTTGGATTATGTTGTATTGTAAACAAATCCAGACAATCTAAAAGCCATTCTTTTTTTATTTATCCTCATTCTTTGTGCTAGGAGCCTCATAATGATTGGGCCTGATAGCACCTGATAGGGCCATTAGGGGACGGTCTTTGTCTTTCTCAGGTGTAAAATGCATTCATACTAATGAGAGATTAACGCCTCCTCGCATAAAGCTTTCTCACACAAAACACGTCATACAAATTTTAAATCAATATACTGTGTTATCTAAATGAGTATGCAGGATGATTTTCACATAGTTTTGGAGCAAATATTCTAGGCTACGTGATACAATTTTCAAAAGTCTTGTGAAGAAATAATCACTATGGGTTTTATGACCTTATTTCAGTGACATTTGTTTTTTGTTTTTTTCACAAACCACACATAAACATTATTATCTTAAAACAACAAACTTTTACATACATGCTGCTGACATATTACTGTAGCAGAGCTTGTGCTGAATACAATGTAATAAGACTTAAGCCATGAAAATGTTACAAGTAACAGAAATAAGCACAAATATCAGAGCATGTCAGAACACCTCCAGGACCCAGAAAACACCTCAGACCCCAGAGGGTTAAGTATCCAAGTGATGGATAGTTTTTGAATAGTTTAGTGTACATAGTTTATAAAAACAAATCAGTAGAGATGTTTTGTGAATTTACTGTGGGTAAAGCTAAAAATGTCTGTTATTCTTTCCCAGGCTTCTTGGCAGACAGAAAAGAACTGATTAGGACACCTTGCTATGAGGAGTGGAGCTTCCCCAGCCTGTTGGTTTGGCAAGACAGCTCCCATCTGCACCTGTTGAACATAGACATGTTGCCATTGAGTTCCAGGAGCCTGGAAATTGGGAGGGTGAGGCAGTTTTACGCCAACGTAAATATGCACGAACTGGAAGTGCAGTGTCTTCTATCACGCACACAGACACTGTTCTTGGAAACACATCTCCATCTGGCACAGACTGGCCTGGGGCCCAGCACTTTCCTGGGTGGCATGTCTGGCCTGGGTATTCTGATTTGTCTTTTCCACCATCGCATTCTCAAGGTTGGTATTCTCTTCAGCCGGGCCAACAGCCATCAGTTCTACCATCGCACTCTCAGGGTTGGTCTTCTTTTCTAGTGGGTCAACAGCCATCAGTTCCACCACCTCCTCAGAACCGACAGCTTGCATGGAGACAGCACAAGGCAGCACTTGAGGATCAAGAGCGTGTGGCAAGAGGGGAGCCACCAAAGAAGCGTCACACAAAGGAATATTACCATTTTGAGTGTAAAATATGTGGCCAATCGAAAAGTAAACTCACTGGTCATTCCCAGGTTAGAGGAAAATGGTACTATCCAGCATCTGGCCAGACCATTGCAGAGTGGAAAGACTCTCTTTAGGGTTTATTTTGTCTTTAATTTCATTCACAATTATATCAGCTGTCTTTAATTTTTACGTTAGTGCATAAAGTACATTAAGTAAATTCAAAGGAAAGCTCTTAAAAATACTTGTATGTATATATTATATATATAACAATTGTTTCTACATTTTTATTAAACTGTATTTGTGGAAGTTGTTATATTATTACTATTATTATTATTATATCTAGCCATTTAATTGTATGTATGTATGTACACTCACCTAAGGATTATTAGGAACACCTGTTCAATTTCTCATTAATGCAATTATCTAATCAACCAATCACATGGCAGTTGTTTCGATGCATTTAGGGGTGTGGTCCTGGTCAAGACAATCTCCTGAACTCTAAACTGAATGTCAGAATGGGAAAGAAAGGTGATTTAAGCAATTTTGAGCGTGGCATGGTTGTTGGTGCCAGATGAGCCGGTCTGAGTATTTCACAATCTGCTCAGTTACTGGGATTTTCATGCACAACCATTTCTAGGGTTTACAAAGAATGGTGTGAAAAAGAAAAAACATCCAGTAAGCGGCAGTCCTGTGGGCGAAAATGCCTTGTTGATGCTTGAGGTCAGAGGAGAATGGGTCGACTGATTCAAGCTGATAGAATAGCAACTTTGGCTAAAAATAACCACTTGTTACAACCGAGGTATGCAGCAAAGCATTTGTGAAGCCACAACAAGCACAACCTTGAGGTGGATGGGCTACAACAGCAGAAGACCCCACCGGGTACCACTCATTTCCACTACAAATAGGAAAAAGAGGCTACAATTTGCAAGAGCTCCCCAAAATTGGACAGTTGAAGACTGGAAAAATGTTGCCTTGTCTGATGAGTCTCGATTTCTGTTGAGACATTCAGATGGTAGAGTCAGAATTTGGCGTAAACAGAATGAGAACATGGATCCATCATGCCTTGTTACCACTGTGCAGGCTGGTGTGGGGGATGTTTTCTTGGCACACTTTAGGCCCCTTAGTGCCAATTGGGCATCGTTTAAATCCCACGGCCTACCTGAGCATTGTTTCTGACCATGTCCATCCCTTTATGTCCGCCATGTACCCATCCTCTGATGGCTACTTCCAGCAGGATAATGCACCATGTCACAAAGCTCGAATCATTTCAAATTGGTGTCTTGAACATGACAATGAGTTCACTGTACTAAAATGGCCCAATAGAGCCAATAGAGCATCTTTGGGATGTGGTGAAACGGGAGCTTTGTGCCCTGGATGTGCATCCCACAAATCTCCATCAACTGCAAGCTGCTATCCTATCAATATGGGCCAACATTTCTAAAGAATGCTTTCAGCACCCTGTTGGATCAATACCACGTAGAATTAAGGTAGTTCTTAAGGCGAAAGGGGGTCAAACACAATATTAGTATGGTGTTCCTAATAATCCTTTAGGTGAGTGTAAATATATATATACAGGTGCGGGTCATATAATTAGAATATCATCAAAAAGTTGATTTATTTCAAGAATTCAACTTAATAGGTGAAACCAATACATTATACAGACTCATTACATGCAAAGTGAGATATTTCAAGACTTTATTTGTTTTTGTTTTGTTTTTGTTTTTGTTTTTGAGATATTTCAAGACTTTATTAGTTTTTGTTTTTGTTTTTGTTTTTTATTAATTTTGATGATTATGGCTTACAGCTTATGAAACCCACGAAATCAAAATGCCAGAAAATTAGAATATTACATGAAATCACACAGTAATTACACAGGAATACCATGTTCATTGAACCAGGTTTTGGTTCTTTTGGCAGTGTGGGCAGGTGCAAATCCTGCTGGAAAATGAACGAAGCATCTCCATAAAGTTTGTCTGCTGAAGGAAGCAGGAAGTGCTCTGGAAATGTCCTGGTAGACGGCTGCGTTGAGTGGACAGCACAGTGGACCAACTCCAGCCGATTGCATGGCTCCCCAAACCAACACAGCCTGTGGAAACTTCACACTGGACTTCAAGCATCTTGGATTGTGTGCCTCTCCATTCTTCCTCCAGACTCTGGGACCTTGGTTTCCAAATGAGATGCAAAATTTGCTCTCATCAGAAAAGAGGACTTTGGTCCACTGTGCTTTATTAAATCCAGAGTCAATGCAGCCGTCTACCAGGACATTTTCAGAGAAATTCATGCTTCCTTCATTTTCCAGCAGGATTTGCACCTGCCCACACTCCCAAAAGAACAAAAACCTGGTTCAATGACCATGGTATTTCTGTGTAATTACTGTGTGATTTCATGTAATATTCTAATTTTCTTGGATTTAGATTTTGTGGGTTTCATAAGCTGCAAGCCATAATCATCAAAATTATAACAAATAAAGTCTTGAAATATCTCACTTTGCATGTGATGTGTCTATATAATATATTAGTTTCACCTGTTAAGTTGAATTCTTGAAATAAATCAACTTTTTGATGATATTCTAATTTAATGACCAGCACCAGTATATACATACATATCTAAATGGCTACATATTATTATTATTATAAAACTAACTTCCTGGATGTAACAGAAGGTTGTTGAAATGTTGAATCAGAAACTTTACAAGAGGGTGAGCAGGATCTAAGACAATGGGGTGGAGAGTGTTTTAGTCCAAGTGTTTACATCTGCGGAGGCGTCCACCTACTCTGACTAATTTGGCTTTGTGATCATATTCTGGGGCTAGAGTTAGAAGACGACTAGAGTGAGTTACAGGTTAACCTAACTGGAGTTCAGCTGTTTCTTTTGGGAAGCTTTCAACTTTAGCACGTCTCAGAAGTTCCTGTTCAGCTTGTGTATAGTCGTCAGCTGAGAGTTCACTTTCGTCTGCCACCCCATGAAGGGAAATTTTTTTCAGCTATTTTTTTGCATTTTTCTTGTGAAGTTCGCAGAAAACAACGGAGACGACAATATCTTCGACGCCTAAGTTTGCTGGTGGATCAGTTTATGGTATGTATGATGGCTGCAAAGACGTTTAGTTGCAATTTTAACGAAAAAGTTAGCTAACCACAACTCTGTAACGTAAGAAGCTCTACATGTAAAATGGTGTTGTATAAACACATTGGAGGTACAGACCTATGTTTGTATCCATTTATTTATTTAGTTTGTTAAATATTTACAGGGTTTATACGATTGAATAACCACTCAATTATACGTGATAGCCTATTGCTGTATTGTAAGATGTGTTTATGACGGCAGGTGTGTTCAAGTCACTTTCGTCTGAGTTTAATTTAATTTTAATCAATTCACAAAAATACAGCAAGGGTTTTAAACTCTAGTTCTTAAAGAAAATCCAGAGCTTCCCACTCGTATTTACAATATTGTGTGGCGTTCATGTGCGTTCAACTCATAAATATGATCTTTACGAGATGACTTGAACGCACCAATAGCTTGTGTGCTTTGTTCGGGGAAGAGGAGACGTACAATGTAGTAAAAGTGTTTCCAATGCAGAATAATGATGTGAATTCTTTTTTTTAGGCTGGTCGTCCAGTAACGTACTGCAGGTTAAACCATAATGTGCCCATCTTGCGGTTGTGGTTTGATGTGGAGCTGGAGCTGAAGCAGGATTTCCGCCTGAGCAGACGAGCAATGAATGCTTTGCAGAGGCTCTTGCAAAGAGAACAGGACCATGGCTGGGGTTATCAGCTGGAAACTTTAATATATGTTTACTGGCTGGCTCATGGACTATCATATCGAGTAGTGTCCAGTGTCTTCAATGTGCCGAAAGCAACAGTCCATCGTGTAATCCACAGGGTGGCTCAAAACATATGTGTAAACCTGAAGAAAGCCATCTCCTTCCCACAAGCAGAGGAGCTGCAGGCGGTGGGGCAAGGATTTGTCCAACTATCAAGAACTCCTGCATTTAACAACGCTATTTGTGCAATAGATGGCACCCACATCAGGATCAAACCCCCGCGGCGGCACCAAATGGACTATTTAAACTACAAGGGCTTTTATTCCATCAACATGCAAGCAATATGTGATTCCAGTGGACGATTCCCAGATGTATTTATTGGCTATCCATGGTCAGTTCATGACACACGCTTACTGAAAAACAGTTCATTTTATAGGGCACAACGTTATCCCCCTACAGGGTACATTATTCTAGGTGATGGGGGCTATCCCTGTTTAGACACCCCACTCTGCTTGATCACACCCTACAAAGAGCCATTGATTGATAAGTCCAGGGGCGCTTCAATTACTACAAGTCAAGGCCCCGCAGCATAATTGAAAGGGCTTTTGGTATCATGAAAACCAGGTGGAGGTCTTCACTTTTCAGAGCCTTGGAAGTCAAACCAACATTTGCACCTGTCACGAGGTGACGAAGCGAAGCGGAACTAAGTCCCGCTGAAATTGTATTCCCCCCGGAACGGCCTTACTGGAACACCGAGCCGGTTCCGGTTGAGTATCTGTCGCTATGGCAGCGGCGGCTGATGACAGATCAGCATCAGGTGTGGAGGATTTATGTGGGGATCTGCGATAGGGCTATGCAGACAAATGGAGTATAAAAAAGGGAGAGGGAAGAGCCAGCGGGTGTGATGGTCTCCCGGGAGAAATCGTTTCTTTTGCAGTGACGCTGATTTGCGGAGATACTGGGGGAATACTGTGTGGATTCGGGTGAATTGAGGGTGCAACGGTGATTGTGTGAACACGAGTTGACAACGTCAAAGGATGGGAAGTGAGTGAATTGTGGAGATCGAGTCAAGACTGGAAAACGCCATCATCATTGAAAGGGAGATAAGTAGTATGACATCGGATCTATGTGAAGTGTGTTGATCGTGAATGTAACTGTCACTTGAGAGTGTTTGGATCGAGTAATCATCGAATCCCTGCTATTTTCCTTCTGAATGTGAGAGAGCATTGAAGACGCTTGTCCCCCGTGCCCATGAGAAGTCATCTGCATCTCTTCGTCCTCTGATGAGAACTGATCCAGCGCAACAGTGGAAGGATTGATCATTGGGTGAGTGCTGGTCTTATTGCACTGAAAGTGAGAGTGGATATGCAGTGCCTGAATTGAAGTGTCACACAGTATTGGTTTGAAGTGAGGTTGTGGTGTGTGGGATCTATATACATATTAACTGCCGAGTATTCCCCAGTTCATATTCTTGTCCGCTGTTACTGAAGGAGACTCCAAGTGTTGAATGTGTATGTTTCACTTCGGCATGTGAGAAGAATGTGGGCACTTGTATAACTTGTTCTGTCAATTTAATAGAAGATCTCGCCGCTAATGTTCCTTTATGTGATGCCTGCCTGAAGGAGAGACACACACTAGCCACATCTCTGTCTGTTTTGCAGCAATGCACTCTAGCCGTAAGTCCTCGTCTCCGTATTGAAGTAAAAGCGTGCATACACTTGTATAACTGACTTTGTCTCTTTAACAGAGGATTCCATTGCTAATGTGTGATGCCTGCCCGAAGGAGAGACACACACTGGCCACATCTCTGTCTGTTTTGCAGCAATGCACTCTAGCCGTAAGCCCTCGTCTCCGTATTGAAGAAAAAGTGTGCATGCACTTGTATAACTGACCTTGTCTCTTTAATAGAGGATTTCCTTGCTAACGTGTGATGCCTGCCTGAAGGAGAGACACAAACTGGATACATTCCTGTCTGCTGCAGGAAAAACACCCTCCAGCCGTAAGCCTGGATCTTGCACCGAAGAGCATCTGTCACGTTACTTGAATCACTTACTTGTCTGTTTTGCAGAAGAATCCCTCCCTTGTCTGGTGGAAGAGTCCCCTTCTGGCCATCAATCTCTGTACCGGCCACGCCCCGACTGCTCGACGGTCCGAGAAGGTTTGCTTGCCTGGATAATCACTTGTTTGCCCCTCGAAAATCATTCCCCATCACGAGACTCTGTCCTGCTCCGCTCCTTGAGAAAATATACGTACCTGGCTATTCACCTGTTTGGTGGAAGAGTTCCCTCCTGGCCATCCGTTTCTGTACCGGCCACGCCCCGAGTGCTCGACGGTCCGAGAAGGTTTGTTTACCTGGATAATCACCTGTCTGCCCCTCGAAGATCATTCCCCATCACGAGACTCTGTCCTGCTCCGCTCCTTGAGAAGGTATACGTACCTGGCTATTCATCTGTCTGGTGGAAGAGTTCCCTCCTGGCCATCCGTTTCTGTACCGGCTACGCGCCGACTGCTCGGCGGTCCGAGAAGGTTAGCTTGCCTTGATACTCACCTGTCTGCCCCTCGAAGATCCTTCTCCATCACGAGACTCCGACCTGCTCCACTCCTTGAGTTCCTTCCTAGCCTCAGCTTTTGTGCCGGTCCCATCCTGACTGTTCTATGTTCCGAGAAGGTCGGCTCATCTGGATACTCACCTGGCTGCTCAGGGGAAAGTCATCCTTGATCACGAGACTTTGTCCCGTTCCAAGAAGGTCTACATACCTGGATATTCACCTGCCTGTTCAAGGAAAGATTCTCTGAACACACAACAGCTAGTTTCGATTCCTCCCATTATTCGGGTGATTTGCGTTTGCTGTGTTAATTGCTGGGCAGAAAAAGCAGTCCTCACTCAGGCGTTAGTACGCATTATATCTATGTAGTGTGCGCGCTGTCGCGGAAGCGCCAGCGGAAGCGTTCAGCCTCCTCGTGTGAAGACCGACTCGGGTAAAGACCATCGACTCTACCTGTGCGACTCCACCGAGCAACGACACCAGCTACGCACTTAAGTATCTTCTTCTCCCTTTCCTTTCCTACTTGTACTCTATTTCCCTTAATCAACATGTGCTTTCAATACATTCCTGTTGTCTCTCGACAACGCACTCTCATCACGCACAGAAGGCAGCGCAATACTGCTAATCTGCGTCCCGTTCTCTTATCCACACACACACCTCTCTCTCTTTCTATGGGTCTATGGAATTGTCAGTCAGCAGTCAATAAAGCTGACTTCATTCCTACCTTTGCATCTCTTTCAACTCTTAATATCTTGGGCTTGACTGAGACCTGGATCCGTCCAGAAGACTCAGCAACCCCTGCTGCTCTCTCTAACAACTTCTCTTTCTCTCACACCCCTCGCCAGTCTGGTAGGGGTGGGGGGACTGGTATTCTCATTTCTAACAATTGGAAATACTCAACTCCCTCCGCTCTATGCAATAACAACTCATTTGAATATCACGCTATTACACTTACAACTCCCTTTAAGATCGAGATTGTAGTCATTTATTGTCCTCCAGGTCAACTGGGAAGCTTTGTTGAGGAGCTGGATGTGCTGCTGTCCTCTTTCCCTGAGGACGGCACTCCACTTGTAGTCTTTGGCGATTTCAACATTAATCTAGAGAAGCCGTATGCTACAGATTTCATCTCTCTCCTAGCCTCATTCGATCTCAATCGGCTCATCACCACAGGTACTCACAAGTCAGGCAACCAACTGGACCTGGTCTACACACGCAACTGTATCACAGACAACATTTTGGTGAAACCTCTCCATGTTTCAGATCATTTCCTCATTACTTTCAATCTACAACTCACTATCCACACTCCACCAACTCCCCTACCAGTTACCTTCAGACGAAACCTGCGCTCACTTTCTCCCTCCCGTCTTTCCTCTGCTGTCTCATCTTCTCTTCCCTCACCATCACAATTCTCATCTCTAGATGTGAATACCGCAACGGATACTTTATGCTCCACATTAACTTCTTCTTTAGACACTATCTGCCCTCTCTCCTCCAGGCCAGCACGCGCTACCCCCTCTAACCCCTGGTTATCTGAGGTTCTTCGGGAACACCGGACTAAACTCAGGGCAATGGAGAGGAAATGGCGCAAATAAAAAGATACATCTGACCTGAGTATGTACCAATCTCTGCTCTCTTCCTTTTCTGCTGATGTTCATGCCGCAAAATCTTCATATTTCCACAACAAGATCAACTCCGCCTCTAACACACGAACACTTTTCAAGACATTCAACTCTCTCCTCTGTCCACCTCCACCACCACCCACCTCCTCGCTAACTGCTGATGATTTTGCTAACTTCTTCACTAACAAAACAACATCCATTAGCAGTCAGTTCTCTCCTCCACACACACAGGAACCTAGTCCAACCTCTCCCACAGCCAATAACCTTCTCTCCTCCTTCTCTCTTCTAACCGAGGAAGAACTATCTAAACTTCTCCTCTCCAGTCATCCTACCACCTGCCCTCTAGACCCCATCCCCTCACACCTTCTTAAAGCCATCTCTCCCACACTTCTACCAGCACTCACACACATCATCAACTCCTCCCTCCATACTGGCATTTTTCCTACAGCATTTAAGCAGGCTCGAGTAACCCCACTGCTTAAAAAAACAACTTTAAACACATCACTTCTAGAGAATTACAGACCTGTCTCTCTCCTACCTTTTATTGCAAAAACACTTGAACGAGTTGCTTTCAACCAAGTATCATCTTTCCTGTCTCTGAATAACCAGCTGGATGTTAACCAATCTGGCTTCAAGAAAGGGCATTCGACCGAGACCGCATTACTTTCAGTCACAGAAGCCCTGCGGATCGCCAAAGCTGCTTCCAAATCATCAGTTCTCATTCTCCTAGACCTGTCTGGTGCCTTCGACAATGTGAATCATCAGATCCTTCTGTCCACCCTCTCATCACTGGGCATCACTGGATCTTCCCTCCACTGGTTTGAGTCCTATCTCACAGGTAGGTCATTCAGGGTCGCATGTAGAGACGAGGTATCCAAAGCACATCGACTGACCACAGGGGTTCCCCAGGGGTCAGTCCTTGGACCCCTCCTCTTCTCCATTTACACCACATCACTGGGACCCATCATACAGCCACATGGTTTCTCTTTCCATTGCTATGCTGATGACACCCAGCTCTACCTCTCATTTCAACCAGACGATCCCACAGTAGCTGCATGTATCTCTAGCTGTCTGGCGGACATCTCGGCATGGATGAAGGAATATCACCTGCAGCTCAATCTGGCAAAGACTGAGCTTCTCGTTCTCCCTGCCAATCCGTCTCTACAGCACGACTTCACTATCCAGTTAGACTCATCCTCAATCACCCCATCAAGGTCAGTCAGAAATCTTGGAGTAATCTTTGATGACCAGCTAACCTTCACAGACCACATTTCAAAGACAGCTCGATCATGCAGGTTTGCAATGCACAACTTCAGGAAGATCAGGCCTTTCCTAACTGAGCATGCAACACAACTTCTTGTCCAGGCCCTGGTTATTTCTAGGCTTGATTACTGCAATGCTCTTCTAGTTGGTCTTCCATCATGTGCAACTAAACCCTTACAATTGATCCAGAATGCTGCTGCTCGTCTTGTCTTCAACGAGCCCAAAAGGGCCCACGTCACTCCGCTGTTCATCTCCCTGCATTGGCTACCACTCGCTGCTCAAATCAAGTTCAAGGCGCTGACACTTGCTTACAGATTGTCCACCGGCTCAGCTCCCTCCTACTTTCACTCGCTCCTACGGGTCTACATCCCTACCAGAAGCCTACGATCGGCCAAGGAGCGACGGCTCGTGGTGCCTTCACAGCGAGGCACAAAATCACTGTCCAGAACATTCTCATTCACGGTTCCATGCTGGTGGAATGACCTACCCACCCTCGTCCGTAATGCAGAATCCCTGACAGCATTCAAAAGACAACTGAAAACTCATCTCTTCCGTGAGCACTTAACATAGAAAAAAAAAAAAAAAACTTTTTCTTGAAATCTTCGCTTGTCTGGTTTATGCTACTCTGAGCAATGTTTGAACTTTGTATTCTGAGCACTTCTTGCGTTGTTTTTGCCTCTCCACGATGACTCGCTTGGTTTAATCCTCAAATGTAAGTCGCTTTGGATAAAAGCGTCTGCTAAATGACTAAATGTAAATGTAAATGTAAAACTTCAGGACCTGTCCCGTTCTACGCCCTGAGAGGTTCTACTTATCGGAATACTCACCTGCCTGTCGGTGGCCCTTTCCTCTTAGCCATGACGTCTGGCACGAGTTGCCTTGAAGAGTTCGACGCCTCGACCGGGGTCAGAGGTCTGACTCTTGCACCTGCTGAGGGACACAGGAGCTTGATTAAGACTTTTAAATTCATTTTACTCAATAAAGCTTGTTAACTTTTATCTACTTGTCTGTCTGGTCTCTGGCACGTTCCTCGAGGTGGTCCTGGTTTTAGGGGTGGGTGCAGTCTGGCTTTGACCCCCCGACCTGTGACACACCCCAGGTCATTGGTTCCTGCGCCTTTTTTCACAATGTGTGTTTGGACAACGGGGACATGCTCAAGCCATATGACGACATTTCAAGGGAAAATGTCGACTTCCAAACTCCCTGAGAGACATTGGCATTCAACGAAACCTATGGGAATGCTACAAGGGACAGACTGGCTCCCCTAGTTTCAGGCATTGTGCAAGCCCCATGAAGATGACCCAGATGTGTATATAAATATGTGTTTGTGTGTGTATATATATATATATATATATATATATATAATGTTCTTACTTTATCTTTGTATGTTATTTGCAATAAAATGTTTTCGAACATATTGCATGGTGAATTGTGTATCTGTTTCAGGTATTTTACTGTTTTAGTACTGTTATTGATGCCCAGAAACACCTTTTTTAAGAAACAACATTTTTATTTTTTTATAAGAAATATATCTAGAAATAGATAATAATGATGAATACAGAACAGCATATAAAACAAAAACATTTGTGCAAAATTAAACAGCATATAAAACAAAAACGTTTGTGCAAAATTGAACAGCACATGAAAGACAACTACATTTTGTCTATCAATTTTTCTAAGAGACACAAGAACCTCTCAGTCTTGGCCTCACTCTCCTTGTGGCGTTTCTGCTCCTGACGTGACTCCTCAATTAAAAATTCTAAAACTGGATTAGTTTGCCGCTTTCTTTTCCTGGGTGAAGGAGTTAAGGGGCTCGCTGTGGCCATGGGGGATGCTGCACTGGGAGAGGCTGTGGCTCCTGTATTTGGCAAAGGAGCCTCCTATGGTGTTGGATGCAGTACTGGGCTCAACAATCTCCAAGGAGAACGAGACAATACAGAAGTAATTACAATACAGAAATGGGTTATATATCATGTATATGAGTTTATATCAACAGTTAAAACCTTACCATGAGGATTGTTACTGGATCCTCATCATTGAATGATGCAACAACCACAGGAGGGTCACCCGAAGGCCTGGTACCCAGCCCTCATGCATATCCTCGTAGTACTGCCACGTAGCAGCTGTTGCCTCTCCAGCATCTGTTCCTAAACCAGTTTTAGGTGTTTTTAGGTCCTGGAGGAAGACACAAGCACAATACTAATAATTATATAATCCTTATATTTATTTATTTCATTTCACTACATGTTTTACATTAGTAATTAAATGAAAGTGACAAATACATATTGTAAGAAATGACAGCTTCTCCTACTAAAATGTGTGTTTTCATATAACAAGGATAAATATAAAACATGTTGTGAAAATAAATGACTAGTATTGAGATTGTTAAAGATTTTCATAACACCACATTGTTTACCTTATATTTTCTCTTTAGATTCTCCCACTTCTTGGATGCTTGTTGGCCGTTCAGCTTTCCTTCCAACCACATTTCTTTTACTAGGGTCCTGTAACATTTAACCAATATAAACAGTATTGAATTAGAATCAGAAAGAGCTTTATTGCCACATACAATGAATTTGTTTTGGTGGCAGAAGCTTCCACAGCACAAACAGAAAGAGTAACAAGGCATAGATAATGAAAAGAATAAGAATAGAATAAGTAAAAATATGTAAAATAAAATAAAATAAATAAATATACAAACATTAGGGGTTGCACGACTACTGATTTTTGCTAGTCGATTTCTTATCAAAACAATACTCGTGGTTCATGGTACTGTAAATGAAAAGACATTAAATAGTTCTTATCAATAAATGTTTATTAATTCATAATGCAACAATTACATAAGTAAACTCTCAAAACATTATAATTATGACATTACATATTTTAATTTCCATGTAACAGAGTACCCAGATAGCAGAAGATGCTATTTCAACATGTAATTTTGGTTGAAATGGTTGATTTATGGTTATGGTTGAAATGTGTTGGTGAATCAACCACTGAAGAATTGAAAGTTGAAAAAATGTAATTGAATCAATGTTGAATTATGGTTGAATTTAATGGTTGAATTGCAAACATTAGATCAATGTTTAATCAATGCTGTCAAAGTTAAACAGGCGGGACACACGAGGAGTGGCGGTTACTGCTAGGTGAGACCATTAAGATGAGGGGGTTTATATATTTGTAATTATTATATTTTTAATCAAACACAATGCTTGGACGATTGATTGTGATGGTTTTTTTTAACATGTATCTTAGGTTATGTGTGTAACCTGTACAGAAAACAAATAAAAAACAAGTAAGAAACAAAAAACATATTTCTTTGGGACGGTCCATATCAGTTTCTAGCTGCTACCGTTAGACCTGCAGTTAGCCAGCGCCATTTCCAGTGACTGCTCATACCCACTCCTGCTTGTGGTAAGTTTTAACTGACTTATGTTTTAAAAAAAATAAAAATAAACATGTTGTTTGTTTTGGCACTTTGTCGTTAAATGGAAACTTTATCACTCAATAAGGGAATGACCATGATTGATTTATGTGAATAGTGCTAGAGCTAGTTAGCTAGCAGGTAACGCTAGCTACAATTTAAACAGTTGCTGTAGTGACAACAAGTCAACGATATTGTTGCAAAAGTGCGAGCCGAGTGTGTCACTAGCGAGGAGGGGATCAGGGGCCGTATTCACAAAGAATTTTATCTTACCACTAGGAGTACTCCTAAATGGCACTAAAATATTTTAGCTAGGAGTTTTCTCTTAAAAGTTATTCACAATGCCTTTCAGACCTACTCTTAGTAAGGAAAATTGACAACTCCTAAACTAAGAGTGAGTCATCGTTGCTATGGATGACGTCAATTCTCATGCACGAGCTTCCTCGCAATGATCATGGTGATTGGTTGTTAGATGACAGGGCCATCATGCGGAACATAACACAGACGCAACAAATCATGGAATTACGATATCTTAAAATGTCTGTGTCCTACACAAAATAATAATAGTAATGTCATCGAAATGCATATATAATGACATGTTTGTGCAGGCCCCAGTGTAATTCTAAAAAGGCAGAGAGGGAGAGAAAAGTCGTGAATTAAATTAAATTAAGCCTAATACCCTAATGAAAACCGGCACTTGCCTAATAATGAAAAACGACACTTGCATTAACACTTGCTTGGTTAATTGACATCCTATTAGCCTAAATAGACTACTTAAAGCAAGGAAAATGTTGCTCCTATTGAAGTAATGTAATAGTTGAATGACGGTGGATTATGAACTCGCCAAAACGGAAAAGAAAGCCAAACTGGACGCAGGATCAGTTACTGCTGCTGGCCCAGTTGGTGCTGGAAAAAAAAACATAATAAAAGGGAAATTCGGCACTGGAATATCAAGCAAAACTAAGCGCGAGACATGGGAAAGGATATGTTTGCGGATCAATGCAGCATTCGCGCTTGTGTCGCGGACACCGGACGACTGCGAGAAGCGGTGGTATGCGCTACAATCGCAGTCGAGGGTTGAGATTGCAGCCTTTAAACGGGCAAGCATGGCAACAGGTAGGCCTATACTATTAAATATATAATATCATTATTATTTCATGTAATTCTAAAAACTTCCTGCTTGTCATGAATGTAATGAATTATGAAACAAATATCAAACAATATTCTTACATTAAAGTGTGTTTTTAAGTGTTATTGCAACGCTTTTGAGTTGGTGAAACTTTCCATGTATGTGTTAAGGAGGAGGATCAGCACCTAAGCCACTGAGCCACATTGCATCGGTGGTGTATAGTGTCATTGGGTCAGACACCAGCATAACAGGCCTTGAGGGTGCAACTGATCCGGCAATGCAACTGCTAATGGAAATAGAGGGGTAGGCTGTTTATGCAATGATTGCAATACTTGTACATTTTTGGTGATATTTAATGAAGGACATACAATATCATTATGTGAAAACCACCCACCAACACAAAAAAACTATTCACAAATTATAAGATGTTTTATCAAGCTACAATTTATGTTACAGGCCAAATGGAAGCCCAGGTCCTTCAGGTGCAAGTCATCTTCCTCTTTCTGCGCGTCTTCCACCCCTGACTCTTACTGCACCTCTTCCTCTTACTGCACCTCTTCCTCTTCCAGCTCCTCTTCCTCTTACTGCACCTCTTCCTCTTCCAGCTCCTCTTCCTCTTACTGCACCTCTTCCTCTTCCAGCTCCTCTTCCTCTTACTGCACCTCTTCCTCTTCCAGCTCCTCTTCCTCTTACTGCACCTCTTCCTCTTCCAGCTTCCTCTTCCACAATCCCATCACCTGCCTCTCCCTTCAGTCCTGCTGCTGGTGCAAGGCCATCACCCCTGGAAGAAAAAAAGATGAAAATGGAAATGCGTGTGTTAAAAAGGCAGAAAAGGGTCCTTGATGCAAAAGAGAGGCTAATACAATTAAAGTCTGAATATTACACTGTAAAGATTGCAAAAATGCAAAGGGAATAAACACACTTAAATTGAGCAAAAATGTGTCTTTACTCATTTGTGCATGTGATTATTTACCCAAAGTGTGAATGGACAAAGTGATCCCTGAATGCCAGTCCACATAGTTCCACTTCATCAACAAATTGGTTGTGTTCATTGTCATCATCATCATCATCATCATCATCATCATCATCATCGTCAAACTCATCACCATCTCCTGTCTGTGGTATGTTCCTTTGCCGGCATAGGTTGTGAAGAAGCGCACACACAGTGATCACTTTACTCGTCTTCTCTGGACTAAGGCGGATTTCACTATGTAAAACGTGGAAACGTCGCTTTAGTTGTCCAATCCCCCTTTCCACCACATTCTGTGTCTTCTTGTGTGCTCTGAAACATACACCAAGGAACAGTAAACATTATTGATTTAACCAACAACACCAAGAGCCACCACTATAATTTGTAATAAGCTTTGACATTGTGGTCATGCTATTGAATTATGGCACCTAAATAATATAGCTAACATGTACACTTACCTATTGTAATTTAACTGTGGTCCCACTTGTGGACGGAGGTAAGGTGTAAGGAGCCACGACTTACAGGGATAGCCACTGTCTCCCACCAAGTGACATCCAGCTGGCACATGACGTCTCTCAAACAGTTGCCTCAGACCACTCTCCATCAATATCCTCGAGTCATGAGTGGATCCGGGCCACTTTGCAACAACATCAAGAATTGTGAAGTTTGCATCGAACACAATCTGGGTATTGATGGAGTGGGTTTTCTTTCTATTCACAAACACGTCCTCATCCTGACGTGGTGCAATTATTTTAATATGTGTCCCGTCTATAGCACCGACCACTCCGGGCACACCGGCAATATCCATAAAGCTGGCTTTGTTTCTTTGGAGTTGGCGAATGTCCAAAGGAAAACTTATGAACTGGCGAATAATATGGGGTCTACAAAGTGCATTGATTGTTTGGTGGATGGATCTGCTTACCGATGGCTGGGATATCACTAGATCGTCGGCATTACATAATTGCATTTTCCCCGTTGCCAAGTCGCGAAGTGTTATCAAACATTTCAATTCGGCACTGATTGGGTTGTTGCGATTAGTTGGCGCTGTTATTGCATCCCTAACAAGATCCACAACAATCAGTATTCCCTCACGGTTAAGGCGGTATCTTTGTAATAACTCCGTGTCATTAAGTGTCTCCAACACACTGCGTCGCACGGCCATTTTAAGATCCTTTGAGAATAGGTCTTAGTGAGTTAGGAGTCCTCTCGACTTCTTTTAAGCTGTCCCAGACTTAGGTGCTACTTTTAGGGCTAAAATGCTTCGTGAATTACTCTTAGTGAAAAAAATGAGGAGTCCTAAAGTTAGGAGTGACACGCCCATTATTTTTAGGAGTTGCTCCTAAATTCGCCAGTTAGGAGCTACTTTTAGCCTTAAAATTCTTTGTGAATACGGCCCCAGATCCGTAACGTTTCAAAGTTAACAGAAAACTTGTAAAATGTATGCGCCCATAAACTAACTTACAGCAACCGTTCAAATTGTACCTAACGTAGACTAACCATGTTCCGTACACTTTTCGCGTTTCACCGCACGTCAACGGCCACTCCTCTGTTGCTGAGAGACATACAAGCTTGTGTGAGCGCTCATTCTCCGGGGAAATTCCCATTGGAGGATCTATTCTTTGATTGATGTCTTTTGGACCAATAGTATTTGAGAAAAGTGGGGTAAAGTACCTCCTCCGTCTGTGTACGGAAGATGATTGGGGTTAACGATGTTCCGTACAGGCTTCTAATGGTGTTCCGTACAGAGCGCACCTTGATTTCAACTGCAAAAATCTACTTTAAAATTAACATTTGTGATATAATATAGTAATATATATATATATATATATATATATATATATATATATATAATTGTTTATTTATTAAAGAATGACATTTTTAAATGTTTAAATATTATAAATATAATCAATGCAAGCAGGCGTCTCTGCTGCCTGTCTCAGTGCGAGAGTGGCGCCAAGCGGCCATTGTCCGGAATTGACGTTTAAAATTTCCCATTTCAAAGCAGTTATTCTACAAAAGGTAATATATTTAATGATTTGTGATAAAATAATAATAATTTCATGAAGCCTATAGTACTGTGAGAAGCATTAATCCAATTGAAATGTACATTTTCACCGCTGTAGAACGTCTCCCCACCTAAAGCTAATATCTGGGCTGTAGCTTGTCCACCCTCCATTTGCAGGCGCAGTGGGCGCACCTAGCAAACTTACTGAAATATTTTTTAAACAAACGGCGGGGGGTTCTCTTTCTTGGTCGGGGATGAAAGAGGGAGAAATTATGATAACACACATATATAGTTTATATATAACCTGGAAGTATTTATTCAGCGATCGTCGGGAAAAGGTCACCTGTACGGAACATCGTTGTGTACGGAACATGGTTAGTCTACGTTACCGAGTTGTCTCAGAGAGTGATTCGTTGATGATGATGCAGGTTGATAGGAAATTGAATTCTTCCGGGTCATGACAAGGCTACAAGAAATTAAATTCTTCCGGGTCATGACAAGGCTACAAGTTTCAACATAGCAAATTTGATTGGCTGTAAACAACAGCTATCAGCTGCTGAGTAACAGGCACTCCCACAGACCTCAAACTCAACTCGTCTTCCCCAGAGTGACAAAAATAGGCCAATAATAATAATAATAATAATAACAATAACAATAATAATGATAATTGATAATGTTATCAATTTTATTAGTAGTAGGCCTATCATAATCATACAATTTACTAGTATTAGTAGTATTTATACTAGTATCTGGTTATATGATGATGATTAGCCGTAGTATTAGTATTATTAATAGTAGATATCTATCTATCTATCTATCTATCTATCTAATATTAATAATACTAATACTACAGCTAATGATAATCATCATCATAATAAGATACCACCTAAGCCATATCTTTTCTGAAAGCATATACCCTCAGGATGAGATCCAACATGGTCTGACATATATGCCACCCTTACCATTATTATTATTAGACCCGCATCCATCCATCCTCCTTATCCTTTCTTTCCTTGAAATACTTTTATGCAAATTAGTGCATAGTTAAGAACTTTATGCCTCATTTGCGAATACAAACATAAAAGCACTTGGATATGGATGTCCATGTCCCACAGGCCGCAGCCAGACATTAATGAGGAAAAGGAGCAGTAGCCCCAGGCCCTTGCCACTAGGGGGCCCCGGAGCGGTAATTGAAATGCTTGCTTTTGTCCTATAAACCCTTATTGAGTGGTAATGTTTAAGTTTGTGGGGTGTGTGTGTGTGTGTGTGTGTGTGTGTGTGTGTGTGTGTGTGGAGGGGGTTATGAAATTAGATGTGAAAATGACGGGTCTAAAAAGTGTGGGTTTAGTGATATTTACCTGATACTAACAAAGTTATGAAGTTCATTAAGGGTGCTGCTGTCATATAGTCTATCCCTGTGTTCCAATACCCATACTTCCCGTACTTACTATTTAGGCTGCATCCAAAGTGAATGGAGCTTATAAGTACTGGAAGTATAGGTATTGCCTGCTTGATTTAAATCTGTATGACAATATGGCCGCACATACTTCTAGGAGGCTTTGTGCTTCATCAGTGCCTCAAATTTTTACTTAATCTACTTAGCAGAAACAGCTTTAATGCAACAGTTGTTTACAGCACATTGATTTTCTCTCTTCTCCTTTTCAGGATCCAAGACAAGCAGAGTCACATTTATTCCTACCAATTAAATACAAAGGTTTGTACTCTGGTGACAGCATCTGCATAATGTCTTCTTATAGGGCATCTTGTAAAGCTAAAAGACGCAAAGTCAAAAAATTAGTGAGGGACACAGAGCAGGATATTATGTTTGAATATAATTTATCAGCTGCTAATTCCAGTTTTGAAACCACAAATCCTATCACAATCTCTTCTGAGTGCCAGTTAGATGGTTTCCCAACAACTTCTGACTTCTCACTAAACAGACCACTAGTCAACAGTGATCTGCAGGAACATATCGACTTGTGCACTGCACAGATAGATTCAGATTTAGATTGTGAACCAGTGGCTGACGAAATAGAACCTGAAAGTGACAGTGACAGTGGCCCTGGCAGTGATGATGATGAGCCTAATGAAGACTTCTTAAAAACAAGCTTAAAATATTGGGCCACATCCTATTCTGTGTCTCTTGTTGCACTGTCCTCTTTGCTCTCCATCTTAAGGGTGTTTCACCCCACCCATCCCAAAGATGCAAGAACATTACTTGGAACACAAGCAAGTGTGCCTACCACTAAAATAGAAGGCGGAGAATACTATCATTTTGGGATAGTACAGGGAGTACTTTCACGGTTGCAATGTTTGAGTTTACCAGCAACTCTGACTACTCTTGTTTTACAATTCAATGCGGATGGTCTACCTTTATTCAAAAGTTCAAAGCTTCAGTTCTGGCCCATACTTGGTTGTCTGAAATGTGACTACACTAAGTCCCCTTTTCTTGTTGGTATCTTTTGTGGTGAAGGCAAGCCAAAGAGTCTTTCTATGGGTATGCAGGATGTGACAAGTGTTTTCAAGAGGGAGTATGGCGAAACAAAATGACATATCCAGAAACCAAAGTGAGGCTAAGGACAGACGACAGTTTCAAGGATAGGGTTGATGAGGAGCACCACATTGGAACCAGTCCTTTATCTGAGGTGGTTAATATGGTGTCAATGTTTCCAATAGACTACATGCATCTCAGCTGTCTCGGGGTAACTCGAAAACTTTTGAATATGTGGTTAAAGGGGAAGAAGACAACAAGGCTTCCGTCAGACACTGTAGGGACAATTTCTGAGAAATTCCTCAAGCTGCGCTCCCACATGCCCTGTGAATTTAATAGAAAACCAAGGGCACTAGCTGAACTGGATCGGTGGAAAGCCACTGAGTTCCGTTCATTTATGCTTTATTGGGGCCCAATTGTTTTGAAGGACTGTGTTCCAAGTGACATATATGACAACTTTATGTTGTTTTCCGTTGCCATGTATTTGCTGCTTTCCCCAGGTATTTCTGAGGAAATGCTATCTTTTGCAGAGAGGGTAATGGTGTCTTTTGTTCAGCACTATGGGCAGTTATACGGAACAGATGAAATTGTTTACAATGTCAGGGATTAAAGTTCTCCGTCGCTAAGACGGATTTCCGTTAATTGCATCGAGTCTATGGGTTCCCGTCTGTCCTTAATGTCTTAAATTCACTTTGCATAATGTTAAGGCCGTAAATAGGCTTTCGTTTATCAAATAGTGTGATAAATGTCTTAATTTTTGTTTGAATAGGTCTTAAATTAAGGAAAGACGAGGTGTATTCACCTTGCTGAGGGGGATGTGATAAAGCCTGGATTGGAGCGAAAGCACGTTCCTCTCTCCACTCTAACATTCTGTAATCGCTTATGGTCCACTCCGGGTTTTCAATTCCCGCTCACGGAAAAACTGCTCCGTGTTCACTTAGATTTGGAGAAGTGCATGTCAGGCTACAGCTGGTTTGCTGCGGTCCGAATCCGAGCGCGTTTGTTCCCTGCGCCCCCCGTAGCGTTGGTCTGGTTTCACATTCAACTTAATTCTATCGAACCTTGGTGCGTTTGCATGCATATTACGTCAAAGCAAACGTGCACGGCGCATGATAGAAAACAGAATGCGGGTCAATATTGGCCGTTTCTCAATACCAAGTACGCAAACTTCGGACTTGCGTCCTTGATAGTTCGGACTTGCCAAGTTCGACTCAGGAGAAGGAACTCCCGAGGACGCGAGTCCGGTTATTCTGCAAACGGAACCGCGGCGTTCTTGATCGCGTCACTCAGCTCGCTCTGGCTACTCCGGTTATCTCTTTATGTAGGCTATAGCCTATTTTAGGCAACAATAAAACGAAATATGGTATAAAATACAACTCTGCCTCTTTTCATCAACAATAAAACGAAATGTATGCAAAACACCTCTATTCATTTATAAATTAACATATTATCATAAACATATTAATGGCCACACAAATGTGGTTCAGACAACGCACATTGATTATCTTCACTCCATATATTTATATCAACACGAAATATAAAACACAACCCTGCTTCTTTTTGTTTTCATTTTAAAAATATGAAACATTATTGATCATGGGTTGTATCGTTTTATTTTATTATGCATGTACACATACAAGAGAATGCATTGTAAAATATATAAAGAATATTTTATATATTTTAGAATATATAACATTACACAACCCTGTCTCTCTTTGTTAAATGTCAGTTTTAATGATCAATAATATCCAGTATAAAAGTTTAAGTAGCCTAATATAAGAAGCTATACAGCAAACAATTCAGTCAAACATTAGTCAGCTCTCTAATAGGCTAAAAAGTTCAAGTTAAATAGCCTGAATATATAGTTATGAAACTTCACTTTGCCCTCAGCCAAAATGATTTGCCATTAAACAAACTATATATTAATATGATTTAGCATTGTTTGGTCTTATAAGATAAATAAAAACATGCACTAAAAAGTTATGTAGATGGTTGATTATTTGTCAAGCTAAGTAATTTTTTTCATAGATTAAAATAGCTTTTAAAATATGCAACCTGGCAATATTAAAGCGGTTTAAAACATCTCCCCTTAAAACGCTATTGGTCTCGACTATTTAAATAGTTAAAGGAATATGAGTTGGCCTGAAAAGAAATTTCAGTCAGAAGAATTTTTTTCACTTTAATCCCTGCAATGTACACCAGCACATTCATTTGGCTGAGGAATACAAGCACTTTGGCTCTCTTGATAGCATTTCAGGATTCCCCTTTGAAAACTATCTGGGACAAATTAAGCGACTTGTGCGCAAACCACACCAGCCTCTACAGCAAATAGTTAAAAGGTTATCGGAAATTACATATATTGAAGCACCAAATCCCAAAAATGAACAAATATTACACAAAATCCACACTGATGGTCCTTTGCCCCACCAGTTCACATCCTCTCAACAGTACAAGAAGGTTTCTACTAATCAGTTCACTTTATCAACAAAAGTGGGAGACAATTGTATTGAAGTGGCAGATTGCTTTGCGTTAGTGGTGAATATTCTGAAGTCAGATAAAGATGTATATGTAATGTAAAGAAGATTCAGAAACAAACAGCCATACTATATGTACCCCTGTGATTCAACGTACATTGGAACACACAAGGTCAGTAGACTTGAAGAAAACGCAGGGATAGGCAAACTAAGCTGTATCAAGCGAAAATGTCTTTTTTCCCAGATGGAGATGGTGGCATAGCAATACCATTGCTTCATCATGGGATGATGTATTAGTAGGGGTTCTCAGGGTAGGGGTTCTCAGGGGAGGAGGGTGGCGCTTGGCCGCACCAGCTGCAGGTCCCACAGAAGGAGGGTGGCGCTGGGCCGTACCACCAGCTGCAGGTCCCACAGAAGGAGGGTGGCGCTGGGCCGCACCAGCTGCAGGTCCCACAGAAGGAGGGTGGCGCTGGGCCGTACCACCAGCTGCAGGTCCCACAGAGAGAGGGTATGATGCCATACTTCCAGCAACACTTTTTGTACAGCCGTGGACACAGAATTCCACAATGAAATTGACATAGCATGACATAAAATGACGTCCTTTGGTAGCTGACAACACATTCTGCCCTCTCAAAGTTTTGTTGATGGTCCCAATATATAAATTAATATCTTTGTTTTGCAGGTGATATATATATATATATATATATATATATATATATATATATATATTAATGCATATAAATTAATTTTATACCTTTTAGATAATGGTTGAACCAATATTGATTCAGTAACATTATTTCGACATAAAATCAACATAAAATCAACTTAAATTGATATGTAGATTCTCATTAGATGATGGTTGATTCACCATTGATTAAGTAACATTATTTCAACATAAAACCAACTGAAATTTAAATGTAGATTCTCATTTAGATGATGGCTGAATCACCATTGATTAAATGTCAGTATGGTTGAAAATCCGATGTTGATTCAACACAAAAGTAGAGGGGACACTTTCAACATCGGATCAATGTTAGGCTTCAACGTAGTTTCAACATTTCTGCCAAACCATATTTCAACGTTGATTCAACTGAATTTTGCTATGTGGGTAGCTAAAGCCAAATAAATAGCCGTTCTTGCCTTTCATTACAGACGCAATGTCCGCTTTTAGGGGCCGTTCACATAGGGCCTATCGCTTCTTTTGCGCGCTCAAGTTTGTTATTTCAAATGAGGCTCATAATGGAAGCGACGCGGTCTCGACGCGCATGTGGTGTGGCGTGCTCGTTTTTCCAGGCGCGCGCCTATGCCGCGGCGAGATGAAAACATCTCAACTTTTCAGAATGCCGCAAGCGCGCCGTACTTCATGAGACAAAAACCAACCGATAAGCTTGCATTTCCGTAACAACATCAAAAGCTCAGCCGAACAGATCATAGCTGTTCACGGCAGGGTTTTATTTCTCATTTACATACATATATCTAGTAGTAAAGCTAATGCAAGGGCTAGGAATCATTAATCCTTTGCTGATACTTCCTCGTCATCATGGAGTGCGCAGTTCATGGTTGCATAGCAACGACAGATGCCATGGGAGCGCTTGTGGAAAGAAGGAGAGCGTTTTTAGGCGCAATATGTGAACGGCCCCTTACAGAGCTGACAAATTATTATATTTTTAACATCCTTGATGAAAAACTTCCACACATCTGATATGTGGTGTCTGTTGGTGACGTTCGCCATTTTGAATTAATTTATGGTTAATGGCATAGAGGTTAATGGGCGCTCGAGTAGTCGATTGTTTCCAACAGCGCCGACTAGTGGATGAAGTAGTCGATCCAGTGTTGCCAACTTAGCAATTTTTTTGCTAGATTTAGCAACTTTTCAGACTACCCTAGCAACTTTTTTTTTCAAAAAGCACCTAGCAACAAATTTTAAGGGGTTGAAGCTTGCCAGCCCCTAAAAGTTATTAATGATATCGTTAAAATAGTCCAAGTGACTACAGTGACTCACTGTCGTTAAATCCCTTAGAAGCCTATGGAGGAGTGAACCAGCTCTCAGATTTCATCAAAAATATCTTAATTTGTGTTCCGAAGATGAACGAAGGTCTTTGATGAACAGTGTTGTGCTAGTTACTAAGATATAGTAACTAGTTACAGTTACTAGTTACTTCATTCAAAAAGTAACTCAATTACTTTGTTGATTACTTACACCAAAAAGTAATGCATTACTGTTAAAAGTAACTTTTTAGTCTCCAACACGTCGCTCGCGAGCTACCAGTAGCTCGTGGCCTGATTGGAGGTAGCTCGCCAAGGGGCCGTTCACATATCACGTCTTTTGCGCGCTCAAGTTCGTTATTTCAAATGTAGGAAGCTCATAATTGAAGCGACGCGCTCATTTTTTCCAGGCGCAGTGAGATGAAAAAATGCATTAGCTACTAAAACTTCTTTGTCATTGTGGAGAGCGCAGTGCATGGTTGCATAGCAACGACAGACGCCACGGGAAAATCGGACCGAATTTTTCTATTAATAATAAAAGATAAGCTAATGTGCATTGTAAACGTCAGTAATTTATCTTTTTTGACTCATTCTTTTTATAAAAAAGATTAAAAGGCTGAAATATGCAAGGTTTCTTTTTATAAATCTTTTTTGTCAAAACTTTATTTGAACTTGTAGGCTACATACTAGTAGATAACATGTCCAGTACTCCTTTAAAATCTGGCCATCATTTTTAATGTTGTTATTTTAAAGTTTATGTAAACAAAAAGTGCATATTAATGCTAATTATATTTGTTATTTGCTGGTTTTAGACATAAAACTTGGTGAATTGATTTTATTTTGTGTAGTATTAGTTCTTTTTGAACAGGATTCTGTGATAACCGTGATCATTTTGGTCACTATAATCATAAAATTAAATTTCCATTTCATCTCTAGTTAAGATGCACTATAAAATCAACTATAATTATGTTTTGTTTTTACATTATAATATGCAAAGTACAATTGTCTTTATAAAAATGTATCTCTGATTCTGTTCTTTTCTCTGACATTTAAGGGTGACATATATGGGCCTACAAAAACTCTTTTAGGTCTAAAACAGTTTAGATGGTTGTTAATATGAGAGTTATGAGACATTATTTAAGAGATTAAAGTATTGTATAATTAAAGTAGCTCTCGGCCACTATCTTTTAAAAAAAAGTAGCTCTCAAATGAAAAAAGGTTGGAGACCCCTAGTCTACACAAACACAAAACTGACTTAAACAGAAAGTAATTTTTAAACAATATTTTATTTAAGTCAGACCAGCACAAATTGAATATATCACAAGGATTTCTGTGGTGACTCGCTATGCTGACTCGCGATCTTCGCAGTAGTGAACGTGCCAGAGAGAAATGCACACGGATTTACATAAGCAGAGAGCAGTCTGTAGTCTGTTTTCTTTCGTTTTGAATTGTTCTGTTTAAAAGTAGACATGTCTGTGAGGCAAGTAGGTTACCTTATACGCCGAGCTTCGGTTCATTTATGAGACGAGCTCCAGTTCACCCGCTGGCGCCTCCCGTTTCGTGATTATCTATCGTCTGCTATATTTACTTCTTATTTATTAAATCCAGGCAATTGGTTGATGAAACATTGATTAAAATTAAGATACAATTAATGCAAAACGAAATTCACTTTAAAGAAAGGTTTTGCGCTTTCTGTTTGATGTCTTTGTGAAAGTTTTAAAGCATATTTTAGTGCCACTTTTAGAGCGCTCACGTACGGAGAACTGTCACGTCCGTAACATTGTTTCTTCCTCATAAATGCAACACTAAAAATAAAATAAAATAAAATAAAATAAAATAAATATTTTGTTCTGTGGAGACTGAGAGCCAATCCTTCTTCATCCAGTGGGTAGTATTACTTTGGTTTGCGCAGTGTAATTCACAGAATTACTAAACAATATTTTAGGCCTATAAAATTCAGCCCGTATATATGTGCATTTTCTAAGCTTAGAAAATGGACAAAATTCATTTGATTCTAATCATAATGTAACATTGATTTCTTTATAGGCTATTTGCTATTAGTAAAGTAAATCCTTATGTTTTTTATCCAACTAGGCTATGTGTGGGCCTTATGTAATATACGGGACAAATCGCTTCCCTTATTGATTTGATACGGGACGCATCATTTTACTTGTAAATACGGGACAATTCCGTATTTTAAGGGATGGGTGGCAAGCAACCCTACCACCAATCCTACAATGCGTCGCTACTGCAAACAGGTTAGGCTGTAGGCTACACTTCAGCCAAAATTAATTCATTTAAAAAAGTAACGGACAACGCACCATATGGTAACGGTAACGGAGTTAATTTATTTAAAAAGTAATGCGTTACAGTATGAGTTACTGTCAAAAGTAACTGCGTTACAGTAATGCGTTACTAGTAACGCGATACTGCCCAACACTGGTGATGAACAACATGAGGGTGAGTAAATACTGACAGAATTTTCAGTTTGGGTGAACTAACCCTTTAAGATCGCTGTGGAAATCGCAGTGAAAACCGGAAGACAAAAGACAACGAGCACAGGAGCGGGGCTACATATAAGGTATATATAGCCAGGCACAGAGACTGTGTGGGCAGCAGCAGCAAGAAATGTGCAGCAGCAGTAGCACGCATTTCACATTTTTGGCAAAATAATTTAAACACATTAAGTTCAGAGTACAATTGTTTGCTTGGCAAGTCACTATTTTTTTTTTTTTTAAAGGACAAATTTATAATTTCCTACACAAGTAAACTACATCTATCATCATGTCTCAATCAAAACTGTACAGCCAGAAGTTCAGAAAAAAGTGGGAGTCTTTACCTGAATTTAAAGGCAGCAGTTGGGGATGACTGTCGAGCATACTGTGCGTATTGCAAATCAGATATGCTTGCAAAAATGTATGCCATCAAAAAACACTGTGCTACAGCAAAGCATATAAATAAATCAAAACCATATAACCCCGCAAAGCAATCTACATTACCGCAGCTAGTTAAGAAAGTGGATAACTGCAAAAGTGCAGAAGCTACTATGGCAATGTTCATTGCGGAACACTGTTCACTTCTAGCATGCGACCATTTAGGTATGGCTTGCAAACCTGCCTTTTCAGATTCTGTGGCAGCAACAAACTTCCAAATGCACCGCACCAAGTGCACAGAAATGATTAAGGGTGTATAGGCTCCTTATTTTCTGAAAAGGATAATATCAGATTGGAGGCGGCGATGCCAGATCAATAGCAAAGGCAATAGTTGAGTTTCTTGAAAAGTGTAGCCTTAAAAAGGAGAATCTTTAGGGTATTGGCACTGATAATGCGTCCGTGATGACTGGGCTGCACAATGGCATACACAAGATTTTAAAGGAAGAATGTGCTTTGCCCAATTTGGTACTCATCCGCTGTGTGTGCCATTCTTTACAATTGGCTGTCAGTGCAGCATCCAAAGAAACCATCCCTAGATGTGTGGAATAATTAATCAGGGAAACCTACAACTGGTTTTCGATTTCCCCAAAACGGTGAGAGGAATACAAAGCAGTGTATGCCACCATTAATTGTCGTCAGAAACCCCTGCAGATCACCAAAGTGTGTGCCACACGTTGGCTATCGATTGAGCCTGCCGCAACTCGTATATTGGACCAGTGGGAAGAACTGAAACTCCACTTTGAGTTGACCAAGTCCAGTGAGCATTGCTACATGGCAGATGTGCTGCATGCCATTTACATGGTCAAGACCAACTATGTCTACCTTACATTCTTAAAATCAATTCTGTCTGAAGTTCAAGTTGTAGTAAAGTCATTTGAGGGAGAACAGACAGATCCTGTCAAGCTTTTGGACAATCTGGTACACCTCATATCATCAATGTGTAGCAGAGTAGTCAACCCTATGGTAAAAATTAATGTCCTGAAGGATGCCATTGATGGTCATCTCAGTCCAGCACCATATCTTGGGTACCTTTTCGAAAGCACAATGTACCAACTCAGTCTTGCGCCAGAGGATGAAAAAGTAATTCGGAGACGATGCATCAACTATGTTATTGCTCTAAGCAAGGAGCTGCAAGGAAGGCTCCCAGACAATCTCGAAACCTTACGAAACATGGCCCAGTTCAGTGTTAAGGAAACACTAAAACACAATAAAGGCACCAATGAAATTATTAAAGTAGCTGAGCTACTGGGGTACCACCCCCAGTCAATTGACAAAATTGTTTCCCAATGGAGAAATATCCATTTATTGAGTTGGGTATTACTATGGGAGACGCCCTAGACACACAGTGTATAACTACACAGACGCTTCAGGGTTAAAACCAATTAAAGAACTGTGCAAAGCTGCACTGGCTGCCCTCTCCTTGCCACACTTAAATGCAGTGGTTGAACGGCTGTTCAGCCAAATGAGTGTGGTCAAGTCAAAGTTAAGAAATAGACTGTCATTGCACACTCTCAACCCTGGCGTAGGCCCCGTCCATAGCTCGCAATCCGAGAGTCCGGACTCTGCATTTCCTGCCTGAAGACGAAGGCAGGGGGGGCAGCAGACCCCCTGGGAGGTACAGGAAGGGACCATCCTGGTGGTGGTGGGGAGGATGGAGGGGAAGGAACCATCTTGGAGGTGTTGACGAGGATGGAGGTAAATGAAAGCGTCAGCATCTGCGAACTCAAACATGTGTAAGTACCAGTCTTTTATACCGCAAGTATTAGATATGATTGTATAGATGAGAAGGTAATAAGTGACGCAGCAATTGAGTCTTCCTGGCAGAACTTAACGCTAAAGCTTCCATTTCTGCAACAGTTTGACACCACAGCAGCATACAGCTTTAAGCCTCTGGGGACAGATTGGGCGGTACCGCCCAAAATGGCATACTTTTACAAATGTTTAATTATCTTAAAAACTGTTAATGATAGAGAGGTGCAGTCTTTTTTGCCGTCTTCATCAGATTCCGCTGAAAACAGTGATAACAAACTTACCCGGCTTGTATACACACTTCCTTGTTGCGCAATACCACTACGTCAAAGGCCAATAAAAACCAATGTTGTTTGGCAGATTCACGAGCAACAACCAATGGAAAAATTGCCGATGGAGGAATATTTTTTTACCCAATCAGAGGAAGGTTACCATGACGTATTCTATCAAATCGGAGGACTCTGTAGCCTTGCAAGGGGTGGTACTATATACTATTACGCAAACAGTGTTGAGTGGCAGAAACGACAGAAAGCCAACGGACAGCGTCGAGTATAAACAAGGCTTTACGGAGTGAGAGCGCACAGAGATATGAGAGAGAGACAGAACAATTATAATATATATATATATATATATATATATATATATATATATATATACACAATTATAGCATTATTTATTGTTTTAGCACTTTTATGATGGCAAGCAGTAAACGATTTATGGTGGAACAAGCTCTGGAACAATTACTGGAGAGTGACGAGGAGAAAGCATTGCTTAGAAAATTCTAAGCATTCCTAAGAAAAATGCCTGGGACTATTTGTAAATAAAGTTACATTTTTCATTGTTCTTTACACGGTTTATTTAACAATTACACATGACTGTCAAGCAAAGGCTTTGACAAATATATTTTTTGTTCAAAAACTGCTCACTATTGTTGTGTGATGTGTGATTTTCAGAAATAAATGCCAAAAATCTAATTTCTGTTTTTGAAATTCTCTAGTTTATTGTACATTTTCACTCATACTTCCTTATAAACATATTACATGCATGCTTATATTAGCTTAGGGTCTTCTGAATCCATAGATACCAAACACATAGTGTTCCATCTCCATTAAATATAGTTTATAAGCCCAAATCTAAAAATAGAGAAAACGGACCAAAAAGATCCTAGTCCCCAGAGGGTTAAAGCCATGCCATCCTTTTCTGCTGATACTGTAGAAGATTTTATTATTTAGAAAACAAGTAATTTTGCTATATATTTGGACACAATTATTTCTTCTGTCTGTGACTTTGGATTTCCTCTGTGTATGTGAAAGACCTTGAATGGAATGTTGTTTGCTGCAGAAAATTCTATTCTGAGAAGTCACATGGTAAAAGACCTTTACCCAAAACTATCTATAGGGTGTGTTACCTTCTTTGGAAGAAGAAGTATGTATATAACTCTGAACCAAAATGTACTCGGGAGCGCGCACTGGAAGGCCAGAGGGCCAGAGAGCGTTAGAGCGCCGTTCTATGGAACGGGACGGCGTTCGAAAATAAAGTCTAATTATTTCTGGCATCAAAGATCTCTGCGAAGTTATTTTTCAGAAAGATTGAAAACCACAACATTTGGCGCCCGAACAGGGACTTGGTTTTTGAAGCAAAAGGAACCACGAAAGGCGACTCTGGTGACCGACACAGACAACAGTGGCCACTGTACTTTGAGGTGAGCAATTTTTGCTTTTGAAAAAGTATGTGTTGTCACCAGTGAGCCAGAGTGGTAAGACCCTTTAAAATGCTTCTCCAAGTTTAAAGAACTAAAAAATTGAAAAGAGGATCTTTGATTCTAGAAATAAGTGTCTATTGTTGTTGATGATGTCAAGTAATGTGTAATAGCGCGGCGGAGCTCCCGTTAGTGTTTGCCAGTGTTTATATAATCTGATGCAGATTGTATTAATGTTGGTAGGATGCTGATGTGCCGCTAAAGGTTTTGTCGTATGTACGTAAGAATTTATGTTTACTGTTAAAGGATAACAGTTATTGTTTTTTCTTGTCAAGAGGGCCTTGAGGATGACAAGTGTACTGATAGAGGTTATCAGTTTTTTATAGATTTAAGTATACTGATAAAGGGTATCAGGTTTCTGTGTTTCCTATTAAGAGGGCCTTGACGGATAATGGGATAGCATGTACACAGATGAAATTAAGTATACTGGTAAAGGTTACCAGAACTCTGTGTTTCTTATTAAGAGGGCCTCGACGGATAATAAGATAGCATGTACACAGAGGATTATAAGTACTGATAAGATATCAGTGTTGATCTGTGTTTACTTGTAAGTGGGCCTGGACGGATACAAGTATAGCATGCGTACAGATCAAGGTTAACTTCCGGTTACCGTTTTGTTAAAGATTTGGCAAAAGTCTGCTCGGGGAAGTTATGTTTGGCTTAACAGTTACCGCCTCGACTAGCGTGGGACTGCTCGGGTTAAGTTAAATCCTATGGAATAGGGGAATTAGAAGTTTAGCTTATGGTTACCGCATTGTTATAGGAATGACAATGGACTGCTCGGGTAAGCTAAATTGAATCGCAGAGGTCTGTGATAGTTTAAAGTTATTCAGTGAAGTATTGTTTGTAAAAACAGTGAGAAACACTGTGAGTAGAATATAGCTCTGTGTGTGTATGTAGGATCCTGTCCTGTGTGTCTGCTTGACTGTGACTGTGGTTAAAAATAGGTGACAAGGAATGTGTGAATGAGCTTGAGAGACGTCTACTTTATAAATGATGAGTATTAAAAGTAAAGTAAATAGTAAAAGAAAACAATTGTTTCAAGATATTAATCTTACAGATTATTGTAGCATGAAATAAGTAAAAGTATAAAATATATATTTAATTAATAAATGGACTGATATAATGATATATATGAATAGATAATGATAAATAAGAATGCACGTGCTTAATATATTATATCTTATATCTGAAGACGTCTAAAATTTGTATCTCATTATCCCTGAAGACAAAGTGAGAGAAAAATGATTCTATTGTAGATAATTAAGTTTGTGCTAAGGAAAAAATAACTTGTGCAGTGTGCTAAAAGTGAACAAGATTGGGTGACAAAGTTTAAACAGTCATAAATAATTTACAGCAATCTTAGAATTGTAGTAAATGGGAATTGTTGAGAATGGGTGAGGAAAAGTTTATTCACCATGTTAGATTATTTTGAGCACAGCATGCAAATATAGGAGAAAGATTGAAGGCTGATTTTATGATAGGGAAAATTATTTAATTGTATTATACTCAGAAAATCAAAGTTAGATTATTGCTCATATTGCAATGAAGAAATAGCTTGCTTTTTCCTGCAACGAAAAACTTGCTTTACTAAAAACAGAATGGGAGAACTGCTGTTGTCAACCAGTGATTATTATATAATATAAAAGATCTAGGAAAAAGATGGTTAAAAGTGGAATTTAGATAAAGAGCTAATAGCTCAGGAACAAATATTTATAAAGATGAATTTGATCTATGCAGCTCTCTGAGTGTTCAAGTTTCAGATGGCTTCAGTGTCGAATGGAAGAGGTGAAAGGTCAAAGACGACTGCAGAGAGAAGAAGAAGAGAGGGTGAGGGGCTTTCAGCTCCCCTTCTGAAGATGACCACTCTCTGGAAAACTCAGCATGGAGAAAGACTGATTTAATGCTGGAAAAGGTGAAACGTTCACTATTTCACTGGAGACTTTTTCCTGAGGACAAGAGGAAAATCCTGAGATGCAAAGCTGTGGCAAAATCTATCAAAAGCCCAAACTCAGCAGAGGCAGAGAAAAAACAGAGCCAATATTCCTGTTTACACCAAGCCTTGAGTGACAGCTAGGCTGACGACACATGCAGAGCGACAGCCAAGAAGCTTTAACAGACTGTTAATCTAAAAACAGAAGAACTGACCGAAACCCTTCCCTTACGGGCAACACAGGTGTGGCAACTCCGATTATCACTCTAGAGACTGCTTCAAATTTAGTTATTATATTAACTTTATTCATTCTGATTATTCACTGGTCTCATAAGCAATTCTTTATATTCTCTGCTAAACTAACCCTCTTTGCTTTTCCAGTAGGTTCAAGTCCAGCCATATAAAAAAGAAAGAGAATACACTGAAAGAGACAAGTGGGTGCTCAACTCACCAAATAGTTCAATCTGAGGCTGGATTTGTTATAGTGAGGGCTATTATATGAAACAACTATAGGGCTAAAAGCATGAGAAAAATTAATCTGTAGCAAAGAAAAAGATAGGGAAAAATTGTCAAAGAATTATCATAATTGTTTACAAAACAATGATACTGGTCACTCCATTTTGTTTTGGTAAGTTTTTAGAGATATAGATTGGAGAAAAAATTACTCCAAAAGTCCAAGCTTATGAAATCGCAAAAAATGCTGTCAGAACTGGGATAATGAGATGGAAATGTTGTTGGCCATGGATCCAAGATTATGCAGAGATCTCCAATTTATTTCTTAAAGCAGCTCATGAGCAAAAAACAAAAAAGAATAGGAAAAATCAGAAAAACAAATGACAAAATGTATTTGAAAAATTACAATTGGCAGGCTTATTATTCTAAAATACTTAGTCTATTAGAATTTGTAAAAAGAAAAAAAGGATTATAACAATGGTGTTAAACTAAACCGTATGATCATTTCTCACTTCTCAATAGTGTTTGAGATAGCTGTGTTGACCTGATCAACCCTTGGCTAAAATTATAGGATGCCACATTTAGAGCACAACCTGCAAGAATGTATGCTGGCCAGTGTGTGTGTGAGAGAGACACTGAGTGTGAATGAGTGAGAGATGATGTTTGAAGAAACATCTAAGGCAAATCAATTATTTTGCCAATACAGCTGTATTTAAAATTTAACATGTGGGCCCACAGGGCAAAATCTGCCCAATAAAAAATAATGACCATGGATGGATTTGGTTAAATTTCCTGGTCAGGAACTGAAGTAACAATATGAAAAAACAAAGAATGAAAAGAGAAAAATAAAAAGAGAAAAAACAGTGCCACATTTGCGCAGCGCATAACATATCTGACTTTCTTTTCAGCATAACACGTCTGCCTTTCTTTTCAGCATATCGTGATTGAGCTGATCTTTGTCAAAAGTATGAAATATTGTCTTGTAACTTTTGTCAAAGTGGGTTGAGTATTGTCCAAGATGCCTAATAAATAGTGGGTTGATAGTGGAACTCAAGACAAAGAGATAACTGAGTTGAATTGCCTAATTATAAGAGTACATTGAAATTTATTGTGAGAAAAATGCAAAAAGTTGCAAATAATGATGAAAAGTCAAATTTATGAAAAACAAATAGGAATATATGGATTAAAGTCCTGCTGTTAATGAAAGCAGAAAGGACACCACTCAGCCCACATGACCTTTCTACAGGTAACATCGAGAAGGACAATGGGACAGATGAGCAGATGATTGAAATCACATGTTGTTTTCACTAACAAAAATAATTAAGCTTTAATTTACAGATAGCAGCAGCTCAATTCCAGGAAGGATTCTGGAACAAGTCTAAAAAAAAGAACCAGTAACTATGCTTTGTAATTTCAGAGGAAGTGATCAACAGAGTGACATTTGAGTTCATGCCTCTCAACTTAAAATAAACCAACTGACTTCAGCAACCCCCCACAACTGAAGTGAGGGATCAAGGACATGCTGACAATGAGAGAAAATAGTCCATTGCAACGAACGACTCACTGGAGACACCCTGGTGAAAGATGTAATGATTGATGACAAGGTTAACAGAATGATCAAATCATGAATGGAAGAAAAGACAAACTTGACCAGAAACACAGGAATGAGAGGAACTGTGCAAAGAAAAGAGAATCAACAGAGATGAGTACAAGCTCAAACAATAGTCAACATCAACCAACTTTCCTATGATTGAATGTTCAGCCCTTGAATAGATTCAGTAGCAACTTAATAATAACCCCACCATAACAAAAATGATTGAAAGTCCATATCCATATATTAAATCCATATATTAAAGCAACATAGAAAACAATGATAATGAAAAAAAAGAAAAGAAACTAAAATAATGTTAACAATTAATTTAAGAAATTGATATAGCATAATGGGAATTAAGACAATTCATGAAGGAAAATTTTAGAACTAAAAATAACTTTTAAATAAATCTTAATGGGTACTCATTTGCAATTGGGCAATACAAGGGTATACTTAATTAATTTAAGGCTACAGTTGAAATTAAAGCAAGTATTAACAAATATTAAATTTTAATTTTAATTGATAAGAATACATTTTGATTCAATATGCAATTGATTAGCTAAAATTATATCAAGTAGTGCTTAGTAGTAGAAAGTTTATAGACATACAAGAAGTTATTGAAATTCAGTAACAAACAAGCCCTTGTGAACAATCTAAACGGCACCAGAGGGGGGTCAAGAATAGATATTTGGCATTCACATGAAGGACAGATTGTCGAACCAATGAATACTTTTGAATATTCTCAGTCCAGATGCGCAATGGTTTTAAACCAGTGCGCAAAGGGGGGAGTAAGGCAAGGAAATTAAAATTTAAAATAAAGTTAAAATTAAAGGCAAAGGCATTTTAAATTAAAAGGCATTTTTGCAAAGTTTTGTGAAATTTGTGGCAAAAACAAAGTTAAGAAAAGAATAGCGACAAAAATAGGCCATATATCAGTATACCAGAAGAACTATTATATCACTTGGTAATGGATTATGTGGACATGATATAGATGGGTAAAAGCAATGAAATCAACAGAGGAGGGCAGGAACAGAAATTAAATCTCTGACAGAGAAGTAATCCTTAGATTGGAAGTCTAAGCAGAAATAACGTCAGATAATGGGTCAACTAAACAGAAGTATTGAAGATTGAAAATAAATTGCATACGAATACAAGGAAGTTTTAATAATAATTAAGTTATAATGCTAATGGTTTAAAAGGATGATAGACAAACTTTTAGATTGTTAGATATAAAGAAAAAGAAATGTACATATAAGGAATATGTAAGAGTGCAAAAAGTTATTTGCTAGAGTTATTTTTCTAATTGTCTAATGAGTTTATTGAATGACTTTTATGAGATAAATGTAACATTGCTCTGAAGCTTTCTTAGTTAGAGTGATTACATAAGACATAATTAGTTTATTCATGATAGCTTATTTAGAAATTAGTAGAAATGAAAAAAAAATGTATTCAGTTTAGTCTTAAACTGAGGAGCTACAATGAGAATAGGAAGCAATATGCGAGATTAAAAAGGTCAAAATGGAATTTATTGTTTAAATTTGGTAATAAAATAGACAGTAAGTGAAATGTATTGCAATTTATTAGATAGGTGTAAAGTGTTCTGTTCAAATTGACTGACTAAAAAATGGATTATTTGAATTTAAGAATTGATATTCTTTCATAAAAAGCGATAGAAATGATAGTTATGTTTACCCAGCCATATTTTGAATTAATAGCCATATGGATCAAGTAGAAAAAAAATGCATAATAAATTAATTAAACTACTATAATAAGCAGAAGATTTATTATAATGCTTTGTCTGCATTAGGAGAAAAACAATTATATGAAAAAAGTAGAATGACTTATGTTTGGTGATCAGTGTTGCACTTTTACTAAATAATATTGTGCAGGGAGGAAAATTTAGCGATTACGATTGAGTCAAGAAAAACTTAAGAGCAGAAGTTAAGGAAAACTTAATGAAAAGTTTTGAAAATTAAGGTTTGCTCAATTAGGGATATTGAAAGTGGGTTATTATTCTGTTGTATACTTTGTATATTAAGATCACTAGTTGGAAAACCACGGTTAAACGAATGGAAATGCGGAAAAAAGATAATGAAAACTAATTTGAGAGGGCAACCAAATTGATATTTACAAACCCTGGATGTTGATCCCATTAAATGAGGAATTGAGGACGAAGAAGATGATTGATGAGCCAGACCCTAGAGGACATCTACACCGCAAGAAAACTTTCAATAGTATAAGAGACTTTTATGTTTGATATACTCTACATAACTGTGACAATAACATGCAATGCAAGAACAAAGGTATACACACACTTATAACAATGTTTCAGTTTGTCTGACTAGGAGACCTCGATTCTTTTACTTTTTCCATTAAACAAAAAAGAAAGAACAACTAAAAGAAATAAAAATGTATGGAAAAAGATGTTTGGCTCGAGTGCTCCTCCGGAGTGTGGTGGCTTAATCCAGTAATTGGAAAGGAGAATGGGTGACTCAGTTGGGTCACTAGGTAGCATAACTGAGGGAGCTGGATTTTGAAACTACACTCTGGAAAAAAGATAGTGAATGTGAGGCTTAATAAGCCTCAGAGGAGGGAATGTAGAAGATTTTATTATTTAGAAAACAAGTAATTTTGCTATATATTTGGACACAATTATTTCTTCTGTCTGTGACTTTGGATTTCCTCTGTGTATGTGAAAGACCTTGAATGGAATGTTGTTGCAGAAAATTCTATTCTGAGAAGTCACATGGTAAAAGACCTTTACCCAAAACTATCTATAGGGTGTGTTACCTTCTTTGGAAGAAGAAGTATGTATATAACTCTGAACCAAAATGTACTCGGGAGCGCGCACTGGAAGGCCAGAGGGCCAGAGAGCGTTAGAGCGCCGTTCTATGGAACGGGACGGCGTTCGAAAATAAAGTCTAATTATTTCTGGCATCAAAGATCTCTGCGAAGTTATTTTTCAGAAAGATTGAAAACCACAACAATACCAGCTCATTGGACAGATAAGATGTAAATGATTTCCTTATAAATCTATGATTCATCAAGAAAAGGATTTTCCGCAACTGGGGGAATCAAGGCTGATGGTAGCAGTGTACACTGCACTGTGAATGAGAAAAGTAATGGAGGAAACCACTGCTAACCAGCCCAGCAGCCAACCATATGGAGAGAGTTGGAAAGAGGTGCCTAGCAATAGACAAACACATTTAAGTAAGGATGCTAGCTGCAATTGTTCAATATAACCTTATTTTTAATTTACTTATACACCTTGTTATCAGCTTGTATAATTGTTGATCATTAAGGTAGAATATTAACTACCACAGTGCTTTAATTGTTCAGTTAATGTGTAGTTTCACTGGTTAATAAGAAAATAGCCTACAAAATGTAATTGTTCAAAAGTGTTTAATTGTTCAATATCAATGTTGTATTTAAAGGTGCTCTAAGCGATGTCTGGTGACATCACTTCTTGTTGACGTTTAAAGTATTGTCAAACAAAACGAAGGCTAGCTAGACCCTCCCTCCTCCTCATCTGCGCACTAACCCCCCAAACCCCAGCCCCAAACCCTTCTTATCGGTTATTGGCCGGAACAGCTTGTTATGTTTCGTGGTGCGGGTTAGCCCAGTTTGTTTTTGTTGCCGTTTGTGGAGCCTGGGGTGCCTGCAGAGACCGTGATTTTTTACAGTGTGTTCAGGGGACAGGCAGCGAGCGGATAGTGAGGAGATGTTTGTTGTATGTGACAAAAAATGTTTTGGCCTAAAAAACGCGTGACATCGCTTTGAGCAGAAATAACATTTCTGAGAATATAGTTCCCAGTATGTATACGATTAGAAGATGGTTGTGTCTCATGTGACCAGGGACGTGCACAGGAATTATGAGGGGCAGTTGCTCTGACCTGAAAAAAGGGCTTCCCCTACATTCAGTTGTGCTTCTTGCTCGTATTCAGTTCTGATGGTAGGCTACTGGCAACTACGCATGATTTGTAGTATGATTGCGTAAAGGGAACAGGAATTCCGGTAGGCAACAGAATCGACTGCTAAAACCAGGGCCGATCCTGAACTCCCCCTGGGGCCCTAAGCAAAAGGGGCCCTCTACCTGACCTGTGACGCCGTGAGCTATGTAAACCATTTGCCATTGCCACACAATCACCCCTGACACTTCAGTGCTCTCAATACAATCCTCCCTCCTTTAAACAAAACAGTCAAAGAATAAGTACAACAATATAGAACAGAATGAGGTTCAAACAAACAATATTTATTGAATAGAGTATTTTCTATAGAATGTTAACATAACTAGTGAATATTAACGTAAACATAAATAAGAAGAAAATAATAAATTATAACCCTGAGCTTTGGCTTTTGGGATTAACTTTGGTTCTCTCTACAGCCTGGGTATTTTCTGCATCAGTATGATTTTTATTTATTTATTATTATGCATGTTGAAGCAATTCTTGATTTATGGTTATTATTTACCGAGGGATGTGCATCCATATTGACCAGTATGTCCAGCTAATCAACATTTTAAATTCAATATAGCCTATAAATCAATAGTCAATCAATGTCAAATTGTCAATACATTGCTTTCTATCTTGCATAATTAGTGCAGTTGTTTAGAGTTTTTAACTACACTGAGACTAGATAATCAGTTTCTTGTTTTATAAATGTGACTTTGATTGGGAGTGCCATCATTCACGTGCATATATTGTACAGTATGTCTGGTCTCCACATATTTCTGCTTGAAAAATGCGAGTTTCATTTCGTGCACGCACATATGAACGCACGATAACACACGCGACGCGGTTATGTTTTCCGAGCTGCAGTAAACAAACACCGTTGCACTTTGTCGTTTATCAAAAACAAACGTAATAAATTTTTTTATTTTACTCTCACTTTTGTCAGGCACAAAGTGATGCAAGAGATGCACTGCCTGCCCAGCTAGGTTAGCAAGACCGAAAAACATCAAACTTTGCTGATATCAAACTTAGAGAGGAGAGAACACAAGTTTACCTGATTGTTGTTCCCGCAATTCACTCTCATGGGTTTTTTCTTCTTCCTCTTTTCGTGACCAGAAGGATAGTTTCGCTTCATTTTGTCATGGATGTTGTACACATTAATTGACACGCTATGACACGAGATGGAGGCGGGGCCTTAAGTAATTTGTGGGGTCTTACGCACCGGTCGCGTGCAGCGCTGCAGCCACGTAAACAGTTTGCCCTTCCCTTACTGACTTTCAAGTTCGGTGCACGAATGGAAGTGAATGAGGCTTTGCGATTTAAAAAAATAAAAATAAAAAATGTATCTAGGCCTATGTGAAATTCTGCAGCCGTTGTACGATTTTTTTTTTTCCTCGGAAGGGCAACTTGAGTCGAGAAGGGCATATGGGCAGTTGCCCGGGCAACCTGAGCAACCCCCCTGTGCACGTCCCTGCATGTGACCTTGTTATTTGTACACGCTGTGACAATACACATCACAACATGTAAATAGGAAAATGTTGGCGTTATTTTGTCACTTATTGGGAGCAGTATGCTAGCTGGAGCCGTTTACCTCCAGTCTTTGTGCTAAGCTAGGCTAGCGGTGGGTGTGTCAGACAGATTTACGGCAAGCACGGAGATGAAAAGGGTATGTATGGACTTATCTAACTCTGGGGAATACGGTGAAAGAGCTAAAGTCCCCAAAAGTCGGCGTGTTCCTTTTAAAGGATTAGTTAACCTCAAAATGAAAATTTCCTAATAATTTACTCACCCAAATGCCATCCAAGATATCCATGTCTTTCTTTCCTCCGTGGAAGAGAAAATAAGTTTTTTGAGAAAAACCTTTCTGGATTTTTCTTCGAATAATGGACTTCAATGGCAGCCAACACTTTGAAGTCCAAATCAATGCAGTTTCAAAGGTCTTTGAAGTGCTTCAGCAGACTGTGCACGATCGCAGCTGAGAAGGAGAGTCTTATCTCGTGAAAAAAAAAAAAAAAAAAAAAAAATATATATATATAAAGGTATCTAGGCCTATGTGGCCTATAGCGCCGGCGGAAGTACCGCCCCACTGTTTAAAAAGCGAACTTGCGAAGGAGGATAGTTCCAATTGTATTGTATGTTGAATGACATATCTTTGTGTCATATTATTGTTTAAAATGGTCCTTACGTGTGCGTATCCTGGGTGTTTAAGCGTGACCTTTCAACGTGATGACGTAGTTCCCGGCGCGTTGCAGATCAGCTCAATCCGAACAATTGTAGTTAAAAAGTATATGTATATATATACAGGTGCGGGTCATATAATTAGAATATCATCAAAAAATTTATTTATTTCAGTAATTCCATTCATAAATTGAAATTTGGATATTATATTCATTCATTACACACAGACTGATATATTTCACATGTTTATTTAATTTAATTGTGATGATTAAAGGGTAACTAAACCCCTGGTCAGAGCCTGACTCCACCCACTGGCAATATTTGAAAAATGCTGGAAAAGTGGGCAGAGCCAGCGGAGGGGGGCGTGTGCTTGAGACGCATCTCTTTGTATGGAACCTGCCAACGTCACCAACAACCGCTGCGTCACGAACCACCGCAACCACCAATAGGAAAATTCAACTGCAGTAGCCACCGTTCAACCTGAAGAGGGAAGCACTCAGACGTTTTTAAACCATATATTGTAGAATTAAAACACTTTAAACCCAAATGTCAAAAAATTTACTGGAATCAATGAAAAGCATTTATGAAGCTCCATTATTACAGATCATTAACTAAAAAAAAGTTGTTTTAGTGTTTAGTTACCCTTTAAAACTGACCACTAATGAAAATCCCAAATTCTGTATCTCCGAAAAGTAGAGTATTACTTAAGACCAATACAAAAAAAGATTTTTTAGAAATGTTGGCCAACTGAAAAGTATGAACATGAAAAGTATGAGCATGTACAGCACTCAATACTTAGTTGGGGCTCCTTTTGCCTGAATAACTGCAGTAATGCGGCGTGGCATGGAGTCGATCATTCTGTGGCACTGCTCAGGTGTTATGAGAGCCCAGGTTACTCTGATAGTGGCTGTCATGCCACTTGAAAATGTATTTCTATTTTGTTTTAGCGGTTTGTGTGGTTTGTTTATTTTGTTTCCATAGTAACGTAGTATCAGCGCATGTTAGGAAACAGGAAGAAAATTGAACGCGGTAATCAGCTGCAGTAATACGCGGGCTCTATCAGTCATCAGTTTCTGAGTCGATCGCTTTCCTTCTCCTCCTCTGCTAAAGCAACGTCTGTAAGTGTTAATGATCGTGTAACATTAGGTTACTGCTTATTTTAATTTGTAAGATTATTGAGACAGCTAAGCTAGCTTTATGTTTATTGCTGCTTGTTGTTTTTACTGGCTTGATTGTGTACATATAGGCTACATTGTTATGTTAGCTAAGCGGTGCTATTTACACTGTTACTGTGTATTTGTGTTTGATTAATAATTGTTCTGTATTGCAGTTTCACAAAATTCCCAGTAAACTTTATGGAAATTAATCAGCGGTGTCCTGGAGTTTTTTGGGAGTGTTTAAGCTGAATGGAACATAGTCCATGACAGTGGCCTTCAGCTCTTCTGCATTGTTGGGTCTGGCGTATCGCATCTTCCTTTTCACAATACCCCATAGATTTTCTATAGGGTTAAGGTCAGGCGAGTTTGCTGGCCAATTAAGAACAGGGATACCATGGTCCTTAAACCAGGTACTGGTAGCTTCTGTGTGCAGGTGCCAAGTCCTGTTGGAAAATGAAATCTGCATCTCCATAAAGTTGGTCAGCAGCAAAAAGCATGAAGTGCTCTAAAACTTCCTGGTAGATGGCTGCGTTGACCTTGGACCTCAGACAACACAGTGGATCAACACCAGCAGATGACATGGCACCCCAAACCATCACTGACTGTGGAAATTTTACACTGTACTTCAAGCAATGTGGATTCTGTGCCTCTCCTCTCTTCTTCCAGACTCTGGGACCTTGATTTCCAAAGGCAACGCAAAAAATTTACTTTCATCAGAGAACATAACTTTGGACCACTCAGCAGCAGTCCAGTCCTTTTTGTCTTTAGCCCAGGCGAGACGCTTCTGACGCTGTGTCTTGTTCAAGAGTGGCTTGACACAAGGAATGCGACAGCTGAAACCCATGTCTTGCATACGTCTGTGCGTGGTGGTTCTTGAAGCACTGACTCCAGCTGCAGTCCACTCTTTGTGAATCTTCCCACATTTTTGAACGTTTTTTGTTTCACAATCCTCTCCAGGGTGCGGTTATCCCTATTGCTTTTTTCTACCACATCTTTTCCTTCCCTTCGCCTCTCTATTAATGTGCTTGGACACAGAGCTCTGTGAACAGCCAGCCTCTTTAGCAATGACCTTTTGTGTCTTGCCCTCCTTGTGCAAGATGTCAATGGTCGTCTTTTGGTCAGCTGTCAAGTCAGCAGTGTTCCCCATGATTGTGTAGCCTACAGAATTAGACTGAGAGACCATTTAAAGGCCTTTGCAGGTGTTTTGGGTTAATTAGCTGATAAGAGTGTGGCACCAGGTGTCTTCAATATTGAACCTTTTCACAATATTCTAATTTTCTGAGATACTGATTTTGGGATTTTCATTAGTTGTCAGTTATAATCATCAAAATTAAGAGGAATGAACAGTTGAAATATATCAGTCTGTGTGTAATTGTTACGGCCTGTACCCTTGGCCTGTTTCTGGTCGCTCTCCTGCCCCTCCTTCTCTCTTTCAGGCCTAATTGCTGGCACCTGGGAAGCTGGTGTTTAAATGGGAGCTCCTCAGCTGAATTCACTCTCTTCCTGTTCTGGGCTGGGGGCTGAAGGCTCGAACGCTGGTCTGTTAACCTGTCCGGGTCCACGCCTCGCTCGGGATGCCAGGACCTCACACAGATGCACATTTAAGTTTATTTATTTTATTTTTACACTCAGCACTTGCACCTACACACACAACACATCCATACACCTGCTTTACATAACTGACACTGACACTCACACGCCATTGTTGGTTCTGTTGTTTAAATTTCTTTTCGGTACACAATGTCTCCTATCTTTTGTTATGGCCCTGAGTCAGTCATAACAAAGTGGGAGCTCATCCGTTGCTTTTGCCAGTTTTGTTGCTAGTTATTTGGTTTTGTTTAGTGCGATGTCCCCTTTAAGATACTGTATGTACTTAAGAATACTTTTTCTGATCTCAAACAATTTCTAAATTATGATTGGTCATTCCATATGTATATATATGTATGTCATATTCTTGCTACACAGACAAAACAAGCTAAAAGGTTTATGAATTAGTTTTATTTATCAAATCAAGACCACCTACTGATTGTTTTAGTTGCATGAAAAACAAATTTCAGTTTGGAAATAATTTAAATAAAGGCTACGTTAGCATGAGTTACGCACTTATGCAAAATCTTTGAATCTCTGATCACTGGATCTGTCTACACTGAAAGGAATCTTGCATCATTTTTGGACTATGATGAGATCATAGTCCAAAGAGATCACAAGAGAGCAGAACGTGCATACCTTACAGTCTATGGTGCATACACTTGAGAGAAAAAACGTGACGCATCAACGGTAGGTTAACCTTAATCATAAACATCTCTGATTGGCCATTGCTAACCGCAACATGAAGTGTGATTAGTTATAAAACTAATCACAACAAAAATGCATAAAAATACATCTACTACAACGTGAGCAGATCTAAATAAACGTTTTAATGGCTTTAAAGCCACGACATTCTCACTGCAGACGTTTAATACTTGAGCGGGACTGTTGCCTAGCTGCATTAAGTAACTTAAAGAGTACCTATTATGCAAAATTCACTTTTGCATGGTGTTTGGACATAAATGTGGAATCAATTTCCACTGTTATGCTGATGACACTCAATTATATATTTCATCACATCCAGAAGAAAACACTAACTTATCTAAATTGACAGAGTGTCTTAAAGATATAAAATGCTGGATGACGTGTAATTTCCTGCTATTAAATTCAGATAAAACGGAAGGTTTACTTATTGGTCAAAAAAACTACCCACAAAACCTCGTACAATACAACTTTAATAGGATGTCCTGTTACTTTATCCACTACAGGAAAAGACCTGGGTGTTATACTAGACCACAGCTTGTCTTTTGAAAATCATATTTCATATGTTACAAGAACAGCCTTTTTCCACCTTAGAAACATTGCTAAGTTACGTAACATGCTATCTGTTTCTGATGCAGAAAAGTTAGTTCATGCATTCATGACATCGAGAATAGATTACTGTAATAGTTTATTAGCTGGCTGTCCAGCATCCTCAATAAACAAGCTACAGTCAGTGCAAAATACAGCTGCTAGAGTTCCTACTAGGTCAAGAAAATATGATCATATAACACCAATTTTATAATCTCTACACTGGTTACCTATTAAGTTCCGTATCATTTACAAAGTATTACTACTGACCTATAAAGCCCGAAATGGTTTAGCTCCTGTGTATTTAATGGACCTTCTATCGCCCTACATCGCGTTCTTTAAGATCACTAAAATCGAGGCTTCTGGTCATTCCTAGGATATCTAAGTCAACTAAAGGAGGGAGGGTGTTCTCACATTTTGCTCCTAAACTCTGGAATAGCCTTCCTGATATTGTTCGAGGCCCAGACTCGCTGTCCCAGTTTAAAACTAGATTAAAGATGCATCTCTTTAGCCAAGCATTTACATAATGCTTACCTTTTATATTACTGTTGAATCAGATCAAATGCATTAATATTATGACCAGCAGCTATGCTAATTATCTCCCATCTGCTCTTCACTGTTATCTCGGGACGCTAGTCCCGAGGTAAATAGTGTTCGTCAGCTCCAGTTTGTATCCAGCCTCTCACGGAGACTTCAGATGCCCCACGACCTGACTAAACGCCTGTGAAGAGACGACTCGACGCCTGTGAAGAGACGCCTCAACGCCGGCGATATGTTATGACCTAAATAAATACATGATTAACTAACTGTATTTTTCTATGTACATTTCTGAAATGCACTTTTTGTAAAGCTGCTTTGAAACAATATGTATTGTGAAAAGCGCTATACAAATAAATTTGAATTGAATTGAATTGAAATGAACACTGCACTGTGAGTTTATGGTTTGATATTATCATTCCGTGAGATGAGATTGTCCTGACTGAGCGCGAGCTCATGAGGCTCCGCCCTCTGGGCTGGCAGCAGCTGCTCATTTGCATTTAAAGGGATACACACTAAAACGGTGCGTTTTTCTGAGACACAAAAAGTGACAATTTAAACATACTGTAAAAAATTATCTGTTGGGTATTTTGAGCTGAAATTTCACATACACACTCTGGGGACATCAGAGACTTATTTTTACATCTTGTGCATAATAGGGCATTATAGGTCCTCTTTAAATTAAAGGCAACCTTTTTTAACGTTAGCCTTTGCCTTCAAAAGCAGCATTCTTCCGTGTTAGGACACTCATCTTATGTAGGATACCTTAAAAATACCTAAACAATTCAGAATTATGCCATTAAAAGTTGTTATTATAAATTGGTGTTATCATCGGCTGCTGTGGTAACTTTTACGTTACGTTACCTTACCTCAGGTGAATGCAGCTATACCGCCACAAAAAGCATCATTAAAGCATAAAATCTATAAAAATGAGAATGTGACTTGATTAATGACATGCAAAAACAAAAGTACACCTTACTGTCAACAGAAATGACCTCAATTTTAAGCCCCATAAACATAATAGGCCTAATTTACTGTTAAGTGCCTAAAAAAAAAGAGAACTTAAGGGGCTAAATTTGTTTAAAGATCATTTCAGTTACCAAAACAAAGTTCCCTATGGCTAAAAACACAGATAATACAGACATGTTTAGAAAATACTCATTTTACCTACTTATTTCTTTATCCACAACCTCGTCGAAATATCCATAGGAAATATCCAGAAACGATTATGACGTTGCTCGCTGCGCCGGCGCCAGCGCTCTACGTTTGGGTGGGAATTCTTGTAGTTTGAATATTTAAAATATTTATAGTTATATTTTAAATTTCCTATTATTTTCAGCAAATATTATATGACATATGATATAATGATATGTGAAAAAAATGTGTAATTAAAAACATTCGAAGCAGGACTACTTTGTCGAGCGTAATGTGTCGTCAGTCAGTGACTAGGTCATGTTGAACCCGTAGGTCCCATATTGGACCCACTTCATTTCTGACATTTCTTAATTTCTCTCATTCCCAGCTTTGCAAATTGGAAATAAAATACATGTTTGATAAATTCATAGGCAGGTGAACGTTGTAATAATGATAATTCAAACAAAACAAAATGTCACAATAGAAAATAATGCATTTTTATTTAAAAAGTTGTTATACTGATCAGATCCTATCTATGATATTATTTGTTATTTGTATAAAGGTGACTATCAACCAAATGTTATGATTTCAATGTTAAATATATAAATATATATATATATATATATATATATATATATATACTTTAAGCATGAATAGGTCCTATGAAGCTCCCATATTATCCAGTCCCTCCAGAAAAACGTGATTATGCGATCGCATGATTTAGTGCATAATCAGCCAAAGTCCGCATATTCATGCGGGGGCCACATTTTTTCAAATACGCCGCACTTTCTCCGCATAAATTGCCGATTTCCGTGCAAAATATGCGGGGCTTGCATGATTTCATAATCCTTGCATTTTCGTTACAAAAAAGTCACATTTATCTTAGCAGAAAGTTGAAAAATGTTGCGTTTGCTTCACACAAGAGCAGCCATTTCCCCGTTTCCATGGGAACGTTATGAAGTGATGCAATTACGCGACGGGGTTTGTCCTCACTGCTGAAGTTATTGCAGAGGCCAGACAGACTCACGGAGGCGATTGGCATCTCACAACTCGCTCTTTATTCCCAAATCGAACTCGTATAACTGTCTGTCACATGTTCTACCGTCACATCGTTACTTAATAAACAAAATAAGATAAAAGAAGTAGCATCAAACAGAAATTACCCGCACACATGGGGTGTTCGAGGCGCACATACAATATAACACTACAGACTAGTGGTGGGCGATACTGCAAAATTTGGTATCGATCCGATAACAAATACATATAGGGTCAGTATTGCCGATACCGATACCAATACGATACTTTTTACTTAAAAATAATTTTGTGTAGGGGGGAGCAGTATGTCATTATTTCTGAGGTGAATGAATGATCAATTCTTTTGGCAATATTGTTTATTAATGTATTGAAGTGCACACAATTATTAGTTATAAGGCACTGTAGAATGAATGCTTTACAGCCTTTTTTAAAAAATAAATAAAAATAAAGGATAACAAAAATCTCTCCCTTTTTCTGGTTTTAAAAGCAAATTAAATAAAGTGAAATAAAGTGCACACAATTATTACTGAAGAACAAACAAAGAACAAATAAACCTGTGCAATTACATTCCCTGAGCCCCTCTTCTGTTCCCCTCGGCCATCCTGATCTCTCATTCAATGTGCTATTATCAGCCCTCGCTGCTCCTCGGCGCGTTGTGTTAGTGAGTCACGTGACGCGACAACAACGAATCACAGAAGAGCAGGAGGAGGGGGAGGAGGAGCAAATGAATGTGAAAGCAGCGTTTGCTCAGGATTGTAGAGGTAGAAGACACGAGCAAAGTATAGTGAACGTAGAGTAGAGATATTTAAATTAAAATATCGATTAAATTACAATTGTATCGATCTGATACCAATACCAGTGTTGGCATCGATACTATCGATATTTAGATCGACCCCCCCCCCTCTACTGCAGACAGTTCAACACGGAGCGCGCAGCTCCTAAAGGGGCCACACCTTATTTACACTCGTTACAGTCTGAAATAAAACAAGATTAGAAATGAAATATTCCCAGCACTTTCTATGATGTAGTATGCTTGCTTATCAAAGGAAGTAATAAGAAATGACTCTTTACATTAAGGTAGTAGCCAAGTGAGAACAGGGTGTTGGGGGAATCACTTTTTTTTCTCTTTTTCATCAAACCGCAGTTTTAGCAAGTTCCCGCAATTTTTGCAAGTTCCCGCAATTTCATCGCATAAAATTGCATAAATATCCCGCATATTCCATCACATTTTTAAAGAAAACGGGCCGCATAATCAAGTATATTTGCCCGCAACAATCATAAAAAAAACTCTGTGTTTTTCTGGAAGGACTGATTATCATCCAAGATGGGCATACATAACCCACATTGTCAAACCCACATGGGACCCACATCAATTGCCCATGTTCAGCCCATGCCCACAAGGAACCCATGCTGCCTGGATATAACCCATATGGGGCCCACATATCAATGTTGGCTGGGCTGGTAATGTCGTCTGCTGGATTCAACTCTGAATTGACATAACGCCAGGCTTTTGAGTCTGTAAGGTCCTGTATCTCAGCCACACGCGTTCCGACAAACACCTTATAGTTGCAAGAGTCTGATTAAAGCCAAGTCAATACAGTTGTGGAGTCAGTCCAGTATAGTTCTTGATCAATCTTGATGGTCAGTTCTTTTCTCAAAGTAGCAGCCAGCTGAGCACCAATGAAGACAGCACAGAGTTCGAGTCGCGGTATAGACTGTTGTCGTTTTGGTGCTACTCTCGATCTCGCAGCAACAAATGAACCTGAGTTTCACCATGTTTATCTCTTGTACTGATATATGCAACTGATCTATATGCAAGTTCTGATGGATCACAGACTACATGCATGGTTCGTTTGATAACTGATAGTTCAGTATTTGTTTTGGTGTAACATCTTGGGAATGTGACATGTGGTAGTTGTGTCAGCTCACTCTGCCAGGTCAACCAAGCCTGAAGTAGATCTTTGGGAAGATCTGGGCCGTCCCATTCACGTTTCTTGTCGCATAAGCGCTGTATAATAATTGTGGGTCTTGTTGTGAATGGAGTTAGGAAGCCTAAAGGGTCATATTGGCTTGCAAGGGTTTTCTAAATGTTCCTCAATGTTGGTACAGAATTTTCCTGTTGTTTGTATCTGTAATCAATAACATCTAAAGAGCACTGCCAGCGTTAGCCCAGAGTCATCTCTTGTGGGTCTGCTCCACTTTGTGTGAACCAAAGGTGACTGTTTTCAGATTTCAGCTCATCCGGGAAATGAGTGATGACTGATGGAGTGTTAGTGGCCCACTGCCTCAATTCAAAGCCACCTTCTGATAGAAGTTTCTGCATCTTAGTTACAAGAGTCTGTGCTTCATCTACTGATGGGAAACTTTGTAGCCAGTTGTCTACATAAAAGTTGTGCTCTACTGAGGCATGTACATCTTCTTCTAAAGTGCTGTGGTCATAAACGTGTTTCTGCACAGCGAAGGTTGCACAACAGGGGCTACAAACTGTCCCAAAAGGCAATACCTGCCACTCATAAACAGTGGGGACTCTATGCTGATCCAAGTTTCTCCAAAAGAAACAGAGAAAAGGTTTGTCCTCCGGCAGCAGGCCCACCTGGTGGAACATTCCTTTTACATCGCTGCTAATAGCGACAGCATTTTCTCTGAAGCGCAGAAGTACTCCTAAGAGGGTTGGTCCAAGTGTAGGGCCAGGCAGGAGATGGTCATTTAAGCTTGTTCCTTTGTGCTTAAATGAGCAGTTGAAGATGATTCTGTGCTTTTTATTGTGTTGAACAATGTGGTGTGGTATGTACTGTACCATGCGCGGTGGCTTTTATCGTTCTCCTCTGGAATCAGCTTCGAGATATAGCCCACATTTTCAAGTTTCTACACTTCTTTAATGTACACTGATGCAAGCTTCTTAAATGAGCTGTTGAGCTAAATGAGGTGGAAGATTTATTTTCCAGAGGAGGAGTGTTGCATACCTTTGAATGTCTCCGACTGCCACCCTGATTGTTTTCTCCTCAAGAATTTGCACTGTTTCTGTGTCTTGCCTTGATCTTGTGATCAGTTTCTCACTCCTATACGGAAGTGTATTTGCCACAATTTCTTTACATTATTGAACAGTTCGGCTTCTGGTGACAAAGTGGAGGTTAATAGACACTGCTGTGGTTAGAGCTGACTGGAAAGGAATTTTGAGGGGCCCTGCAGAGTCCACCCAAGTCTGGTTTTCACAGCAGCTGGACCACCAGGAGGTCCGAGACGTACTGGCTCTGTGGCTGTGATTAAATGCAGGTAATCTGAGCTAATGGCCAAGAGTGGTTGAGCCTGCTGCAGTGGGGGAATAGGGAGACCTTGTAGATGTCTGTATTTCTTCTGCAGCAACTTAACAAGGTATGTGTGTTTTGTGAGGCTCAGTTCTTTGGCTGTGAAAGCTCTTTCAATGGTAAAGGGTTTGTTTGCCTGAAATACAGAAGCTACTGAGAATGAAACAGCCGCCCCATTAACGACCCGTATATCTTGTCTCACAGTACGGAGGGCTATATCTTCAGGAAGTCCTTGAAGATCAAGTTGCTGTGCTGCTTCATACAGTAACAAGCTTTTGTTTCATGTTTAACTTTGGTATTGAAGTTGTGCAGTATTTCTAAATGTCTCTTTTCACATTTCTTGCATTTGGCTTTAAGATTATATTGTGAGATCTGGTGATCACGGCCACACTTAAAGCACTTCTGATTTGACTTAAGCCAGGACTCCACTTGATCTTGATTCAGCAGTTTGAAATTAGCGCACTGGTTAAAGTAATGCTGCACAGTGTTGCAAAAGGGGCAGTACTTTGTCGGTTTCTGCTTCTTGACTGCTGTAGCACTTGCCAGTTTACTCTGTTCACCACCATGCAAGACAGTAGCAAATCGTTGAACTGGCTTGAAGGTCCTTTGCTGGTCTCTCTGTGGCTGATGATTTGAATGGGGTTAACAAACCTTCTGAAGTTTGCTTTAAGATAATGAGGTAGTTTGGCAAGAAGACGTGAAACATGTGAACCACATTTGAGTTCTGTCCATCCTTTAGCTCCAAGCTGGTCCAGCATTCCAACTAATGCACGCACTTTGAGGGCAAACATTCTAAAAGATTTAATGTCGCCACTCCTGATTTTTGGGTCATCCATCAATTCTGCAATTCTTTGAAGTGCGAGTTGATGTGGTTGACCATAAAGGGCAGTTAGAGACCTCACGGTGTTTGTGTATGAGTACCTGCTGTTGACATACTAGTCTGCAATGAGCAAGGCATTATCCTGTTTCAGATGATCAATGAATATTTGGTACTTGAAACATTCTGTAGCTTCAACAGGTACCAAATTCTCTAATGCAATTTTGATTCGTGCAAACTCTCTGGGATCCTCACTGCAAAAATTATGAATGGTGGGAATGGGACCTCTGTAGGTTGGCTCTACATGAGGATATGGATGAGATGGAGGACGCACTAGGTGGTATTTCTGATATGGCTGATGTCTCAGACTGAGCGTAATCTGCGTACTGTCGTGGGGTCAAGAATCTTGATTTGTCTGCAGGAGTAGGAGCTGATTGCCCATAGCAGTCTGAGTGTCTCTCATGGTATGCATGATGAGCTAATGTATCCTTTGGAGTAAGTCTCTCTCTCTTGATAGACTGGACTTGTAGCTGAATAACCATGATGAGGTTGCTGATAACCGTGTGGTTCAGTGGAAGAGAAATAACTGACAGGTCTACAGTTCAGACTATGATCTTTATAAGTCCCCTAAGTAGCTGCTGTCTCTTGGCCTGTAGTCGTGAGGCATAAACTGAACAACTGCAGGAGATTGGCTGAGCTCTTTTTGGTCAGTGGACAGATAGTTATGACCTCTGTGGTCCATGTTGTATTAACCACATGGTCTGTCTTTTTGCATGATACCAAGTTGAGGATATGTAGCATCTTCTTGATGAGCTAGCTTGTGCTGGAATTGAGTTGGTTCATAAGGAGAGAAGGGATGACTTGAAGTTAGCCTATTTGCAGAGCCTGGTAGTCTCAGTTCTACTTGGTTGCCAGTGAGATTATCAATCTCTTTGTGACTGACTGAATGAGAATGCAGAGGGTCTCCTCGTGAATCTATCGGCAGTGCCCTCATGGGCTAAGGAAGATCATCTTGATCTCTAAGCAGAACTGGCCTGCCCTCAGTGGCTGCTGTATATGGACTTGAGGAGAGAACACTCTGATCTGCATCAATTATTTGCCTTGAAGAAATCCAAGTACGGGGCCTTGGCTGTGGCAGTGGTTGCGTCAAACCTAGATATGTCTCCACAAATGAGCTCCTTTCACTTGATCCAGTGCTCGTACTTTTCGTTGGTTCTGGTCCACTTTCACTACGTGGAACTCTTTAAATGCAGGCCTTTTACCTGGTTCAGGTCCAGTGGCACCATTTGTGGGCTGCTCATCAGAATGAAGTAACTGACGTGGCACTGTGTAATCAACATAGAAGTCATCTAAGTATCTTGTTGGGACGACCTGTCGATGTGGTCGAACCACTGGTAAATCTGGCGTAGCCTGTCCTTCTGTTCTGAACATGGTGATGCTGTAGTAGCTGTCTGATCCGGCAAGAAGGACCAAATTTTGCATGAAAGTTGTTGAGGTGTGGATCTTAAACTAGGTGAGTTCTTGACTGTTGTTTTTTGATTCATACATCAGTATGGGTGTGGTTCTATAAGTGAACAATTATAACAATAATGAATATAGATACAATGAGGTAGAAACAGTAATAACTGCAACAATATAAAAGTAATGCAATAGCATAAAGATAAGGACATATTTAGCAGCTGTAAATTTCCTCAGGTTTATACACATATTCACTTTGAATAAACTATCAGATGAAATAGAATTCAACATTTTCACATAATATTCAAAGAGTAACGTTCAAAGTCTAATTCAGTTTGTTTTATGCTGAAATCAATGTGCGATCGAGCTTACGTATGCATTGACTACCTCAAAGGAATAAACAAACTTTTAGGATTGCAATATAACATAGCAGCAAATCTACCAATATTTACATAAAAGAGTATTTCACTTCTTACTTTTAAGATGTACGCACACAGTATGAACAAAATTGTTTTGTGATAGAGTAAATTAGGTCTAACATGGGTCTAAATATTGACTTTTCGATCATTTATTTAATTTTTTTGACATTTACATTTATGCATTTGGCAGACACTTTTATCCAAAGCGACTTACAGTGCATTTCAAGGAACACATTTTACATTCTTATCAGTTCTTGCTTTCCCTGGGAATCGAACCCATGATTTTGGCGGGGTTTTTTTTCCTTCTCCCCCTTCCTTCTGGAAACTGAGTGTTGACTGGGAAATTTGGAGCACGCTCAGAGGTTTGATACAATGTTAGTCTTTTAAATTGAGGCTACTGCTTTTGGTCAATTTTCTTTAAAAAAATACAGAAATAATTTGCCATCAATTCCTAGAGGGACTGTAGGAAGCGTCATTTGGATAGGAGATTTTCCAGAAGAGGACATCCATCGGGTCTTGCATCTACAAATTAAACAGTAATTCAAATCTTATTCATATGGCCAAGAATGTTTGATATCAAACTGATGCTCAGGAGCTTGTCTTGTTAGGGATTTGAACATGTCACTCATTTATCAGTGAGGCTAGATTTGAATAGCCAAAAACATATTACTTTTGGGTGCTTTTTTGTTTAATTTTGGTAGCCTAACATTAGCCGGATGTCTGCATCCGAGGAACAACACTTGTTAACCGGTAAGAGGGGCCAATCAGCAGATGGAGGATCTGAAGAAAATAGCATTAGGATACTGGAATAATTAGCCTACATCTTGCCCGGTGATTAAGGATTTATTTCAAACAAACCATAGGATTATTGGAGCATTGGCTAACCGAGATGGTTTTGGTGAGTTTTATTTTGTTTGTGTCGACTTTTAATGAAGTGTGTTTTACAAACAGTTAACAAGAAAATTAAGCTAATTGTAGTTCGGTTAAAGAGACACTAAGACTTTGCAGTTTTCTGTTTAAACAGAAAATTGGTGTGAAAATATTGCCTTTCTGAACTCTTTGTGAATGAATTTTGTTTATTTAGACGCTGCACATCTCACACAGCCTACTTCTCACAACTGTTTTAGAGTATAGGCTTTGTCAAACCGTTTTGCATCATCTATGGCTTTTCTGTCACAATCTTAACATTGCAACTAGGCTACGGTTAAACATTTCTGCGTTAAGACTGATACAGTGTCACTAAAAAGCAGCCAGCAGCCATAAACAAGACTAATGCATGTTTGTTGATGAAAAGGAACTACCATCGGGCAGTAACAAAATGTTCCCCTGTCAGATCTGTTGTCATAACTGTGCCACAAGATCAGTCTGATATGCAGATTGATCCTCCCAGTGATGCAGTTGATGAACAAGAGATTTACCCAGAAATTGCTGATGAATCACAGTTCTTTAAAAATGTAGCCCCTTTTTATTTGAAATTGCAAGCAAAGTGTTTGCTTCTCTTCTCTGTCATCCAAACAATTATTGAACATTTTCAGGAAATACATGATATAAGCCAGTCACATTTGCTTTTCAAACTAAAAGAGAAGTTGATTATCACAGAGCTGGATCCTGTATCAAGATGCATTTGAAGTGGTAAACCCACTGGGATCTGGAAAGAAAAAAACATAAGATACTTGCAGTGTATCTAACTCTTGCAGATTTAATAGCACACAACAGATCCAGCACTGATCAAATGCAACTTGTTCTTCTCTGTAAAGAACATGATTTTAAGTATTTTGGTCAAGACTTGGTTATGGGCACCCTCATCAATGACCTTAAAGATCTTGAGCTCAGTGGTGTTACCCTGTCTGATGGAAAGGTCTATAAGGGAACTTTGTGTGTCATTGCAGGCGACAACCTAGCTCACATAACATAGGAGGCTTTGTGGAGAACTTTAGCAGGAGTTCACTCTTCTGCAGATATTGTGATATCAGCAGAGAAGCATTCCATGCAGATCCTCTTATCCAGGGCACAAAATGCACATTGCAGTCATACAGTGGTCATGTTCAGAGAAGTGAAGGACAGTGTACATCCAATGGAGGTGTTAAATTTGATTGTGCTTAATACGCTCAAATAATTCCATGTATGTCAGCCAGAGTTGCCTCCATGTCTTGGCCACGTTCTTTTTGAAGGTATTGTATCCTCTGATCTGGCACTGTACATTAACCATCTTTAAGGTGGATAAAATGTTTAGCTATCTTGAGTTGAATCAACGAATAAATCAGTTCAAGTATCTCGGTAGGGATGCTAATGACAAACCATGTGAGGTTAATCCAGAGGGTGGAAAACTTTGGGGACATGCTGTGCAGAATTGGTGTTTGCTGACAATGTTGCCCGTTTTGATTGGAGACTAAGTAAAAAATCCAGGTGACAACAAAGTATGGCAGTTGGTTTTGCAACTTAGAGAAGTTGTGGACCTCAGTTGTGCACCCGCAATTTCAAATGGCCAGATAGCCTACCTAAGAGTTCTGTAGCGAATTAGCTCTATGAAATATTAATAACCAATCATAACTTGTTATAATTATGAATATTTGTGTCAGTTAATCGGGTTAACTTGATGCAGCTACATTAACATTACAACCAATTACTCAATTAATCCTGTGAACCCTCAATATTGGTTATTAATTAAATAATAGAAATGTACATTTCCGGGGCATGGGAAATGTTTTTCTTACTAAGTACTACTAAGAGCAAGTAGTTAAGATCTTATATGATTAGTGACTCCGAATGTGAGCTTGAGACACGGACAACTTTACGTGTGATATGAACAAGACATTATTAACTAGACTAAACATTTAAACTACTCTAACATACACATACATACATGCATACAGTTTACCAAGGGAAAGAGAGCTGAATAAGAATACAGGAAAGCAAGAAGTTGTAGCATTGTTTGAAATTCACCAGATCAACAGCCTTGAGCAAACCATCAGTTTAGTTCTAACACGTCCTTAACACGTTCACCTAAAAGGTGTAAGGATACATAATATATCAAATAATGAGACTAAGTTTGATGCTTGCATGTCTCACCCATTTGAATTAAACTGTCCTGATGCAATTTGTTGAGGCTCCAGTTGATCTTTGCTGATGTTGTTTTGATGAGAGAGAACCAGTTGAAGTCAGAAGATCTTTGGTGAATGGAAAGCCAAGGCCGCAGCCTGGCACAAGCTTGGGGGGAAGGGGGGGTCCTTAGAACACTTCAAGTTTAGCATCATCTTCACATCAGGACTTCTCAGGAAGGACCAAGAGAAAGAGAGAGAGAGCTAAGAGAAGCTCAGAGAGTCAAGTGGGTCCAGAGGGTCAAAAGAGAGAGACTGATCTTGATGTGAGCCAATAAGAAGTTGTCCCTTTGGAGGGAGATTTTACGACTCTTTGTGTTCGAGCAAGGCATTTAAATCTGTAATTTCATTGGGCTTTTAAGAAAAAGAATCTTCAAGATTCTTATAATACCCATGCGTCACAAAGTTAGCAAAATGTAATGTAAATTAACAAATGGGGGATGAAGATTGGAGTTTATAGAGACCAAATATGCCACACATATGATTTTGGTTTCCATAAAGTCTGAAACGTTAACCCATTAGAGTTTACAAGAAAAAAACAACATAAAAGGAAAATCATGAGATGGGAAAATTACATACATGTTCATACATTTCTCAAGTGGTTATACAAATGGAATATATAGGATTAGCAGGGTTTATTTCTCCTTCTCAGTAAGAATTAAGTGAGAGTCAGCTCTCAGGAATTTCCTTTTGGGGTCGTAAAAAAAGGTTTGTATCTATGTAACAGGACACTGTAAGTGTCCGAGTTCTGCCAGTGGTGTTAGCTTCGGGGGAAGTTACACAGATCTTTATTGGGAGAGTGGGTTTGCCGGACTCTTCATTAAATATAATGAATAATTTGTGTGTGTGTGATTGGTCCAGACGCTACAGTTCTGATCGATGAATATTTGCATTGCCGAATACACTGACAACCCAAACATATTTATGTCAGTCATTATCCTGAGCTCACTATCCAGTTTGGGTCACTTATTTGCCTATGGACTTTAAGATTCAAGAGCAAACACACATATTTTAAGCAGTGCTTGAGAAAATTGCACAACTTTAAGAATTCATGTTCTACTCTTGCCGAGAGACATCAGCTTCTGCAGGCCTTTCTGAGCGCTGGTACCTTCTTCCCTCCAGGTGTTTCAGTGGAGAGGGGCACACAGCTTTTTTTTTTTTTTTTTTTTAGATGACTACAATGATGTAATCATAGAAGCAGTTGCACATCACAATTTTGAGTCCACAAACACTCTGATAGCCAATGAAGTGACTGTGAAGGGGACAAAATACAGAAATAACATGCTCATTGTGATTGATGATGATGATGATGAGGGGCTTTTTACTGGAAAAATCAAAGTGGTTCTCGTTCAGCAGTATATTTTATTGCTGAAAAGTATCATGCCCTGCTTATTCCTGACATGGGTGTTTACAGCCTCACACTGATGCAGAGAAGCTTCTGTTGTATTAATCAGGAGAATCTGCTAGATTACTATCCCTTACCTGAGTACACTATCCATGGCACACCACTGGCACACTTTGGAGAGGACCTAACCGGGCTGATCCTTCTTACAGATATAAGTTTTATTTTTTCTTTCTAACCCTGTGTTGTAAAGGGTGAGAAAATTCAAGAAGCCAAACCATCGCCACCTGGAACGTACATGTCTTATGAAGACGGAATGTATTTCAAACAAAATTAGGTATTTTCAGAAGTAGGGGAGCTGAAATTGTCACTGATTCTGTATGTGGATGACCTTGAACTAGCAAATCCTTTAGGCACAGCTAGAAAGATCCACAAGCTTTGTGCAGTGTATTGGTTACTTTCCAATTTACCCAGCAAGTATAGATCCAGCCTACATGTCATACAGCTAGCTCTGCTATGCAAAGTACTAGACGTGCAGAAGTGTAGTTATGAAAGTGTTCTGTCACCTGTTTTGAAAGACTTGCAAACTCTTGAGAAAGATGGTGTTTTCATTGAAAGTCTCAGTCAGTGCATCAGCGGCACTGTGTTGTCTGTGGCAGCTGATAATTTGGCTGCTCATGGTCTTGCAGGCTTTGTGCAGTCTTTCCGAGGACGTTATTTCTGTAGATGTTGTTGCTGTACTGCAGATCAAAGTTAAGTGAAGTGAAGTCAAGTGAAGTTTCTGAAGGAGAGTTTAGTATGAGAACGAAGGCCTTCCATGATCTTCATGTGCAAAATTTGTGCTAGGAGAAAATGTAACCCATTTTGGTGTTACAGGTGAGTGTGCTCTCGGCAAGGCACTGCAGCATTTTCATCCCATTACTGGATTCTCACCTGACATTCTGCATGATTTGTTTGAGGGTATTGTGCCTGTTGAGTTTGCCTTGTGCATCAGTGACATTATTCGAAAGAAGTATTTCACCCTTCAAGATGTAAACAATTTTTTTTTCACATTTCCATATCAGAACGCTGATAGGCTTGATAAACCTCAGCAAATCCCCCAAAATTTTGCTGCCAAATGAAACATTGGTGGGAATGGGGATGAAAATTCCACTCCGCTGAGGTTATTACCACTTATGGAAGGAAGTAAAGTCCCTCAAGGAGATAAAGCATTAAAGAAATTGTGCAGCTAGCGTTGTCTCCATCTTTCACAAAAGAGTCCATCCAGTACATATGCAAACTAAAATAAGTGTTCTTAAAGCAGACAGGTTCTTAAAGCAGTGTTTCCAGACTTTAAACTCCGACCCAAGCATCATTATATCGAACACTACCCAGAACTGACAAAGTGTTTTGGGGCTCTGGTTCATCTGTGGACCATAAGATTTGAGGGAAAACACCGCTTTTTCAAAAGGGTGATGCATGTCACAAAGAATTTCAAGAATGTCTTGAAACCACTGGCTACCAGGCATCAGCACATGATGGCGTATCACCTCAATGGACCATTTTCTTTCAACCCCACATACAGGTCTCAAGTGTTACTAATGTCCAAGTCACTACTCGTTCTCTATGAAGTCTCTTGCCACTTGAGGCAAAGACAGACAGCCAAAACATATACAGTACATCAAATTTCTCTTTTGATGGCACAGAGTATGCAAATGAATGTTTGTTTCTGCAGGGCAGGCAGGAGGACTTCCAAAATTCAGCAGGATTGAAAATATATTGCTTGTGAACAACTCTGCTTCTTTTCTTTGCAGGAACTACGAGTCCTGGTATAGAGAATCTTGTAATTTAAGATTATTTGTGCTGACATCATTGGACATCTTCTCTGTGCATCAACTTTCAGAACTGAATGACACAGTAAGTCTCGCAGCATACACTATCAATGGGATTTTGTTTTTAACGCAGAAAAGATCTATTTTGATCAGAGATTTAGAGAATTAAACACATTTGGAAATGTGAAAATATACAGTCACCTAGAACAGTTTATGGTCAGAATAGTGTTAAAGGGATACCAAAAATTAAAACTCTTATTTACACACCTCGTGCAATCCCATATGTATATGACTTTATTTCTTCAAATGAACAAAACGGATGATTTTTTAGGAAAAAATATACCATTTCGATGAGTTCATATAACACAAGTGAATGAGTTCCAAAAAATTGAAAGTTCAAAAAGCACATATAGCAATAATGACAGTAATCCATAAAACCTCAGTGGATGAATCAATGTCTTCTGGAGCAAAACAATAGGTGTGTGTCAGTAACATTCTAATATTTTAATATATTTTTAATCTATTATCATGTGTTCATGAGAGCGTCAAGTTCATGCTTGATGTAATAAGCATGTTGTGATGAATGATGCAAGCATGTTGTGTACCTCACGTCAGAAGCGCACAAGGATATTCATTTTTGGGCAAGCTTCTCTGTTACATCACGGTTCACAACATGTTCAAACATGCGTGTTATGGTTGACTGAAAGCGATGCTTTCAAGTAAAAAAAAAAAAGTTACATTTATTAAAAAATTCTTATTTTAATAAATAATTTTACTCCAGAAGACATTGATTCATCTACTGTCATTGTACGGATAGCATCATTATTGCTGTATGTGCTGTTTGAAGTGTTAACTTTTCAAAACCCATTCACTTGTATTATATGGACTCACAGAAATTGATTATTTTTCAAAAAATCTTAATTTGTCTTTGTAAAGAAAGAAAGAGTCTCATATACATCTAGTATTTTTGGTGAACATTCTATTTAAACTCAATAATGCATTCTTTATTTTTTTTTAAACAGTAAGAATGTCAGCTCAGAACGTCCTGCTTCATGTCCATATCTCATCAGACATTGTGAGGAAGAGGACTCTGCACTCAAAAAAATGATTCTTTAAACTTACTTAATTTAATTATGGACAGTGGTTCCACACAAGCAAATTATTTTTTATTAACATTAATGACATTTTTTGAATCTATGTAAGCTCATTGTGTTGTGACAACACAACTGAATGAGAAAGAATCAATGTGAAATAGTAATGTCCAACCAAATCAATGGAATTGCTTCCGTGTAACTTAAACCAGTTAAGTTTAGTGAACATGCTTTAGTTAATTTAAAACTGGCTAATTATGTTTTGCTCAACCAACACAAGGAGATTTGTCTCAAATTTCTCATTTAAATTATGGACAGTGGTTCCATCCAATTCGTTCTTGTTACTTTAACACAGTTGTTTCTATTTAAAGTCATGCACTTCAAAGTAGCATTTGTTTTTGTGTGATTGTCTTGTAGAGTCATAAAAAGGCAAGATATTCAACAAATGATCAAACAGTATTTGTTAAACAGTTACAATAAACAGTATTTTAAACAGCCATCTCAGTCATTAAAATTCAAGAGTCTTTAAACTTTGGCTAAAATTACTTTTACAACAACATACTTTTAAGAGTCAAGTCTCACTCTTCTGCAAACTTGGTAAAAGATGAATATAATTAAATATATATATATATATATATATATATATATATATATATATATATATATATATATATATATATATATATATTTTTTTTTTTTTTTTTTTTTTTTTTTACATGTGTACACAATTCAATAATAATAATAATAGAAAATAAATCCTATATGCAACCAAAATGTCCAGATGGCAGTGTGCCTAACGATATGTCTAACAATTAACATGACATATCACTGCTAAAATGCTAGACCTCTTTTACAGAAAATAACAGACTGAGCACCAAATAGGCAGCTTGCAACTGAGTTTAAAGAAACACGCCAACTTTTTGCGACTTTAGCTTATTCACCGTATCCCCCAGAGTTAGATAAGTCCATATGTAACCCCCTCAATGGTTCGTTCTTTCGACCTTCCCAGAAAGGACCACACAGAGACGAAGTCAAGACGGTTTAACACCCATCACGTGTTTACTGGGAATATGTGAAATGACACCACACAAACATGAAATACAGCTCATCCGGTCATATAACATTCTCCTCAACAGCTTGCATAAAACTCTTTAGTCAATTCGTTATTAAAAGCTCAGTTTCTTCTCTTTTTTTCTCTGAACACAGAAAACGTAACATCATACAAACATTAGTACATCATACCTGGGGATATGTGAAATGACACCACACAAACATGAAATACAGCTCATCCGGTCATATAACTGTCAAAAATAAACACGAAGTAAGTTACATGTGAAAATAAACAACGAGAAATACAATGAAAACCATGTGCTCGACAATGAGTTTCGGTATAAGATAAATTATTCATCAACTTTTCTATCTCTTATGACTCAATTATGAAATAAATACTTTTAAAAGAACAATTCTGATCTTAAAGAGAAATAAAATCATCCCTGACAACATTTTATTCTGTTCGACCGGAGAGAGATTTTCCACCTACAATTCTCCTCAACAGCTTGCATAAAACTGAAGAGAAAATGTCCGATTGCACTGATAGTTTACTCTAGTCGCCTGTAGGTGTCTCCATATCCCTTTCTTTTAGATGCACTTGATACATTATATTTAATGAATATTTAAGGAATATTATAGAACATGAACAAACATGTTGGCATAATTCATTACAAATTTCTTTTACCCGTTACACATACATACCCTTTTCATCTCCATGCGTGCTGTAACTCTTTAACAATTATGAACATGGATAAATACAAAAACAAGAGTAACCAATAGAAAAATGAATACTGCCATTTTTAAAACATTAAAGGGCAAGTTTGGTATTTTACACTTAAAGGGATAGTTCACCCAAAAATGAAAATTCTGTCAGTATTTACTCACCCTCATGTTGTTCCAACCCCGTAAGACCTTCGTTCATCTTCAGCACACGAATTAAGATATTTTTTATTAAATCTGAGAGCTGGATCACTCCTCCATAGGCTTCTTCAGGGATTGAAACTTGCCAGCCCCGAAAAGTTATTAAAGACATCGTTAAAATAGTCCAAGTGACTACAGTGGCTCAATCTTAAGTTTATCAAGCGGCGAGAATACTTTTTGTGCGCAAAACCCCCCAAAAAATAAAGAGTTTATTTCAACTATTCATTTCCTTATCTGTGGGCCTCGAGTCAGTTCACTAGTGTAACAGCGCAGCGCTTCTGTTGTTGTACGTCACACGCATCACACATGACCAGCGTCGGCCAATAGTGAGTCTACGTGTCACGTAGCTCTACGCTATCACACTAGTAACTGAATAGAGGCCCACAGAGAAGGAAATGAAAAGTTGAAATAAAGTCGTTATTTTTGTTTTGTTTGCGCACAAAAAGTATTCTCGTCGCTTGATAAACTTGGACTATTTTAACGATATCTTTAATAACTTTTCGGGGCTGGCAAGTTTCAATCCCTGAAGAAGCCTATGGAGGAGTGATCCAGCTCTCAGATTTAATCAAAAATATCTTAATTTGTGTTCCGAAGATGAACGAAGGTCTGGGGCTGGAACAACATGAGGGCGAGTAAATACTGACAGAATTTTCATTTTTGGGTGAACTATCCCTTTAAAGCCCTGTTTTAAGATCGTTTCTGATGAAATAGAACGGTTTAGATAGACATTTAGACAAATGCTGCTGGCCCGAGCATTTTTGGTTTCTGCACCCATTCTGTTTACAAAGACGTGAAACTCACCGAGTGGTCTGGGGTGTTCACTGATATTCTCACACAAAAATCGCTGCAAATGATGCTTTCCAACAGGTGTTTTACTATTCGTACCACAGAAACCGAAAATTCATGGGACAGCAGCATTTGTCCAAATTTCAATCTTAACCGTTCTATTTCATCAGAAGCGATCTTAAAACAGGGCTTTAAGTGTAAAATACCTAACTTGTCCTTTAACATTTTGGCATTCCAGGAACAGTCCTTACACAAATATATCAGAGAAGAGCTTGGTCTTCAGTGTTTGCACTTTATTGTATAACTTGTTGCCATCTAGCTCCAGAATTAGCTTTTGCAGTACCTAGAATGTGTACCTGAGTTCAGGAGGGTAGCTCAAGTTCAGTCCATATATCAATCCCAGCAACATGGCTGTTGCATATGGGACACTGCTAAGGTCCTGAAGAACTTTTTGACCCTCTAACACCACTCCGACATCTGCTGGGCTGTCTTCTATGTCTGCACCTTCAAGTCTTATGACATAAATCCCCATCAGAGTCTTCTGGATCGCCTCCTGAGTGCTGGCAACGTCGGCATCCTAGAGGGCATTTAGCATCCAGGAAAATGCAGCAACAATTTTAAAAGCACATATACTCACCATATACTCCCAAATCAGAATGCTAGGGTCTTCATTCAGGTAGAGCCAGAGAGATTTGATTATGCATTCTTTCTTCACTTCAATGTCATCAGTCTAAAGATGCAAATAACAACATCAACAAAATATTGCAACACAGACTATGGCAGCAAGCAGAATTCGTATAACTTAAAATACTGACATTGTGCAGAGCCGTGGATTGTAACAAAAGTCGGCAAAATTATTACTACTTTTTATAAATCTTAAAAAGGCAAGAGTGCTTCACTTAAAGTTACCTTAGCCAAAACGTTGCTCTCTGTCAATGAAGTAGTGGCATTTCTTAATTTCACCATAGGCAGTGAAGAACTGAAAAAACCATGACGGAAAACATACTGTCATTAAAAATATATACTGTAGCCTAATATATATATATATACATATATATATATATATATATATATATATATATATATATATATATATATATCAGATAAAATTACAAAATATATGTGTCTGCAACAGGCGAATGTGGCGCTATTTCTAAGCATTTTCCTCCCAGTTATATATTACAAGATCATATACAACTTATTAATAAACCACAGGCTATATGTGCAGATAAGCAGATTAACCCAGAATATGAATGCAACTCTTAACGTGTAACTAAACTCTTGTTGGATGAATCTGCTTATTTGCAAATAATATGGTTTATTAATAAGTATGGGGTGGTGATGGTGCAATGGATAAGACACATGCCTTTGCTGTGAGAGACCCGGGTTCGAATCCACTGTGAGACACCAATGCGTCCCTGAGCAAGACACTTAACCCCTAGTTGCTCCAGAGGCATGCGACCTCTGACATAGCAATTGTGAGTCGCTTTGGATAAAAGCATCAGCTAAATAAATTAATGTAATAAGGTGTGTACGTTACTGGGTTTGATTTTTAGATATCACTGTCTCAGTACATTAATGCTACCTTCACGTGAATACGAGTAAGGTAAATATGAGTTTCCTAGTTAAAAATTGCACACAAACACTCTTTGAAGTCGATCACTTCAACGCAACAACTCATAACCACGACTTCAGAAGTGGGAATTACTAAATTTCCAATAGCACGTGAAGGCAGTAAGCATTTTCTTTATAACATGTGAGGAAAACACTTTTACGTATAATTAAACGCCTTGCGTTCATATTTCTATATGCTTTATTTGTATGGTGTTTAACGTTACTGAGTTTGGCTTAATGTACTACTGTAATACTATAAAACCACTTTAAATGTCTTTCACATTAAGCGTTTTAAAAATGTCTGTTAACTGCTTATGTCATTGCTTCGACTGAAAAACATTTTGAATTTTAATATATTGCCAAATAATTTGTTCCACGAGCACACATAGCCTACATATTAAGTGCTATACGATACAGAAAATCATCCAATAATGGCGCAATAAACACATTTCACACAATACTCGATAATAAACAATATATTAAAAGCATCACAGAACAGACTTTCCGAAACACTAACAGAAATGAAAGACTTTGCCTTTAGATTAACTTTATATTTTCTTACCTGGCTGATACTTGTAGCTTTGACGCCATGCACATTGCCACCTTCTTCGCGCGCCGTCTTCATTCAATACGTTGGAAATCGTCACATCCGGGTTTTTTTTAATCGCGCAATTAAACCCTTTATCGTTTATCGTTTATCTTTTATCGTTTAACAATTGATAATTAAATATAGTGGAAAATTATACAGGTTAAGTTAATGAAACGCAATACAATAGTGTTTTGGTGGTAAAATAAATATATGTGTGTTATTTTAACAAAAAATATTTGTGTAAAAAGAACAGTGCCACAAAACCATTTTTTGAGTGTGTCTTCACGTCCAGAATCTGTGAATGATTTAATAACAATGATAAAAGAAAATTTTAAGCTAGACTTTGACTTTAACCGATCTTACGAAGATCCACATTTTGACAGGCAGCTATGTTCCCTTGTAGACATTGAGGAACTTCCACAAAAGGCTGTACTAAAACCTGTACAATCTGAGATTAATGCAAGTTCAGTAGCATCAGATGACACAATAAGATTGCTGTGACTCCAGACAGGACTGAGAGATGGCCTTATGTTTTTCCAGTGCCCACTTTTTCTTATGAGGTAGAACTCATACTTGGTGAGGGAAATGATACATGTGAGAAAACAGTGAAGACTCTCAAGTTATCCAGGGGACAAAAGCATGACATTCTTGAGACCTTTGCAGCCAAAATGCATACCCGAATGATATTTCAATGATTGCAGAAGAACTTGTCACCAAGCATCCTTGTCTAAAAGAGCCAGGATCTCAGACAGGGTGGTATGGTTGGAAAAACAGTCTGAAGTTTAAAATGGGGAAATTACCGCACTAAATTGAGTCGAGCAGGATTTCACGAGATTGCTGTAAATTGTGGAAAGGGGAGTAGAAACAACACGGACAAGCAAGCTCCTCACACAAATATCAAATGCCCCAAGAGGGCAGAAGTGAATTTCCTCCCTAACTTCCCAATAGGCGAAGACACGGCAAGCCTGGAACAACTTAGACTACAAATTGTAGAAGAAGTTAAGAATAGTGACAAAAATCTTGTCCTGATTACGAAGTTAATGTAGACGACCTTTGCCCTGAGACGCAAAGTGGTCATCACTGAAAACCTACCTGTTGGTGATATCCTGGAACGCTGGCCTGCCTTTAAAATCACAGGTATAAAAAAAAATTCTTAGTACGCTTGAAAATGTGTTATATTTAAAGGGGTGGTAAAATGGCACAAGATATAAATCTAAATCTTTCATATCTTTCACAAGATATAAATATAAATCTCTGATGTCCCCAGAGTGTGTGTGTGAAGTTTTAGCAGAAAATACCCCACAGATATTTTTATATAGCATGTTAAAGTTGTCACATTTTGAGGCTTTGCAAAAACGCACCGTTTTGTGCCTGGCCCTTTAAATGCAAATGAGCTGCTGCAGAGGGCGGGGTTTCAAGAACTCTTGTGTGTTAGCAGAGCGATTACCTCACGCAGACACACTAAAATGACAGACTAAAATGCACTGTTCTGCCTTTAATATTAAAACGGAGTCAGACGAGGATGGAGAGACTCAAGAGGAAGTGACAACACGTAGAATGCAACAGGACGTCTCTGAATGGTTAGTTGATGAATTTATGTTGCTGATGTGGAGTTAACTATCTTTAATTAGGATATTCTGTCATGTTAATCTATAAATCGCTCGTATAGGAACTGTTGTGAGATGCACACAGAGTGACTTTCTATTGCATGTGAAAAGAAGAATGCTAAAGTTTGAGCTGACTCACAAATACACTCTTATACAACAACTTTTCCTCTTCTCAACATGGACTGCGTGTTCCCGGGGGCGGGGTTTATGTACATTTTAGGGTTGCTGATGTCACTAACCCAGGAGAAATGTCGTCTAGTCCCTACCAGCCATTTGTTGTAGTCCTTTTCTTTAAAAGCAAATATCTCCCTTTGCTTTGAACTTTGAGCGTTGTAACTTTGCAGATGTTGTTTATGCTCAAACAGCAACATTTCACACTAGCTAAAGTTAGAAAAGTGAAATCATACTTTACCACCCCTTTAAGGAATAGTTGACCCAGAAATTATCACTTGCTGTTAATTTACTCTCTCTCTGGCCATGCAAGATGTAGGCGACGTTCTTTCTTCAGTATAACACTAACGATGATTTTTAGCTTAACTCATGGTCCTTGGTGACTCATACAATGCAAATCAATGGGTGCTGTCACTTTGTGAGTCAAAATACATAAACAAGCAATACAAAATTAATACTTGTGACACAGAAATCTTGAGCTCCAGACTCTCGTTTTCCTGCTAATAATGTTATAATGTGTTCTCTATATCCTCTTTTTTCTAACAAAGTTGTCGGAGTTCAAAATGTTATTTTGCAGCACGTTTTTTTTTCTTCTTTTTTTCTACAGGATCACAAATGTAAACTGAGTACAAACTGTGCTTAACCACTTATTCATTTGTGCAGATCTGTTCCGAGTTTCATAAAATTATAAACGTCAACTTGAAGAACCACTTTTATGCCATCTTCAGAGCTTGTTCAGAAAGAAAGCTGCTCACACAGGGAAAGTGTCTGAAGTACTGAGTCAGCTCTTCAGGAAATATGACCTCCAGGTCAGTTGGTTATACTTCTTGATGGCTGATAAATAAACTGGAGTGGATTTTCAAATATTTCGGTTATATTTACAGACATTTGAGAGGTAGGTGCATAGTATTGTGTGGCTGTGCGGATTATATTCCATGTTAAATCAAGATTATCATACTCTATAGTCTCTAATTCTCACACTCTAATTCTCTCCATGTATGATGAGCTGCCGTCCTCCGTGCTGCCTCCACCTATCTGCAAGAGGATGACACTAACTTTCTCAAGACATGGGATGTAAGTATTTGATTACCAACAATCTCACTTGCCATTCAGATGTTATCCTGGTTCTAGTTCCATGTTTTTAATATATTAATTAGAGTTACTGTATGGGATAGAATGGTTTGAAATAGATGTAAATGTCACTTATTAGCAGTCCTTCTTCTGTTTAGAGTAATGTTCTCTGGGATGCACCGATCCGATACTGCAAATTCTTGGCAGGATCGGGTATCGGTTAGACTAGGCCGATCCAAAGCCGATAATGTGCGCAGAGCTGTCGCATAGACTGTGCGAACTGTGCAACCGCACAGGGCCTCGCACCACTAGGGGGCCTCGCAATCCTGCTGTTTTTTAATTTTTTTGTGTTTTTATATTTTTTACCCTTTCACACAGCACGTTGATCCCGGGAAATTGCCGGGAAATTGCCAGAAGGTGTGAGCGCAAAATTGCGTGTGAACGCAAACACGACCCGGGATTGATGCCGGGATCGATGCTGGGTTGGGGACCTAGTAACATTGCCGGGATCAGTCCCGGAACGCGTGCTGTTTGAACAAAAGCCGTAATCAATGCCTTGTCGTAATGATGACGCTGAAGTGAAAGCAGGCTAGTGAAATGGTACGTAATGCACTAGTTTATGATTGAATCAGAGAAAAAAATGCACAAGCCTGGTTTCGAAATCGAATAGAAATCGCAGCTCATAAGCAAACTATAGACGCTGCTGAGACATTACATGTCACATCGATGTCACGAGTCTTTACGGGATTTTTACGGGTTGTGTGTGAACGCACTCTCTGATTCCGGAAAATCCAACCCAGGCTCATGGGAAATACGTTACTCTGCCTACATTTTTGCAAAACCTGAAATACGTACCTCCAGGTACGTTTCCCTGCACTTTTCGAGTGAAAAGTCCACTAGAGGCGCTAAGTGGTATCATTTTTTCTCCATTCCAGATGGTTAAATAAAGTTTATAAAAACAATAATATGAGTAATGTACAGACTTCTCAGTAAGCCTATACACTCATTTTAATATAAATTAGGAATTTTTCCCACGCTTTTGAGGTGCCACACAGCCCAGTCTCACGGCAGTTCGTGATATGGTCACGTCATTTAATCTACTGGTTCGTGATACTGACACGTTTATTTCATTATTTTCGTGATATCAGCATTTTTATTTAGCCTATTTATTTTTTTAGTAATGTAATGCACGATTCTTTCTGCCAGGCGTGCTGCAGCAGAGAAAGCTGTTTAATCGACATTTATTTACGATATCTGATCATGTTTATATTTGTATTTATTTTAATGTTATTATTTCGGTCTTATTGCCAGGGAAGCTGGACTGTTTTGCTGTTGATTTAAAAAAAAAAAAAAAGTATAAACGACTACGCGAATTGTATCAGTAGGAAATCGCGTTGAAGAAGTCTCCTTCCGAACACATCGCGATATTTGGCATCAGTTCATGTGTGCCAGATGTTGGTAAGTAGTCGAAATACACTGTCCTAATAATGCGTGATATAATGTATTTTCTGATGGTCGAAATGAATCAGATTAGCTCATGTTCAGTCACTGCATTATCTGTCATCTCCACGGAGGCTTTGCGTTTCATTGCTTTCTAATTCAAAACAGGGTGATTAAACACTATCTGTCACGACACGTGCTACAGGCCTAGACCTTCTATCAGTTAATAATATTCATATTAGGTTTAAAGTAAGTTAGTACAATTAGTTCCAAAGTGGTATTTGTTGTAGAATCACAGTAAAAACAACACTAACCTTGCTTTTACCACAGTAGCCTTAGTTTTACTGTGATATGTGTGGTAAAAGGACAGTAACCACAAAACTTACCACACTTTTACCACATTATTTGTAGTTTTAATGTGATGTTCGTTGTAAATGCATATTAACCACAACACTTACCATGCTTTTACCACATTATTTGTAGTTTTAATGTGATATTTGTTGTAAATGCACAGTAACCACAACACTTACCATGCTTTTACCACAGTAACCTTAGTTTTACTGTGATAGGTGTGGTAAAAGGACAGTAACCACAAAACTGTCCGTGCTTTTACCTCAGTATCGGTAGTTTTAAAGTGATATTTGTTGTAAATGCATATTAATCACAACACTTATCATGCTTTTAATTTCTAATAATGAAACAACAAATATTTGTAAGGTAAATCAGTAATTTTTCCATTAAATAATCCGATATATTATATATAATGCTATTTTCTTTTCTCTCTTTTTAGCTGAAAAGACCAAAAGGGCCTTTCGGACTCAGTCAGCTCATTATTGTTTGAGGAGAAGTAAACGGGAGACGAAAAGCTACAAAGGCAAATATTCGCAATGGTAGTATGTGTTGGTTTTAAGCCTAAATCAAACATTTTATCAATCATTTGTTGTTTCTTAAACCTTTTCTTACAAAACCCATAGCCCAATCAGTACAAACATAGTCTCAAAGTCTTAATAATTCACAAGATTTAACAAGTTGTCAAATTCGTACAATACTTGTACATAATCATGCAGCTTTTACTTCTTGTGCTGTCAATGGCTAGTGCCTCAATTCCTGTACATATTTATCTCCATATTTGTAAATCAGTTGCGCACCTTCTTGGAAAGTAGTCGGATGTCCCATACACTGTCAGAAAAGTTTATATTAATAGCATTGAATTCATTATAATTATTACAAATTGGACCCTGTCTGTTGATGTTCCAATGATACATGATGTCTCTCCACAACTCATAACCTTCCTCTGTTTGCAAGAGTGCAAAAGCTAATCTGACTTGTCACATGACATCAGATACTCGATTATTTTGTCGTAATCATATCAGTTACACTGCTGATAACTGTCACGGGAACACACGGGAAAACAGGTAGATCCAAATGCAGTATTTATTAGGGTAATCCAAAAACATAAATCCAGTCCAGGCAGGGGTCAAAACCAACGTAGCAATCCAAAAACATAAAACAATAAACAAACTAGCACAAAGCAGAACAGACCTCAAAAGTGACGTGACGAATAACAACGACTCCGTGACAAACACTAAAACAGACAGGGTATATATACACTCAAACTAACAAGGTGATGGGAAACAGCTGAGTACAATGAACTGATGAGTGACAGACAGAATGCTGGGAAATGAAGTCAAACGTGAAAGACACCGTGAGAACGAGGACCTCTAGTGGCAACCCAGGGAACACAAACCAGACACTGTGACAATAACTGTCCCGCTTGCATGTAAATCATGTTGTTGTTTTTTTACATGTTATCATGTAACATATTATGTCATGTTATCATAATCACTTTTTTAAGTTCATATGATTATTGCATGCTATTAAAGACATATTTTTATTCATAGAAATGCTCACATATCAGTGAACTTATTACATAAAAATGCTTTTAATATATAATTATGCAACACTCCTTACATAAATAAATCCTAAAGTTATATATAAACTGACTACTTGCAAGTAATGTATTGAAATGACCTTCCTTTCTGTTTTGCAGGATTATCTTTTTTAAAGCTCTACAATATCAAACTCAACAGCTCTTTTAGGTACCAACCCTCACAAGATCTACTAGTGAGTCGCAGCAAATCTTGCCGTGATCAGCCCTTACCAGGTAAAGTTTCTACAATATTTCAATCAGTATTTACTTATCAAATGTTCTCCCCTGAATCGTATGGTAAATTAACTTAATTATAACTGTGTTAATTGGTATGTTTCAAGAACAATAGTAATTGCACATAGAGTAAGTGGAGACTTTCTTGTTTTACAGCAGAGAAGGAAGACCAGTCCTTATATCAACGCAAGCTAATCGAATAAGTCATTTGTTTCTGTCTGTTGATGTTCCAGAAAGGTGCGCAAGTCCATTGGTATGTCTTGTATTAAAACAATGCTGTGTATTACATAATTTGATCTTGACAATTTTCCATTGTACAGATTATCACTCGATTTTTATATGGGTTAAACTGTTTTTCTTCAGTACTTAGCTTATATTATGTGCTGCAATATTATATATATATAATACTTCAATGTGTATTATATAATGTACTGACTGCTGCTTTGTAAATTTAAATAAGGAACAGGCAACTCTGGCCCTTTTGCGTTCTCCTTTTTGAGGTGGAGAGTTTACCTCCAACCCTAATTGAGCACATCTGAAAATTTTAACTAAAGTCTTCAGGTTTACTTGTAGACAATAGGCAGGAGGGTTTGAGGTTGGAGCTAAATCTGCAGGACAGTGGACCCTGAGGGCCAGAGTAGCCCATCACTGCTTTAAATAAAGCTACACTGTGTAATTTTTTATGTTGATTCTTTGCAAAAAAAACACTTTGTTCTTTCAAAATTATATGTGCTCATTCATGTGTAATTACTTCCACCAATTAATCAAGTACTCTCGTAAGTGTAGAATCTGCCATTCAGAATACATATGAGCGAGTCGCTCGAATGGCGGCAGCCATGTTGCGCCTCCATCTTGAAAATACATTAGCCAAAGAGGGACATACCTGGAAATTCAAGCTTCGCCTTTCGAGCCTTTACTTAGTGGCACCGTGACGAATGCGAGGGGGAGATTACTCATAATAATACGGCCACCGTAGGAGTTAAAACGCCCTCGTAATGGGAGGGGCTGGAAAGTAATATTCAGTTGGTAGTCTTATACAATTTCACCGCTATATGGGAGAAAATCTTACACAATGTAGCTTTAAATAACACAGAACATAAGCTGACCTGACTGTCCATTAAACAGTTTAATTTGAATTGTTTGTGTTTTTTGTTTAACTTTCAGAGCAGGACTGGAGAACGCCTGACGATGGGATGTTGAGACTTCTTCCTCTGAGAAAAAGCTACACCACATCAGTAATCACATCTTCTGCTCATCAGTTGTACTGTAGGGCACAACTGAACAAACTGTTTTCACGAACAAACTGAAGAACACGAACACGATAGAGACGTACAGGGAAGAGCAAGAAACCAGTTTAGCTGTGATATTGAATTAATTTTTTCCAACACAATATAAAATCTGTTTTCTGTATCATAGGTGACTGAATATGATTCTCTGGCACTCATTTGTGTGGCTTCAGCAGTTGTGAATGGATTAATTTGATGTTAATGTATTTTTGAAGGCTCATTGTTATTTATCTTGAATCTCATTTGTCTTTATGCTACTTTATCAACTTTATGTTGTGTCCTCAAATAAAGTGTTGTGTAATAAAGTATGGTGAATATTGTGTATTGAAAGTGGTGTTTGGGACAGAATTTTATTTGAGAAATTTGAATTTCTTATTTAGCTTAGTTCATAATTTAAAAACAACTAAATATAATTAATTACCATAATTATTGTACTTAGGACATAAACATTTTGTTGTGGTTAATCTTATTTGGGACAACAATGCAGCAAAAGTTGCACATACTTGCATGTATGCCAGTTTTCAGTGAAATAAAGAGAAGGTGTGTGAATAACAAGAGGCTGCAGTGGGCTATCTTGCTACAAACACTTTAAGTATAATTGAAGATGATCCATGTTGATCATTCTAGTACATCTACTACTGCATTTAAAATGAAAGCATAGACATTACTGATGTCAGGCAAATAATCAGCAGTCAGATGGGGTGAAAAGGATATTTTGGCACTGTTTTGTTGTTTTACTGAACGGTGCATTATCCTTGTGATATAGTAATAGTTCAATATCTAAAATCAGTGTAGACTGTACTGCCCATCCACCCCCAGGGGCCCAGCAACGGCCCCCAGAAGAGCAAAAGAATGCACATTTCAAATGGCTGTAACTCAAAGTCCGGTTAGTGTATCAAAGAGACAATATGAAGGACAACTGCTTATGCTATGTTTACTAAATAATGTTGGGCACAGTTTTCAGACATATATGGCAAGCTGGCATAAAGGTTATTTTAAAAGTGCTCGCAGTAAAATATCAAATTGCAACCTATCCCTCATATATATCATAAATGTTTGCACAATTAACAAATTTAGATATCCAGTTGCCCATTAAAGATATTATTTATTTAACATTTACTGTTTCATTACTAAACGTTTTAAACTACATTACCCACATATCTCTGTCATTATATCAATGGAACAGGAAGCCTTGTGCTGTAGTTCATTGAAATGTGCAGACATGCTTAGGGTTAGGGTTGGGATCTCGGTAAAAGAGAAATTTCTCACAACATAGAGACACTTTCTAGTTACCTTAAGGTATAACTAACGTAATAATAACACCAAAACATACTTTGTAACATGAAGCGCCGTTTTATATGGGTTAAAAGATAGTCCAATCACAGCGAATTCTGCGATAAAGTCACAGCCAATAACAACCCAGCTGAACAGATGCGTCACACTTACTTGCCCAATTATGGTAAATGATGACAGATCTCTTCCAGTTCCGGCTGCAGGGATAGATTCCTTAAATATTTAATATTTGGGCTGTTAAATATGTATTGTTTCTAATTAAATTATAAAACTCACATTTAAAAACAAAAAGACTCCTTTGTGTGGTTACCATCCAAAAACGTTGTATTCATATGATCATGACACAAATTTGCTTATTTGATTAGACTGATGCATACATATGAAAGAGAAACCTTTTTTCTAAGCAATGGCACAATGGCAGGTTAGTTTGCAGTTTTTTTAATTAAAGATAATTGCATGTACTAAAGTGCTACTAACATTTACAATGTATGTATAGTATATCCAGTATATTATATAACAAAATGTAACAAAAGCATAATGAATGCACACAATTTTTAAAGCAAATTCCAATATTTAATGTCAAACTGTTTAAAGACAAATGTAGTATCAAAACTAATGCACAACAGAATAAAAATCAGATAATTGTAAACAAAACATAAAATCCAGATACAGGGGCAATCAATTATAGTGACACATACAGTTATTTAAAAAAAATCGCTGATGAAGTTATATTTTTACAAACCACAAGATGAGATTCAACTTTGTTATGTGAAAATATATTTGTTTCTTCCCTTTAAAGAACAAATAGGTGAAAACTTAAGCACAACATTTTACATTCTCAACTTTAATTCTATATCCTTGTGATTATTGGTCACTTTTATTGTAACTAAATGAAAGGAAACCTAAAATAGTTAATTATTATAAATGTCAGCAAGAAAATGCTTCAATAAAATACATTCACAGGTAGGCCTGTATTGCAATTACATTAAACAGGTAGTCATATAATGATAACATAGATGTAGTTATGGTGGATAAATAGTGACCACTGTAATCGAAGGTTTAATGAAGCTAAATGTAAGACATTAAGTCCATCTAAATGTAAAGGTAACAAACTCACAGAATAATGTCCAGTTGTCAAGTGTCATTTCTGTAATACTCTTTCAGCACCAAACAGAACTCCATGAATATTATTTTGTTTTAAAAGGTTTTCCTGAACACTCTCACTATCTTCAATTGTTCGGACAAACACCTGCTATATACACTTGCCGAAATATACATTTGACTATTGTCATGAAGTCGCTGCATGACTAGAACTAATGGATGTCAATGAATATGTCCTTTACCAAAACTTAAATAATGGTTCTGCATATATCAGAGATCATAAGAGTGGGACTCCACATAAAGACTTTCAGAAACTGTGACAGAGCAAAGGGAGCACCTCGCTGGACACATCCTACACATGCCCAAACCACACCACCCAAAGACAGTTATGAAGTGGACACCACTAGGTGGATGCAGGAGACAGCGAAGACCAAGGAAGACATGGAGACAGATGTTTCATGAAGACCAGAAGAATGTCAGTGTCCCATGGGAAGATGTGGAGAACTTGGCCACGGATCGAATACGTTGGAGAACACTTGTTGCCCAATGTGCCCAGCACAGGACTTGATGATGTTGTGAGTTTATCCATAACTGTGGGATATTTTTCTGTAAGGAGTATTACATAATTAAATGTTAAATGCATTTATGTAATAAGCTCACTGATATGTGGTCATTTCTATGAAAACAAGCATCTTAATCATAAAGCATTAAGACTTTGAGACTATGTTTGTACTGATTGGGCTATGGGTTTTGTAAGAAAAGGTTTAAGAAACAACAAATAATAAATAAAATAAATAAAAATAAATAATAGATAAAATGTTTGATTTAGGGTTAAAACCAACACATACTACCATTGCGAATATTTGCCTTTGTAGCTTTTCGTCTCCCGTTTACTTCTCCTCAAACAATAATGAGCTGACTGAGTCCGAAAGGCCCTTTTGGTCTTTTCAGCTGAAAAAAAAAGAGAAAAGAAAATATCATTATGTAAAATATATTGGATTATTTAATGGAAAAATTACTGATTTACCTTACAAATATTTCTTGTTACATTATTTGGCATTAAAAGCATGATAAGTGTTGTGATTAATATGAATTTACAACAAATATCACTTTAAAACTACCAATACTGAGGTAAAAGCACGGACAGTTTTGTGGTTACTGTCCTTTTACCACACCTATCACAGTAAAACTAAGGTTACTGTGGTAAAAGCATGGTAAGTGTTGTGGTTACTGTGCATTTACAACAAATATCACATTAAAACTACAAATAATGTGGTAAAAGCATGGTAAGTGTTGTGGTTAATATGCATTTACAACAAATATCACATTAAAACTACAAATAATGTGGTAAAAGCATGGTAAGTGTTGTGTGCATTTACAACAAATATCACATTAAAACTACAAATAATGTGGTAAAAGCATGGTAAGTGTTGTGGTTAATATGCATTTACAAAAAATATCACATTAAAACTACAAATAATGTGGTAAAAGTGTGGTAAGTTTTGTGGTTACTGTCCTTTTACCACATCTATCACAGTAAAACTAAGGCTACTGTGGTAAAAGCAAGGTAAGTGTTGTTTTTACTGTGATTCTACTACAAATACCACTTTGGAACTAATTGTACTAACTTACTTTAAACCTAATATGAATATGATTAACTGATAGAAGGTCTAGGCCTGTAGCACGTCACGTGACAGATAGTGTTTAATCACCCTGTTTTGAATTAGAAAGCAATGAAACGCAAAACCTCCGTGGAGATGACAGATAATGCAGTGACTGAACATGAGCTAATCTGATTCATTTCGACCATCAGAAAAGACAATATATCAAACATTATTAGGACAGTGTATTTTGCTACTCACCAACATCTGGCACACATGAACTGATGCCAAATATCGCGATGTGTTCGGAAGGAGACTTCTTCAACGCGATTTCCTACTGATAAAATTCGTGTAGTCGTTTATACTTTTTTTTTTTAAATCAATAAACAGCAAAGCAGTCCAGCTTCCCTGGCAATAAGACCGAAATGATAACATTAAAATAAATACATAAACATGATAAGATATCGTGAATAAATGTCGATTAAACAGCTGCCCGACTGGCAGAAATAATCGTGCATTACATTAGTAAACAAATAAATAAATTAAATAAATAAATAAAAATGCTGATATCACAAAAATAACGAAATAAACGTGTCCGTATCACGAACCAGTAGATTAAATGACGTGACCATATCACGAACTGCCGTGAGACTGGGCTGTGTGGCACCTCAGAAGCGTGGGAAAAATTCCTAATTTATATTAAAATGAGTGTATAGGCTTACTGAGAAGTCTGTACATTACTCATATTATTGTTTTTATCAACTTTATTTAACCATCTGGAACGGAGAAAAAATGATACCACTTAGCGGCTCTAGTGGACTTTTCACCCGAAAAGTGCAGGGAAACGTACCTGGAGGTACGTATTTCAGGTTTTGCAAAAATGTAGGCAGAGTAACGTATTTCCCATGAGCCTGGGTTGGGAAAATCACTGGCAGTGTGAATTAACCAAAATCAAACGAACACAGGTCAAATCCCGGGTCACTTTATCCGTGTATTTTCCGGAATTCTCTGTGTGAAAGGGGCTAAGGTGACATAAAAAAATTAAAATAAATTTATAAAAATCCAACAAATTAAGCGGGGTTTTTATTGTCGCTACGTAATGCGTCCTCACTGAAGACCAGAGAGCGGGAAAGCTAAAGCGAGTGAAAGCCAACGTGTCAGCTGCAAGAGAACACGACCGATTTCGCAAGCATGACTCAGGTTCTGAGAAAAGAAAAAAGAAGGAAGACTTTCATAAGTCACTGTGGGGATTGCTGGATAAATTTAAATTCTTTATTATTCTAAATTTATTCCAGAGATGCAGTGGCAACAGCTAGCATCTGCATAACACACGCCGACACTGTGGCAGAGCCTAGCGGGCTTCATCAACAGCAGGACGGGAACGTGGGCACTGAGGATGACAGTGAAGTCCAAGGTGAGGGATGACGAGGATAAATATCTGTGGTTGACATATTTTATAATAAGGCTTGTGCCCACAGGGTTCCCGCGGATCCTTAAAAAGTCTTAAATTTGATTTATTTTAAATTTAAGGCCATAAAAAGTCTTATTTTTACTTATGAACCGTCTTAAATTTTTGATGGCAATTTGACTTAGACATATCTAAATGTTTTCCAAATTAAAACTATCTTATTAGCGTACTTTTTTATTTATTATTCGTTCTCGTTCACGTGACATTTCGCGTCACATTCACTGCGGATGAAACAGCAGGAGAGAAGGAGAAGCAAGTTGGTTAATTTCAGTTCATTTGTAAGTTAATTCTTTATGTTCGAAGTGGTGTGCGATATGTTGTCTATTATGATATTTTACTCATTGGCACAGCGAACTGACATCGCATCTGTCTCTCATGCTAGCTTTCACTGCATGACCTGTCAGTGCAGTTATAGGTTAGTTAGTTAGTTAGTTATCCCTAAATTATTTGTTGTCTTATATTTATATCATATTATGTTGTTATCATACAATATCACATCAGCAAGAGGGCTGTTTTCCCATGCACAATAGCAATTTATTTTATATAACAGTTAAATGAACAATAAATGAACATTGTGAGTTACATATAACAATATTGTCAATATTGTTTGTTTTCCCTGTATTTCGCCAACGAGAATTTCAAAATGAAACCGTAGCAGAGTCTCAATGCAACAGACAGCGATGATTTTTTTTGACTAAAATCTGCGTTTTGAACAAATCATTTTAACAATTCAATGAACAATTTTTCCTGAATGAACCAGCCATTTGAACAAATCGGTTGAATGAATGACTCCCTAAGACAGTGACTTGCCGCCACCTACTGGCGGTTTTAGTTTCATATTTAAAGTACCCTTTAATTAAAATGTTACAAGTAGAAATCAGTTCATATTTAAATATTGAATAAAAAAAAACTTTGGTAAATTGCTTTATGCAATTGTAAATGGAGTGTAAATAACGCCAGTTCTGATGCTGCTTCTTTGTCACCTCTGCACTGCAAAGATTGATTTTGATTTAATTTTTTGATTTAACTCGTAACAATTAATTTGAATGTTAGAATTTGACATAAAAGGCGATGCATACCTCTGTAACAGTTCTAGTAAACTGTTTCCTGTCTCCTATTTTAACTGCAAGTTGCAATTTCACTCCCGGCCAGTAGAGGGCACTAGGGAGCCATTATCCGGGAGATCTCTTCAGGCCAGAGAGTAAAAGGAAGAGGGAAGTGTGAATTAGATATACCTGTTAGCTGAGAGCACATGCTCTGTCCATGCTTTCATTTGGAAAACCCTGTTGAGGAACATTTGCAGGGCCGGCCCGTGGCATAGGCGGAATAGGCAAATGCTAGGGGCGCCACTCAATAGGGGCGCCAAAATGAGTAAACGAGTGAATTTTTTTTTCTCCCGCTTCCTCTCGTTGTATTGACGGAAATGTCAGAGGGAGAGGAAGCGGGAGCCGGTAAGAGGACTTTTCACGAGTGAAGATATTATTGCGCCAAGTCGAAGTGCTCAAAAGCACTTGTTATGGTATTCCGCCATACAATATAGTCATCAATTTTAAACGCTTAGGAAAGCACAACGTTTATTTTGTGTCACCAGCCCAGGTCAAGTTACACTACTCGAGTAACTGTGTTTACATAGGGAAAACGTGGAAGTGTTTGGTCGCTTCTCTGCTTGGCCCATATTTAATGCATGGGCTAAGCTAAGTGCTAACATAGTTTTGCGGCAATACAGAGCGATATAGTGCACGCACTGAGACGAGAGAGGTATGTATCAACTCGTCTTAGTTAAGGGAATAACATAGTTTAATAAGAAAAACTGGTGGAGTATCCCTTTAACACACTCAAGCGCCCCGTAGAAACGGGCCTGGCAGCTCGCGCCAGGTCTATTCAATTCAATTCAAATTTATTTGTATAGCGCTTTTCACAATACACATTGTCTCAAAGCAGCTTTACAGAAAGTGCATTTCGGAAATGTACATAGAAAAAAGGTCTAGACATGGTGAAAGTTACCTGATTGTGACGGATGGCCAAATTTACATGACATATTTTAGATTAGCATTATAGTCTGCAATAGATACAGTGCCAAACGGAAGAGAAGAGGATAAAAGGGGATAAAGACAGAGGTAATGTAATGAATGAACAGTTTATCTTATTGCATAGTAGTGCACCTGTCTGTATGCATTAATCTGTCTGTTTAATGCAAATAATTGTTATTGTTGCCTTATTGTTTGTACATGAATAATTGTTCAATAAAAAAAAAAAAATAATAATTAAAAAAAAATTTAATGTCAGTTATTTTTACCTTAAATTTGCCCTATGTAGAAATTGAGGTAAAATTATCCAAAAAATTAGCTACACGCATCAAAAGAATGAGAAGAAATAAGTGCAATGATGTCATTAAAAAATTGACAAGTTATAGTGCTGCCAAGATATAAACCTAAATTAGCATGCTAAATTACTAGCGCCGGCCCGACTGGTGTCGTAATATCAGTTTCGGCCATGGGAGGCGGTATGCGGGGAACATAACCACCATTCAAACTGTAATACACGAATAACTCGCACGTCTTGTGGGCGTACTTGAACCTGGGGTGCTTCTCATTTCTTATTTGTGCATCCTCGTTTCCTTTCCTCGTTTCCTTTCCTCGCGCCTCAGCTCCTCCCCCTGTAGGATGCGAGGGAAGGACGCAAGGAAAGTAAAGGAGGACGGAGGAATCGAATGAAAGTTTTTTTTATACATTGGAATACTTGATCACTCAAGTGTCACTTCATAGCGTCATCAGCTGCGCTCAAAGGATCTGTCCTTATGTTGTTGAAGTTTGTTTATTTAAGAAATTCCATAATAAATAATAATAAAGCAAGATACCCTGTTGAAATATGTGAGATGTGTGGTTTATATAAACTGCAAAGGTAAAGTATAAATTAAAACAATTGTGACCGATGTGAAGGGGGAGGAAAATTGATACGTGCGTCACGTTTAGTCGATAAAACTCTCCGCATAGGATACACCCGTGTATCCTCGCTCATGACTTCTCTGAAAGCCTCCTCACTCCTCGATCCTCGCCTCCTCGCGGAGCAATTAGAGAATTGAGATGTCCTTCAAGATGGCTGAGCTCGATGGGTTTCCGGGTCATAGGATGGAGGAAGGAGGAGCGAGGAGACGAGGAGGGATATTGAGAAGCACCCCTGATGTCAATCATGTGAAAAGTACAGCCCATTACTTTCAGTTCAGGGAAGAGACGAGAGCGGAAAAATGGCTGAAGCCCTTGGCAAGAGAGCCTTAGCCACACCACAACCACCCGCTGCAGGGAAAAAACCTCGCACAGATGCTCAAAAAAAATCGGACAAAAAAAGGAGCAGAACCAGAGTCAATATAGGCACTGCTTTCCATCGCTGGAGACTTTTAATGGACAAGAAAGAAATGAAGTTCGACTCTGAACTTGCAACATTTCTTTTGGATCGGTAAGTAAGATGCTGTTAGTATTTCACTAGAAGTTTGTTTTATATGTTTGTGTAATTTTTTCGGGACGTTATAGAAATGTATCGAAGGATGTTTGATTAAAGTGCTAATGTGATGGCTAACTTAACCGTAACATTAACTGTTATCTATTAGCGTTTGATAGTTAGCTCTAACGTTATCCACAGATCCGATCCGGTTTTCACCTGTTATCTACCAGCCGTCTCAACCAAACAGATGATAAAATGTATCATTAGCTAAGAAGCTTGAAATGTCTTCGGTGATAATGAACCCCAAATGGACGCACGAAACGTAACTTAATGAGACCAAATGTTTTCTGGGGACTAATAATAACACTAGAAGAAGAGGTGTTGATAATGAAATCAAACTTGATATATGCTGCTAAATTAGCATCAACCGCGGGCAGCATATGTAACACTCTAACGTTAAATAGATGTTGTCCCTAGTTTCGCTTGTATATGTGCAGCTAAGATTAATTCATAATTTGACTGATTTTGGGATCTGAGAGGCATAACATTTACCTGCTGTTTTGTAATTTTTTTTTAGGTATGAAGGACCACTGTCATCCACTCCCATGAAAAAACGGCCAGTACTGACAGATCTCACTGTAACGAGCATCGGGTCAAGTGACTCTGATAAGTGAGTGTGCCTGTCTTGTTTCAGGTCCTACTTTGCTCATGTATCCTCACAAGCATGTTTTACTGTGAACTAGAAGTCATTATCATGACTAATTGTAAAATTCACATTTCTGCCACAGACTGTAATGTCACATTACATTTTTATTCTTAGTTCCACTCATTTTTTTTTGTGTTCAACCTGTTACAGAGACAAGCATACCTCAGAAAAAGCCAGCAAGGGCTCAGGAGGTGTGGAAGAATTGGCCAGGCTTGAGTGCAGGTAGATCATAATGTGCACTGTGATTGCAGGTTCTTCTAATAGTTTTTCAGTGTTACTTCTTTCTGAAATTGTGTTATTTTAATAATCTATCTTATCTAATGCTTTTCCTAAGCCTTGGTGAAATGAGCATTGGTGAGGAGGAACATCTGTATGAACAAGCCATCAATGACTTGAGGAATAGCACGTGTGTATTTTGATCAGCGGAGGTGATGTTGTCACTCAAGAATGTTATCTCAGTGTATATTATGTTATTGACTGTTTTGTCTCATCAGTATTGACTGGGCAGTTAACCCTCCACCACATTGTGTGGCGATGGGTTTCACAGCCTTTGATGAAGTACGGACTCCAGTCTGGAGACTTTATGCTGAGCACCAACATCTTGCTATCAGGAAACAACTACGCTAAAATTGCACTGCTATTTAGATTTATGAACATGGGCATTGTTGACCCAAACACTTTTTTCTCCATCCAAGACACGTACTGTGTTGACTCAATTAAAAAGTACTGGATGGAAAAAAGGGCAGATGTGATTGCAAGACTTCAGGACAAAGATGTTGTTGTCCTTGGTTAGTGATACATATACAGTTTATTTAAAAAAAAATTAAGTTGCAGTATTTTTATCTAACACAAACTCTCTTGTCCTACACATCTAGCTGATGGCAGAAACGATACTCCGGGTCACTGTGCGCAGTACTGTAGTTACACTACAATTGATAATGACACATTGGAGATCATCAGTGTAGTCACAGTAGACTGACAGACGGTCTGCAATGATGGAGAAGGAGGCCTTCATCTTGACTATGGATCAACTAGTCACTGAACTTAAACTTGTCGAGATCTGCACAGATGCCCACTCACAGATTGGTGCCCTGATGGGTGAGTTCATATCCGCACATCCTAGCTGTTACTTGACATGTAATCAACATTTGACTTATTTCCATCTCTGCATGTACATGCTTTTTAGATCCTGTAAAGGGGAGGTACAAGGACCATAGGATTCATCACAGTTTAGATATGTGGCATGGTGCAAAGAATTTGGCAAAGAAGATTGCGGCTGTGAGTGTCCATAGTAGTAGTTTAATTGCACTCCTGTCCATTATCATGTTGTCATTGTTGTGCAATGCTATTAATAATGGTTTAAATCCTTATACCCAGGCAGCCCAGGTAAAAGAACTGTCTGTCTTACTACTTTGGCTGAAAGATATCGTAAATCACTTCTGGTGGTGTTGCAAAACAGCCGACTCCTATGATGAGTTCCTGGTAAGTTTTGTGATTTCTCCCTTTTAATTTCCCAAATCTTATTGTAATTTAACCTTATAAATAAGCAATTGCACTTGTGAACTGCCCACTGATACAGTGGGTTCCATTGTGAAGTGCCCACTTCATTCACGCTTTCCAAGATTTATGCAGGTGTGGCAAATTTATTAAAACTAATAACGTATTACAACGTATAAGATACTACTTACAACATATTATTTGTGGTTGTTTGGGTCAATGCAGCTTCACTGGGGAAAGCTAAATAAAAGACGTGTGAGGTCCCGTGAGAATCATGCGTGAAACCGGACAATTCCAAGTGGTACCCACTGTAATTGTTTCTTTTTATCTTGTGTATTAAAATTGTAGACACTGTGGGCCGGCCTTTTACATCATGTCTGCAATGAGCATATGGGCAGCTGTAAACATGGGCAGCTGGCAGACTCGGAGAAACAATGGATTCAAAGGCTCTTGTGGAGATAATCCTCAAGAAACGATGGTTGAAGGATGTGCACAAATACCTGCGCTTTAGGTATGTGTGGGAATTGTGGTGAAACTGTTCATTTGACCTACAACTGCTCAGTTCTGCTTAGCTGTCACAATTTGTTATTTTTTAATTTCAATGCAGATCAACGGCAGACCTTGAATCCTTTCAAAACCATATATTAATGTATGCCAGCAAGCGCTTTGCCTTCAGTCCACCGGTGTACGAAGCCCGAGTCCTCCTGGCAGCCCTGGACTACAACTACCATCTGGATCGACCAATTCAGAAGAGGGCAGATGGTACAGAGATGTAATTATCACGCGAACTACTGAAATCTTTCTTTTTACTTGTCTCCATTTTTTCCTTTATCAACAATATTGTCCCCCTATTTTCAGGTACAGACGAGTGTACAAGAAGAATGCCAAACAGTACAGTGTCTATGCGCGCAAGACTCCCAAAAGCTACAGCTACATTGGGGAACTACAGACGCTGGTGGTGAGATGTAGGCTGGAGAGTGGCTCTGGAATCCCAAGGACAAGAACCTTAAGGCCAGATGACCCACGAAGGCTTGGTTTACTTCCACCTGTACCACCCCCACCAACGGCAGAGCTTGTACAAAGACAAGTCAGGAGAGGACTAGGTATGCAAAAATTAGCTCCTGTTTCGTGTTTGGGTGTGTACAAGCAAACATACCACTGGTTAATGGCTGTAGTTGAATGAATGTCCTTCTCTTTAAGATAGCAATGTTAAAACTGGCATAACATATGTACCTCAATGACATGTGTAGTAAATGAATGCAAAATTGTCGGATCTTGTGGATCCTGACACTGAGTATAACCTGATTTTGGTCTGAGGAAGATAAGTAGTGTCAGGTTTTCCTGTTTGACCAATCAATAAAGCATAATTTCAAGGACATTTTTTGTATGTTTTAGGAACTGATTTGCAGTCGAGTTCTCCCCAGTGAAGCCAGAATTGCAGCATCCAGTGTACGCATAGGTGAGTGAAATGCACTCTGTCAGTTTGCTACATTTTTGTCTGACATGTAAAATGTATTTCAATCATATTGTCATTGCCTTTTGCAAATTCTTACAACTGTTCATTTCGCAGGACAAGCCTCCGGCAGAGAGAAGGATTGAGACCAATGGCACACCTGCCAACATTCACATTGTCCATTCAAATATGAGTACATTTGAATTTGTAGTTCACCTTATTACTTTGTCTACGATTTAATTTGAATTCCTGTAATGTTTTTTACAGGGTGACTAAAAATGTGTGATTGTTTGCATGTTTTGTAAATAAAACATCGGACCCAACCTATTATCACGATCGTTTCATGATTTACCACAGTTGTTTCAGTCTATAACACAGACTGAAACCCTGCAACATATTGTTTGTCCTGATCGTTATAGAGTAATTTGTTCCAGACTGGCAACAATTATTCTACTTCTTTAATTCTAATTCTTCTCCTCAATTTGATTGTCAACGACGGACATAAAGGTTTATTACGTATACATTATAAACTCCACAAAAAAAATTTAAATGCTGTCACCAAATTTTGCAGTTGTACGTGTTACGGTTATACTAACATGTGGTAAAAAGAACACTTTACACACTGAATTTAGTCAGTTTTTCCAGTTTGAACAAATTGGTTAACTCAAAGGAAAGTAATGTAACAACACAATTTACAGTAAACCTTATGAAAGTGTAATTTAAATAGTTATGTAAACTAAAAGTTATGAAAGTGAAATTTAAATAGTTATGCAGACTAAAAGTTATGAACAAAAAGGTAAACTAAAAGCCAGGAATAAAACCTGTGTATTGGCCCTGAGGATCTGGAAATGTGTCCCTGATTTTACAGACACAACAACTCGGGATTACCAGTCTTTTCCCAGCTCCCAGGGACCCATGCTGCCAGTAAATGTAATGTCTATAGGCGGCATAACGAAACTCTCGGCTCTCTGACCCTGGTTCTCTGGCACGGCCGAGCGCTGTAACGTCTTCCCTATACTGGCGGTGAATACGCAGGAAGCCTCCATCCAGGCAGTAATCCCTAAAGAGTGGTAGGTTGCTAATGCAGTTGTTTGGTGTCTGGCGGCAGCATTTTCTCTCCCTGTCGGTGGGCATGTCCCTGCAGTTCTGACAGGTGCACCATGGCACCCCTGGTAAACCAGCTGATGGAGGGGGGGCATTATTCTGCCGTAATGCTAGGACGTCAAACACCAAGCCTGGTTGCCACTGTAGAATATCAATTGTGAAGGACCTCAGATCCTCAAAGCTCAAATCTTGCAGGAGGTTCTGCAAGGCCATAATTTGTAGGTTAATTATGTGCAAATCATCACCGCATAATGTGGAACATTTACTACTCATAACATTCAATGGTTATCTCCTCAAATAAGCTAACTGTCCAGGATGTCATGTGTGGCCAGTGAAATCCACTTGAAATACTACAAACTGGGTGGACAAAAATAAAGTTTAGTTTCAGAGACACCACGTCCAAGTAGCCTAACCTGAGTTGCGGACATTCTCTCAAGGCGACGTTCCTCGACTCTTCTGTCCTCTTCAGCCCTGGCTTCTACTGCCCTATTTGCTCGTGTGCCTCTGCCTCTACCACTACCTCTTTGTACAGAATCTCCCCTTTTCTTTCTGGTCAGTCTGCTCTGACTAGGCTGTGTATGGCTGGACACTGGGGTGTAATCATCATCATCACTCTGCCATAACAGACAAAAACTATTTAAAAAAAAAATTAATCACAATAATTGTATTGTGATTTTCACTAACATTTTATAACTAAACTGAATTTTATTAGTTTTAGTGACAATGTTACAATGTTTACATGGTACAATTTCTGGTAAGCTATGATTTTGTATTATTTAAAATAATTTCAATTATTGTGATTTTATTTAATATTGACTAATTTGGATAAATATTTAGTAATCGAGGTAGGCCTTATTTTTTCTTAAAAAACAAAAAAACTGAATTTTATTAGGTTTAGTGACAATTTTACAATGTTTACATGGTACAATTTCTGGTACGCTATGATTTTTTATTATTTAAAATAATTTCAATTATTGTGATTTTATTTAATATTGACTCATTTGGATAAATATTTGGTAATCGAGGTAGGCCTTATTTTTTCTAAAAACAAAAAAAACAACTGACCTAATGCTGTAAACATACAGAGAGCCCTATCAGCTGTTAAAATTAAATCTAATGCATTCTTTTTATTATAACAACTTTATTTAATGATATAAGTAAAATTATAATAAATATGTAGTAGGCCTACACATATATAGCAAAATACACTATAACTCTTTTTTTCTTGCTAACTACGTGGCTTATATTATCTTTATTAAATGTATTTCCTGAGGTAAATCTGACATATTTGTTCTCCAGCTATGTTGTTGCCTTCTGTACACTGATTAAAAAAAGGATTGGATGGATATTATGTATGAGGAATACATTTAGGTAAGTTGTAGCATAGGCTACTGTATTTTTTAACAGTCTTCGTGTTTTTTTACTATTAGCTAACGTTAGTAGAGATGATCGGTTCAAGTGCGCTAGGGATCTCTCATTTAACTTCTACAAGCGCCAAAAAACATATTATTTGAATTGCGTAATAAAATTGACAGAATCTGAGAACTTAGTTTTTTATATATCATATCTAACCTGCTCTGTCTAATCTGTCGGTCTACGTGTCCTCTTTGCTTTGCGATTTTTCTGTGCGTCAGAAAATTTATGTGTGGCGTGAGAGCGTGTGAAAAGTGTCAATTGCGAGTTAGTAGCTCTGAATGGCGCAAGCTTGGTCTAAATCAGCGAATGCTGTCTGTCAAATAAATGTAATTCAAACTAACAATAAATATGTAATATAAACAAAACTAATATGAACATATTCACTGGTAAAGGTGAAGGGGAGTAGCTTGAAGTTGTCATTTAAAAATCACTTGACATCAACTAACGTTCCTCTGGAGTCTGGAGTCAAATCGTCCTATAATAGGAGTTGGCTCGGCTTCTGCTACGGCGTGAAGGTAGGGGCGAAGCCATAGACTGTAAGGGCGGAGCATAGAGACTATGCCATTTCTCGTTTGTTACGTTAGAGTAGACCAACTCACTTTCTGGAGGTATACTGCCCCCATCTGGTATGGAATGTGGAGTATGAATTTATTTTTTGGCAGACATTCCAGATGGCACCTTTAAACTTTATGCTAACAGTTGTTCCGAGTTCTCCAGAGGCCCCAGACAGTGTGATTTGTAACAATCACGTCAGTTTTTTTAGACGCATTCACTATCACTTTTAATAATTAATGTTTTACTCTACAGTTGTGCAGTTTTGAAGGGGATATATGGCATGTTTTAAATTATTAATGATATTTATAGGCTACAGGTTTATTAAAAGTAGCAACGTTTTATGTAAAATTAACATTAAAGAAGACATTTCGCAGTTTCATTCATGGTGAATCTGTCACAGGTGGGGGGGCCAAGCCAGACTGCACCCACCCCTCAAACCCAGGACCACCTCGAGGAGCGTACCAGAGACCAGGCAGACAAGAATTTCTAAAAGTAACAATCTTTATTAAATAAAAGCAAGAATTAAAAGTCTTAACACGGGCTTCGTCTCTCTTCCCAGGGAGGAGGAGGCCGAGGGGTTCACTGCGAGGGCCCGGGTTACTGGCCTCCACAGAGAAGGAAGGAGTCAAACGCCCGTCCGGCGTGCAGGTAAGTACCGTGGTAAGTAGACTCTTTTCGGCGTAATACAGGCGGGCAGCGACCCGCGCAAAGCAGGGCCGGGGCCACGGGCCAGGAGGGGACTCTCTCCACAGGACAGGTGGGTAGCAGGTAAGTTTTTCCCAAGCGTCAACTATTCGGTAGATGTCCGGCACAGGGGGCGATGGAGTCCAGGAGGGGGACTCGCTGCCGGCCAGGTAGGTAGTCGGGTAGGCAGATCCTCTCCGTGTAGGGTGCTCTCCTCCGTGGCGTCACTGAGCAGCAGGTGTGAGGTCCTCCGGATGCCTTTCCGCCCTTGACGGCTCCACCCAGAGACAAGGGTCCCCTCCAACCCAAGATAGAGACAAGTTTATAGGTTCAATTCTATTTCGGTGAAGTAAGGACTTACGGCTGGAGCGGGTGGGTCTGAACAAGCAGCGTTGCTGCGGGGATATACCTCTCCTCTGAACAGACTGCAAACAGGAAGGCCGAGGCAGACGAATCTTCCATTTAAACAGACAAAGCCTTTGATACAAGAACGAACATGATCCTTTCGTATAATGGAGAATCGGCTTACGGCTGGACTGGGTTGCTCACACAGGCACTAGGGCTGGGATGTGTCTCTCGTCCGACCAGGCAGCACCCACGAAGGCGGTGGCAGGAGAATGGCTGGGCTGGGTTGCTCCACACAGGCACTAAGGCTGGGATGTGTACCTGCTCCGACCAGGCAGCACACACGAAGGCGGTGGCAGGAGAATCTTAAATAGACGGAGCATTTGCTACAAGAGCAAACATGATCCTTCCGGATAATGGAGACTCAGGCTTACGGCTGGGCTGGGTGGTTCCCACGGCAACACTAAGGCTGGGGTGTGTTTCTCCTCCGAAACAGGCAGCACAGACGAAGGCGGCGGCTGGAGAACGTTCAATTTAAATAGACAAGACAAGTTAAACAGGACAATCACACTCCTCTCTCATATCACAGGACCTGGTGGCCGAAATGGAACATACACATTCAACCTGAGGGCTTTGCTCCGCAACACTGGGCGAGGACGTGGACTGGAGAGTACTGGCGGTTAAGTAAATGTGTACATCCACACACTGCAACTTCACGTCAAGTCCAATACTGTGTGACACTTCAATTCGGCCACTGCAATCCACTCTCAAACCTTCGTGCAATAAGGCCAGCACTCACCCACTGTTCAATCCCTCCACTGTTGCGCTGGATCAATACTCAGAAGCTGAAGAGATGCAGAGGACTTCACACAGCATGGAACACAGCGTCTTCAACACTCTTTCACACTCAGCAGAAGATATCAGGGTTTCACAGATGAATCAGTTCACACTCTTGATGGTAATTATATTTGTGGTCAATACACTTCACAATTCCTTATTCAGTTCAATACACAACATGCATTCACACGGATCCGGTGTTTCATTACTTATCTTTCTCTCTCGAGTGATGACATTCTCCAATCTTGACTCAATCTCCAAAGTACACTCACTTCACATCCAATTCACGTTCCAGCTTGTACTCCCACAACCACTGTTGCACCCCTTTCCAGTCAGATCCTCACAGCCGCTCCAAAAATCCCAGCAAATCCAAGCCACTGCCAAAAGAATCGATTTCTCCCGGGGAAGTACCACACCCGAATGCCTTTTCCTTTTCCTTTTAACTGCTTCTCTAGGCCGTGTTTCCCAATCACAAATCCCCACATCAAACTCCCGCACCTGGTACCGCTTAGCTAAATCAGCTGCCACTGTCATGGCAACTGACAACAAGCAAACCCGCACGGTGTGTCAGTGAAATCGTCCCGGGGGGGAAACACACTCCCAGCGGAAATTGGTTCCACTGGATTTGTCACCTTGTGACAAAAACATGAAACGTGCCATAGTTTAGTGGAAGATTGCTGCCATCAATTGCAAAACAAAAACTTTTGCTAGCGCTCAATGAATAGTTTGTGCATGAAATCAACTCACATTGAGATGTAGAACACAAATGTTCAGGGCCGGCCCTGGCCAATTTGCTGCCCTTGGCAAGATTTTACCTGGTGCCCCATGCATCACAGCCCATTTCACCCAGTCATTGTGTCATTGCTACCTCAAAAATCAATCAAGTGATATTAAGGATGCTTTGCTCGAAGTGTCAGAGGACTGTAGCGATCCCAAACTTAAAAGTGAAGCAAAGTCGCTTGCTAATGTAGTGTTACAAATTTATTAAAATGTTTTCATTTAGGTTCCAATACAATAGTATATAAACTGAGACAGTTTCGTATACTGAATTCAGCATTTAAGGTTATGATGATGATGATATTTGCTGTGAAACAGTTTTCCAGCAAGAGAGTCCGGCAAATCTTGTTTTCTGTATCTGGCAGAATTCTGCTCTCTCTATCTAACCGGCTATTCCTGTTTCTCTCTATTGTAAGCAGATTACTGAAACTTTGGTAGTCTCACTGTTTGAATAGTTATGCTGATTGGATTGGAATTGGTAACACTCCATGTATAGGGCCGGTTCCTAAACCGGTATACATCATTTACATGCTTTGTTCATCACAATGTTAAGCCCTGCCCCTAAAATGTTTATAAATTGCAAGGGAACGTTTCCTTTAGTCAGACTTGGGTAAGATTTTGGACGAAGCAGACTACAGCAAATAAAGAATCCTGCTTAAAAGATACAACCCCGAGTCTCCTGGTCTTCGCTTCTGACATCCTACACTTTAGAAGAAAAACTTCCCAACACTAATGAAATGCAAAGCTTTGAATTTATCATGTCTATGGTGATATGGTATGATATTCTGTTTGCTATGAACACCGTCAGTAAGACGCTCCAGTCAAAGGACATGCAGCTTGATGTGGCCTTATCGCAGCTAGATGGATTAATTGACTTCATGCAAAAATACAGAGAACCTGTAATAAAAGCAACACGGCGAGTTACACGCAAACGTGATGAAAATGAAAATGAATATACTCCAGACCCAGAGCAGGTATATATAAAGGACTATTTTAATGTGATAGTGGACCAGGCCCTCACTGCTCTCCATACCCGTTTTAAACAAATGCAGGAGTTTGGCAACATGTTTGGATTTCTTTTTGATCTGACCAGACTGTGTGAAATGGAGGAGACTGACCTGCAAAGACACTGCACAAGACTGTGTGATGCTCTGAGCACGTCCGAATCTCAGGATATAAATGCAGTGGACCTCTTCCAGGAGTTGAGGATACTACGAGAGATAATCCCAAAGGGAACAACTACAGCAATAAAAACACTTAGTTACCTCAAAGGGATTGAAGGAACTTTCCCTAACTGTGAGATTGCGCTGAGGATCCTACTGACTTTTCCAGTAACAGTGGCATCGGGCGAGCAAACCTTTTCAAAGTTAAAACTAATTAAAAACTATTTGCGCACCTCCATGTCACAGGAGAGACTGTGCGGGCTCACCCTGCTATCCATTGAAAAGGACATTGCATCAAAGCTGGATTATAAAGATCTTATTTCTGAGTTTGCAGCCATGAAGGCAATGAAAGTGACTCTGACGTGATCAGTTTCTGTGTAATTTACGCATGGCGAGTCCATCTCATTTATTAGGGTTACAGTGTTTTAAATAATTAGTTGTGTATTATAGTTGTAATGAATTAATGTATATTATGAATGAAAAGTGTCCTAATCTATTTGTTTAAACTGTCATGATGACAAAAATAAAGTGACTGAGCTGAATTGATGTAGCCTAAAGCCACTTGTTGCACAGTTGATTTTTTCCCTATGAAATAAATAGCAAAAAGTCATAGCTGAGACTATGTACATGATTATGCTGTATTATTCTACAACCCCAAATCAGAAAAAGTTGGGACATTTTGTAAAATGCAATAAAATCAAGAATCTGTGATTTGTTCATTCTATTTAACCTTTTATTAGCTGACAAAAGTACAAAGAAACGTTTTCAAATGTTTTCACTGACCAACATAATTGTTTTTTGAAAATATGAACAAATTTTGATTTTGATGGCTGCAACACACCCCAAAAAAGTTGGGACAGAGACCAAATAAAAGTGAAAAGATTATCCAAATTAGATTATCCAACTCTTTTGAAACAGTCCACAATGAGCAGGTGAATTGGTAATAGTTGAGGGGATCGTGTTTGGGTGTAAAAGTGCTTCTCAGTCTTTTTAAGCAAAGATGGGTCATGACTCATCACTTTGTTCCAAATATCTTGAGAGAATTGTCAAACAATTAAAAAAATCTAATTTCTCAATGCATGATTGCAAAGCATTTATGCCTTTCATCATCTTCCATGCATAATATTGTCACAAGATTCAGGGAATCCAGAGAAATCTCAGTCTGTGTTGGGTAAGGCAGTAGACCTCTGTTGAATGTGCGTGACCTTTGAGCCCTCAGATGGCATTGTACAAGATACCATCATGCTAATCCGTTAAATACAGACACATGTGCTCAGGAGTAATTTGGAAAACCGTTTTCACTGAACACAGTCTGACGCTGCATCAAGAAATGCCACTTGAATCTCTGTTACGCAAGGAGAAAGCTTTACATCAGTTCTTTGTGGAGATGCCGGCGAGTTCTCTGGGCCTGAGCTCATCTCAGATGGTCTAGAAGACAGTGGAAATGTGTGCTGTGGTCAAATGAGTCCATGTTTCAGCTTGTTTTTGGGAGAAAATGGACACCGAGTTCTCAGTCCCAAAGACGAAAGGGACCAACCAGACTTTCACCAGCGAAAGGTGCAAAAGCAAACATCTGTGCTGGTATTGAGGTGCATCATTGCAAACGGTATGGGTAACTTGCATTATTGTGAAGGTACTATTGACATGGAGGCATATATTTGGTTTGTACAGAGACATAAACTGCCATCAAGATGGCATCTTTCCTGGGAAGCAAGACAATGGCAGGCCTTATTCGGCACGTGCTAAAACTGAGTGGTTTCTAGACACTCTGCACCATAGAAGGGATGTGCCTGCCTGTTTACTGCAGTCCAGATAGACCAATTTCGAGCCGACGTCACAGTTACGTCACGGCGCTAGCTGGAGGCAAAACAAAGGGAAAACTGCAGGCGGCCAATACGGCTGCCTTGTATCAGACAAGATTGGGGAAATATTCCACTAGCAAAACTCAAACAATTAGTATCCTCAACTCCCAAATGATTAAAAAGTGTAATTAAAAGGAAAGGTGAAGTGACACAGTGGTAAACATGTCTCTGTCCCAACTTTTTTGGGGTGTGTTGCAGCCATCAAAATTTGTCCATATTTACAAAATACAATTATGTAGGTCAGTGAAAACATTGGAAAACTTTTCTTTGTACTTTTGTCAGTTAAAAAAAGGTTAAAAATAATGAACAAATAACAGATTCTTGATTTTATTGCATTTTACAAAATGTCCCAACTTTTTCTGATTTGGGGATGTACTTGATAAAAACATAGCAGCGAGATTATGCGTGCAATAGAACTAGAACAGCTCAGGCGCGGATTTATGGGTTTATTAAGGTTTCATACATTATTTTTTTGATGCAAAAGCCGAGTGTTTCTGACATGTGTTTTCCGTGACCACAAAGTGCACGTTAAGAACCTGCATGCTTTTGATGGGTCAGTATGCAATCAGACGCCTGACCAGGCTTTTATGAATACTTTGGCTTGGCATATGCATGTGGTGCAGGCAGCACGCACGTTTTTCCAGGTGCACCTACATGTCGCGGCGAGATGAAAACATCTCAACTTTTCAGAATAATGCAAGCACGCGCAGGTCATGTGACAAAAACCAACCGGTCAGCTTCGGCCTTTCCATAACAACTTCGAAAGCTCGGCCGAACAGCTGACCATAGCTTTACAGGGTGGTTTTTATTTCTCATCTCCATAAATATAACCCATCAAGTAGTAAAGCTAATACAAGGACTAGAAATTCTTTGCTGACGCCCTCAGGCCCACCTCGACTTAATCCAGGCCCACCCATCTGCCACGTTCTGCATCAGCCACTGGAACAGCTACGTCCGTGTGACTGTTATTCATGCGCAATTGAGCATCCACATCAAAGAGCAGGGCCTCGCATTTCAAGTTTGCTCAGGGCCTCGCACCCCACCTGCGATGGCACTGATTGTGCATATACTATTCTGTCATTGTTAAGCCCCACTTTATGAATTCACTCAACCAGTTAAGTTGAGTCAATACTTTTGGGTAGCCGAAACTTAGCTGCCCCGCACCACTTCTGCACGCCATCTTCCACTTTTTGTGTGCCCTAGTAAACTTCTCACGGGCACTTTTCCAGTCCGTTTACACCTTATCTACGGTCTTTCCCATCGCGGTTGCTACCTCCCTCCAGGTATTTTCCAATGCTATTTTATTGGAATGTAATTGCGACGAACTGTCATATAAATGCGGATGTATAAGCTCGCATAATTTTTCCTCTTCGCCCACCATTGTTTTCAAACCTTCTTCTGTAAACATAATATACTATATTAATGTACAATACTTGCAATGTCGCCCCCACCGACAACGCATAGTATTGCATGCATCGGTGCGTCGCGTATCAAAAACTAGGACGACACATTTGGCTACGCATCGACACATAATGGCGGCCGAAGCGTAACGATGAGTAGCCTTGCGGAGGCGTATGTGTACTGATGCATTGACTATGTAACGGGCCTTAGTGTTTTGACGCGCTGCGACTCCGTGTTGCTTCAATAACGAAGTTGTCTGTATTAAGTAGATTGTGTTAAAGACACAAAAGAGTGATTATCAGTTCAACACTGTTATAGAAATTATACTTGATAAAAAAAAAAAAACTGCGCTGTATCGGATCGGTATCTGTCGATACTCAGAATTTTTGGTATCAGATCAGTTCTGAAAAAAATGGTATCAGTGATGACATACCATTTGGTCTCCACTCCATTAGTGGCAATTCAACAGATGCCACATTCTTCTGCTCAGAAGATTGCAGTTGTACTTCAGGGTAACATGGTTATCAATTTTCCCACATTAGATGCATTTGTCATGCTTTTTGGACTAACTTACCCAAAAGAGTTGGCCAACACATTTGACTTGATGGGTCTGGAGGATGGGAAGCTAAGGCCCAGAGTGTTGAGTCATAAAAATTAGCTTTTTGCAGTGGAGTAACCTCATGGTGCGTTCACACCGGACGCGAATAGCGCGTCAGGCGCGAGTGATTTCAATGTTAAGTCAATGCAAAGACGCGTTACGCGCGTAAAAAATTCCTGCGGCGCGGTAGACGCGAATTCGCCTCATTCGCGCGTCAAGTTCGCGCGAATGGCGCGAATTAAGCGGCTGACACGTTAAGCGCAATACGCGCGAATGATTTAGTTAGTGCTATTTGTGCATTCACGCGTTTGACACGAATTCGCGTCTGCCGCCCGAGTTGAAAAATCTGAACTTCTGCATCAATTCGCGCCGCGTTAACCAATCCGGAGCCTAGCTGCATGCTGCTGTCATGTGGTGAAGTATCTGGAGGCTTCAATAAATTATTTTGTAATATGACTGGTTCTAATGCACAACAAACCAAATATTTTATCACATAAAACTTGATTTCAATATATGAGACATATTCATTTTGTATTGAATGCTATTTATTCCATATCTAGATATATGAAATATTATTAATGTAAAGACAACCAACATACTGCATAAGTTCGTGTCTGGACAGTGTTGTTCGAGAGAGAGAGAGAAATCACAGGACAGATTAATCACTTTTGGAGGCTGGCTCCATTTATCATCAAAACAAAAATAAATGACAGATTAGGTGGATGAGGGCGAGGGTGCTTTTCGCTCCGATGCGGGACAACAGGTCATCAAGCTGGGCGCGGGACAGGCGGAAGTACCGCTGAAAGCCGCCGTCATCCAGGCGCAGCTCCTGGAGCGAGCCAATGGTGAAACTCGCCACACTGGGTTCGCCTTCGAAGGGTCTGATGGACACAAATACGGCGACGATTACCCCTACGCCGCCGTTCTGCTCTCCAGAGCAAATACAGAGGGGTGACTCTCCGATGAATGCTCGATCAACATAAAAAAGATGGCCGCCAACGGGTTTCGATTCTGACGCGCGTAAATTTCGCTTCAAACTTTTGTTTTTACGCGCGTCAGTTTCACTCTTGACACGCGAATTAACACAAAGTGGTCAAGCGTCAAACTAGACGCGGTAGACGCGAATTTGACGCGCTATTCGCGTCCGGTGTGAACGCACAGTCAGTGTTTGAACAACGTTTACAAAGGTGCTCATTCATTTGACATTTCATTAAAAATTTCACTTCTGTCACTTTAATGCACACCATAGTGCAAGGAAATAATTTTTTTGAAGAACAGCTTACATGTGTTTTAAAGTACAGTATGATTGTTCAACAGGTTAAATGTGTTACCGATGTTAAGGCCAAGGGTTATTTACCACACTGCGGAGGAGCAGACACCAAGAGGCAGACAACCAAAGTGAATTTAAAAGGCAAGTTTTTATTTAGTAAAAGGATAAAAGCAGGGGCAGGGACGTTCATGGCTGTAGCTTTGGTGAGATACGGGGAAGGGAGTGCTGGTATGTACTTTTCCGTTTTTCAGGCAAGTATATTCCTCTCTGGTTGGGCTCGTGGGACAGACAGTGACTTCTAGTCATCAGACTCGTTGAATCAGCTCGTGGGACAGACAGTGGCTTTTCTCGTCGTCAGACTCGTTGAATCAGCTCGTGGGACAGACAGTGGCTTTTCTCGTCGTCAGACTCGTTGAATAAGCTCGTGGGACGAACAGTGGCTTTTCTCGCCGTCAGACTCGTTGGAATCAGCTCAGAGCGGCAGCAGATCAAATACAGCAGTCAGAAGACTCACAGGACAGAAATAGCAGTATACTAGTTGAATCAGCTCGTGGGACAGACAGTGGCTTTTCTCGTCGTCAGACTCATTGAACAAGCTCGTTGGACAGACAGTTGCTTTTCTCGTCGTCAGACTCGTTGAACAAGCTCGTGGACAGACAGTGGCTTTTCTCGTCGTCAGACTCATTGAATAAGCTCGTGGGACGAACAGTGGCTTTTCTCGCCGTCAGACTCGTTGGAATCAGCTCAGAGCGGCAGCAGATCAAATACAGCAGTCAAAAGACTCACAGGACAGAAATAGCAGTATACAGCGGCGGACGGCAGAATCTCTGTTCACAAAACAGCAATGCGAGTACAGAATCCAACAGTTAATCGAGTCTTCGCTTACCACAGGGCAGCAATAGCAGAATGCAGCGGTAGACTCTCTGTTCCCAGAACAGCAATGGGGAGTACTATTTAGTAAAAGGATAAAAGCAGGGGCAGGGACGTTCGTGGCTGTAGCTTTGGTGAGATACGGGGAGGGGAGTGCTGGTAGGTACTTTTCCGTTCTTCAGGTAAGTATATTCCTCTCTGGGTGGGCTCGTGGGACAGACAGTGACTTCTCGTCGTCAGACTCGTTGAATAAGCTCGTGGGACGAACAGTGGCTTTTCTCGTCGTCAGACACGTTGGAATCAGCTCATAGAGCGGCAGCAGATCAAACACAGCAGTCAGAAGACTCACGGGACAGCAATAGCAGTATACAGCGACGGACGGCAGAATCTCTGTTCACAAAACAGCAATGGTGAGTACAGAATCCAACAGTTAATTGAGTCTTCGCTTACCACAGGGCAGCAATAGCAGAATGCAGCGGTAGACTCTCTGTTCCCAGAACAGCAATGGGGAGTACAGAACCAAAAAGTTAATAACTGAGTCTTCGCTTACCACAGGACAACATTAGCAGAATGCAGCAGCGGAAGGCAGAATTTCTCTGTTCACAGAACAGCAGAGGGGACAGATCAGTTTGAACGAATCTTCAAAGTTATGGGTCAATTTTATCCGCCAGAGACTCAGAGAAAACAGTTGTATGATCTCACCACATTTGTGCATAAATCACTCTTGTAAATCTCCACACATGTTTGTTTCACTCTTTCAGACACTGCAAACTCACTCTACCTTCACAGTGATTAATCAACTCGTTTCTCTTCATAGGGTGGATGATCCAAGGAATAGTGGTCTCAGAAGATGAACATGGATTCAGCGATCTTCCCAGCCGTTACCATTACGGTTCTTTGCTCTGTCAACAGGATAACACACTGCCAACAAACACAGGTTAGTCCTACACTGGTGATGGTAAATCTTTACATGTGATTTTCTCCAGAAGGTAAATCATAAAAGGGTGCACTTAACTTTCCCTTGGTGAATCACATGAATCCTACAGCGGGTTTGCACTCTCTTTTGCCAGTACCTCTCTTTCTTCCTCCGTATAATCCTCTCACTTACTTCGTTGCGTTGCTGTTCATGGTTTCTAAAAGACTCACTTAATGAGCATGCCTCGGGGGACCCAACATGGAACAACGATCAGGCCT